>NC_056520.1:12262460-12275815 GCF_014905685.2 Nematolebias whitei | reverse complement strand
TGTTATTCTGCTCATCATCAGATCAAACCTCAGATCTAAAACTTTACTGCTCAGTTTTAGGTCAAACATGATCACTTTGAGTAGTTTTCATGTTCTTCCTGCAGTGTCTGTCCAACAGTCACTGTTTAGTCCAAATGATCAAATTATTTGATCATTTCAAGTTTTAAACTGTAGAAATTATTATTATTATTATTATTATTGAAGTTCTCAAACAGAACAGATATCAGATTTTAAAGTCTGAATGTGAACTGAGTTTACTAATCTTTAAAAAGATTCTCATGACTGTCAGAAGAATCATTAAACTCGTCCTGTTGGATCTTGGAGCACTTTCTGGTTAATCTTAAGAGACACCCCAACCCCCCCCCCCACCCGCTGCCCTGGGGTCAAAGTGACTCCTCGGGCCTCAAAACTTCTTCCTCTGATCTGAACTCAGCTTGGCGTTTTCCCTCTGTGCGATCCGTTCAGGTGATAGATGCCATCTCTGCAGCCATCTCTCAGACCCCTGGCTGCAGCCTGCTGGACGTTGACCCCGGGGCCTCCACCAACCGCACCGTCTACACCTTTGTGGGGCCCCCGGAGGCGGTGGTGGAGGGGGCTCTGAGCGCCGCCAGGCAGGCCTTCAGCCTCATCGACATGAGCAAACACTCAGGTGAGTCCCAGGCCCAGATGGAACCCAACGGTCAGCGCACACTGCTGCTAAAGCTGCAGTTCTTCCTCAGGGGAGCACCCGCGGACCGGCGCGCTGGACGTCTGTCCCTTTATCCCCGTCCAAAATGTCAGCATGGACGACTGTGTCTACTGTGCCAATGAGTTTGGACGGAGACTGGCAGAGATGCTGCATGTTCCTGGTGAGAGAGACTTACTCACCTACTTACTTACTTATTCATTTGTTTGTTTACCTGTAAGTAAATAAGAAGCAACAAAAGAAGTCTTTAAGGAAATAAAAAAATAATAATAATTTTACTGAAAAATGCAAGAAAATTAGCTAAAATATCAGTGGAAAGTACATAATAAACTAGAGAAATTGCATTTCCTGCAAAAGCGCAGTGTGGATGCTTATTGCTGGAGATCTTAATGAAAAACAGCTGAAATGAGCTAAAAACATGCTGAAATGTAGCTGAAATGGCTTAAAAAGCCTATCTTAACAGAATAAAGCAGATCATATTCGCTGAAATGGGTTTAAATAAGCAGAATATAGCTCAAATATGAGGAAATTAGCTAAAATGGATGAAATTAGCAAAAAATAGCTGAAAATGCACAAAGAATGTGGAATTAGCTGAAAAAACTAAAGTTAGCATAAACAGCTAAATAGTAGCTAAAATAGATGAAACTAGCCAAAATAAGCTGAAAGGAGCATTAAAAGCTGAAATTAGCAGAAATAAGTTAATTAGACTGAAAGTAGCAGAAATTACCACGAAAAACTTGAATTTATCTAAAAACAGCTGAAATTAGCTAAAAAAAAAAGCTAAATAAGTAGCTGAAAAATTATAACAAGCTTATATTAGCAGAAAAAAAAACAGAAAAAAATGTTTGCCCAATTAGGCGGAAAGTGAAAAAAAAACCCTGCTGAAAGGTAGCTAAAAATCAGAAAGAAGCTTAAATTACCAGTAGAAAGTGGAGAGATCACAATTTTGCTGAATTAGGCAGAAAAAAGGTTGAAATGAGTGCAAGAATTGTGGAATTAGCTGAATAAGCTAAAATTAGCATAAAACAGCTAAGTAGTAGCTGAAATTACTTAAACTAGCATAAATAAGCTGAAAGAAGCAGAACAAGCTGAAATGAGCAGAAATAAGTTAATTATGATGAAAGTAGCAGAAATGAGCCCAAAAACTTGAATGTATCAGAAAACAGCTGAAATTAGCGAAAATATGCTTAGAAGCTATCTGAAAAGGTAGAAAAAAATATTTAATTAGCAGAGGAAAGCAGAAATAACAGTGTTTGTCCAATTAGGCTGAAAAAACCCAAAATGAGCACAAAAAATGTAAATTATCTGAAAAAAGCTGAAATGAGCAACAACAAAAAATATAGCTGAGAAGTAGCTAAAAAAGCAGAAAGAAGCTTGAATTACCAGAAGGAAGTGGAGAGAGCACTTTTTTTTCTGAATCAGTTTGAAAAAAGTTTAAATGAGTGGGGGAAAAAAAAGTGGAATTAGCTGAAAAAGCTAAATTGTGTTCTGTTTGCATAAAACAGCTAAATAGTAGCTGAAATAACTGAAACCAGCAGAAAACAATTGAAAAGAGCATAATAAGCTGAAATTAGCAGCAAGAAGTTAGAAGAGGCACAAAAATGTTGTAGTTAGCAGAACGAATATAAAAGGAACACATAACAGAAAAACAGCTGAAAGTAGCTGAAAAAAGTTTAAATTTGCACAAGGAAGCTGAAAGAAGCTGAAGCAGAACAAAATGTGAAAGGAGCAGTAAAAGCTTGTAAACAGATCTAAAGATTTGAAGGATGTAAAATGAGCTTAATTTATTTTCTATGAGGAAAAAAATGTCAGAAAAGACTAAATGTTTCAAAAAGCTAAAGTTGCACCAAGACCAAAAAGTCATAGCAGGATTGTCCTGAATGAGCTGAACGTTTTGATTTATGATTTATTGAAATGGCTTGAAAACTGTGGGACGAGAATTGCGCCGAAAAACGTACAGAAGAGAAATGGATCACAATAGTGTGAATTCTTCATAAACATTCACACAACAAGCAGAAACAGAGTGTGTGCAGACGTATTAACAGGTGATAAAAACAACGGATACAAGAAAATGAAAGAGAATCAGAAAAAGGGTTTTCCTGGTTCTGTAAGTCGGTGGACCTTAACATTCTGTACATCCTCACAGTGTATCTTTACGGAGAAGCAGCTCGAACAGAAATGAGGAGGAACCTTCCGTCGGTGCGAGCAGGAGAGTACGAAGCTTTACCCGACAAGGTGAGTCCGGTTCTACTGCGAAGAGTCAGAACATCACGGTTTTATTTCGGCTTCTCAAACATCATATGTTGGTGTAATTTTTTTTAAACCCCCCCCCCCCCCCCAGCTGAAACGAGCAGAGTGGGCCCCTGACTTTGGCCCCGCCCACTTCGTTCCATCGTGGGGAGCCACAGTAACCGGCGCTCGAAAGTTCCTCATCGCCTACAACGTGAACCTGATCAGCACCAAAGAACAGGCTCATCGCATCGCCCTGGACATCCGCGAACAGGGCCGAGGGAAGGACCAGGTGCATGCTGGGAGTCTGAGTCATTCCCCCAGCTGATAACCGTCTTTGAGATTTTCATTCATTCTGTGTTTTTCTCACATGCTTTTAAAATAATTTCTTTGTTTCAGATGAACTTTAGCTCACCATTCCTAGAGTTCAGTAAAAAACGTTCAGTTTGAGGCCGTCAGACCAGTTTTCTCAGGATAAATGTGTCATTTCTTGTCCATCCGAGCAGCCTGGGCTCCTTAAGAAGGTGCAGGGGATGGGGTGGTACCTGGAAGAGTCCAATCTCGCTCAGGTGTCCACCAACATCCTGGACTTTGAGCTGACCCCCCTCCACACCGTGTACGAGGAGATCTGCAGAGACGCTGAGGTCAGTGTAAGATTTCTGCTGTGACGTTTCTTCACAGACTCACTTAGGAAGCATTCACACTATTGTGATCCACTTTTCTTCCGTACATTTTTCAGCATCTTTAATGTTCCGCAGTTTTAAAGCTATTTCAACAATTCATACATCAAAACGTTCAGCTCGTTCAGGAGAAGGGTGCTTTGACTTTTGGTATTGGTGCAACTTGAGCTTTTTGAAATATTTAGCCTTTTCTGACATTTTTTTCCTCATAGAAAACAAATTGAGCTCATTTTACGTCCTTCACATCTTTAGATCTGTTTACAAGCTTTTACTGCTCCTTTCATATTTTGTTCTGCTTCAGCTTCTTTCAGCTTCCTTGTGCAAATATAATCTTTTTTTTTTTTTCCAGCTTTCGGCTAATTTCAGCTGTTTTTTTCCAGCTGTTTTGAGCTCCTTTTAGATTCTTTCTGCTAACTACAACATTTTTGTGCTTCTTCGAACGTCTTTCTGATAATTTTAGCTTGTTATGCTCCTTTCAGCTAATTTCAGCAAGTTTAAACTTCTCTACTATTTCTTCTACTATGTAGCTGTTTTTATGCTAATTTTAGCCTTTTTCAAATAATTTCCACTTTTTTGTATTCATTCGTGCTTCTTTCAGCCTAATTGGGCAAACGTGTTCTTTCTGCTTTCCTATGTTAATTTAAGCTTGTTTTACATTTTCAGCTAGCTTTTTATCTAATTTCAGCTGTTTTCAGATAAGTTCAAAAATTTTCATGGTATATTCTGCTACTTTCAGCATAATTAACTTCATCCTGCTAATTTCAGCTTGTTATGCTCCTTTCAGCTTATTTCTGCTAGTTTCAGCTCTTTCTGCTATTTAAGTTACTATTTAGCTATTTTCTGCTAAATTTAGCTTTTTCAGCTAATTCCACATTTTTTTAGCTTATTTCAGCTCCTTCCACTTCCTTCTGGAAATTTAAGCTTCTTTCTGCCTTTTCAGCTACTTTTCACCAATTAGTTGCAAATTTCAGCTTTTTGAGCTAATTTCCTAAATTTCGTGCTCATTTCTGATCATTTAAACCTAATTCAGCAAATCTGTGTTCTTTCTGCTGTCCTCTGCTAACTTGGACTTGTTCTTCCATTTCAGCTACATTTTAGCACTTTTTTAGCTAATTTCAGCTGTTTTTCAGCAAGTTCTTATGCAATAAGCATTCACACTGCATTTTTGCAGGAAATGCAATTTCTCTAATTGTTTGTTGATGTTGTTGTTGTTGTTTTGTTCAGGAGCTGAAGCTCCCAGTAGTTGGCTCCCAGATCGTTGGTCTGATCCCCCTGAAGGCTCTGCTGGATGCTGCAGACTTCTACATCAACAGAGACCAACTCTTCATTGTGGAAGAGGAGCACAAAGTTCGACTGGTGAGTCTGTTTGAATTCAGCTTGTATTTCTGGTTCTGAACCTTTGTTTATTTGTTTGTTTGTTTGTTTTTTGATAGGTGATCAGTAAACTCGGCCTCGACTCTCTCGGTCCCTTCAACCCAAAGGAGAGAATCATTGAGTGAGGTTCATACAATGTGAAGTTTCCGCCTGAAAGTCCACATCAGAACTAAACCACACAATTCTTACCTGTTCAGGTACATGGTGAGGTCACAGGAAGGGGAGGGGCTTATCTCTCTGTCTCTGCGGCAGTTTGTCCACAGTGTTGGTGCTCGCACAGCAGCGCCTGGAGGAGGATCTGTTTCTGCTGCCATCGCAGCTCTGGTGAGGTTTCTTTTAATCCATTAGAGTGAGACATCCTCACATGTCAACATCTTTCCTGTCCACTCGGTGTTTATCCTGCAGGGGGCAGCGCTCGGCGCCATGGTGGGACAGATGACATACGGCAAGAGGCAGTTTGACAACCTGGACAGCGTAATAAGAAGACTGATTCCTCCGTTTCACCAGGCCATGGACGAGCTGCTGCTCATGGTGGACAAAGACACATCAGCATTCAACAGCTACATGGTGAGGACAAATATCTGAGACAACCACGACCTGTGAAGAAATGGAAGTCCTGCAGAGACAACTGAGACAGACAATTGAGACCTACAGCAACATTGGCAAAGACAATCAAGACATGGAGAGACGACCAAGTCATGGAAGTACAACTGAGACCTGCAGTAACACTCATAGAGACACCCAAGACATAATAGACAACTTCAGGGACAACTTAGACCTTCAGAGACAACTGAGACAGATAACTGGGACATGGAAACACAACTCGGACCTACAGCAACATTAGCAGAGACATTCAAGACATGGAGAGACGACCAAGTCATGGAAGTACAACTGAGATGTGGGGAGACAACTGCAACTTACAGTAACACTCATAGAGACAACCAATACATAAGAGACAACTTCAGGGACAACTTAGACCTTCAGAGACAATGACAAAGACAACCAAGATCTGCAGACACTTCTGTAAAGACAATTGACATACCTGTAGAGACACCTGATACTTGCAGAGACAAATATAGGACAACAGAGATATGCAAAGATGCAAAGAGAACGAGACCTGTAGGGACAACAAAGACCTGAAGAGTGACACTTGAGACCTGCAGAGGTAATTGAGACCTGAAGAGACACCCGCAGAGACAACAGAGATACCTAGAGATAGACAACAGAGACTCCTGCTGTGCAAACCCCTTGCCAAGTGTTGTCTTTGTCTGTCCCTCCTGTGGATCCGGTTCTGTTTTCTTGTCCGGTCTGAGTCGATGATGTTTCTGTTTTTGTTGCAGACGGCGCTGAAGCTGCCGAAGAACTCCGCTGAGGAAATTAAAAGGTGAAGAAGTTCAGCTTTCATACCAGCAGGGGGCATCACAACCTGCAGCGCTACATCTTTTTTCAAACAACATGGTGACGTTATGCGCTGACGTTGTTGTCCCCGTCACGTAGCGAAGAGAGACCTTAGAAATACCGTCTGTCCATTCTGTGAGCTTGATAACTTAAAAAAAAGGGAGGCACCTAACTTTTGTTTGTGCGTGGATACATCTTGATGTAAGAAAGGCCTCTAATGAAAACTGGGTTGCCACATCATCACATGCATAAGTAAAATAGTCAGCCCTAGCCTTTGAGATACCTTTGTATGGTTTATTTTCCTTAAAAATAAAGTTTGCTCAAATGATTGAGGTGGCCAAAAATTAATGGCCTTGACCACCATTGGCCACCCTCTGGCTCCGCCCTGCACCTGGTGGTGGATAACATTGCTCCCTCTGCTCATCTAGATCAGTCACTTTGCACCGCCATGGTCAAGACCACCTCTCTTTTCATCCACAGTGTAACTCCTACACACTTGAACATCTGGCAACAAAAGCATTATGGTTTATTTCTATAGCTCATCTCAATAAAACAGCAAACATTCGGTATTCAAATTCGTTAGAGTTAATTAAAAGACCTGAAAAAGTTGTTGTTTGCACAATAAGCAGATCTAATTCATATTTTGTCACCAACAGAAGAAACGCTGCCATGCAGGACGGTCTGAAGGAGGCTGTCCTCGTCCCCTTGGCTTTGGCTGAAAGGATCAGTGTCCTCTGGCCGTCTCTCAGAGAAATGGTTCTGTACGGAAACATCAGCTGCAAGTCTGACGCTCAGGTTTGACAAAAGCAACACAGTCTTAGATTATTTGGCTGTTTTGAAATCTGTGTACAAAATTACTGTGAACGAAACCAGTCGGACTCCAGGTTTCCTCCAGTTTATCTCTAAATGATGAATTCTGGCTCATAGTTCAGTCAAAGCTGTCGTCAAAAAGTGTAAAATTAATAATAAAGATGTTTTTGGGTGACCGCTGAGTCAGCATATTAGTTTCCTGTTTATGCTGTCTTCAGTTTGTTTTTCGGAATCGAACTACTTCTGCAGACTTTGTGCTTTTTAACAGCTCATTTATCAAAACAATCGTCTGGAGCTGCATTAGTGTGAGATGACTTTGTGCTTTTCTAACTTTTCTTTTTATCGTTTCTGCTTCATTAACAAACTTTTGCCATAGAAATACATTAAGATCTCTTCAGTTCCTTACAAAACATTATAAAAAATCTGCTTCAGCAAACTGTTTTAGTTTTCTTATGCCATCTTTGCTTTGAAGATGCTGATGGAGAAGTGCAGAGAGGGTCGGAAAGAACTCCATTGTGTCTTTGTGGATTTAGAAAAAGCATATGACAGGGTGCCGAGGTAGGAGGTGTGGTATTGCATGAGGACATCTGGAGTGGCAGAGAAGTATGTTAGACTGGTACAGGACATGTATGAGGACAGCAGGACAGTGGTGAGATGTGCTGTAGGAGTGACGGACGTGGTGGACGTGGGAGTGCATCAAGGATCGGCTCTGAGCCCCTTCTTGTTTGCTCTGGTGATGGACCGACTAACAGATGAGGTCAGGCAGGAATCCCCATGGACTATGATGTTTGCAGATGACATTGTGATCTGTGGTGAGAACAGGGAACAGGTGGAAGAGAACTTGGAGAGGTGGAGGTATGCACTTGAAAGAAGAGGAATGAAAGGCAGCCATAGTAAGACAGAGTACATGTGTGTGAATGAGAGGGAGGCTGGTGGAACAGAGAGGCTACAAGGAGCAGAGGTCACAAAGGTGCTTCAACTACTTGGGATCCACTGTCCAGGAAAATGGGGAGTGTGGTAAAGAGGTGAAGAAGAGAAAAGTTTCAGGAGTGATTTGTAACAAAGGTGTCAGCAAAGGTCAAAGGAAAAGTTTACAAGACAGTGGTGAGACCAGTTATGTTGTTTGGTCTGGAGACAGAGACATGGACAAAAAGACAGGAGAAAGAACTGGAAGTGGCAGAAACGAAGATGTTGAGGTTCTCCTTAGGAGTGACAAGGCTGGACAAGATTAGGAATGAGATCATCAGAGGTACAGCACAGGTTGAACAACTGGGAGATAAAGTAAGAGAGGCCAGACTGAGATGGTTTGGACATGTCCAGAGGAGGGACAGTGGGTATATTGGTAGAAAGATGTTAGAAATGCAGCTGCCAGGAAAAAGACAAAGAAGAGATATATGGATGCAGTTAGAGAAGACATGGAGGTAGTTGGGAGTGATGGCATCCTCCCCGAACATGGAACAGCTGAAACAAAAAGGAGACGTTACATTTAGTCTTTAGATATTATTCAGCTAAATTTCGCTATTGGCTATATTTTCCACTCATTTTAGCTTATTGTCACATTTTTTGTATTTTAATATTTAGCTTTGTTAATCCTAGTGTTTTGCAGCTACATTGTTAATTTGACCATTTTCCAAGAAAGTTTCATTTTAGCTACTGTTTTGTTCATTTGAGCTACATTCGGCTCGTTTTACTCACAGTTTCAGCCTCTTCATCAAATTCAAGCAGCCATTCTCTGCTCAGTGTTCACTTTGCATTTCAGCAGAAAATAAACTGTTTTGTAGGTAAAGACAACGTTTAGTTGTGTCTGCTGGTTTTCAGGTAGCAGCTAAAGCTCTGGAGGCTGCAGTGTTTGGAGCGTACTTCAACGTGACGATCAACCTGAAGGACATCACCGATGAAGCCTTTAATCTGACTGTATGTGTGTCTGCAGGACGTTAATCCTCACTCTGGTTTTTAATTTGTCCTAAAATCGTTTTTTTTTTTTTTCTTCCTCAGACAAAAAAACGAGTTTCTGAGCTGCTCAAGGAGGCGAAAGAAAACGTGGCCTCCATCTTGGATGCTGCTGAGAAGAGAAGCTAAAGAAAATGAAGCTAATTCAAATCTAAATAAAAAAAAAAAAAAAGTTTAGATTTAACTTTAATAGGTCAACAACATGCACCACTCGGTGTCTTATTAAGGCATTGGTAGTTTATTAAATATATAAATGAATAAGAGAGCAATATTAATAATAAACAAATGGTAGCTAAAATAATTACGTATATCTCAACCTAATTTCCCCACCCTGCTAACCTTCAGGTTATGTACCAATCATCATAAATTGGATCTTTTTTTCATACATCTAATTCTTTCTTATACTGTGAATATAATAAAAAGGTCAAATATGAAAATAAATGATGTCTTTTGCTTTCAATCTGTTGATTTTTTTCTAGTTTGCCTGTATTACTAGCAGTTTTTATTCTTCAAAATGCTTTTAGAGACAACAGAGTCTGAATGTTACTCAGTCTGAGTTGAGGATGACTCTCAGCTACTACCAGTGGATTTTAGCTCAAAATGTGTCGGACTGGTCGAGTTGGAAACATTCTTGTTTCCCAAAGTTAGGTAGCGTGGCGAGCACGTTCAAGTTTCATTAAATCCGTCCTGTGGTTTAGGAGATATTTTGCTGACAAACAGATGAGGCATCAGCAGTTTTAAACACAGATGTCAAAGTGCATGTGAAAATGACTCAACTACACACCAAACTTTAGCTCATTAACAGGTTTAGCCATTTTTCCTATTTGCTAAGCTTACTTTACTGCGGTGGCTATTTTGAATCAAAGACATTATCGTTCAGCCTTTTTCCTTCTGTGGCAAAACACTTGTTTTATATTAAACAAAGTTATATTTTGTATTGAGTAAAGTTCATATAAGAAGTAGTATTTCTAAATGTGTTAAAATCATTGTGTTAAATATGTTAAAACTATCATAGGTGAATAAAAAAGCTGTGCTTGTGAAGACTAAAAAGTTTGACACAAGAAGTTTAAAAATGTACTAATGTGTAGTTTAAGATACTTTTTGTTATAAAATAAACTTTGCCACAAAGGCTCATGTTTGAAAAAGGAAGTGGTGCAGTGAATAACAGCTTTGCTGGTCTGTCTTTGGTCAATCCAAAAAGTGGGCGGAGCCATAAAAATGGGGGAAAATGAGTTTCAGCTTGGCAGTCTAAAACATGGTGAAGTTTGTTAACTACCCTGATTATTTCAAACTGGAGTTTTCAGTACAGTAGTCTTGAGTTTGTTTTATAGCTCACTAAGGCATTAGACGGTTAAAGGAGCTGAGAACATCCGTGTACCATCTTCTTCTTCAAATGGGACTGAAAGACAGGTGAAGCTTCAGAGGATCTAGACGTTGGAGTAAGGTACCACTCCTCCACGCTTCATCACATCAGGCATGTAATTTTTTCTCTAATTTTTTTTTACAAATTTAAGCATTTAGGCAGGCATAACTCATATCCTTTACAAACATCATGTCCATGTCCATCCAGTCTTTTGATCTTTTATCTGCAAGATTTTTTACAAGACTCGCTATTTCATCTTTATCATTGTCACTGAGAAAAATGCTGTTGGTACAACCCATGACTGTATGACTCGCATCATTATTTACATTTTGTATTTTAACTGCAAGGCTTGGGCCAATCCCTATGATGGACTTGCGACCCGTCCAGGGTGTACCCCGCCCCTCACACAGTGATTGCCGGACATGGTCACCGGCGACCCCCGTGACCCAAAAAGGAAGAAGCTGGTAAAAGATAATGGATGGATTGACTTGGGCCGACATTCACATAGTATTCATTGAATTCATTTACTATTTAATTTTGATCATATATTTTCTTGTCATTTTTTTACAAAATACTGTGAAATACCTGATCGTACTTTTATATTATAATATTTTCAGTAAGAAATAAGCATAAATAAGACTGATTAGAACAGGGTATATCTTTTACATTGTAGTGTACATTTATTCTGAGGTAGAGTTGCATTCGAGCCTAAAACATCTGACCCGGCCCGAGCCCGTAGGGTTTTTTTCCCGAGCCCGACCTAGACCCGACCAATTAATTGTAATTACAGGCCCGAACCCCCGTGCAAAACAAAAAACTACATATTTTTTAATTAAGATTTTACTGCTTTTGTAAGCAAATGGGTTTGACATGATGGTTTTAAAAACGTAAAAAAAGGAAGATATAAGCATCCTTGTTTATTAACAAGTCACCAAATGGATATTAACATACAAAACAAATAGCCTAAAAAAATCAACTCTAAAGATAGGATATTATACAAAATATTTTTATAGCAAAATTATTTGGAAAAATATAGAACAAGGCTATTTTAATTGAACACGCTGTTCGCTTTGGCTTTTGTAGCTTCAGATACTTCCTTCACCGCAGATGACAGCAGGGTGCGGAGACGCGCGCGGCCGGTGATCCATCTGAAGCTTAACTGGACTTTTAAAAAAAAAATCTCTTTCAACCAACCCCATTGTCCATCTGAAGCTTAAGACTTTTTTTTTTTTACCTCTTTCAACCGCTGGTCAGATCTGCCTCCTCCTCTACAAGTAGATTAACACAATTTTATTCTGCATTGTTATTTAGTTTTCTTTGTGCTGTATGATTCGTAAAACTGAATCAAAATCCAACCCAGCCCGCCCATCAAGCACATTATGTTTGCCCAACATGGCCTGAATTTCGGGTTGGTTCGGTCCGTGCTCGGGTTAGAAATCGCAGCTCTATTCTGAAATCGGTGAAACTCAAGATAAGTCAAAAATATGAAAAATGTAGAATTATTTATTGCATGTTGAGTTTAAGGGTTTTAATGAACTCGTGGGCCCTTACCTACATCAGAGGGGTATAGGTGGGCTACATCTATTTTAAATAAACATATTAAACATAATTAAAAGAGACCTTCTGAGGAACCAAAAATTTATTTTCATGAATGTTGGTAACAGTGGTGGTCACAGTTCCGCTAATCCGCTAACGGATGAAAGCGGGACAAGTTTTTTATTTAGGGGATTAGAGTTTTCACTACCTTTGGGAAACCGTTAGCGGAATTAGCTTCCGCTAAACTATGCCTTTCAACTTAAAGTCTGTCAAAAAAAGTCACAATTTGTCCCCGTCTGTTGTGGGCTTGTCTCAAAGAGTCCGTTGGGCACGATACTAGCTAACTATGTGTACATGTGACAAGACAGGATTGGTTGACGTGGCTTAGACTGGAAGGAGACGAACAAATGTGATGCAGACTGAGTGACAGTTATCTTAGTGGTTTAGCATTATCTTCCAATATTGAAAAAAAAAATGTTTTTTTTACCTTTTTAGCAGTCTAGCATTAGCAAAGCTCATTTTGGGGTTAGCTGGGGTTCACTGATTGGTGATAATAGAGAGCAGATTTCTGCTGCAGCAAAGACCCAAACAAGAGTTCAAACAAACTTCAAAAATTGTCCCTGTGTTCTTCTTTTGCATGTTCAATTTAATTTTATTTATCAGTGTAATCTACAACAATGTAATTTACAATGAGACAATATTTACTGTACTTAAATTATTATTAATTGGTTTTCATTCACCACAATTCAACAACGGTTCAGCTTCTCCAACTTTTGCTTTATATATAACATTATCAGAAGTATAACTTTGTTGTGTCAGACAATGACAATCGAGTTCTTCTTCACTTTTCCTAATTCTCGATTGTTTCCCAGATGTCTGCTGAGCAGATCTCTTCACACTGAAACAGAGAAAGTTCAGAGGCGCGTAGCAAAAACAAAAATACTAGGAATAAAGGTACGGACAGCAGACAGAGATTGGTTATTTTACTGACAGCAGCCAAATAAATCATACAGAGGACTGCTGACTCACTGTTCAACAACAACTGGTAAGTTAATCACAATCAATGGACAGATCGGATGGCATCTGCAGCCAGTTTCTTAGAATCCACTGTGGGATGGACCTTTACAAGAGATCCTTCCTGTCTACAGCCATCAGCATCTATAACATCTCTTAATGAACTGAGGATAACGAGTTACAACAACAAATAATTTCCCTTTGGGATTAATAAAGTATTTTTGAATTTAATTGAATTAATGCAACTAACTACCAGCAGGCGGTTCACTTTCAGTTTGACGGTAACTGGTTAGTTAATGCAACTAACTAGCAGCAG
>NC_056520.1:12262355-12262450 GCF_014905685.2 Nematolebias whitei | reverse complement strand
GTTAGTTAATGCAACTAACTAGCAGCAGGCGGTTCACCATCAGTTTGGCGGTAACTGGTTAGTTAATGCAACTAACTAGCAGCAGGCGGTTCACC
>NC_056520.1:12242645-12261955 GCF_014905685.2 Nematolebias whitei | reverse complement strand
AAGTTAACATTATAAGAGGATCAAACTGCTTTGAAAGTAACTCCATCGCAGACTCTCATCTTGAGCAAGCATGAAGGCGACAGTGGAAAGCAAAAACTTCCTCATGAGGAAGAAACCTTTATTAGAACCAGGCTCAGGACAAGCAGCCATCTGCTTCAGCTGACTGGGCTTGAGAGGAACCTGTGACATCTTTCTGTTTTGAGTCAGACCTTTTCTCCATCATACATTGTCCACTGTCTCTTCCTCCCACATAAGTAAAGCCCTCTGCTGGCATGTTTCTAATCACAAGTTTGTTTTCCATCACTGATTATTTGGTTTCAAAAGTCAGGAGAATTGTAGGAAGAGGATGATGAAGAAAAGGTTTGTCCAATTTCTATTCTTGTCTTGTTGAAGATCTCCATGAACCAGTAGTTATTAATGTTAAAGGAGCAGTTTAAAGTAACTGCTTGACCTGGCTCTCCTCCTAATTGTTACATTCTGGGCCTCGGAATAGTTCACAATCATCAGCAGCCTCATCCACAGCAGATCCATGCATGATCAGGTTTAGGAGACTGAGTCGACTGAAACCCGCACAGCTCTTCTGTGAGACCGTCTCAGAGGTTTACTTCCTGTTTCCATGGGACAAAATGGCTTGAGTTTAACTGCACCACAAACACTTTAAACTTGACTGAAAGGAAGACAAACCTGTGGTCTCTGTGTGTCTCACTACTGACAGGACTTAAGACTAAATCAGACACGCAGAAATGTATTTGTATTGTTTCAATTCAACTGAGTTTAGGATGTTTACAAAGGAACATCTGATTTACTTCAACTGCAGATTAATCTCAGTCCCCTCCCTCTTGAGGGTCATTAGGCTCTTTGGGTCACAGAGAGATGTTTTGGTCACATGCATTAAGATGTGAATTAGATGGAAAATCAGTGGGTGTGCTGTTTTACTCATATTTATTTATATACGTGTGTGGCGGGGTGCGTGTGAAGGTGTGATTTAGATGAAAAGTCATTGGGTCTGAGGTCTATCTACATTATTGAGCATGCATCAGGATATCTAGCTGCAGTAGCTATCGTGTCAGCAGTATTGCGAACTGTGACGGTTCATTAAGGTGACGAGGGAGCTGAACTGTAAGGTGAAGTTCTATGTTTACCAATTGGTCTATGTTCCAACCCTCACCTATGGCCACAATCTCTGGGTAGTGACCAAAAGAATGAGATCGCGGATACAGGCGGTTGAAATGAGTTTCCTCTGCAGGGTAGCTGGACTCTCCCTTAGAGTCTCTCCCGGATAAATGAACTCCTCACCCTCTCTCTGAGTAGAACTGCTGCTCCTCCATATCGAGAGGTGATTCAGGCATCTGGAAAAGAGGAGTGCCTCCCTATAGAGTTGCTTCAAGCATATTGGACTGGAAGGAGACCCTGGGGAAGACTCAGGACACATTGAAGAGACTATGTCTCAAGGCTGGCCAGGGAACACCTTGGAGTCCTCTCAGTAGAGCTGGAAGAGGTGGCTGTGGAAAGGGATGTCTGCACCTCTATGCTCAGGCTGCTGCCCCCACCACTCAACTTGGGAACAAGCAGAAGAGGATATTTATACATTTGCACATTTATGTATATATATATATATATATATATACACAAACACAAGTTATTTAAGGATTCAAGGTTCTTTATTGTCATATTGTCATTCACATCACGTGGTACATGAGGTGGAACAAAACTGTGTACATAAAGTCCCAGTTACATGCAACAAAAACACAACTTTTAAAGGAAATATAGTAATAAGATCCAAGACGTGAACTAAGAAAAACGCTGAACTAAGAATACACTAAGCAATAATAGTGCAAAACAATGTGCCAAGCAACAGCAGCACGATCATGAGTCTGTGAGAGCAGATGAGGACGAATGAACACAGCAACATGAAATCAATCAGCAGCGTGAGAGCAGCATCATGGATAATGAGCAGCACATATGCACAATGTGGCATTACACAGTGATTTTGTTTTTCACAATAATTTTCACAGTGATCATCCTGATTGAGTCCAACAGCCTCAGGGTAGAAGCTGTTCCTCAGTTTAGTGGTTCTAAAATGCTCTTTAACTTTGTTCCAGAGGGGAGCCGAGCAAAAAGTGTGTGTGCTGGATGAGTGGGGTCCTTCATGATGCAGGTGGCCCTCTTCCTGCATCTAGAGGTGTAGATGTCTGTGATGGTGAAAAAACTGACTCCAACAGACTTCTGTGCAGCCTTCACCACTCTCTGCAAAGCTTTTCTTTCTGCAACTGTGCAGCCTCCATGCCACACGTTGATGCTGGAGCACAGGATGCTCTCCACTGCACACCTGTAGAAGGAGGTGAGGACTGAGCTTCCCAGACCAGCTCGTCTCAGCCGCCTGAGGAAGTAGAGTCTCTGATGCACTTTCTTGATCAGGCTGGTGGTGTTGTTGCTCCAGCTGAGGTTGTCATGTGTTTGTTCCTTCTGAAGTCCACGACCATCTCCTTTGTCTTCTTCACATTGATGTGAAGTTTGTTCTTCCTGCATCAGCTCTCCAAGTGTTCCACCTCCTGTCTGTAGCTGGACTCATCATCCAACCACTGCTGCATCATCTGCATACGTTACAATGTGACAGCCTGGATGGGTAGGTGCACAATCATATGTGAGCAGAGAGAACAGGAGAGTGCTCAGCACACAGCCCTGAGGATTATGGTGGAGGAGAAGTTGTGGATGCTCACAAACTGTGGTCTGTTTGTTAAGAAGTCTAGTACCCAGTTGCAAATGGAGGGGCTTAGTCCTAGTGTGAGAAGTTTGTCCATCAGGGTTTGAGGGATCATGGTGTTGAAGGCGGACGTGAAGTCCACAAAGAGCATGCGGACATAAGTTTTTCTGCTCCAGGTGTGTGAGCGCAGTGTGGACCACAGAGGAGATGGCGTCCTCTGTTGATCGGTTCTCATGGTATGCGTACTGATGAGGGTCCTCGTTGATGTTGATGGTTGTTTTGATGTGAGTCATGACCAGTTTTTCGAAGCATTTAGCAACTATCGGGGTAGTTCAGGTAACTCAACATATCTGATGGTGGTGACGTCATCAGCACGTTTACTAATGTACCCCAGGACTGAGGATGTGCATTGCTCTACAAATGTGTTATCGCCCAATTTGCCTCTCAGTTACATTTTATCTTGAACATATTTAACTCATCAGAACAAAGACAAGTGTTTTCAACAGTTAAAATGTGACGGTGGTGTTGGACCAGAACCAGTCAGGTTTAAAGTTTTTACAGGAAGCAGAGGTTTCTGATGCTGACAGGTGTTTCAGAATGCAACAAAATTAAAACGTCACTATTTTCAGCTTGAATATATTGAATAAGCCCTAATTTAAAGTTTGTGAAATGTTTTAAAGTACTTGTACTGAAATCATCTTAAGTTTTAAGGTAGAAATCAGGTGTATTTACCTGAGACGCCCTTCCTGGCACAACCATAAACTACCGAGCTACCACAGCCCTCTGTGTGGAGAAGAGAGCTGCTATCTAGGGCACCTGGGGGAGCAGATGGTGGGGGTTAAGGTCCTTGCTCAAGGGTCCAGAGTGGGGCAAAATAAGGGTGGAGATAGGTGTGGGTGCTTCACTTATCCCACCCACATTTTGATGTTGTCGGTAACGGGAGTTGACACGGCGATCTTCCGATCACAGGCCCACCGTCTCTAACCTCTGCGCCACCACTCCCAAAAGAAAGTATATTTAAGTCTTAAAATAGAAATGAGGTGTATTTACCTGAGATAATGAGTCGGATCGTATCTCCCCAAACATCAACACCATCTGTCTTCGTTCCACAGAAGTATAACCTGCTGTCCTCTGCTGCCAAGTTTTTAACCACAAGTCTGTTTTCTTGAATTGAATATTTGAATTTAAAGTCAGACGAGAAATAATCAGAAGATACTGATGCATACGTTCGTCCGATTCCTGCTCTGAACTTGTGGTGGATCTCCATGTACCAGAACACATCGAAGTTTAAAGAGCAGTTTAAAGTAATGTCTTGACCCAGTTCTCCTTTGACCTCCATCATGTTCTCGGCCTCTGAAGGAACCAGAACCGTCAGCAGCATCATCCACAGCAGATCCATGATCAGGATCAAGAAGTCGTCTGAAACCATCAGATCAGCAGAGAACTGCTCTGAACTTCCTGCTCCACGAGGTGGTATAACTCTGAATGTAGCAACCCACAAACACTGACTGTCTCAGAAGACGGAAGTGAAACGTGTTCAACTTCAGGCTGAGCTCTGCAGGAAGAATCTGAGGCTTTCAGGGAAAAATCAGCCACACGTTGACTTTTATCTTTGGTGTTATGTTTTTTTTGTGTGTTTTTTTTTTTTTTTTTTTGGTGAATTGAATTGAATTGGATTTTTCCAAATGCTACCGTAACCTCACAGTGATTTTTATGACTTATTTTCCTTAGGGGAAAAACTGGCCTTTTTGAAAGACGTTGTAAATACAACTTTTAATCCAATATTATCATTTAAAATAATGCATTCCTCTCAGGAATGTATTTTTACTTCCGTTTTTTTTTTTTTTTTTTTTACTTCTATCCCTTTGCTCTCCGTTTTCACATTAGCCAACTGGGTGGTGCTCCGTCTTTATATCGAGAGACGGTCAAAATAAACGGATTGCTTCAATGAAGTCATGATGGGAACGACAGTTCTTTTGAGTGTACTGAATCACTATCCATCCATCCATTATCTTTACCTACTTCCTTTTCGGGTCGCGGGGGTCACTGGTGCCCATGTCCAGCCATGGCTGTGCGAGGGGCAGGGTACACTCTGGACAGGTCTCCAGTCCATCACAGGGACAGATAGAGACAAATGAGACAAACAACCATTCACTCTCTCACTCTCACACAGGGACAATTTAGAGTTACCAATCAGCCGAACATGCATGTTTTTGGGCTGTGAGAGGAAACTGGAGTACCCGGAGAAAACCCACGCAATGCACGGAGAGAACATGCAAACTTTACCCAGACATATTTTGCTAACAAAAATTACAAATTTCCCATAGGAAATGAATAGGAGAAACCTTTTCAAAGAAACTGAGTAACGTCGGGAGCCATTTTGGTTCAACATGCATGGAAGGCACCTATTATCACCTATTATTATTATTATTATTATTATTATTAATTAGTACAAATAATTAACATAAATTATTAATGATTAATTTTAATAAATACAAAAAATAACATTAATAATTATCCATCCATCCATTTTCTTTACCCGTTTATTCCATTTTGGGTCACGGGGGTCGCTGGTGCCCATGTCCAGCAATCACTGTGCGAGGGGCGGGGTACACCCTCGACGGGTCGCAAGTCCATCACAGGGCCACATAGAGGCAAACAAGACAAACAACCATTCACTCTCTCACTCACACCTAGGGACAATTTAGAGTTACCAATCAGCCTAACATGCATGTTTTTGGTCTGTGGGAGGAAACCGGAGTACCCGGAGAAAACCCATGCATGCACGGAGAGAACATGCAAACTCCACCCAGAAAGTCTCCTGGACCGGGGTTTGAACCAGGAACCTGTTCGCTGAGAGGCAGAAGCTCTACCAGTTGCGCCACCGTGCTGCCCTCATTAATAATTATTAATATTAATAATTTATATGTAATATTACTTATTAATATCAATATTATTATCAAATATATTAATGGTTTATAATAATTAATAAATTAATAACATATTAATAATTAATTATTAATGTTATTAATTATTATTAATAATTTATTAATAAATAGGCAGTCCCCGTCAAAGTTTCTCCAGGAACTTTCTAGTTAACATCTCAAATGCTCAAATAATCTCAACTACATTCCCAAATCCCAAATAAGTTGAAAAGGAGGCGCCGTAGATGCATTGCCGTCTACCTAGAGGCAGTGCTCAAGTGCCTGACTGCCGAGATCTTGGAGGTAGCGGGAAATGTGGCTCGTGACAGCAGGAGGACCGAGATTGTCCTCCGGCACCTGCAGTTAAGTCCTCGGCGACGA
This sequence comes from Nematolebias whitei, assembly GCF_014905685.2. NCBI lineage: Eukaryota > Metazoa > Chordata > Actinopteri > Cyprinodontiformes > Rivulidae > Nematolebias > Nematolebias whitei. The sequence continues at coordinate 12,255,946 of NC_056520.1, read as the reverse complement.
GTGACTCGGCAGGCTTCTGGGAGAAATGACCATTGCTCGGGGACTTCTACCCAGCATTGAGGCAGTCCTGCTGCCCAAGAGGACCGAGAGGTCTCCTGGGTCTGGGTAGACGGATCAGATTTTGCAGCCAGTTTCTTCTGATCCGCAGTGGGACGGACTGGTACAAGAGATCCTTCCTGCCCAAAGCCATCAGCATCTATAACAACTCTAATGAAACCAGGATGAGCTACAACAACATTTAATTCCCCTTTGGGATTAATAAAGTATTTTTGAATTGAATTGATTGGTAACTCTAAATTGTCCTTAAGTGTGAGTGAGAGAGTGAATGGTTGTTTGTGTCCCTGCGATGGACTTGGACCTGTCCAGGGTGTCCCCCACCTCTCGCACAGTAACTGCTGGACATGGGCCCCAGTGACCCCCATGACCTGAAAAGGAAGAAGTGGGAAAAGATGATGGATGGATGGATGTTAAAACACACATTCTCTTGTCTGAAAGCAAAAACTCCAATAACCTTGGTTTGTTACTTTTGACACATCACATCATTGACACATCAAAATGTACAAACCCAATTCTAAAAAAATTGGGACATTGTGTAAAATGTAAATAAAACCTGAATTCACATCAGCTTCACTGAGGAAAACATAGCCCCGGAACAACTTTAAAAAGGAGTGTTGCACCATCTGTTTCAAATTCGCCTGTTTAAAAAAATACAATTTCTCAGTTTGAACATTTGATTTGTTTATTGTGTTCCATTGTGATAAACATGAGATTTGTAAATCAAATCAATCTGTTTTCTTCTATATTTCATACGTCAATGTTTAGAATCAGGGTTGATCATCCATTTGTGTATGATGTAACACTCCCACCTGCTGGATTGTACCGTCACAGAGAGCTGGTGGTAAATGATGGATGTCACGAGTTGCCTGCTTGTGGATCTACAGATTTAAACCTTTGAGTTTGTGGTTTTGAAGAAACTATGAATTTTGAACCATTACCTGAAAACCAACAAGCATTTTACACAACACTACAACCCTGTGGTGCCACGGACGGTGTTCAGGTGCTGATGTGGCTCACACTGTACACTGGTCTGTAACCGAGCCATTTCTGCTCCTATTCTATATATAAAAATAAAAATTTTTTTAAAAAAAGTTAAGAGCCAAAAGACATGCTTAAAACTTGGAGTGGTATAAATATTACAATAAAACAACTACAACAAAGTTTTGATATTTATTGATATTTTTGCATCAGAACAAAGAAGAAGACCAAACTCTTGTGATGAGGGTGGGAAAACGCATTTTCTGTTCTTACATTCTAGTAAAGTATTAAAATTAGACCAATTTTTTTTTTTTACTATTATTCTCGCTTATTAAATCATTTCCTCTGTGGTTGCGGTAGCTCGGTGTGTCAGTGCCGCGGTCTTGTAATCCTGTGGCCCAGGCATCTGACGTAAAACACTTGGCAAATATTTTATGTGCGCTCATTCACTGTGACCAACCCTGCAGAAGAGAACAACCAAAAGAAACGACAATAAAAGCCAGATACTTCACGTACTTTTATTTTTTATGATTTATTTGTATCGAAACAAATATCTTCTGTGTATTCCTGTTGTTCTCAGAATGTCTTGATCTAATTGTGGTACGAGCCTGTTTGATAAGTTCTAGCAAACCAATCGGTTTGATTTAAACGTGTTAAAACGAAAACTGTTCTGGTTTCAAAAACAGAACATGTTCTCTGGCTGGAAGTTGAACTAATTGGATGTTTACCAGGCTAACAAACTATCACTACAAAACCGATTGATTCTTTGGTTTTTGTTGTCGTTGAAGGTTCACTGATTAAGGTTTTCTCTGATGGCGATCTTTGGAATTTAGAGCAGATGATGGTCAAATTACGACAAGTTTTTACATTGTGAAATGTTTTCCAGGTGTTTGTTGAGCAGCTCTCTTCACACTGAAACCGACAAAAAGTTAAATGAGAAGTAAGTTTTGTATTTTTTTGGAGACGGAAAGCATCACTAACATAAACTCTCGGGAAAAAGGGTTCAGATTGCATGCAGGTTTTTGTTGTTCTACTGACAACAATGGCTGAAGGACTCAAATAGAGGAGCTGCAGAAGTTAATGATGTGAATCAATGTTCAACAGTAACTGGTTAGTTAATGTAACTAAGGCAGTGGTGGACGAGTGGTTAGAGCAGGCATCCTCCAATGGTATTGGGGATTTTATTTCACCAGCAGTCACAAGCCAAAGTGTCCCTGGGCCAGACATCGAACCCCTCATTTCCTCCGATGTGTGTCCCATCGGTGTATGAATGTAGTCAAACACCGATTAATCGCTTTAGAATGATTTGTTCAATTAGCTTTGAAGAGATCTAGTAGAGTGCTGTATGAATGGGTAAATGAGGACACAGATTGTGTTGTAAAGCGCTTTGAGAGTCCTGACTAGATAGGAAGATGCTATTTAAGTACAGTCCATTTATCATTTAACTAACTAGCACTGGGTATTTCACCATAGGTGACCTATTATTCTACACCTCGGAAGAGTGTCTAAATTTCTATCTCCGTTAATGCGGCCTGAACCACAGCGTCTACCCGCACAAGAGTTATATCAAAACGACCGGATCGGCCCCGTGATGTGTGCTATTACTTTTGTTGGCATTTCGAGTTACCATGGCGACGTAATTTGTGAACAAAGACGCAATATTTCACCAACTCCAGGAACTAGTTGGTGACTGCCCACTTATTATTGTACACCTAAAAAGCATATCTTTTTCAACTTTAATGTGGCCCGAACCGCAACGTGGACCCCCACGAAAATTATATCAAAACGACCGTCCCAGCTCAGGGAAGTGTGCAATTACTTTTATTGGCATTTGCAATTACCATGGTGACATATCTTGCTAACAAAGATGGCAAATTTCCCATAGGAAACGAATAGGAGAAAAATCTTCACAGAAACTGAGTAACATATGGAGCCATTTTGGTTCAACATGCAAGGAAGGCAGTGCATTATGCAATGCATGGAATGCGCCTATTATTAATTAGTAATATTAATAATAAATATTAATTATAAATTATAAATGTTAATGATCTGCTTTAATATCATTAATAAATTAGCAATATATACATAATTAATAATATTAATAATTAGTATGTATTATTAATAATAATTTAATTATAAATAGGCAGTCCCCGTCAAAGTTTCTCCAGGAACTTTCTAGTGTAATGGTTCACCTTCAGTCGGCAGCGTCTCTTTGTCCTCAGCTGGTTCTCCCTCCTGGACTCGTTTTGTCCTCCAACAGGTTAAAAGCAAACCTGCCAACAGACCATCAGCTGAGTCGGTTCACCTTCAGACCTTCGTCTTCAAGTTCAAATCAATTTTATTGTCATTTCCATCACATGTGGTACATGAGGTGGAACAAAATTATGTACATAGGGTCCCAGTTACACCCCAAAATAGCAAAATATAAAGTGGACAAAGAAACTGTAATAAGGATCTAAGAATGTAGAACAATATGGTGTAACAGCAGCAGCCCGAACATGAGTCCGTGGTGAGCAGATGGGCATAAATGAAAACAGCAGCATGAGATCAGCAGCGTGGATAATCAGCAGCATGACATAATCAGCAGCACAGATGCGTCACATATTCTTCAGCTGTACAAGAACTCACTGACCTGCTGTTAGACACAGCAGGAAGGAGACGATGAGGGCTGAGCGGTAGATGAAGAAGTTCAACCTCTGAGTTTTACAGTCAGGAACGTCCTCCAATGCTTTACTGGGAGAAATGGTGGAGGATGGAGAAACACCTGGAACATCAGAGAAATAAGAAGACAAAAGCGAACAGATAAAATAGAAAATATCTCAACGTTTTATAAATAGTTTGTTCTAACGTCACAGGAACTCGATACTTCCTGGTTTTTTTTTTTTTTTTTTCTTTCTGTGTTTCTAAAACTTTCCGCCAAAGAAGAACAGATTATATTTTCAGTCTTTGTGTTCTGAAGATGAAGGACACCAGTAAGCCAGAATTTATACCTTTGGTTTCATGGCACTCATTTTTATTTTTATTTATTCTACACCTCGGAAGTGAGTCTACATTTCTATCTCCGTTAACGCGGCCCGAACCACAGCATCTACCCCCACAAAAGTTATATCAAAATGACCGGCTCGGCCCCGTGATGTGTGCTATTACTTTTATTGGCATTTAGAGTTACCATGGCGAAGTAATTTGCGAACAAAGACGCAATATTTCACCAACTCCAGGAACTAGTTGGTGACTGCCCACTTATTATTCTACACCTGAAAAGCGTATCTTTTTCAACTTTAATGTGGCTCGAACCGCAAAGTGGACCCCCACAAAAGTTATATCCAAAGGACCGGACTGGCTCCGAGATGCGTGCTATTACTTTTATTGGCAATTGGCGTTACCATGGCGACACATTTTGCTAACCAAAATGACAAATTTTCCATAGGAAATGAATAAGAGAAAACTTTTCAAAGAAACTGAGTAACGTCGGGAGCCATTTTGGTTCAACATGCATGGAAGGCACCTATTATCACCTACTCTTATTATTAATTAGTAAAAATAATAAACATAAATCACTAATGATTAATTTTAATAATTACAAATAATAACATGAATAATTGCTAATATTAATAATTCATATTTAATATTAATTATTAATATGGTTATCAACTATATTATTTTATAAGTATTAATAAATCTGCAATATCTTAATATTATTTATTAATATTTATTAATAATAATAATGATAATAATTTATTAATAAATAGGCAGTCCTCGTCAAAGTTTCTTCAGGAACTTTCTAGTGTTATTTTTAGATTTACAAACCAAAAACAATCCACGACAAAATGTTTGACCAATCCTCTGTAGAAACCGATGATTCATGGGTTACAGTTCATATTTCAACAACACTGAATATTTTTTACAGTCCGTCTATCCTTTAAGAAGTCTCTTTTGTGAACCTGATGACCCATGAAAGAAGAGAAACATAACTCAATCTTTGGGTTTTCAGTAGAAACTGTGATATTTACCTGAGATGAGATGGAACTTGTCTCCATAAACCATCGTCCCATTCTCAATCCTCCCACAGAAGTAAAGCCTGCTGTCCTCTGCTGAGATGTTTCTAATCACAAGTCTGTTTTCCATCATTGAATATTTGGTTTCAAAGTCAGGAGAGCCGTAGAAAAAGAATGATGGAGAAACGGTTCGTCCAATTAAAATTCTGGTCTTGAAGATCTCCATGTACCAGTAAGTTTTAGAGTAACTGAAGGAGCAGGTCAAAGTGACATCTTCACCCAGCTCTCCTCTAATTGTTACTGTTGTTGTATTCTTGGCCTCTGAATGGACCAGAACCATCAGCAGCAGCATCCACAGAAGATCCATGATCAGGTTCTGTAGATGGAGTCAACTGAAACCAGTGCAGCTCTGCTGAGAGACGTCTCAGAGGTTTACTTCCTGTTTATTATCAGTCTGAGTTGAACTGAACCACAAACACTTTAAAACTGTCTCAGAGGAAGCCCAGCCTGTGGTCTCTGTGGGTCTGAGGACTTTAGACTAAAACAGACGCACAGACGTCCGTTTGTATCATTGACTGTTTGAGTTTAGGATGTTCTCCAAGAACCAACGTCTGATTTTATTCAGCTTTTTCTCTTTATTAACATTCATCTGCTGATTCTTCTCGTTTCCCTTCTTCATCCAAACACTAGAATGTAGGAGTTGTGCTTTCCCTGGTCTCTGTCTCCCTCTAGTGTTCTATATTTGTTGATGTCTGCACCTGTGATGTGTCACAGGTGTTCTGTGTTAGTCTCGTTAGTGTGTGTATTTAAGTCTGTTTGCCTGCGTCCCTCATTGTCTGCTCATTGTGTCACTGTGATACCTGTCCCGCTCCTTGTGTCCTGCTCCTCGTATCCTGCGTCCTGTACCATGATTTATGTAAGTCTGCTGCCAGGTCGGCCATCTTTATTTTGTAAATAATAAATTATTTATATTCCTTGAGTCCTGCCTGTCTGCCTGCACCAATGGGTCTCCTGCCTGCAAATCATCACACAGAATAGCTGCAGCGGGAAGGATCTCTGGTCTGGTTTCTATAACTTTTTTTTTTTTAATTAATCTACCTTTCATTTTTAATATTGTATTATTTCTGTTTATATTATTATTTATTCTGGAATTATTTCCACATTGCTGGTTCTCATCCAGCAGTTAGGATGAGAATCAGCGCCTCCAAATCTGAGGCCATGGTCCTCAAACAGAAAAGGGTGGATTGCTCTCTTCAGGTGAGAGTGAGGTTCTGCCGCAAGTTGAGGAGTTCAAGTATCTTGGGGTTTTGTTAACAAGTAAAGGAAGAATGGAGCGTGAGATTAACTGATGGATTGGTGGAGCATCTGCAGTATTGCGAACTCTGTACCGGTCCATTGTGGTGAAGAGGGAGCTGAGCTGTAAGGCAAAGCTCTCTGTTTACCAGTCGGTCTACGTTCCTTCCCTCACCTATGGTCACAATCTCTGGGTAGTGACCGAAAGAATGAAATTGTGGATACTGGCAGTTGAAATGAGTTTCCTCCGAAGTGTAGCTGAACTCTCCCTTAGAGATAGGGTGAGAAGTTCAGTCATCTGGGTGAGACTTGGAGTAGAACCGCTGCTCCTCCACATCAAAAAGATCCAGTTGAGGTGGTTTGGGCAACTGGTAAGGATGCCTCCTGGGTGCTTCAGGCATTTCTGACTGGGAGGAGACCCTGGGGAAGACCCAGGACATGCTGGAGAGACCATGTCTCTTGATTAGCCTGGGAACGCCTTGGGATCCTACCAGAAGAACTGGAAGAGGTGGCTGTGGAAAGAGATGTCTGGGCCTCCTTGCTCAAGCTGCTGTCCCCACGACCTGACTTTGGAACAAGCGGAAGATGATGGATGGATGGATGGATGGAATGTTTTTATGATAAGAAGTGATGTGTCTGCATATTGGGGTGTTTTATTCAAATATTTGACTCCTGAATTTAGCTGCACTTCAGGTGCAGTGTTCAAGTGTCTTCTAACAACAAGTACATAATTTATTTTTGATATGTTACGATGATTATGAATTAGAATCATCAAACAAAAACATCTTGAGATTAGAACAACTACAGCTTTACAGGTAGAAGGAAGGTGAAATAATAAAACTAATAGAATAGCTGAGTTATACAGCAGGTAAAGATAATGGATGAGCGTATGGATGACTTGCCTCCAAATATTACTTTGTTTCAATAAAAACTATCCACTGGTTCATTAAATATTTTGCTAACAGGCCCACACAGAAAGAGGAAAGTGTCCTCAATCCCTTTGCTTTTCAGTGGTGACTGAAAAACCTTTACAGGAAAAAATAAGAGTTGTGACATTTTCCTCTTCAACATATTGAACTCAGCAGAACAAAGACCAGTGTTTTCAACTAACTGTTACAATGTGACGGTGGTGTTGGACCAGAACCAGTCGGGTTTAAAGTTTTTACTGGAAGCAGAGGTTTCTGATGCTGACAGGTGTTTCAGAACGCAACAAAATTAAAACGTCACTATTTTCAGCTTGAATATATTGATTCATCCCTAATCTAAAGTTTGTGAAAAGGTTTTGTTGTAAATACTTTTAATGATAAAACGGCACATTAAGTCTTAAAGTTGAAATCAGGTGTATTTACCTGAGATGAGTTGGATCGTGTCTCCTCAAACATCAGCACCATCTGTCTTCGTTCCACAGAAGTATAACCTGCTGTCTTCTGCTGCCAAGTTTTTAATCACAAGTCTGTTTTCTTGAATTGAACATTTGGACCACTGAAGGAACCAGAACCATCAGCAGCATCATCCACAGCAGATCCATGATCAGGATCAAGAAGTCGTCTGAAACCAACAGCTCTGCTGTCAGATCAGCAGAGAACTGCTCTGAACTTCCTGCTCCATGAGGTGATAACTCTGAACGTAACAACGCCGCAAAGTAGATTAGCTTCAAAATCAATCAAACATCACAGAATACGGATTTAAGAAGCAACATCTGCATCTCTGCCAGCGTGATGCGACAGGAATCATTCACAGAGAGAGACTAGATCAATGAGACAAGCCTGAGAACTGATACCAAAACATCTGCTGATATTATTTGCATATCAAAATCCTCATATCCTCACATCATAATTTTCACACACCATCAAGTACAAATAGAAAATACAACTAAACCTTCATGCCCACTTTTACTAAACTGGACTTTATTAAACATATTTACATTTGTATATGTGGCATGAAGATGTGCTCTCCTGACCATGACCTCTGACCTTGAGGTTATCTTTCATATCCACCCTGAACTGGTTTCTTTTAAAATTACTTTGACCTGAATAATGATTGATTATTTCTACACATTGATTACAGTTTGATAAATGGTTACTCAGTTCTTTTCAGCTTTTACTTAGGAAAAACATATTCATAAAATCAAGTTTGTTTTTAGGAAGTTTGATGGTTTTTATATTGAAAATGATTCTACAAGAACCCCCATGAGCTGTGCCCTGTCTCCTGCGTGGAGTTTTGGAGGCTCGATGAGCCCCCGAAGTCCTGGAAAGATGAAGCAACCGTCGGCTGTACTTCCTGACTTGAACCAGAGAATCTGGTGAGGACATCGATGCGATACTGGGACTGTCTAACAAAGTTAACGCAGGTCCTCTGGATGGATTTTTTTTTTTTTTTTTAACTAAGAAATAAAGGACAAAAATATTTGTATTTTTTTGTTTTACCTGTAATTTATTTTTGAATTTTTACGGTTTTATTAAATAAAAAATATATATATAAAATATATAAAAAATCCAGAGGACCTGACTTAAGTCTGACTTATGGAACATGCATCAGGATACTGGGCCTGGTTATGATGTTTTAAGCTGATTCAACTTGATAATATCTTTCTTTGCTTGTAGTATTAGTAAATAACTTAAACTGATGAAATTCAATGACATCTCTCATCCAAATAGTAAAGTTTTAATCAAATAGTTCAATTTTATCTAAATTCAGCAACGTTCAGTCAGGTGATCTGGACAATTTCTTTTTTTGTTGTTCATTCTTCAATAATCAGACTTCATTCTGGGCGGGCCCCAGAAACCATCTTATCACCAGCAAACTGGTTGGTCCACTATGTGAGTGTGCTGCTTGTGGGACTGAGTTTGCTGTGGCTCCTTCGACTGATGAAGTCCTTTGGATGAAGGATGAAAAGTCTCACCAAAAAAAAGAAACCGTCCAGATCACCTGACTGAACTTTGTTGGATTTTCTACTTGGATTATTGAGCACAAACTTTGATGTTTATCTAAATTGTCGAGCGTATAAAAGAAAAATAAATTCAGTCCAAATAATTATTTTGTTTTATATCGGAGATTTACTTCTTGTTTAATCCTTACTGCTTAATCAAGTCTAAATATTCACCCAACAACTACTTCTTCAAATGAGTTTTATTCTTCATTTTTGTTTTATATTTTTATTTTGTTCATGATTCTATTTTTTATTTATGTAAAAAAGTCTTCAAAGACAAATTCGGTCTCTTCATTTCGTTGAATATAATTTTTTTTCCAATAACATTTTTTTTGCTGTAATTAACCAATTTGACTTCAGGCAGATCTGATCATTAAAGTGGGAATACAATAATTAACCTCAGGAATCCTGATTTAACGACTGCAAACATTAAGTAAAGTGATAGAAAGTGTCGCACTTCCTCCTCCATCACTCCAATCTATGACGTTCCCTAACAATCATATGAATTGTTGTTTTCCTCAGTGTGTTTCTTATTATTCATATGAATACATAAAAAAAAAGCTTAATGCACAGAGTTAACTTTTTACTGTTTTCAATGAAAAAGACAAGAGTCAAATGAAAATCAATAGGCACCATTACAATTGTTATAATTGAATAACTTAAATGCAACATTAAAATTAGCGTGTTTTTTTTTTTTTTTTAGCAGATCAAACCATAAACATGTGATGGAATATGTATATACTCTGATTTTTTTAAAATTAGGATATTAATTAAATAGTATCATAAAAAGCATAAGAATGCTGAAGCAGAGAAACAGATTGATCTGGTTGGAGGCACCCCCTTGTTTTGCTAAAGTGGTTTAGCCCTGGATCTGAACAACCAATGAGAAGTGAGAACTCAAACCACCCGGAAGTGCAGTGAACCTGAACATGGACCAGTAGGGTAAGTTAAGAAGAAGCAGTATTAAACATGTTTTGTTATATGACTAAGTTACGGTTGGCTTTTTTCATTTTACTGTTCTTCGTTTCATATCATACATTTATTTTTCCTCACCCAGTGTTCTTCTTTTCCATTTATTCATTTTATTTATTCACCAATGTAATCTACAATATTGTCATTTACAACAGGGCAAAAAAAAAAAAAAAAAAAACTATTCAGATGAATTGTTTTTATTTTATTTCATTTACAGTAATTCAATAAACGTCCCACTTCTCCAACTTTTGCTTCATATACAACAACATGATCTGAATCAAAGCTGAAGATGTTGTGGTTCTCCGTAGGAGTGACAAGGATGGATAATATTAGGAATGAGATCATCAGAGGTGCAGCGCAGGTTGAACAACTGGGAGATACAGTTCGAGAGACCAAACTGAGATGGTTTGGACAAGTCCAGAGGAGGGACAGTGGGTATACTGGTAGAAGGATGTTAGAAATGCAGCTGCCAGGAAAAAGACAAAGAGGAGCTATGGATGTAGTTAGAGAGAACATGGAGGTAGATGGAGTGAGGACAGAGGATGCAGAAAACAGAGATGGAGGAGGATGACTCTCTGTGGAGACCCCTGAAGAGGGAACAGCCGAAAGAAGAGCTGAAGTCAAGTTAGTTGTTGCCATCATGTGACACAACAAAGTCATTTTTCATTTAGTCTTATTGCTACGATGTTTCCCAGATGTTTGCTGACTGGATCTCTTCACACTGAAAAACATCAAATTCAGTTACAAATCAGTTTTGTCATTTGGAGGATGGAAAATTTCACATACAGAGGTACAAACAGCAGAGTTGGGGACTGCCATGGCATCTATTATTCTACACCTCGGAAGTGAGTCTACATTTCTATCTCCGTTATTGCGGCCCCAACCACAATGTCTACCCCCACAAAAGTTATATCAAAACGACCGTCTCGGCCCCGTGATGTGTGCTGTTACTTTTATTGGCGTTTCAAGTTACCATGGCGAAGTAATTTGCGAACAAAGACGCAATATTTCACCAACTCCAGGAACTAGTTGGTGACTGCCCACTTATTATTCTACACCTGAAAAGCGTATCTTTTTCAACTTTAATGCGGACCAAACCGCAAAGTGGACCCCCACAAAAGTTATATCCAAAGGACCGGCCCGGCTCCAAGATGTGTGCTATTAATTTTATTGGCAATTGGCGTTACCATGGTGACACATTTTGCTAACGAAAATGACAAATTTTCCATTGGAAATGAGTAGGAGAAAACTTAAAAAAAACAACTGAATAACGTCGGGAGCCATTTTGGTTCAACATGCATGGAAGGCACCTATTATCACCTATTATTATTATTAATTAGTAAAAATAATAATTAACATAAAGTATTAATGATTCATTTGAATCATTACAAATAATAACATTAATAATTACCAATATTAATAATTGATATTTAATATTGTCAAATATATTAATAGTTTATAATAAATAATAAATTGACAATATATTAATATTGATTAATATTATTAATTATTAATATTTATTATTATTAATAATTTAATAATAAATGGGCAGTCCCCATCAAAGTTTCTCCAGGAACTTTCTAGTTTTAGTTATTCTACCAACAGCAACATCTGAAGGCAGGGACGGTCCAAGCCTGTTTGGTGCCCTGGGTGAACAACTCGTTCAGTGCCCCCACCCCTTCACTCTCAGACAGAAAGTAACTGGTTATTTAATGTAGCTAAATAGCAGTAGGTAGTTCACCTTCAACCTGACTGTAATTGATTAGTTACTGTAACTAGCGGATAGTTCACTTTCAGTCTTACAATAACTGGTTAGTTAATGTAACTAACTAGAAACAGGTAGTTCACCTTCATTCTGAGAGTAACTGGTTAGTTTATGTATCTAACAGCAGGTAGTTTACCGTCTTTCTATCAGTAGCTGGTTAGTCAATGTAACTAACTAGCAACAGGTAGTTCACCTTCAGTTTGATGTTTACTGGTTAGTTAATGTAACTAGCAGTAGGTGGTTTACGTTCTGTCTATGAGTAACTGGTTAGTTTATGTAACTAACTAGCAATGGATAGTTCACCTTCAGTCTGATGACAACTGGTTAGTTATTGTAACTAACGTGCAAGGGGTAGTTCACCTTCATTATGATGGTCACTGGTTAGCTAATGTAACTAACAAGCATGATATAGGAATGATTATTTTGATGCTTTTATGTCAATTTATACTTATTTTACACTCATTTACATGTAGTTTGAAAATACACTTATACAACGTGTTATTCACATATTAGGGATTGTATTTTGTTTTACATGTCATAAAGGCAAATGGTGGAATGATTTATGTTGCCTTTATGCCTATTCAAATATATATATATATATATATATATTTGGGACACTCTTTGATGGTTTGCAGAGGGACGGAGGGGTGCAGTGTTTTCTATTTAGGAATGCTTTGTTAAGTTTAAGGAGTGTTTCTGGCAGCGAAGTTTTGGCCCGCTTTGCGATCACAATGCTCCTTACTGGTAATAAATCACCAGCTCCTCATCCGTTGTTCTGGTAACCATCAAACTTGTTTTCATCTACTCTCACGCGATCCGGTCAGGGAAAGGTATAAAGGAGGTGTGACAGGCAAGGGAACTTGGAAGTCTTGTGTGGACCAGCGCGCGGTGCCATGCAGTGGTGATGTGAGTTCTGTCATTTGGATCGAAAGGCTTCCCGATCATTTGTCACGGTGAGAGATACTCATATCAATTTGTGTGTTAAGAGTGTACAAACTGTACATGACCTTGCTTGGCTGTTTTCTTGTGGCAGATTAATAAATGACAAAATTATTCTAGCAAGTTACAGTCCCTTGTGTTTCATTTCCTCTTGTCTGAATATCTGGTGCCGATCGTTCACGAACCCTTTGATAAAGAATTTCATAATACAAAGCAGCAGGTAGTTCACCTTCAGGCTGATAACTGGTTAGTTAATGTAACTAGAAGCAGGTAGTTTACCTTCCTTCTATCAGTAACTGGTTAGTTAATGTAACTAACTAGCAGTGGGTAGTTCACCTTCAGCCTGAATGTAACTGGTTAGTTAATGTAACTA
>NC_056520.1:12232088-12242635 GCF_014905685.2 Nematolebias whitei | reverse complement strand
GGTAGTTCACCTTAAGCCTGACAATAACTGGTTAGTTAATGTAACTAGAAGCAGATACTTTACCTTTCTTCTCTCAATAACTGGTTAGTTAATGTAGCTGACTAACAGTACGTACTTCACCCTCAGTCTGACAGTAATTGGTTAGTTAATGTAACTAACTAGCAGCGGGTGGTTCACCTTCAGTCTGCATCATCTCTTTGTCCTCAGCATCTGCTGGTTCTCCCTCCTGGACTCGTTTTGTCCTCCAACAGGTTAAAAACAAACCTGCCAACAGACCATCAGCTGAGTCAGTTCACCTTCAGACCTTCATCTTCATCAGCTGCACAAGAACTCACTGACCTGCTGTTAGAGACAGCAGGAAGGAGACGACGAGGGCTGAGCGATAGATGAAGAAGTTCAACCTCTGAGTTTCACAGTCGGGAACGTCCTGGAACTCTTTACTGGGAGAGACGGTGGAGGATGGAGAAACACCTGGGACATCTAATAATAATAATAATAATAATGTCATCACAATGTCAGCACTGTATGTTTCCATACAATGGCGAAATTAGTCTCTGCATTTAACCCATCCACCACCAGGTGGTGCAGTGGGCAGCTATTGAAAGCGCCCCGGGGGGCATTTTGGGGATGAGGCGTGCTGCCCAGAGACGCCACGTGATGTGCAGTGACTGGGGATCGAACGTCACTGATCGAACCTGGGACTTTTGGGTCCCAAGCCGGCTGCCCTGCCTCTACACCATCTCGGCCCCCATTACATAAAAAGACAAAATTGAACAAATAAAACGTAATTTATCAGAGAATTATTTATAAACCGTTTGTTGCGTCCACAGAAACCAGAACTTTCTTTTCATTTTAATTACACTTTTGACCAAAGAACAGATGATTTTTGTGTTCTGAACACGTGGGACACCAATGAGGTAAAATTTATACCTTTGGTTTTATGGCACCTTTTTTTTTTTTTTTTGTTAATCCACAACTAAATGTTTGACCATTCCTCTTTAGAACCCAATGATTCATCAATCACAGTTGAGCTACAGCAGTTTTTAGTCCAGCAACACTTTGATCTAAAACCGTCTGTACAGCCTAAAGGACTTTCTTTTTTTTTTTTTAATTAAAGACGTTTCCTTTCCTGAACTTGATGACCCATGGAAGGACAAATCTGTAGAATCGTTTGAAAGCAGGAAAAGCTTTGTGAGAAGAATAACTGAAGCTTTGGGTTGAGGTCCCAGCGTTCAATTAGAAAACTGTGATATTTACCTGAGATGAGACAGATCGTGTCTCCATAAACATCTGGTCTATTTTCCATCCCCCCACAGAAGTAAAGCCTGCTGTCCTCTGCTGAGACATTTCTAATCACAAGTCTGTTTTCCATCAGTGCATATTTGGTTTCAAAGTCAGGAGAGAAGAAGATGGGCTTTGTCGAAGAATACGTTTGTCCAATTCCTCCTCTGATCTTGTTGTGGATCTCCATGAGCCAGAACATTTTTGAATCATTGAAGGAGCAGGTCAAAGTGGCGTCTTCACCCAGCTCAACTCTAACTGTTACAATCTGAGGCTCTGAATGGACCAGAACCATCAACGGCAGCGTCCACAGTAGATCCATGATTCATCTTCTGTAGACGGAGTCGACTGAAACCAACGCCGCTCTGCTGAGGGACGATCTCCGAGGTTTGCTTCCTGTTTAGTAAACGTGACCCGTCTGAGTCGAACTGAGCCACAAACACCATGTCAGAGGAAGTTCACCCTGTGGTCTCTGTGGTTCTGACACCAGCAACAGGACCTCTGTCAGATATTTATCAGGTTTTTCATGTTGAATAGGAAAAGTTGTTTTTCTGTGAGCAGGACCATAAGAACTTTCAGTAGCTGAAGGTTCACACCGGCCCACAGAAGAAATCTGAGGTGTCCCACATGGATTGTTGGGACCAGCTCCTGGTCTTCATGTTCCAGTTTACGTCTAAACGGACCTCCGAGCCTCGTTTCTGTCTCTCAGAACCAACGTGTGACGCGATTCAGTTTTTATTTTCTTACTTCAACCAAAGTGTCTCACCGTCCAGGTCAAAGGTCACCAAACTGTTTGTGATTTCTAATATTTATAGAATATTTATGACCTTTGGAAAATTGTTTGTTGTTTCTAAATTTAGTCGCCAACAACTGAAGAAACATTTAAAAATATGAATTAGATCCGATCTTTTTTTTTTTTTTAATAAAGACCTGTGGTGTTTACCTGAGATGAGATGGAGCGCGTCTCCATAAACCATCGTCCAATTCTCCCTCCTCCCACTGAAGTAAAGCCTGCCGTCCTCTGCTGAGATGTTTCTCACCATTAAGTTTGTTTTCCATCATTGAATATTTGGTTTCTAGACCGAATCTAGATTCTTAGTCCTGGCAATTCGGAATTGATTCTAAAAGCCCATAAATTGATTTTAAAATGTGTTTAATTGAGGACATATTATTCTACACCTCGGAAGTGAGTCTACATTTCTATCTCCGTTATAACCACCCGAACCACAATGTCTACCCCCACAAAAGTTATATCAAAACGACCGGCTCGGCCCCGTGATGTGTGCTATTACTTTTATTGGCATTTCGAGTTACCATGGCGAAGTAATTTGCGAACAAAGATGCAATATTTCACCAACTCCAGGAACTAGTTGGTGACTGCCCACTTATTATTCTACACCTGAAAAGCGTATCTTTTTCAACTTTATTGCGACCCAAACCGCAAAGTGGACCCCCACAAAAGTTATATCCAAACGACCGGCCCGGCTCCGAGATGTGTGCTATTACTTTTATTGTCAATTGGCGTTACCATGGCGACATATTTTGCTAACGAAAATGACAAATTTCCCATAGGAAATGAATAGGACAAAACTTTTCAAAGAAACTGAGTTAATGTCGGGAGCCATTTTGGTTCAACATACATGGAAGGCACCTAATATCACCTATTATTATTATTATTCATTAGTAAAAATAATTAACATAAATTATTAATGATTTGTTTTAATAATTACAAATAATAACATTAATAATTATTAATATTATTAATTTATATTTAATATTGCTTATTATTATCAAATATATTAATGGTTTATAATAACTAATAAATGAATGACATTAATTATTAATATTATTAATTATGAATAGTATTTATTATTAATAATAATAATTTAATAATAAATAGGCAGTCCCCGTCAAAGTTTCTCCAGGAACTTTTTAGTTTGATTTTTTCCGCTCCTACTCCCGAGCATACTGCATATCACATTACATGTCCGCTCGGCCGCCTAAGAATTTTGGCCGTGAAGGCCACCGTACAGCAAGCTAGTTAGCCACAGTGTTGCCAGGTGTACGATAATTATCGTATTTGTACGACAGTTTTGCTCTCTGTACGATGCATGATCAATAATTCCAAAAAAGGCCAAATATACGATAATTTGATCATTCCGTGAATGTGTGATTGTAATTAGTTGTCATCAGCCTGTCGCAACTGTCTGTCTGAGGTTTTTTTTTTTGTGAGCCCTGGAGGCATCTTTGTCCGCAAACAGATGCACGATTGGCTGGAAATTCCAGCCAATCGTGCTTTTCTAAATGTTACATACGAGTGACGTGTTTGCCTCAGAACAACGGCCATGATTGGCTGAATAGTCCGCTGCGCCCGCCACATGAGTGAGGAAAAGAAAAAAGAAAAGAAGAAGCAGAGTCGGTCTGGAAGCGGACCTATCGCTACTATAGTGCATCAATAGATTTGTTATTTTGGTTATGACGGGTGCATGATAATTTCCCTCAAAATACGATAATTTTATGTCTCTAGTACGATAATCCTACGTTTCTCACCTGGCAACACTGGTTAGCCAGCTCTCTTTATCTGAATGGAGTCTGCTAGCATGGAGGAGGGGGACAGCGCGATTCAACCCGTTCCTTCGTCTTTAAAAGTCATTTTAGATCCTACAATGTTCCAGGGAAAAGACAGAGTACTTAACAAGAGAACGGTTGTTTGCAAGAAGTGTAAAATAAAATTGCGGTACAGTATTTTGGAAATACGACAAAATGCGCGGAAGATGAACGCGAAGCAGCCGACCGGCGAACTCTGCAACAAACTTCCAGGCTCCTCCCAAAAAAAGGCTGAAGGTTTCCCTCTCCATCTCCTGCTATATCACAAAGGATTTACGAGCAGACTGCTCAGTGGAAGGTGAGAGGTTTAGGTTTATTTGTAATACGCTAGAAGCAACGTATGTTATTCCTTCACGTAGATAAAGCTCCACACGACTCCAGCATGAAACAAAGAATAACGTGGGAGAAGCTCTGATGCAGCTGCAGCAAAGGTAACTGTTTTATTTCATATTATACAAAAAAGTTAATGTAATTTGTCTTTTTAACAGGTTGAAGAGGACAGATGAGACGCATCGCCTGGAGCCAGTTGTAAATTATATGATTTATGAATTACAGTTCAGAAGAGTTTTTGTGCAGGTTTGCACAGGTTTTGTTAAAGATTTACTAAATATGAATCAATATGGTTAAAACTGTGAAGTCTGTATATTTCATATTAGGTTAAGTTTTGAAAATACAGCAAATGTTAGAGCAATATGGTTAAAAAAACGTGCAGTCTGTATTTTATTTTGAATTAAAGGTTAATGCACTATGGTAGGCTGAAGTCTGTTTACTTTTGTATTCATATATTTTGAATTATTCGTCTGTGATGGACTGGAGACCTGTCCAGGTGTCCCCCGCCTCTTGCACAGAGATGTCTGATATGGGCACCAGTGACCCCCGTGACTCGAAAAAGATGAAGTGGGTAAAGATGATGAACGGATGAATTATTTGTTTCTAGACTCTTTTTTTTTTTTTTTTTTTTAGAAAAATCCAGGCAGCTAAGCTAATCTAATACTGTTAATTTAAGTTACAGAATGTTATGCACGCCTATATTTGTTCCTATTTTTGTTATTAATATAAAATGATGCAAAAAGATTTGGCACAGTAAAGGAACCTAAAATTATACAAACCGGATTCCAAAAAAGTTGGGACACTAAACAAATTGTGAATAAAAACTGAATGCAATGATGTGGAGGTGCCAACATCTAATATTTTATTCAGAATAGAACACAAATCACAGATCAAAAGTTTAAACTGAGAGAATGTATCATTTTAAGGGAAAAATCTGTTGTTTCCAAATTTCATGGCGTCAACAAATCCCAAAAAAGTTGGGACAAGTCCATTTTTACCACTGTGTGACATCCCCCCTTCTTCTTACAACACTCAACAGACGTCTGGGGACAGAGGAGACCAGTTTCTCAAGTTTAGAAATAGGAATGCTCTCCCATTCATGTCTAATACAGGCCTCTAACTGTTCAATCGTCTTGGGCCTTCTTTGTCGCACCTTCCTCTTTATGATGCGCCAAATGTTCTCTATAGGTGAAAGATCTGGACTGCAGGCTGGCCATTTCAGTTCATTTCCTTCTCCTACGTAGCCATGATGTTGTGATTGCTGCAGAATGTGGTCTGGCATTATCATGTTGAAAAATGCAGGGTCTTCCCTGAAAGAGATGACGTCTAGATGGGAGCATATGTTGTTCTAGAACCTGAACATAGTTCTCTGCATTAATGGTGCCATTCCAGACATGCAAGCTGCCCATGCCACAAGCGCTCATGCAACCCCATACCATCAGTGATGCAGGCTTCTGAACGGAGTGTTGATAACAACTTGGGCTATCCTTGTCCTCTCTGGTCCGGATGACATGGCGTCCCAGTGTTCCATAAAGAACTTCAAATCGTGACTCATCTGACCACAGAACAGTCTTCCATTTTGCCACACTCCATTTCAAATGACCCCTGGCCCAGTGCAAATGTCTGAGCTTGTGGAGCTTGCTTAGAAATGGCTTCCTCTTTGCACTGTAGAGTTTCAGCTGGCAACGGCGGATGGCACGATGGATTGTGTTCACTGACAATGCTTTCTGGAAGTATTCCTGAGCCCATTCTGTTATTTCCTTGACAGTTGCATTCCTGTTTGAGGTGCAGTGATGTTTAAGGGCCCGGAGATCACGAGCATCCAGTAGAGTTTTATGGCCTTTACCCTTACGCACAGCGATTGTTCCAGATTCTCTGAATCTTTTGATGATGTTATGCACGGTTGATGATGATAACTCAAAAGTATTTGCTATTTTACGCTGGGTAACACCATTCTGGTATTGCTGCACTATCTTTCTGCGCAACAATGGTGGAATTGGTGATCCTCTTACCATCTTGGCTTCTGAGAGACACTGACACTCTGAGAAGCTCTTTTTATACCCAATCATGTTGTCACTTGACCTAATTAGTGTTAATTGGTCTTCCAGCTGTTCGTTATACGCTCAATTCCTTTTTCCAGCCACTTATTGCTACTTGTCCCAACTATTTTGAGATTTGTTGACACTGAAATTTTGAATCAACATATTTTTCCTTTAAAATGTTACATTTACTCAGATTAAACTTTTGATCTGTCATCTATGTTATATTACGAATAAAAATATTGACATTTGCCATCTCCACATCATTGCATTCAGTTTTTATTCACAATTTGTTTAGTGTCCCAACTTCTTTGGAATCCGGTTTGTAGTTTTAAATAAATGAATAAATAAATTTGTTTACATTGTTGTTTAATCTTTTCAGCTCGTCAGTTACGTAATGGAAACAAAATTTATGACTATTTCAATAGAAAAATCATTTCTGCATCGAAAAATCGATTTTGAATCGAATCGTGACACCAAAAATCTGAATCGAATCAAATCGCCAGACAATGATAGATTCGCACCCCTATTTCTTCATTTCGGTCGATAACGATATAATTCCAATATTGTAATAAACAATAGAAAAGCCTCAGAAAAACTGTACAAATAAACTAATGTTCACTTTTATTTGTATTTAGCCTTCAAAACATTTTGAAATCACCGTCAAATAAACATAACGCGTTGGCTCAAAGTTTATTGTGCTTCATCTTGTGACTCTCCGCATATTCTATCGAGTAGAAACTCTTCAGATGAAACAAGTTAGATGTATTCCCACCGCTTGTTGGAACGACTCTGTCACATTTTGCAACACACTGACAGAAACCTGAAGTTTATCGGATCTTAGATAGCTGAACCACTTCCACACCGCTGAATTAGTCTTCCCTCTCTTATCAATTATGTCATTTGCTTTCACTTCGCTTGTGAAAGCTTGTTCAGTCACATTCTCACGGTCATAGGCACTCATTTTGAAGCGAAAACTTACAGCACGTTGGTGTTTAGCCTAGCCTAGCCTAGCCTGCTACCGTTAACTCCTTCTGGACTTGAGCTCTGCGTAACGTCTACGTCACCACACGCTTACATAGTTGTGTCGCACCTTTTTCTGTTGGGGTTGAAACTGAAGCGGCCGCTTCTACCCGAACAGATAAAGAAATGCATCAGTGAAGCGCTGTAATCATACCAATATATCGAAAATGTGCTGAAAAAACTCACATCACCGTTATTCAATAAAAGTATATTGTGGCATATATTGATATCGAATTATTGTCCAGCCCTATTTCAAAGTCAGGAGAGTAGAAGATGGAGGTTGTTGAAGAATAAGTTTGTCCAATTTGTATTCCAGTCTTGTTGATCTCCATGAACCAGCGAATTATTAAATCTCTGAAGGAACAAGTCAAAGTAACGTCTTCACCCCTTTCTCCAAAAACTGTTACATTCTAGGTCTCGGAACAGACCAGAACTGTCAGCAGCATCTACACCAGATCCATGATCATGTTCTGTAGATGGAGCCGACTGAAACCAATGCAGTTCTGCTGAGAGACTTCTCAGAGGTTTACTTACTGTTTATTAAGGTGATTTCAGGCTGAGTTGAACTAAACTACAAACACATTTCTCAGAGGAAGTCCAGCCTGTGGTCTCTGTGGGTCTGACGACAGTCAGGACTTTAGACTAAAACAGAAACAGAAGTCAGTTTGTATCATTGACTGAGTTTAGGGTGTTTTCCAAGATCCAACATCTGATTTTCTTCAGCTTTTTCTCTTTATTAACATTCACCTCCTTCATCCAAACACCTGAGTAGCTGCAGCGGGATGGATCTCTGGTCTGTATAACTTTTATTTTTTTTTATTTTTTTTATATGAACCGACATTCCACTTTTAATATTGTATCGTTTCTGTTTATTTTATAATTTTATCTGGAAAGATTTCCAGATTGCTGATTCTCATCTAGAAGCTTGGACGAGTTAGAGACGGTCTCAGAGGTGTATTTCCTGTTTAGTAAGGAATTCGGGCACCTCCAAATCTGAGGCCATGGTCCTCAATCAGAAATGGGTGGATTGCTCTCTTCAGGTTGAGGGTGAGGTTCTGCCGCAAGTGGAGAAGTTCAAGTATCTCGGGGGTTTTGTTTACATTGAGGGAAGAGTGGAGTGTGAGATTGACAGACGGGTTGGTGCAGCTTCTGCAGTATTGCGGACTCTGTTCATTCAACCTTTATTTAGACGGATAAATCACACTGAGCCTCAAAGACTCATTTACAAATGAGACCTGTTTAGACAGAGAAAAAGTAATGAAAGTGACACGTATAGGATTTGGAGGCAAAATAGCATTCCTATCAAACTCGCTCCTTGGCCGAGGAGAGATAGCCTGAGATTGAAAAAACACCCTGCAACGTAGGTACATAGTGATGCAGACATTTCACAGGGGAGGAGAGATGACAAGAGCGGTGATCATGTCAAGGACACTCCAGAGGCACTGTAGGAGTTCTGAAAAGAATGTTATAATCAATCAGTTCCCTCTGGTGAGATCCGTAAACACTTTCAAGGGGTGCTGAGATCGACCTAGGATAGCACCAGAAAGAATCCAAAGAGTCCTGAAATGATGACACAATAGCCCCTTATCCACAGGTCCGGTTCCTGTAGGACCCTACTGGGGCTTATTTAGGCCGGTTCCGGTGGGACCGGTTTATTTCTGTCCATAGTTCCCCTTTAGTGGGCGTATAGTTAACCTTTAGTGGGCGGATCATTAATGTCAACCCGCCTTACCAGCTGGTGGTGCTAGTGTTACATTAAGCTCTTTACTAACCACCACTAACACGTATTAGAAGAAGAGCTGGAAAAAACACACACAACCAAAATGGATGATCTTGTTTCTATTTTGAATATTCTGCTTTGCCTGTGGCTTTTTCTCCTTTTTTATGTACACATACATATATGTATGCAGCCTGTCAGCAAGCTCCCCATGGTGCATCTATGAAAGTTGGTGAGGATGCTGGCGTTCGTATCAAACTTCTTTAGTCTTCTTAGGAAGTAGAGTCTTTGTTGGGCTTTCTTGACCACAGTGTTTGTATGTAAAGTCTAGGATAGATCCTCAGAACGCTGAGGAACTTGAAGCTGCTGAGCTGCTCAGCGTTGTTTATGTAGACTGATCCCAAAAAATAAAAATGCATACAACTACTGTGCTGTACGGCACTTGGGAATTTAACGGTGGCCATTGGACATAAACGTTCAAAAGTTGCTTTACATAATCCGCTTCCAGGAGCTTCTAGAAGCAGAGCAGCAAGGTCACGATGAGGAGAGCCATGTGGAAGACATTTGCTTTTGCTGATCCTGGTAAAGGGGTTGGTGTTTTTTCTTCACATTTCTCTGCAACACAATAGATATGTTAATCAGACACCAGAAACACTCAGCAGATTATCAGATTTTAGACGGATGAACAATTACAAAACAGTCCAGTTTTGCCCCTTTTAAGCCATTTTGATTGTAAATTTATATTATGGGTTTGTACAGAGGTTTGTGCCCCAAACAGCATAAAAACATTTCATTTGTGAGGAAGAAAAAGGTCTATCCTTCCATATCCTGATGCATGCTCAATAATCCAGGTAGAAAAATCCATAAAAGTTCAATCTGGTCCTCTGGACATTCAAAAAAAAAAAAAAGGCAAAAAATGTAGAAACATTTCGTCTCTCATCCGAGAGACTTCCTCAGTCTGAGGTGCTGTTTTCAGCTCAGTCTCTTAAAAGCACCTTCTCAGAGTGGATCAACCAGTTTTGTTGCTGACAACCAAAACCAGCTGATGACATGCTCAAGAAGGACCATCAGCCTAACAATGGATCATTAGCACACTGATGGCTGTTTACTATTCACAGGGGGTTGAGTGATACTAGCAATCACAGCATTGTAAGAGGGGGACAATTGAACCCAGAGACCTCCACCCCTGTTTAATGATGGACGATTTCTTTTCACAAAGATGGCCTCCTTTACTCCTCTCAAACCATCGTTCCTCTCTGTCCAGGATGTGCACATCTTCATCCCTGAAAGAGTGACCGCTGGCCTGGAGATGAGTGTAGACCGCAGAATCCTGGCCTGATGATGTTGATCTTCTGTGCTGGGCCATCCTTTTGGCCAGTGGCTGTTTAGTTTCCCTGATGTAAGACTGATCACAGCCCTCCTGACACTGAACAGCATACACAACATTACTCTGTTTGTGCCGGGGGACTGGATCTTTGGGATGAACCAGTCTTTGCCGTAATGTATTTTGGGGTTTAAAAGCCACTGGGACATTATGTTTAGAAAATAAA
>NC_056520.1:12165387-12222088 GCF_014905685.2 Nematolebias whitei | reverse complement strand
TTTCCCCCCCCCCCCCCCCCATCTCTCTGATTTGCTACAACCGTATGTCCCACCACGCTCCCTGAGGTCAGCGGACCAGTTGCTCCTCACAGTTCCAGGAACTGGAAGTGCAGAGGAACTTAAGCGCAGAGGTGACAGGGCCTTCTCTGTAGCAGGACCAAGACTCTGGAACGAGTTACCTCTGCTTGTCAGACAGGCCCCCTCCCTCTTGGTTTTCAAGTCCCGTTTAAAAACTCACTACTATTCAATAGCTTTCAACACAAGATGATCTGTGTTTTGATCCTATATGCTCCACACTGGTTTGTCGTCATTATCTGCATCGTTTTTATGTCTATATTCTGATTTACCTCATTTTGTATTTTGCTTTGTGTGTTACCTGTTGTTTTGTCTGTACAGCACTTTAGTTGGCCTGGGTTTGGGCATGGGCTGCCCCCTGTAGAGGGCGGGTACATGTCTTGGACCTGGGGGGTATAGAGTGCGTATCGGGAATAAGAATGAAATGTATCGTTATTGTATGTCTTTGAGTGAGTGAATGTGAGACTGAGGTTGGAATTGTGTGATTGTGTCTGTGTATGAATGGGTATTTGTTAGGCCGAGACTCGGACTGCCCCCTCTTTGATACAACTGGGGTGCTTGGCATCGCGCCCCTATCACGCGGCCCCCTGGTGGGGTGTGCCCTTGCCTGCCGGCGCGCTTGGGGCCCTTGGTGTCGGGGGCTGGGCGCTTGGGCGTGTGTCGGCTCGGCCTGGTGTCTGCCTGGTGGGGCTCGGGTCCTCTGGCCCTGACGGGCCTTGGCCTGGATGGTGTGAGTCCTCGGTGCCTGGGCCTCGGTGCCCGGACCTGGACCTACATCGGTGCGGCGGGTTCCGACGGAGGCCTATGAGTTTGTCGCTGTTGGCCCCGGGGGGTCACTGTATGTGGTCGCTGGTAGGGATCTTCCGGTTCTCCCCTGTGGTCCGTTCTGGGGGGTGGGTGAGTGGTTCGTCCTGTGTGGGTGGCTCTGGGGGCTCCGCGGTCGGGGTCCCTCCTGGGGTCTTGGGCTCTGGTCCCCCCTTTTTCGTCTGCCTCTGGTCTTGGGGGTCGGGTCTCTGCTGCTTCACAGTTACTATTAAATGTTCTATTAGAGAAGCCTTATACACTTATGCATGCTCACAACCACACACAAATAGAAGCAGGGATGCTTATGTAGGCTTTATATGTAGATATATAGATATGTATGTGAATGTATATTCATGTGTATGTATGTATGTATGTATATAGGCGTAGGTATGGGTATATATATTTATGGAAACTTACTGCAAAGCCATGAATATTTTAAGTTCTTTATACATATGTATTTTGTTGCTGTGTTTTGTCATGTTCTTTGCAGGTGAACAGACAGTGGCCGGGTGCTTTGCCGTGTGCTCTCTTTGTGTATATTTCTTATATTTTGGAGTCTTACTTTGTCTTTTCTTTCTTTCTATCCTATTAAAAAAAAAAAAAAAAAAAAAAACCCTACACTAGATAGTCACTAGAATAAATATTTCATAATAATGGTGTGGAGAGGATGGCTGTAAGGGGAGAAGGGAGGCCATCAAAAAAAGAAGAGAAGAAAAAGAAAAAAAAAGAAAATAACTCAACAACAACAGCAGTTTTTATGCTCCATCAGACAGGGCATGTTGAAACATGCCACCGACGGTATAAACAGTTTGGTGATGAAATGAGACTCAGAAACAAATATTATTATTATTTTGTGTGTCGGGGTGATGACGTATTCTGTTTTGCTTCCGCCCCGTAGCTCGTGTTGCTCGTGACGCAAGCTAAAATTTAGTTTTAGCTCTAAAAAAGAAAAAGGCATTTTTATTTTCCACAAAGTTTTTACAGACTCCAAAGAATCATGAAGGACAGTTTCATGAGGTTTGTTGCTACAGTTTTACAAATAATGTTAAAAATGAGGCTGAGGTGGAACAAAGACGAGTGACAGGAAGCTAAAGTTAGCTGTTAGCTTAACTTCCTGTAAATAATCTGATCAAACAAAAAGGCCTACAGAATATTACTGAAGTAACTGTTAGTAAACAGGACACATGTAAAGTGTTTGCAGATAATAAACTAGTTAAAGTGAAGTTTTGGGGCCTGAAATGGAGCCATGTTGGATTTAGCATGTTGTTTGCTTCAGTTTTGGCTTTACGTTCATAAATGCTATGATGGAAACAACAAAAATCTGTTTTATTCAGGATTATAATCCAGATTATAATCCAGGCTTTATGTCAGTGGTGCCTATTGAAAATAATAATGTTTGGAAAATCCGCACTACTTAATTAAAAAAAACTATTTTTTATGTTTTTGTCACATTTCAGTTCGATCCAGACATGAGACAGTTTCTGCTGCTTCTAAAGTAAAAAGTTTGACCTTCAACTCTTGTAGTTTGACCTGCTGACCTCTAAAGATTAATTATTGAACATTTCGGGAGTTCATGTGGACACAAATGAACCCAGCTAGATACAGTTCACAGATAAGGACTGTTTGTCCAGTGATGCCAGGAGACGAGGACTAAACTGTTTCACACAAAGTGATTATAAAAATAGAACCAGTAATTATTTGTTGAAAAATCATGCATCATTTAAAAAAGCTGCTCTTTATGATAAAGTGATTAAATGCTATCTTCTCCCTTCAGATCTTTAGGGTTTGTGAGGTTATCTGTTCACTAATTAACAAAAAAAATGTTCTGGTTGTTTCAGCCACAAAACCCAAATGAATATCCAGATTTAGAGTTTTTATAGAACAAATGAACATTAAGAATGAACAACAGACGCTCATGTTGTTTACCTGCAGCGTCTGGGACAGAAACCACCTGAAGGCATCACAGGGAAACAAGGTGACGTCATTTATTAACTATTCAAGTTCAAGTTTCTTTATTGTCATTCACGTCACATGTGGTACATGAGGTGGAATGAAATTGTGTACTCAAGGTCCCAGTTACTCCCCAAAATAACAAAAACTTGAACTTACCTATTAAACTTCAGGAAGTGTTTTGTCTTCAGCTCACCATGCTCAATAATCCAGGTATAAAATCCATCAATGTCCAGTCAGGTCATCTGGACAGGTTTTTGTATTTTTTGTGTGCTGAGACTTTTCGCCCTCCATCCAGAACGCTTCATCAGTCTGAGGAAACGCCAAACAAAACTGCTTCTCTCTCAACAGCTTGCTCCAATGTGGAAAAAAAAAACCCAGTTATGTTGGTGCTCATATCTGGGGCACGCCCTCTCCTCCAGTGCCCGCCCTCTCCCTCGTCAACAGTCATGTCAAACTGGTTCAAAACACCAAAGTCCATGCTCGTGCTTTCTCTTCTGCTGATCTAATCTCATCTCTTTTTGCTCACTCGACAAGTTTTTCTTCTGTTTCTGATCCAGAACTGGAACATTAAACTGAGCTCTTCTTCCTGTTTACTGTTGGGACTCTCAGCTCGTGGTTCTGATGATGTGACTGTGTGGGTTTTACTCCTCAGGAGGAACAGCTGTACAGTTCGATCCACTCACCTCCTGGAGTTTATCTTTATGTTGTGTGCCGTTAGTTTTCAGGCTGTAACTGAGTCAAACACGAGGAATGAACCAGAATGTAGACGAGGTCTGGATCTGACTGTGGTTTGTTTCTGTTTGCAGACCTGCTGTGCTGCTGCTGCTGCTGCTGATCTGTTGGAAACCAGGTGAGCTCCTCTGGATATTTGTTCATGTTTCCTGCAGCCGTCAGGTGTGTCAGTCAGGTCATGTGACCTCAGAGACGTCACTGTGTTTGGATTTATTAAACTTTAACAATCAAACATCAGGTTAGAATTTAAATATATCTGAGTCAAAAACAACCGTGCAGATGTTGTGAGATGTTAAAATGATGCCATGTTTGGTCTATGCAGAGGGTTTCTGACTAACTGTAAGAAATGGGCGGAGCATCAGTGGAATTATCTGCAGGTAGGAAGTCTGTTAGTGTTCAACATCAGAAGATATGCAGAAACTGTTGGAAACACAGTTGGATGTTTGTTAGACTGACAACCAGTCAGACGGGTCCAAATGGTCCCACAGAGACCAGGGTTCAGTCCAGTTCCTCATCTATCTAAAATCCAAAGTTTAAATAAAATCAGGAGGCGACTGAAACTAACGGACCAACAGGAAAACAACAAGCAGGCGAGTTTCAACCGTTTCATGATGCAACCTAAAAACCAGTTTATGAGCAAACATTCCAGTTGAAGTGTTCGTCCTGTCATGTGTCTCAGGTAAATCCAGTCAGCAGCAGTTCGTTAGAAACCAGTTTAAACTGGATCTTCAACAAAGTCAACAGTTGTTGTGTTGAAGTGAAACAAACAGCTGCTGAGCTTCAACGATTTCCATGTTTTGGCTCAGACTACTTCCTGGATGACTTCGGATGAAACATAACCAAATGTATTTAAAAGCTGTAGTCAGACCTGTCCTGCTCCGGTTACCATGGTTACACAGTGACGGGCGTCACCTGTACAGAGCAGCAGGGAGGTTTCTGAACCCGATCGGCTGAATGTTTCTACAAACAAATGAAAAGTTTCTCTGCTTTAAAGGGCGACTACGTTTTAATATTTCCTCTGAGACTCAATAAGGGTTTTGTCTTCAGAAACCACGTCGAATTTATGAGGAAAAATATTGTTTTGGAAATACAGTAGTCCCTCGTTTATTGGTCCGAACCCGCCCGCAGTAAGTGAGATTACGTGAAGTAGCGACATTATATTTATGTTATTATTTGTATGTGTTTTAAGGCTTTACAAACACTTTCCACACTCTTGCAATGTTTTAAACTCTTAAACGTACTAATTTTAACAATATACGTACAGTACTGTCAATGTAGCTACTAAATTTTACTTACCGGGCTCTGCAGAACCAGAGCGGCTCGGTTCCGGTTCAACCCGAGAGATAAAAAAATTTAAAAAAGTCCCGGTGCTGCATGACTGAAGCCCGCCGCCCCGTCCACGTGGATGTGCGAGTGCTGCCGCTCCAGGAAGTACACGCCACGCGCAAGGCTGCCCCGGATTCAGTCCACCACTTCTGGTCCGGTCCAAACCAGTTTTGTGCGACCAAAACCAGACCGAGCCCCGCCGCGGTCTGTCGCCTGCAGCTCCCAGGATCCGGGTCACACTGAGTCCGGATCAACAGCAGCCCAGCTACTCAGCAGTGAATGAGTTCAGCTTCAGGATTATTTGTCACTTTCCTGCCAGGTCTGCGAGCTTACCCTTACTTCGGCCTTGCCCTCCATTTGCAAAAAGCGACTAGAAGCACTGTTGAATTCTGGGAAGTTAACTGTTGGCTTCTGGGTAACGTAGTTCGTTAGACTGGCAATAACTGTGTATGCTTAATGAAAGAAAACTATAAAATGGCAGCGCCTTTTTTTTATTATTTATTTTTTTTGTCATGTACAATATTATGGACTGTACGTCCACAATCCGTGATAAGAGTGAGTCCTCTGCGGGCGGACGGACCTTAATTGTCATTAAATGTTTTCAATTCAATTCAATTCAAAAATACTTTATTAATCCCAGAGGGAATTTAAGTGTTGTCGTAGCTCCTCATCCTGGTTTCATTCAAGAGTTGTTATAGATGCTGATAGCTGTGGGCAGGAAGGATCTCCTGCAGTGAAGCCGAAGAATCTGGCCACTGATACCGATCCGTCCACCCAGATCCAGCTTGCCGTCAGATCCGGCGGGCCTCTTGGTCCTCCTGGGCAGCAGGATTGCCCGAATGCCAGACAGAATTCCTCCCTGAGTGATGGCCACTCCTCCCAGCAGTGTGCAGAGCTCCTCACGAGCCGAGTTTCTCACCAGCTCCAGGATCTCGGTGGCCAGGTACTCGAGCACCGCCGCCAGGTTGACGGGAATTTGTCCACAGCGCCTCCTTTTCAACTCATGATGAAATATTTGAGCTTTTGAGATGTTAATCAACTGCTCTTTGTTGTTAAAAAAAAAAACAAAGCATTGTTGCTATGGTTACGCATCATAACAAATGTCCAAAAGTAAAAAGGTTTAAGTAAAAAATCCTTCCAGCTGCACAGCATCCGATACCAGAGGAAACGATCATCGTAAAGCAGCGATATACATCCAGAAAAAGAGGAATTAAAGTTTTCAAACGCAGTAAATCAGAATGAAAGTAACAGAGCTGCTCCAACACGCGTTACTTAAACACTTGAAGGTTCTGTTAACAAGGAAAACATGTGACGAGCAACCTCAAGTTACACGCCAGCAGTTTCTTCATTCTTCGACTGAAAACGTTCCTGATTATTAGTTTCAGATCTTTGATTAATTTTGAGATGTTTTTACAGGTCATTAATTTTTTTTTTTTTATAATATGAGAAATGACAGCAATTTATAAGTTAAGAAGTTAGAAGTGAAAATATTTTATGTGGAAAGATACTGGAACTTTTAACATTGTGGTCTACAGTTCATTACTGTCCTGGTAATCGCAGCTTTGGATGTTTTTAATGATCCGAGAGAAAGTTGAAGCTGAGAATGGAGCATGCTCAGACCCAGATCTTATCCTGAGTCTTTAACCTCTGAATTTTTCTGTCGTCCCTCAGTGAGTTCCCTGGATGTTCCCATTCAAGGCTTTCTTGGAGGAAACATCACTCTTTCCTGCATCTGTGAAGAACCTTTACCAGATAAAGTCGATGTATACTGGACTGACAAAAGCAACGCCCGTACTGTGCTGTACATCATAAAAAGTGAACCAAAGTTCGATTCCCAGCACGAAAAATACAAAGGTCGAGTGTATAGCTCCGTGGAGGACTACAAGAAGGGGAACTTCTCCATCATCATGATGCGTCTACAGCAGGATGATGCTGACACGTATGAGTGCACCATCCCAGCAGTGTACTTAGTGAAGGTGGTTACACTGAAGGTTTCAGGTCAGTTTAACCACATCAGGGGTGACAGCACTCAAAACAATCCACATCTGTATGTAAAGTTGTTTGGCACATTTATTGCTATCATCTCAGCATTGAGGTTAGAAGCTACAGTTCTTGATCAATTGAAGAGACCGCTCCAAAATGGTTACTTTTCATAATTTTCTCTGATTTTACTGACATTTAATTCAAATTCAAATTCAAAAATACTTTATTAATCCCAGAGGGAAATTATTTTGTTGTTGTAACTCGTTATCCTCATTTCATTAAGAGATGTTATAGACACTGATGGCTGTAGACAGGAAGGATCTCTTGTAAAGGTCCATCCCACAGTGGATCCTAAGAAACTGGCTGCAGATGCCGTCCGATCCGTCCACCCAGACTCGGCTGGCCTCTCGGTTCCCCTGGGCTGTAGGACCGCCTGAATTCTTGGCAGAACTCCTCCCAGAGCGATGGCCACTCCTCCCAGCAGTCTGCCGAGCTCCTCGTCACTGTAGACAGCCAACTGTAGGTGCTGAGGGACGATGCTGTCCTTCCGCTGTCATAAGCTGTGTTTCCTGCTAGTTCCAGGATCTCAGTGGTCAGGCACCCGAGCACAGCCGGCAGGTAGACGAGAACGCGTCCACAGAACATCCTTTTCAACTCATTTGAGATTTGGGGCTGTAGTTGAGATATTATTTGAGCTTTTGAGATGTTAATCAGCTGCTGTTGGTTGTAGAAAACTGCCTTGTTGCCATGGTTACGCATCATAACAAATGTCCAAAACTAAAAAAGTTTCAGTAAAAATCCTTCCAGCTGCTCATCATCAGATACCAGAGGAAACAGTAATCCAAAAAATATGATTTACATCCAGAAAAAGAGGAATTAAAGTTTCCAAAAGCAAAATCTAGTACCACCACATCAGGGGTGACATATGTGACATAGTACCGTATTTGCCGCTGTACACGTCACACCGCCGTATAAGTCGCGTCAGTCCAAATATGTCTAATAAAGTGAAAGGAAAAAAAACAAATAAGTTGCTTCGCTGTATAAGCTGCATCTATTATGCGTCACCGCTGACAACCAGGAAATGTGAGCCGGTGTTGTGCCAAAAACCAATCAATTAACTTTTCCTTAATAAACACACTTTAATCAGAGAGTGTTGGTTGTCATACACATCTCGTGGTACATGTGGTGGAACGAGATTATGGTAAATGGACTGCATTTATATATCGCCTTTCTATATTATCCAGATACTCAAAGCTCTTTACAACACAATCTGTGTCCTCATTTACCCGTTCATACAGCACTCTACTAGATCTCTACAAAGCTAATTGAACAAATCATTCTAAAGAGACTAATCAGATCTTTATCACATTCATACACCGATGGGGACACACATCGGAGGCAATGAGGGGTTCAGTGTCTTGCCCAGGGACACTTTGGCATGTGACTACTGGTGGATTTGAACCCCCAACTAGAGGATGACTGCTCTAACCACTCAGCCACAGCCGCCCCTGATTATGTACACACGGTCCCAGTTACATCCCACAATAAAATGTAAGAGAAAAACAATAATAAGATCTAAGATATGAACTAAGAAAAACATAAACTAAATATACACTAAGCACTAACAGCATAAAAACAATACGCCGAACTTTAATGGTGAAATCAGCCGCATTTCGCCTGGGCGGCGCAACGAAATGCAGCTGATTTAGCGTTTGCTTCAGGAGTTCCGGAGCGAGGTGAAGCTGGCTTGGTATGGCAATCCAAGTATCTCATTAATAGCCACTTTTACCTGTTAATGAGACGTTTGACTTGCCATAACGCTCGAGGACCCTCTAGTGGCTGAAAATGGTCATGTTTAGTATTTTTCATGTAAGAATGAATGAAATCATCAGATCTCAGCCAAAACTTGGGTTATAAATATGGAGAAAAAAATGTATATTAGTCTCTTCGTGTATAAGTTGCAGGACTTGCAAATTTATACAAAAAGGTGCAACTTATACGCTGGCAAATACGGTATGTGTTTGTGTAAAACGAACAATTCTGTTTTATTCAATAATCTACTGACAAAATGTATTCCAAATTACAAATAAAAACATTTAGAACATTTTTAAATTTCTGAAGGGTCTTAAAGTCATAAATATATATATTATTTGCCTTAAAAACTCTAAATTGTTTTTCCATATTTTCCCTTTTAGGTCTTTAGATTCCACACATAATATACAGTTGTTAGATGTATATGTAAATTCAGTTCAGTTTATCTATACAGCACCAAGTCACAACAGAAGTCATCTCAGGGCACTGAACAGAAACATTCATATAAAAATAATAATTTAACGTTATTTATCTGAGGAGCAGACTGCTTTGAATTTAACTACATCACAGAACTCTCATCTTGAGCAAACACGAAGGCGACAGTGGAAAGAAATAAACTCCCTCATGAGGAAGAAACATTTAGCAGAACCAGGTTCAGGACACTTGGCCATCTGCTTTGACTGGCTGGGTTCGAGAGGAACAGGAAGGAGGAACAAATACACAATGGCAGGTCAAGAATCACGTTAATATAGAAATAGTATCAAATGAAAACTGTTAAATTTTAACTATTCATTTAAGAAAATGAAGTCGGTTTGTCCTCCAGTAGTCTAAAGTCAAGGCAGCATGACAAGCCACCCCTAATTATAGGATCTATCTAAAATGAAAATCTTAAGCCCAGTCTTAAAACTAAATGCTTATTAGATAACATTTGTTAGGCTGCCTCCAGATCCAGGCCTCCCTTGCAAAAGAAATCTGTGATTTCAATGGGATTTGCCTGGTTAAGTAAAGGTTAATAAATAAATAAACTTAGATAATCTAGGACTGTCTGTTTTGATTTAGAATATTCCGTCAACTAATTTTCTCCCCAAATCTCAATCTTTTAGCTCATTTTATCTTTAGCAGACATTTAACAGTCGTTATATAATTGCGATAACCATCAGTGTTTCTCCTAGGTTACTTGCCTTTGCAGTGCGCTCATCTGAGACGGCTTATTTAGCATATTGCAGACGATACAACGTTGGTGGGATGCATCACAAACAACGAGTCCAGCTACAGGCAGCAGGTGGAACACCTGGAGAGCTGGTGCAAAGAGAATAACCTTCACTTCAATGTGAAGAAGACGAAGGAGATGGTCGCTGACTTCAGACGGATCAAAAACACCTACACCCTCTGAACATAAGAGGATCTGCGGTGAAAGTGGTCTCCAGCTACAAGTACTTGGATGTACACCTGAATGACCTCAGCTGGAGCAACACCACCACCAGCCTGATCAAGAAAGTTCATCAGAGACTCTACTTCCTCAGACAGCTGAGACGAGCTGGTCTGGGAAGCTCAGTCCTCACCTCCTTCTACAGGTGTGCAGTGGAGAGCATCCTGTGCTCCAGCATCAACGTGTGGCATGGAGGCTGCACAGCTGCAGACAGAAAAGCTTTGCAGAGAGTGGTGAAGGCTGCACAGAAGACTGTTGGAGTCAGTCTCTCCACCATCACAGACATTTACACCTCCAAATGCAGGAAGAGGGCCACCTGCATCATGAAGGACCCCACTCACCCAGCACACACACTTTTTCCCCACTCCCATCTGGAAGGAGGTTAAGGAGAATTTTTTTCATTCAATCTTTATTTAAACAGGTTAATCCCATTGAGCCTTGGGGACTCATTTCCAAGAGAGACCAGAATTTTTGTCAGAGAGTGATAACAGTGGACAACAACAATAGACAATCATAAAAGATGCATACAACTGTTTTGAACAAGTTAAAATAAAATGGCAACCAAAAGGACAATCAAAAGGAAAAGTAGGTGACGTAGAAAACTAAAAACAAGAACATGTCTGCATTGGTTTTTGCCAGGAACTTAACAGATGTTTAAAGCCACTTAGAGAGCATTAAGTGTAGAACCACTAGACTGAGGAACAGCTTCTACCCTGAAGCTGTTAGATTCATGAATCTCTAACCAGAATAATCACTGTAATGCCACTTGCTTGTTGATATGTGCTGCTGATCTATTTCATGCTGCTGTGTTCATTCATACTCATCTGCTCACACAGACTCATGTTCTTGCTGCTGTTGTTCGGCACATTGTTTTTGCACTTGTAGTGTTTAGTGTATTCTTAGTTTAGCGTTTTTCTTCGTTCATATCTTACATCTTATTACCAATTTTCTTTTACATTTTAATACTTTTGTTGGATGTAACTGGGACCCTGTGTACACAGTTTTGTTCCATCATGTGTACCACGTGATGCGAATGACAATAAAGAAACCTTGACCGTGATCTCTTCTGAGATGAGTGCCCGAGTGGGTGGGGGGATACGTATGGGTTGCACGCATTTTGTGTGCTGACAGTTGTCAGCTGGGGAAACTGAAGTAAACGTCTCAGCA
Organism: Nematolebias whitei; assembly: GCF_014905685.2. Taxonomy (NCBI): domain Eukaryota; kingdom Metazoa; phylum Chordata; class Actinopteri; order Cyprinodontiformes; family Rivulidae; genus Nematolebias; species Nematolebias whitei. Next base: position 12,210,807 of record NC_056520.1, on the reverse strand, counting down.
CAAGGGAGACGGAGTGCTACCTCCTGCTTTTTATCTAGCGTGTCTGTATTGTGCACCACTTGGTTAGCGCTATGTCAGTGCTGGCAGTTGTTTAAAACCAGTTTCTCTTGTAAATGAGTCCTCGTGACTCAGCGAGACTTAACCTGGATAAATAAAGGTTGAATGACAAGGTGGGGCACCTGCCATAGTGGAAACACTGACCATATAAAAGGTTCAAGGTTCTTTATTGTCATTCGCATCACAACACTCAAATAAGATATACATTAAACAATAATAATGCACAACAATTTTGTATATTAAACATCAGTCTGACATATTGACTGAGTAATTGCAGCCGCCGTAGGTAAGAGTTAAAATTGTTCTCCGTTCATTGCTTCCTTTCTCAACTTTTTTCTCAAGGCTCTTGTCTGCATTCATTGATTCTTTCATTGTAGTTCTGTGAGGATTCAGATAGCAACAAAACCACAAATCCCCATATGTAGCAGTTCTGTCTAAAGTAGCGGTGTTCCGATACTGGTATTGGGCCCGTTAACAGCATTTTTACAAGTACTCGTATTTGTAAAAAAAATGCCCCTATACCTGGGACCGATACCGCTTATAGTGGTGCCATTTCCTCTTCCGCTGCGCAAGTGATCAAAGGTTAAAAAAACATGTCTGTAGTTTGGAGATATTGTAAGATAAACACGGATGATATAAAAAAAAAAAGTAGATTATCTGTCAGAAGGGTGAACAGCAGCAGTTTCAACACAAGTAGTTTGATGAAACACCTGAAGACGAAACACGAGGCAGAGTTCAGCGTTAGCTGCTGCTAGCAGCACATCACAACCAACGCTACAACGAGTTCTCCAAAAACATGGAAAAACGGCTCCAGACAATCTACGTGCCGTAAGCTCTTACCCAATCCACCGTTCTTGATGACCGTCTGTTTTCAGTGGCGGATGACTCTGGATTTCGTCGTCCTCTCAGCATATCGGAGGAGATTCCCAGCCGCCACCATTTTGTTGAAAAAACTTTGCGGAAGACGTATGGCTTCGTTAAAAAAAGCACATCCGCAGCCTGTTGCAGGACGTTTCTCCTCTCACTTGTGTGTTTGGACAAGCAGTGTGTTCACGATCTACTGTTAGTTTAACTGCACAGTGAAGGTTCAGTTCAGTAGGCAGGTCACTCGGTTCAGTTGACAAGGCACTGTGCCCTGCTTGTATAGTGGTAGAGGATACTGTTTCACTTTTTTTCCCTCTGCTTTTAAATTAATAATGTAATATTTAAAACTCCCAAGATTTGAGTCGTTTAACTTTTTATTCCCAACCGTTAACAGCTGAGAGTAAAACCTTCCAGCTGTAGTCTCGTTAGTGGACTAAGAATTTGCTGAAAGTCTCAAGTGTCTGATTAAAACTGTTGATTGTTTGTGTTGCAGGTCAACGTGTTGAATCAACGTCTGCACCAGTATCACCACCAGGTGGCGCTGCAAGCGCAAACGTCCTTCCTGTGGCTCTCATCCTTGCTTTGAGCTTGCTGCTCTGCTTCAGAAGTTTCAGGCACATTTAACTTTACATTTGTTCACGAAGATGCCTGTAGTCATTTCAAAGTTTATATCCGTCCTATATCGAGCAGTGCTAAACAGCTTTACGTACATAGCATGTGCGAGTGGAATTTAAAACGTGCTTCTGATTGGTCAAATCACTGCCTGCATCACTAGTGTCTGCTAATAATTGTTTTGTTTTAGTCCAAGTTCTCGTGTTGTGTTTTGTATTTGCGTTTATTTACCCAAACAGCACAATGAAGGTTTTATAAAGTGCCGGGAAAGACAACCGTCTAGAATTACCGTTAAGTTTTTTTATACTTATTTATTTAGTGCGCGTCTCTGCCCATACTAATTTTTATTTAGTTACTTTTTCGAGACCTTTTCTGATATGTTCAACTACCTAATGAGGACTAATGGTCCTAACTGCTTTAAGTGTGCCGTTTATTATTTTTGACTTTTTCCACAAATCATTTAAATTCTGCACACGCAAATAGATTTGATCAGGATTAAAACATAAAACGTGTTTTGTGTAATTGTATATAAAACCATGTAGTCCTTTTGGTTTAGTCTGGAACTTAAAAAATATCTAAACACCACGTTGCATCATAAACTATTGAATCTATGCAGTATGTACATTAATGAAACTTAATTTTATCCAAATTGTAAGGCTCTCGTAAATTTAGTAGAACTTTACAGATTGTATGGCAGATGGTAAGAAAGACACATTTATTAGTAAAGGTTGCAGACCTCTGGTTTAGTGCTATGGTGCACATTGAGTGTGGGTTAGGCAGCTACTGGTCATGGTTTGAGTTAGGCTACATAAATTAATGCTAAATGGACCACACTTGTATAACACCTTTATTTATTTTTTACTTCTGCAAGTTCTGCAAAGCACTTCAGAGTTTTTCATTCAACCAATCGTTCGGTGCTTCACTTACAGCCGCGGTGGCTTGGCGGTCAGTGCCGTGGTCTTGTAATCCTGAGGTTGTGCGTTCGAGCCCAGGTTGCATGAGGAATGGCATCCGGTGTAAAACAATTGCCTGATCTTTCCTGCGTTTAATCACTGTGACGATCCCTGAAGAAGGGAGTAGCCGAAAGAAACTTACTTTATATATTGCATCATGTAAAACCACCACATGGAACTAAGAAGGATCGACAACACAAACGTCTGTGTGTGATGCCTATTTCAGTCAGGAACCAACAGTAAATGTTACACACAACTAATAGTCTGACAAAACAAATTAATTCAAAAACAGACTTAGAGTAATGTACATTTTTTCAAATTCTGCCTTTAAATATTTCAGAAGGTTGATTAAAGGTTTACACTAATCAGATATATAGACTTTGTTGTCTAAATTAGTTAAAATGTTTTCATTAGAGAGACAACCCACAGATGTCACTGATACAACTTGAAACAGACAGAAGTCATAAAAGGAACACATTTCCTAGAGATCATATAGTCAAGTCAATTTTATTGTCGTTACCATCACATGTGGTTCATGAGGTGGAACAAAATTATGTACACAAGGTCCCAGTTACTGTTACATATAGAGTTACATAGTTACGTACACAGTTACATATATGGTAGTATACGGTATGTGTGTGTATATATATATGTATGTATGTGTGTGTGTGTGTGTGTGTGTGTGTGTGTGTATGTATGTATATATATATATGTATATGTATGTGCATATATATGTATATATTACACTGAACCAAAATTTAATGCAAAAACTTGTTTTCATTAGTTAATTTTAATTTTTATTTGTATTACTTTCATCAGTTTCAAGTTATTTCAGTGACCTGTGTATTTTTTTTTTTCTTTACCAAAAAGGGTTGAACTAATTTTCTATGAAAGAAGAATGGCTTATATACTGAGCATAGCAAAACATTAATGCTAATCACTTAAACCCATATATATTAGCCCGTCTATTTAATCGTCGGGTTTTAACAATAAGTATAAAACCAACATCAGCTGACTAATGATGCTTCTGCTGTCAAATCACCTTCACTGAAATCCTGACCATTGTCAGTAATTGGTTCATTATTTGAAACCTCAGATAACCAGGAACTGTTTTCTGAACACCAGGAGTTATCAAATTGAGTGCCTTTTTATTCACTATTCATTGGTCAATTAAGTACATAAAAAATAAACTAAAAACTACGTAGATCATCACTATAAAAACAAATCTCTTTCTGTATACAATCCTGGTGAATAAAACGTTGCTTTCCATCTTCTGACCTACAGTGGTACTTGAAAGTTTGTGAACCCTCTAGAATTGTCTACAAAGTATATTCCTGCATAAATACGACTTAAAACATCATCAGATTTCCACACAAGCCCTAAAAATAGATGAAGAGAATCCAGTTAAACAAATGAGACAAAAATATTGTACATGAAAATGTGGAAAATATGTAATATTGGATCAAAACAGTCCATGCTCAATAATCCAGGTATACAATCCAACAACAGTTTCTTTTTTTTTGCTGAAACGTTTCACCTTCCATCCGGAAGGCTTCATCAGTCAAGGAAACACACAACACAAAACTGATTCTTCCCCCAAACAGCTGATTCCGAAGTGGAACAAACCAGTTATGTTGGTGCTAAGATGGTGTCTTTGGCACGCCCCCTCCTCTGGAGCCGGCCCTCTTCCTCGTCGACAGTCATGTCAAACTGGTTCAAAACCAAAACAGTCCATGCTCAATAACGACGAGGAAGAGGGCCGGCTCCAGAGGAGGGGTCGTGCCAAAAACACCATCTTAGCACCAACATAACTGGTTTGTTCCACTTTGGAGTCAGCTGTTTGGGGGAAGAATCAATTTTGTGTTGTGTGTTTCCTTGACTGATGAAGCCTGCCGGATGGAAGGTGAAACGCTTCAGCAAAAAAAAAAACTGTCCAGATGACGACTGAAAATTGTTGGATTGTATACCTGGATTATTGAGCATGGACTGTTTTGATCCAATATTACTTATTTTCCACATTTTCATGTATAATATTTTTTTGTCTCATTTGTTTAACTGGGTTCTCTTTATCCACTTGAAGGACTTGTGTGGAAATCTGATGATGTTTTAGGTCATATTTATGCAGAAATATAGATAATTCTAGAGGGTTCACAAACTTTCAAGCACCACTGTAGCTGAGCAGATATTTTTGCACTTTAGATGATTTCTAACATTATGTGCATCGTTTGTGACTGCAAATTTAGCTTGAAGGCCTTTGTGTTTTCATTTTTGGTTTTCTGAGAATTGTTTAAATTGGGACTTTTTTTTAAGTAAATTTAAATAATGACTGAAAAGTGTTCAGCAGATTTAGACAGTGATTTTTGCTGTATCTATTTGCATTTCATGAAGAAATAAAGTTACATAAAAGAAAAATACATTTTCTGCAAGTTCATTTTTAAAACAGATATAACAGATGTGGTATTCTACCACAGAAGCTCCTGTTGCATTTTTAACAATATAGTGGTGTCAAATAGTGTGCTAGCTCAATCATCGAGGTAGATAACAACAAAAAAGGTTAAGTCGTTTCATCTAGACCAGTTTCTTTAAGTGAGAAACGTTTCGTCTCCCATCCGGAGTATTTCATCAGTCGGCCTGCCAACCAGATCTGTCCCATAGCCTTCATTGCCGTGTTTCAAGCCAACCTCCTTATGGACTCTCAAAAATAGGCTTTTAACACGTTCAAACAGCATACAATCATCCAAAACAATCAATCATCATGAACAACAATCAAATGTTTTAGGCCAGATGGCCAACTTGCTACTCACAGAAACAGCCTGAGTATACCAAGGCCATAGTTGCAGGGGTTGTGTTTTCCCTGGTGTCTGGCTCCCTCTTGTGTTTTGTATTTGTCTTGCTCCCTCTGTTGATTTCCTTCTGCACCTGTGATGCATCACAGGTGTTTTGTGTTAGGTCTCGTTAGTGTTTGTATTTAAGTCTGTTTGTTTGCCTCCCTCATTGTCTGGTCATTGTCCTTGTGATGCCTAGTCTGCACCTCGTGTTCTGCAACCCTCCTGGTTTATGTAAGTTTGCTGCTTCGCCAGCCTTTTGTTTGATAATAACACATTATTTGTTATTATCCTCTGGGTCTCTGTTAGTGATGGTGAGATGAAGCTTCATGAAGCAATGAGGCTTTCCAATCAATAGCTCGACTCATGATTCGACGCGCCATGGTGCTTCATTTGCTCTACTGCGCCAAGTGAACTATAAATGTAAAACTGGTAGATGAATTATAATAACATAAATGGTTTGTGAAGCTTTAAGTTGAATAAAAGAAAAATCATGTTTTGTGAGGACCTCAAATAAATAAAGTCTAAATTTGATCTGCAAATGATCTTAATCTGTCTTTATGATGATGGTGATTGATTTTTTTTCTGTCTGTCCCTTATATTTCGAATCTCGTGCATACAAACAAGCCAGTTCCTGAATCGGTCACGTGGTACGGCCCGCTAGTGAGGCCTCAAACGTCACTACATGCGTCATCACATGCCTCGAGACACGCTCCTCATAAATCCTCCTGGTTTACTTGACACGCTTCGAAGCCTCGACACAGAAGGACGCATCACTAATCTCTGCGGTCTGCCTGCACCAATGGGTCTCTGGCCTCGAAATTATCACAAAAGTGATTCAGAAAAAGGTTTGTAAGCTCAATCATCCAAATAGATGACAAAAAAGGTTGAAACTGGTCTGGTTGGCAGGCAGCAGACTGAAGAAGTCTTTCGGATGGGAGATGAAACGTTTCCCACTTAAAGAGACTGACATGATTTAACCTCGTTAGTATTGGTTAATGTTTGTGTTCTCACTTTGTCCTGCAGAGGTCAGATCTACTTCTTTGAGAGTTTTTGTTTATACGTGTGTATAGTACTTCTGTTACCTGTATTTATATGAACTAATGTGAAAAGTTTAAATGTTACACAATAATATTAAAAATACTCCCCATCTCTAGGTTTGAACCTTAGCAGCGCTTTAGGAAAAACATCTAGTGTTTACCAAAATAAAAGCTGATTTTCATGAGGGGAGGCTGAAGTAGTGTAGTGCCCTCTGCTGGACAGATGGTGATTGTCTACAGTTAGATCTTCCTCTTGTAATTTGTAAAACTACACAACTGAAGCATGTATAATAAGTTAAGATAGAACTCTATTGATCCTGCAGGAAATTGTTGAACATAATAGATCGTGCAGTAGTTATTACATGCTGCATTCATTCCACCATAATGTAAACTGACTGTATTCAGTGTAACAGCAGTTTTCTAAAAATTTTCCCTGCCATCCATCACAGCATTTCCTTATTAAATGTGACCTCCAGGACAGATGATCATTTCTGGTGCTTGGCTTGCAGTAGATTTGTTCAGTGTTTCTGCATAAATTAAGATCAAATTAGTGCAGCCCAATTTCTGGGGAATGTTTGTGTTCGACATCCTGCATTCATTCCCCACTTAAAAATGGGAGGCATTAGACTTTGATGAACACTAACAAACTGATAAAGGGGAAAAGGGAGAACCTCTGATTTTCTTAGATCCTAATATCAAACACTAATCCATTAGCTTCCACTTGTTCTGGGGTTGGGTCACGGGGGCAGCAGTTTGAGCAGGGAGGCCCAGACCTCTTCCACAGCCACCTCTTCCAGCACTTCAGGAAGGACTCCTTGTTCCCAGACCAGTCAAGACGCTTGCCACCGTGTCTTGGGTCTTCATCAGGGTCGTCTCCCAGTTGGACATGCCAGTAAAACCTCCCTAAGATGCCATCCTCCAGAAACACCTCAACAGGTTCCTGGCAGCAGCTCTCTCCAGATAACTAGCCCGTCCAGGGTCAGTGGAGGTTATCTCGTCTTCTTCAGAACATTTTGGCAGGAACACGCATATAAGGTAACGTTCAATAAGAAATGAAGGTCAGACATTCATTCATTCAACCTTTTATTTATACAGGTTGAATGAAATGAAGGTCAGACATTCATTCATTCAACCTTTTATTTATACAGGTTGGTCCCATTTGAGCCTCGGGGACTCAATTTACGAGAGACCCGATTTTAACAAAGAGTGATGACAACCGTGAACAATCATAAAGGAAGCATACAAATTGAGAAATAAAAGGAAATGGGATATATATATATATATATATATATAAACCAAAACAAGTTGTAAAGTGATGTAGAAATCTAAAAACAGGAACATGTCTGCATTGGTTTTTGCCAGGAACTTAACAGATGTTTAAAGCCACTTAAGCCCCTTATCCACAGGGCCGGTTCTGGTGGGATCTCTTTTTTTCTGTCTCCACAGTGCCCATAGTTCCCGTTTAGTGGGTGGATTATTAATATCAACGCACCTTACCAGCTGGAGGCGCTAGTGCTACATTAAGCACTTTTCTAAGCATCACTAACCTTCTACTCCGCTCCTGTTTCCTGGAATATCTTGCAAAAAGATCTGAAGCTCTCGACCTTGACCGCTCTAAAGCCCCTTATCCACAGGGCCTTTTGGAGCTCCTATGTAACTAGTTCGGGCCGATTGCGTGGTTTATCCACAATGCCTTCAGTGGTGGAACCCACCCCATTTTTGGGACCTACTTCTCTGCGGTCCCAGGTTTGGTTCTTGTTGGGTCTAGATGTGACATCAGCGCACTGTAGGTCACTGATTGGTCAGGGGGCGTATTTATTGGTGGAGGGCGAAGATCAAGGAGGTCATCCATTTTGGTTGTGTGTTGTTTTCCGGCGCTGCTTCTTCTAATACAGGCCCTTTTGCCTAGTTCAGTCCTCACTGAGGGAACACTGCAGGTAATGATGCCCTGAGAGTGCACGCTGTAGCTGCACTTACGCAGAAACATGTAGGAGGAGATGTATGAAGGCAGCAGACCAAGAAGTGATTTAAAGATGAAAATGTACCAGTGAGAGTCTGTGTGAAGTTAAGGACCAGTTAACCAGTGAATACAGGGTGCAGTGGTGGGTACGGTAGTTGTAGCCAGTTATGAATCTTTTCGATCATCTCTAAATTAATTTGTGGTTACCCTGTTGTATCATCTAAACATGTCTGAAGTGACAAAAAATGCAATTATTTCAATAAACTCTTGATAATGTCAGTATCAACAAAAGTGCGTTGCAATTAAGTCCAAATTAAAGTAAAAACACAAAAGATCAAGAAAGTACATGTTGTCACTCAGGAAGCACAAGAAAAGATAAAGCACTTTATTTATTTCTCATTCGTTAAAACGAATGCATCACATGAACCTTTTAATTTTTTTTTTAAATGTTCACATTTAAAAAAAAAAAAAGTATTTATTCGTATACCACAGAGTCTCAAGTTTTAAGAAGGAACAACGTGAACACTAAAGAGATTAAATGTTCTGTTAGTGAGTGATAATTTCAAAATAAGGGTTATCTCAAACCGATGCCGAGGGTGTTTAGGGCTGAGAGGAAAAATAAAATAACCCCGTTATGAGTAGTTCCTGAAAGGGGCAGCATGGTGGCGCGGTTGGTATCTATAGTTGCCTCTCAAGGAGCAGGTCACCCCAGTTCAAATCCCAGCCGGGGGCCCTTCTTAGTGGAGTTTGCATGTTCTCTCTGTGCATGCGTGTGTTTTTCTCTGGGTACTCCAGTGAGAGAGAGTGAATGGTTGTTTGTCTCTGTGTCCCTGTGATGGACTGGAAACCTGTCCAGGTCCTCCACCTCTCACACAGCGATGGCTGGACATGGGCACCAGTGCGACCCATTAAGGAATAAGCAAATAAAGATGGATGGTTGCTTCCTAAAATTGGGGTTAAGAACCCACTGTAGGTTATGAAACGAACCGGGAGTCTTGAGCTGATTTCTAGAAACTATTTAGAAGCTGTACGGTTTGACAACTATTGTGATATAATCTAAGACTCGAGCAGTTTTATAAATGAAAGGTTGAGCGTTCAAACCAAAGCTTGTTGCAGTAGCATATTTTAGACACAAGATAGAGTCACGGGATCACGTCAGATGTGTCACCGTTTTGACTTCTTATAGTTCCAGTTGCAGATTTCATCCTGGAGGTGAGCAAGCGTTTTTCATTTCGTCTTGTGACACTCGGTTGTTCGTGGCTGACATCAGACGTCGCTGTTTTCTGTCGCCGCAGCTCGTGAAGGAGGAAGTTCAGAGCAGTCCTCTGCCGATCTCTCAGAGCTGCGCTGGTTTCAGTCGACTCGATGCACGGAGCCTGATCATGGATCTGCTGTGGGTGATGCTGCTGATGGTTCTGGTCCATTCAGAGGCCAAGAATGAAGCAGTTAGAGGAGCGCTGGGTGAAGACGTCATTTTGACCTGCTCGTTGAATGATTCAACAATTCACTGGTTCACGGAGTTCCACAACCAGATCAGAATACTAATTGGACGAATTTTTCCTCCATCATTCTTTTTCTACAGCTCTCCTGACTTTGAAACCAAATATTCAATGACGGAAAACAAACTGGTGGTGAAAAACGTCTCAGCAGAGGACAGCAGGCTTTACTTCTGTGGGAGGTTTGAGAATGGGACAATGGTTTATGGAGACACAATTCAACTTGTCACAAGTAAGAAGATCAAACCTTTCAGAGTAAAATTCAGTTTACATCTAAATGTTTTCCTCCGATGGATGTCTGTGAACCTGTGCGTGAAAAATGCTGAAAGATCTGCAGCTCTGGTAGAGATGAGTGAACTCAGTAAGATGTCAGACAAATAACTGCATCATTAGCTAGAACATCCTGCGACAATCCAACAGTTTTCAGTCAGGTCATCTGGAAAGTTTCTTTTTTTTTTTTTTTTTTGCTGAAACGTTTCAACTTCAATCCAGAAGGCTTCATCAGTCAAGGATACACACAACACAAAACTGATTCTTCCTACAAACAGCTTACTCCAAAGTGGAACAAACCAGTTATGTTGGTGCTAAGATGGTGTCTTTGGCACGCCCCCTCCTCCGATGCCAGCCCTCTTCCTCGTCGACAGTCGTGTCAAACTGGTTCAAAACCAAAAAGTCCATGCTCAATAATCCAGGTATACAATCCAACAATTTTCAGTCAGGTCATCTGGAAAGTTTCTTTTTTTGCTGAAACGTTTTCACCTTCCATCCAGAAGGCTTCATCAGTCAAGTATACACACAACACAAAACTGATTCTTCCCACAAACAGCTTACTCCAAAGTGGAACAAACAAAGTGGATTATTGAGCATGGACTTTTTTTTGGTTTTGAACCAGTTTGACATGACTGTCGACGAGGAAGAGGTCCGGCATCGGAGGAGGGGGCATGCCAAAGACACTATCTTAGCACCAACTTAACTGGTTTGTTCCACTTTGGAGCAAGCTGTTTGGGGGAAGAATCAGTATTCTATTGTGTGATTCCTTGACTGATGAAGCCTTCCGGATGGAAGGTGAAACGTTTCAGCACCAAAAAAGAAACTGTCCAGATGACCTGACTGAAAATTGTTGGATTGTATACCTGGATTATTGAACATGGACTGTTTTTGATCCTGCAACAAGTTTTCTTATGAGAAGAGAATCAAGAATCATGTTTCAGAAATACTTGGTTATAAAACTTGTTGCATTCCATCCGTGTACATATTACTTTCATTTTCTAAAATTATATCGAAATGCAAAAATGCTTTGATACAAATGACACAAGCAGCGTTTAGATGTAAAACGTGTGGCATGTAGTAAAGTGCTTGGTGTTGCATTTACTCTTACTAATACAACCGTAATTTCACAAATTTGAGCCGTTGTGTAGAATGTAAATGAAAACAATGCACCTTTTATTTCAAATGGGATACAATAAACTTATCAAATTGTGAAATCAAGATATTTGGCAATAAAAATAAGGTAATACTGTATTCATTTTCATAGTAGACGCATGTCTGTTAAATAGTTTTGGGTCTACGTATCTATATTTGCCTCTGCGGAGCGTCTTCTTTTGACAAACTGTATAACTGAGGAGACCAGCTGTCAGAGGTTTTGGACACAATGATCAAGATATTTGGTCGGCAATAAGACGACAGCGTTTCTGGATGGTTTTTGTATGATAGAGCTTTAACTAAAATAGGGTAATACTTTTGACTTTGTCCTTTTTTGAACTCGGCAATTTTTCCATATTGCTAAAATCTTGTGGTGATATCATGAATGGTGGTATGGTCCAAAGGCTTCACAATTTTCTGTTTTCGGACATTACCGTATTTTTTGGACTATAAGGTGCACCGGATTATAAGGCAAAACCGATAACTCAAACTTTATTCAACTCATAACCACATAAAATCTGTTTGAGGTCAGTAAGCACAACCAGAATTAATACATAAGGCTCACTGTTGATTTTTAGAGAAAATTAAAGGATTTTAAGTGTGCCTTTATAGTCCGAAAAATACGGTATTCTAAAACCATGCTATTTCTTAGTTTCAACATTTCATGTATTCAAAATGTTCCATTAAGAATAAAAAAAAAAAAGGTTTATGAGATTTGATAAATCATTCCATTTAGCTTTCGTTTACATTTACACGTCAAAATTGGGGTTGTAGATTTAAAACTCCTCAATGAATTAAAGCAGCGTTGGAAAGAAGAGTGGGCCAAATTTCCTCCACAACCATGTGAGAGATGGAGAAAGTCCTCCAGAAACAACCACTACTGAGTTTTTGCTGCTGAAGGAGGGTCTGCTGGATCCTGAGAACCAGTTTTCTTATTTGACTAATTTATGGACCTGTAAGTAGGTCTAGGGGTAAAATATCGGTATTGGTATCGGTTATCGGCCAAATGAGTTTTATCATATCAGCATATTGGATATCGGCCAAAAATCCAATACCGTGCATCCCTACTTTAAAACTCAGAGTTTAATCCATTGTAAAGAACTCGGGATGTATTTTAACATGCTGTGCTGCTTTTGCTTTTTTGTGCATCAACTCTTTGATTCAGATGTTTAATATAATCTCTCTCTGTCCAGATGTGTCTGTAACTACAGATAACTGCAATCAGACTGAATGTGCAGAAAAGCTGCACCCGGTTGTTGTGACTTCGTTGATGCTGAATGCCGTCCTGGTTTTGGCTCTCGGTGAGTCGGCTGCATGTTTTTATGTTGTTCTTGTGAGCTGCTCTATGAAGAATACAACCCACATCTGTGGAGAGTTGGAAACATTTGAAATGTTATATTTAAAAATAAACACTGTATCAGAAGTTCTTGTGAACAATTGTCTTGTTTGGTTGGAATGCTAGAAAAAATAATCTTATTTGTAGCTAATACTAATTTATACCAAAGTTCATAAATAATCCAGGTAGAAATCCAACAATGTTCAGTCAGGTCATCTGGACGTTTTTTTTTTTTTTTTTTTTTTTTTTTTTTGGGCTGAGACGTTTCATCCTTCATCCAAAGGACTTCTTCAATCTGAGGAGCCACAAACGGCATACTCCACCATTCTGGAATTTTCAGTTCCAGAATTGCGCCGCTCAAGGCGGCTGCATGTTGGAGTTGCTCTCTTAAATTCATTCTGAGATTTTGCTTTTGAAAACTTTAATGACCTCCTTTTTTTTTTTTTTTTTCTGGATGTAAATCACTTTTTTCAGATGATTACTTCCTCTGGATTAATGGATTTTTTAAAATTTTAAATAAATTATTTTTAAATGATTTAGCGCCTCTGTGCAGCCCACAGCTGAGGGAGAAGCTTCCTCTGCAGCTGATCAGCTGATCTCCGTGCAGAGTGGAGAAGTGGGCGTGGCCGAGAGAGCAGCCAGAGAGCTTATTGCGAGTCTTCAGAGTACGGATCCCCCGTGATAAACGAGGGACTATTCATGTATAATTCATGTCAGAACTATGATAATCTATTTAAGGATTTTAGTGTTGCGATCCTGATCTTTGTTTTGATAGATTTCTGTCTTTGTTGTTGTTTTGTTGCTGTGGATTTTGCTTGTTTTGTCCTGCTGCCATTCTTTGTTTTCTTTTCATATTTCTTTTGTTTATCTTTTGAGATTCTCACGTTTTAGTTGTTCAGTGTCTCCCTGTGTAATTGTCTGTTTTTCTTTCAGTTATTCCTGCTGTGTTGTCCATTCACACCTGCTCCCCATATTCATTAAGCTCAGCTGTCACCACTCGCCTCATCATTCCTCGCCATTGGGTTTACTGTTCTGTTTTGATTTTTTTTTTCCCCTTTTTTCGGCTTTTTTCCTTTTTCTCTTTTTTTCTTTTTTCCTTCTTTTAAATTTTTTTATTATTATTTTGATTTGTGTAAGAGAGGTTGCCTTCAGGCTTGTAAAATAGATCTGTGATCACAATGGGATTTGCCTGGTTAAATAAATGTAAATACATTAGTCCAAGTAAAAATATCTGTCAAATTGTAGAGAAAAAAAAATGAAGCTAAAGAACTGCAGCAGAAACTCTGCGCATCACCAACATAATTCGTTCTTTATCTCAGAATTGCAGACCTGATTGGATCCCAAACTCCTAATCTTTTGGTTGTATTTAATCACAGATGAGTAGAAAGTTTAAATAATATCCATGTTGTATTGCACATGTTTAAGGATAAAGTGAGTGATGTGACGTTCTGTCTGCAGGGCTTACGTGTGTGTATCTTTGGACAAAGAGATGCTGCAGAGTGAAGAACCATCCAGAACCTGACGGAGAGAACGTGGAGATGCAGATTCCTCAGGTAAATAAACAAGCAGACTCTCCAACCGTCTCAATTTGGGTGGGACGGTCCCGGATTTTGCCATCCTGTCCCCAGTCTTGCATGAGGAGGGGAGGGACACCAAAATGTCTCACATTTGACACTTGCTGTCTGGGCTCACCTGCTCATGTTATGTCTGTGTGGGAGGAGGGACACAGAGGGGCCGTTTCACAGGTTTTGTAATAAAGCTCAGTGACAATTGGTCCATAGGGGCAGGTGGGGCACAGCCTCACCAAAAAATAATAATAGTTCGACCTACAAAGTATTTCCTCCTAATAAATAATGTAAATTACTTGTTCAGTGAGGTTATTGTATTGTTTTGTTCTGTGTATTTTTCAAGTGGATTCAAAAGTGTGGCCAATGATCTGAACAGGCAGGTCCAATATAATAATTTGGGGCATCAGATTTTCTGCCCTGTGGACACATTCGGCACATTAATACGACCTCTAGACCTGAAATGAGCTCAGACCCAGGAACAGCTGCAGTGAAACCTGCTGAGACCAACAGTGGAGATATTCTGTTTTTAAATCCATTTGGAGCAGACCGAGGGAACCAGAACAGACAACTGAGAAGAGCAGAGGAAAGTCGAGTCCAGGAAATTTCCACCAACGTGGTAGGACCTTAGGGTGGGAGGCGTCCATTTCTCTGATTTATTAGACCCAACTGTTTTTCATGAGACACAGTCTTGATGTATGCAACATATAACGCAGAAAATTAATGTCCGCCCCACTCATATTTTTGCTCAGGAGCCACCATTGATAAGGCTGTTATAGAACTCAGGAAGAGTAGCTCTTGTACCATAGAAGATAATTTAACTTTTCCTCTCTGTCCAACTCGTTTAGGTAACCACAAACTTAAAATAGGACTTGCCGTGTTGAAACTCGTCTTTATTAAAACAATAAGGGAAACATAACCTAACCACAGAAATAGCGGAACTGTGCTAGTAACTCTCCGACTCGTCTCTCTGTCTCAGAACATACACACGGAGCACGTCCGTGGCAGTCACGTGACCGTGTGGGTTGCCAGGTCTGACATAATCCAGGTGAATCCAGTTATGGCTATACTGCCTGTAAAATTCAATTTCTCAACTAGAAACCATAATTTTTTATTTTTTTTTAATAGCACAAACTGTCATAAAGTTAGTGATTCAAAGCGAGCTTGAAAAAAGCATTACGCTTGGGGAAAAAACAAAAGGATAAACATTTTGTTATTAAAGTTCTAGTCTATTCATTCATTGATTCAGCCATCGTTTATTAGATTGAAGATCTCTTCTCTGTTAGATGCATGTGAATTTATTTCAGTTTTCTTCATGTTCATAGAAAATAAGTTGAACAAGATGCTCACGCAGATAAAATAAAATAAAAACGATACGTTTCAATAACATTTTTAGTTTTTAAAGTGTCAACAGGAAGACAGAGCAATTTACTGGTAACTTAAGACCTAAATGTCCTGCTTCTCGACCTCACAGCGACCTTTGACACTGTGTGGACCACTCTGTCCTTCTGTCTCGCCTTCATGGTTTTGTTGGGATTCGTGGCATGGCTCAAGTAGTTCACATCTTATTTATTTGACAGAACCTTCTCTGTCTCGCTCAATGGCTCCTCTTTACAGTCCCTCTTCTGTGTGGGGTGCCCCAGGGTTCCATTTTGGGCCCTCTGCTCTTCTCCTTGTACATGCTGCCACTTGGAGCTATTATAAGACACCACAATGCCAACTTCCATTTTTATGCAGACGATTTGCAAATCTATTTACCATTAAGGCCAGGAGCCAGTAACCCAGTGCTTTCTCTCTTTTGACTCTGCAATCAAACATTGGCTAAACAAGAACTTCCTGTTTTTAAATGACAATCAAACAGAATGGATTTGGTGACAAAGATGCAACTGGCCTGGGAAATTTGAATATTAACTTCAGTGACAGTGTGAGAAACATTGGGGTGACCTTTGATAAGGTTTTACACTTTGACAAATATATATCACCTCTGTTGTTCGGTGTGGATTTTTTTCTTTACGCCTTTTTAAAAAAAGATCAAAACCTTTTTAAACCGTTGAGACTTGAAGAAGGCGGTTCATGCTTTTATCAGTTCTAGGCTCGATTATTGTAACGCTCTGTATGTCGGTGCACCTCAGTCATCACTGAGCCGCCTCCAGCTTGTTCAAAATGCAGCAGCTCGCCTGTTAACCAACACCCAGACGGGACCACATCACACCTGTTTTACTCTCACTAGATAGGCTTCCTGTCCATTTTTAGAATAGAGGCTCTGAGTGGCCTCGCTCCTCCTTATATAACAGAGTTGTTAAGTTTCCCTGCCCGCTCCAGGTCTCTGAGGTCAGACAGCTCCTGAACAAAATATAAACTGTGGGGTGACCGTGCCTTTTCTGCAGCCGCACCTCGACTCTGGAATAAACTCCCGCTTGATCTACATCAGATTACTGAACTTGGCACTTTTTTAAATCGAAGCTTAAGACTTTTTTTTTATATTCCAACAGGCTTTTAGCACTTAATTTCGTGGTGACATTTCTGATTCTCTTTTTGAATTTTTTTCTTGCTTTTAACTTGTTGTCATGTTGATTACTGTTTTTGTTAAGCACTTTGGTCACCATGGTTGTGTAAAGCACTATAGAAATAAACTAGAAAGTTCCTGGAGAAACGTTGACGGGGACTGCCTATTTATTATTAAAATGTTATTAATTATAAATATTAACAATTAATAATATTAATTTTAACATATTGTTGATTTATTAATTTTTATAAACAATTAATATATTTAATAATATTAATATTACTAATAATGTTATTATTTGTAATTATTAAAATTAATCATTAATATTTTAAGTTGATTATTATTTTTACTAATTAATAATAATAATAGGTGCCTTCCATGCATGTTGAAACAAAATGGCTCCCGACGTTACTCAGTTTCTCCGAAAAGTTTTCTCCTATTCATTTCCAATGCGAAATTTGTAATTTTCGTTAGCAAAATATGTCGCCATGGTAACGCCAATTGCCAATAAAAGTAATAGCACACATCTCGGAGCTGGGCCGGTCGTTTGGATATAACTTTTGTGGGGGTCCACTTTGCAGTTTGGGCCGCATTAAAGTTGAAAAAGATACGCTTTTCAGGTGTAGAATAATAAGTGGGCAGTCACCAACTAGTTCCTGGAGTTGGTGAAATATTGCGTCTTTTTTCGCAAATTACGATGCAATGGTAACTTGAAATTCCAGTCAAAGTTATAGCACACATCACGGGGCCGAGCCGGTCGTTTTCATATAACTTTTGTGGGGGTAGACATTGTGGTTCTGGTTGCAATAACGGAGATAGAAATGTAGACACTCTTCCGAGGTGTAGAATAATAGGTGCCTGCATGGCAGTCCTCAATAAATGAAATTATACAAAAAGTCACATTTTTAATTTACTTAACCTGGTTTAAGTTATGTTTTCATGAGAGCTCAGTTTTTGTTTACATTACTGTTTGAGTTGAGAGTTTAATAAAATGTTGTTTTTCTGACTATTTAACCTGCGATATAAAGAGTTTTTGGTGCATGTTGTTGTGAGCCACCCGAGAGGCCTGAGGTGGGAGGCTTGCCCCCCCCCCCCCCCCCCCCCCCCGCACGCTGTCTCGAGGTTCTCACGCTCTCGCGCTATCTCGAGGTTTTTCACAGACTTTAAGTCCAGGTGGGCATGTTTTGTTTACTGGGAGATGTTCCCACGTAATGCAGAGAGTATTAAAGTGTAACACTCAGAGTAAGAGTTGAAGTCTGCTGTGGATCCTGATCCGATGCCCAGCCAATTGATGTTACCTTTCCACTCGGACTGAAACGGCTTCCCGGTCTGGTGTCACGGTGAGGGGCTTTTACACCAATGTTTGATTTGTACTGAATGTACTTGTGCTTTGCTTCGCTGTATCTGTGGCGGTTTAATAAAGTGACACTTCTTATTCTAGCAGAAACAGCCTGTGAGTGCGTATTCATTGCTCCGCTCACCCCCCGAACCTGTACTTTGTTTAAGATAATTTCATAGAACACTGTTATTTCCAATAGAGAGGGTGAGTGGTGGTGCAGAGGCTAGAGAAGGCGAGCCAGTGACCGGAAGGTCACCGGTTCAATCCCCTGGTCTGACAACATCAAAATGTGTGTGGGAAAGTTGAAGCACCCAAACCTGCGTCCACCCTCATTTGCCCCACCCTGAGCCCTTGAGCAAGGCCCTTAACACCCCACCATCAGCTTCCCTGGGTGCCCTAGACGGCAGCTCTCTGCTCCACACGGAGGGCTGTGGTAGCTCGGTGGTCTGTGGTTGTGTCAGGAAGGGCATCCGGCGTAAAAATAATTGCCAAGTCTGCGAGTTAGTTCGCGGTGGAGAGCCCTGACGAAGGGAGCAGCTGAAAGGGGGGGGGGGGGGGGACTATTTCCAATAGCTGCACAGAATTCATTCTTCTATCATTTGTCTGTTTGTGTAAAAATGTAAATTTTCTAGTGGATGTGAAGACCGGTCCACACTCTGTGTCAGAATGAAGCTTATTGTAGGGAGTGACCAACCAAGTTTTAAACTCATTTTATTTAAAACTCACTGTAAAATTGAGATTATTCTGGAACAGATATGAAGTGAAGCCGTGGACTTGGTTTATTTACAGTAGAACGTGGATTTTGAATTTAGATCTTGCACATTCAGTGTGCATGCTGCAAGCGTGTGGTCGGCTTAACTGCTAAAAGAGCCCCTTCCTGTTGTCAGGCCACACGTGGCAACAAAGCCACAGGTTGAAAACCTGCTTCACACTTGAAACCTTTTGTGAGTTCTAGTTTTACTTTCAGGACAGTTTCTTTTTGAAAGTCAGCAGCCGCTTGGAAAAAGCAGCAGGAAAGACATGTGTGTCTTTTTATCTTATTTTTAATTACTCAAATCCATTGGCAAGCCATGCATTTAACACCTAGGCCCTCAATGGTGTCCTGCCTGAATTAATCCACCTCTTAATACCGTCATTATGATGCCACGGCTACAGAAACCATCAGTAATACACAGTAACACAGAATAACATGGTGCTACACCACTGACGGCTATCCCATGTAGTGAGAATGAAAACCATTACTAACAAATGTAAAGTTTACTTCAACTGCAGCTGAGCTGGGCGGCTGTGGCTGAGTGGTTAGAGCAGTCGTCCTCCAATGCGAGAGTTGGGGGTTCGAATCCACCAGCAGTCACATGCTGATTTGTCCCTGGGCAAGACACTGAACCCCTCATAGCCTCCTATGCGTGTCCCATCGGAGTATGAAAGTGATAAAGTCTCTTTAGAATGATTTGTTCAATTAGCTTTGTAGAGATCTAGTAGAGTGTTGTACGAATGGGTAAATGAGGACACAGATTGTAGTGTAAAGCGCTTTGAGTATCTCGATAAGATAGAAAGACGTTATATAAGTGCAGTCCGCATCAGCACCACATACATATTTATCAAAAGCTTCAATATGGACGTAATAAAATGAGAAAATGTACAATAATTGAATAAAATGGATTTGGCTTCCTTGGTGCCTCCTTAGGGAGGTGCTTTGGGCATGTCCGACTGGAAGGAGACCCCCCAGGGAAGACCCAGGACACGCTGGAGGAGGTGCTTTGGGCATGTCCGACTGGAAGGAGACCCCCCAGGGAAGACCCAGGACACGCTGGAGAGACAGTCTCTCAGTTGGCCTGGGAACTCCTTGGGGTCCTCCCAGAAGAGCTGGAAGAAAAGTCTGGACCTCCGTGCTCAAGCTGCTGCCCCTGAGACCAGACTTTGGAACAAGCGAAACATAATGGATGAATGGATGGAAATTTAGTCTCTTGTTGCTCAAGTTCTAACTTTGGAGATGTATTTCTGCCATAAAATTCAAGCCTTTTTCTCTCAAATATTGTTCACCGATTTGTGTAAGTCTGTGTTCGTGAGCACTTCTTCTTTGCAGAGATTGTCTATCCACCTCACAGGTGTGGCATATCAAGATGCTCGTTAAACAGCATGATTATTGCACCTGTTTAGGCTGACCACAATAAAAGGCCACTCTAAAATGTGCAGTTTTATCACAGCACAATGCCACAGATGTTGCGAGTTTTGAGGACGTGTGCAGTCGGCATGCTGGCTGCAGGAATGTCCACCAGAGCTGTTGCCTGTGAATTGAATGTTCATTTCTCTGCCATAAGCCGTCCCCAAAGGCGTTTCAAAGAAATTGGCAGTACGTCCAACCGGCCTCACAACTTGTAGACGTGTAATCAAACCAGCCCAGTACCTCCACATCCAGTATCTTCACCTCCAGGATCGTCTTGAGACCAGCTACCCACACTGCTGCTGCAACAATCTGTTTGCACAACCGAAGAATTCCTGCACAAACTACATGCGTGTCCTCAGTGGTGTCTCCACCTGACTGCAGTTCATCGCCGTGATCGACTAGAGTGAGCAAATGCTCATGGTGTATCGCACAATGTAAAGGTGTTCTCTTCACAGATTAATCCTGGTTTTCACTGTACGGGGCAGATGGCAAACTGCATTTATGCATTTTGATTGGGTGAGCAGTTTGCTGTCATCGTTGTGAATCAAGCGGCCCATGGTGGCGGTGGTGTTATGGTATGGCTGCTGTTTAATGCACCGTATTATTGGGCAGGCACCTATCATTCTACACCTCGGAAGTGAGTCTACATTTCTATCTCCGTTAATGCGGCCCGAACCACAATGTCTACCCCCACAAAAGTTAGATCAAAACGACTGGCTCGGCCCCGTGATGTGTGCTATTACTTTTGTTGGCATTTCAAGTTACCATGGCAAAGTAATTTGCGAACAAAGACGCAATATTTCACCAACTCCAGGAACTAGTTGGTGACTGCCCACTTATTATTCTACACCTGAAAAGCGTATCTTTTTCAACTTTAATGCGGCCCAAACCACAAAGTGGACCCCCACAAAAGTTATATCCAAAGGACCGGACCGGCCCCGAGATGTGTGCTATTAATTTTATTGGCAATTGGCGTTACCTTGGCGACATATTTTGCTAACGAAAATGACAAATTTCCCATAGGAAATGAATAGGAGAAAACTTTTCAAAGAAACTGAGTAACGTCGGGAGCCATTTTGGTTCAACATGCATGGAAGGCACCTATTATCACCTATTATTATTTTTAATTAGTAAAAAAAATTAACATAAATTATTAATGATTCATTTTAATAATTACAAATAATAACATTAAAAAGTATTAATATTAATAATTTATATTTAACATTACTTATTAATATCAATATTATTATCAAATATATTAATAGTTTACATAATTAATAAACCAATGACATTTTAATAAATTTAATTAATATGATTAATTACTAATAATATTTATTATTAATAATACTTTAATAATAAATAGGCAGTCCCCGTCAAAGTTTCTCCAGGAACTTTCTAGTTTTACATTATTATTGTTTTGCGTATAGCTTAAACCCTTTTTATACTGTTTCTTTTTACACTTTATATTTTTGCTATTTTTGGGTGTAACTGTCCTTTGAGTACACAATTTCGTTCCATCTCATGTACCACATATGATGTGAATGAAAATAAAGAACCTTGAACCTTGTATGGGCAGGCGTATGTTATAGACAACAAACACAGGGGCAGGTTTGGTTACATGTGGTCTGTGGCGACATGTTAGTTCTAACCTGGTTCTGGCCATAATAATATGCTTTATGTGCGGGCCGGTCTCGGGCTTTGATGTAATTTTACAAATCTTGCAGCACAAAGAAAATTAAATAAGAATGTACAATATAAAATTGTGTTAGTCTACTTGTTGAGGAGGAGGCAGGTCTGACCGGCCGGTTGAAAGAGGTTAAAAAAAAGTTGCGTTAATCTCAGATGGACAACCTGTCACTGGTCGTGCGTGGTTGAAAGAGGTAAAAAAAAAAAAAAGTCAATTTAAGCTTCAGATGGATCACCGGCCGCGTGCGTCTCCGTACCCTGCTGTCATCTGCGGTGAAGGAAGTAGCAGCATCTACAAAAGCCGAAGCGAGCACCGCGTTCAATTAAAGTAGCCTTGTTCTATAGTTTTTCCAAATAATTTTTCTCTAAAAATATTTTTGTTCATCTGTAAAATAGCCTATCTTTATAGTTGATTTTTTTTTTTTTTTTTTTAGGCTTTTCGTTTTGTATGTTAATATCCATTTGGTGAAACAAGAACTCCTATATTTTCCTTTCTTTGAAATATGTTTTTAAACTATCATGTCAAACTGATGTGCTTACAAAAGCAGCAAAAGCTTAATTAAAAAAAAAAAAAAAAAGTCAGGCTTTTTTTGGGGACTTGGGACCTGTAATTCCAGTTAATTCATCAGGTCGAGTCGGGTTCGGAAATAATGGCTACGGGTTGAGGCCGAGTCAGATTTTTTAGGCTCGACTGCAACTCCACTGCCAAATTCTCCGAACATGGACATTCCTGCAGTCAGCATGCCAACTGCACACTCTCTCCAAACTCACATCCGTGTCATTGTGCTGTGACAAAACTGCCCATTTTAGAGTAGCCTTTTATTGTGGTCAGCCTAAGGCACACCTGTGCAATAATAATCGTGCCGTTTAACCAGCATCTTGATACGCCACGCCTGTGAGGTGGATGAATTGTCTCGGCAGAGGAGAAGTGCTCACTAACACGGAGAGAAAAAGGCCTCTTGTGTACAAAGTTTTAGATCTTTGAGTTCAGCTCAAGAAAAGATGTGAGCAAAAGCAAAAGTGCTGTGTTTTATATTTTTGTTCAGTATAATTGCATTCTGTTTTTATTTGAACTTTATACAGCGTCCTCATTTTTCCGATTGGGATTGCGCTGTTGAAAAATCGAATTGTTGGATTGAAGTGCATTTTCTAAACGCCATCATCACCACGTGTTTGTTCAGTTCTTGTACTTCTGTTTCAGTACGAGGAGATCCACCTGCCTCCACTTCCACCTGAAGCTCGTTCAGACCGTATTTA
The DNA here is from genome assembly GCF_014905685.2 of Nematolebias whitei. Classification (NCBI taxonomy): domain Eukaryota; kingdom Metazoa; phylum Chordata; class Actinopteri; order Cyprinodontiformes; family Rivulidae; genus Nematolebias; species Nematolebias whitei. The sequence continues at coordinate 12,187,722 of NC_056520.1, read as the reverse complement.
CTACAAAGCTCAGCACCCTCACCTCGTGAAGCATCGCTGATGACAGACTCACCTGGACATGTGGACGGTACTGAGTATTCTGAGCTTCTGGAACAAAGACCAGACAAGAACGCTTGTGTTGTACCAGAGACTTTTCCTTCAGTGGTCTTGGGTTGGACAGAAGCAGAGAGTTTAACAAAGCGGCTGCGTTCACACCCCGTTTCCTGAAATGAATCTAACAAACACTGAAGCTTTTAGCCAAACGTGGGGTGACACCATTTTTAAGGTGAATTGGGATTTAAGGAGACTGAAATTTTACAAAGCTGTGACCTGCTGTGAAACCTGTGTTTTAATTTATATTAATGTTTTAAAGGATTATGATTGTAATTTTTTTTTTTTTACAACACATCAGCTGGTACTGTTTAACTCTGAACTGTACTCACAAATATATATTTCATAAACAGTAAATGTGTCTAAATGATGGTAACTTGCAGCATTAGAAAATTTTCCATTAACTTAACTTCCAAAAATTCATTCAAACCAAAATGTAGCTGCAAAAAAAAATATTCATAAAAACAACCAGGGTAATTTATTAACTTTCAAACCCCAAAACACAAATATTTTACAAAATTTACTAGTTTGTCCCAAATCTCAATGTACAGTTTTAGGTTCTTTTATTATTAACAATAAAATTTGATGGTTATATTTTCTTTTTGTTTTGTTTTTTTTGGTCGTAAAAAATAACCAGTAATATTCTTTATACTTACAAAATGTTGTCTAAAACAGTTTTATTGAGTTAAAAGTTTATATCCAAATGTGACAGCATAAAGGGGAAAAGTAAAACTTGTTTTTTTGGGGGGGGGGGGGGGTTTCGGTTTTTATTTTTCAGACTTAAAAATAGTCCAACCCACAAAGAAACCACAGAGAGGTGCAGCGTGAGAACAAAATCAGCTTTTCACTAAGGACGGAAAACTCAGCAAAACGTTGGTGAAAACATAGACCAGTCAAACCAACTGAGAGGTTCTTTTTTTTTTTTCATTATTTATTTATTTTTTTTATTTTGAACTGAGAGTTTCTGACACCAAATATAAACTATTTTGGTCAAAAAGTTGTGGCTGGGAGGCTAGCCTGTAGATTAGCTCATTGTCAGGTGGCTGAGCTGACAATGAGCTAACTGTAATAACTGTTTATTTTAATAAACTCTTTACAGATTTGACCGTCGAAACAGAATCGGCTGAAACAAAAAACTGTGATCTTTAAATTTGACTTAAATTAAACACTTAATTTATGATAATAGGTGCCTGCCATGCATTTGCATGGCAGGCACCTATTATTCTACACCTCGGAAGTGAGTCTACATTTCTATCTCCGTTAATGTGGCCCGACCCACAATGTCTACCCCCACAAAAGTTCTATCAAAACGACTGGCTCGGTCCCGTGATGTGTGCCATTACTTTTATTGGCATTTCAAGTTACCATGGCGACGTAATTTGCGAACAAAGACGCAATATTTCACCAACTCCAGGAACTAGTTGGTGACTGCCCACTTATTGTTCTACACCTGAAAAGAGTATCTTTTTCAACTTTAATGTGGCCCAAACTGCAAAGTGGACCCCCACAAAAGTTATATCCAAAGACCGGACCGGCCCCGAGATGTGTGCTATTACTTTTATTGGCAATTGGCGTTACCATGGCGACATATTTTGCTAACGAAAATGTCAAATTTCTCATAGGAAATGAATAGGAGAAAACTTTTCAAAGAAACTGAGTAACATCGGGAGCCATTTTGGTTCAACATGCATGGAAGGCACCTATTATCACCTATTATTATTATTATTATTATTATTGTTATTATTGTTATTATAGTTATTATTATTATAGTTATTATTAATTAGTAAAATAATTAACATAAATTATTAATTTTTTTAATAATTACAAATAATAACATTAACAATTACTAATATTAATACTTGAGATTTAATATTAATTGTTAATATAATAATCAAATATATTAATAGTTTTTCATATTTATTAGATTAACAATATATTAATAATTAATTGTTATTAATATTAATATTTATTATTAATAATAATGTAATAATAAATAGGCAGTCCCTGTCAAAGTTTCTCCAGGAACTTTCTAGTTTTATTATTATTATTATTATTATTATTGAGAATTTATTAAGGACACAGCATCTGGTCTATAGTAAAGATTGAAATAAAAATTGTGAAATCTATCAATTAATGTTAAAAAAAAGACAGAGATTAAAAAATAACATGTAAACATAGCAGAAAGGCAATTTCTTGACTCAGTGTCTTCACTTTTTCTGCCAACTTTGTGGGGAGTGTGTGAGTACAGGTTAACCTGCACACTCAACCAGACACTTGTCGCTGCTGCAGCTTGAACTGCTTTGTCTCATTCGCTTTTCTTCTGTCTCCTCTCCTCTTATTTCTTTATGTGTACATTAGTCTATTAAGATAATGAGGATGGGGGATGTGCGTGCATTTATTTTCATGTGGCTTGACTCAACATTAGCCGTTAGCTTGGAGAAACGGATGCCATCGCCAGTGTCATGAGAGCTTGTCTCCATGAGAATGAAACCATCACTCAAGACAGAGACCGTGTTTCTTTCACTTGGTGATGCATGTCATTTATTTGCAGTGAACAAATCGCAAGTCACGTTCACTCAGGTGTCAACGATAGTCCCACAGCACATGCCGCTGTGTTGTTCAGATACACATCACAAGTGAGTCACAGAACATGGAAGTTCCACTCCCAACTGTGCTGAGCTCAACTGAACTGAGAAAGGAGCGAATCGGTTAATAAAGTGATTCGGTTCAGTTCGTTTGTGAGATTTTCAAAAGATTTGTTCATTTGAATGGATCATTTGTGATTGACACAACACTACTGGAGGCCAAATAAATGCCATCCAGACAGAGAAAGTGAAAGATTCCTAAAATGTCCAGGTCCAAAATCCACAACCCCTGTCTTGTTGTGCGTTTAAAAGCAAAAAATTAAGGGTCCTCTAGGTTTTACATCTTTAAGACATGCTTGTATTCTAAGTAACTGATTGGATTCATCGGCTTTCATGGACAAATATAATTGAGTATCATCAACATAACAATTAAAATGTATCCTATGCTGTTTAATAACTTTACCTAATGTAAGCATATACTGTATAATGTGAAAAGTATTTGTCCAAGCACTGAACCCTGAGGAACTCCATGACTAACTTTGGTGTATGAAGAAGATTCATTATTTACATTTACAAACTGGACTCTATCAGATAAATATAATTTAAACTAATTTAGAGCTGTATCTGTAATCCCAATAACATATTCAAATCCCTGTAATTGAATATTGTGATCAAATGTATCAAATGCAGCACTGAGGTCTAACAGGACCAGTATAGACACCTGTCCATTGTCAGAGGCCATGAGAATATCATAGTGTTATAACTGATAGTTTTAGCGACCCCACTGGAACTGTCGCTGTGCACGTATTGCACGTAGCTGTCTGTGTTTGCTGAGGTAGTGTGAAATAGTTCCAGATGGCTGATCCTTTTGCTCGCTCCATTTGAAAACGATCTGTGCGGTGAGTTTGCTAGTGCGTGACGTCACTCAGAGCACAAAGCATAGAATTAGAGTGAATAGATCTGCCCAGTCATGGATCGGTCACATTGTCACTGATACCCGATCCAGAAGTTTTTTCCCCCCGATATCGTTACTGATACAGATATTGGTATCGGATCGGTGCATCTCTACAGCAAATGTGTGAAAACATCAAACGTTATTCAAGTCAACAATAACTTTAAAGAAAAAAGTTCATGTTGAGTCTGGAAGAAAACCCAAAGGTCAGAGGTCATAGTCAGGTGAGCGCATCTTGTTACGTCTCTGATTGGCATAACTGGGTGTCATTGTTGCTGACATGAATAACAATTTTACTTTAGCCTTAGTGAGCAGTAGGTAGGTAGGTTTCAATGTCACCAGCTCTGGCCCCCGGAATGCTCTTGGGGCCAGAGGACTTTAGGGACTTTAGGGACTTTAGGGACTCCAGCGACTATGGTCACTGGAGTCCCTAAAGCCACGTTTCAGACTATGGAGCTGCCAATAACCAGGGTCTGCTTCTCAGTGGGTGTGTCACTGAGCAAGGAAAATGGATTGAAATTGAGAACTGGTTGGTGGTGAACTGAGGGCTTAGCCTTAGCACTTCGCTTTCTCCGAACCATGACCCAGCAAGCCTGGGGTCCCAGCTGCTCTGGGTCTGCTGGAGGACCGCTAATGTGACTTAGTCTCAGTGACTCTGTGATGCCTAAGGGCACCTGGCTAGCTAATGGTTTTTCACTAGCACAGAGCCAGACATTCAATTCAGACAGATTTCATCCAAAGCTACCATAAAACAACATTTAGTATGAGTACCATTATCCCCCCTAAGGAAGACGTTCCGATCACAGGCCCACCTTCTCTAACCACTGCACCACCACACCCCAGTCTTATTGCGAACATCCTCCCCAAATTGAAAAAAAAAGTGCTTGACCATGTTCTTTGAGTCATATTCAGCATTTCTTTTACTTTAACTACAGCTGATCCAGTTGAAGCTAAAGAGATGGATCCTATTCTTGTCTCGACCACAGAACTTTTCCACAAACGTTTTAAGATGTTCTCTGGAAAACTGTATAGACCTGGGTACATGGGTCTTGGTAAGCGTGGGAACCTTCTAAAGAAGTACCTGCCCCTGGGACCATTATATTGGACCATGTATTGTAAAGTGTTGGACCAGAAAACTGAGCCACTTACTTAAAAATGTACAAAAACTGCAGGAGACAGAAACTAAACCTCTGTTCACGCATTTACTTGACCACAATTTCCGTACAATTGTTATTTTTTTTAAGTGTTTATCAGATATCAAGTCTGTCTGAACTGTTGTTCGTGTTATTTTTAAATGTTGACGTGCAGGTTGCAGAAGTCCAAGTAACATCAAATAAACTCTTTATTCATATCCAATTTACTGAAGCTGACATTGGCCCTAACGGCATTAGCACAGGTTTCCGTTGTGCACAGAAAAAAACCTGAGACCAATTCAATCTGAAGAGCAGTCGGAGGCGCTGCTGGATTGTCATTAGAAACCAACAAATACTTCCTGGTCCTCTCTGATATAATCACCACAGAGCTGATAAAGCTGTTGAATATTAAAGGATTTAAAGGTTAATGGAAGTAACAGGGCTTTTGGAGATTTTCTCTGAAGTGAGAACGTTTTACCACCTACCATCTGACCACATGGCAGCCAAAGTCACAGCACCCTCCTCCCACAATGCAGCTCAAAGACAATATGTTAAAACCTCAGCAAGCTGTGATAAGAAGTCGTCTCCATTGAGGTTTGATTTCACAAACACCTTAAAACTATGCACAAGGTGCAATCACTTCATATGCAGAGTACTGTACACCCCTCCTTATCTGTATGTTCGTGTTCCATTTATTAAGGTTCAAGGCTTGTCTCTAACAGTAAATTACTCTTTAGAAAGTAAAACATGCCATGAAATGGGGAGGGGTGGGGAGTGCACTATGTCACAAGTAATATACAAGAAACAAAAAGGTGTACAATTTAATGCAAATTATTGTGAAATGAAACATAAATGCAATCATAGCGTTAAAACCGTTCTTGAGTTTAAAGGTAAAAATTAAATTGGGATTGAAATATCACAGTGGGAGAAAAATGTTCTGATATAAAGTTATAATACACTGCAAATAATTCAGATTGAAAGCTAAATGACCAGTGTTATTATCAAGGTACACATTTGTGTGGTATTTACAATGATGTGTGTGTTCAGTATGCGGATGGCCTGCAGGTAGAAACTCTTTTGCAGTCTCAATCTGCCTGATCCCAGCAGCTTTAACAGATCATTGTTGAGGTGGAACCTGCCTCCTAAAATGTGCAAGGGGTTTACAGATGCGTTTAAATTGCTTAACATTATACTAAACTTGCATAACTCAAATAAAGCTGATGTTTTATTTCGCAGACACTTTAAAATGCTGCACCACCTGCACTGGTGTCTGGGCGATCACTTTATATGCAGACGATACTGCTCTTTGTATGTTCATATTTTTCATTCATTCAACCTTTTATTTAGACGGGATAATCCAATTGAGCCTCGGGGACTCATTTACAAGAGAGAACTGGTTTTAACAAAGAGTGATGACAACACAGACAACAATAGACAATCATAAAGGATGTGTACAAATTGAGAATAACAAGTGAAAATAAAATGGTATTTCAAAGAAAATGTAACATAAAAATAAATAAAAAACAGCGAGGTTGTAAGGCGATGTAGAAAATTAGAAACAAGAACATGTCTGCATTGGTTTTTCACAGGAACTTGATACTTAAAGCCACTTGGAGAGGTCAAGGTCGAGAGATTCAGATAAATATTGGATTTATAATCTATTTAAATTACCTAATGTAATACTAAGATCAAATAACTTGACTCAAACTGGAGTTTTGTTTCACAGACACTTGAAAATACTGCAACACCTGCAGTCACTTTATACGCAGATGATACAACTTTTTATCTGTGTGTTCATTTTAGATTTAAGGGACTTTCTGGTGGGGTAAAGTGATCAGATACAATACTAAGTTTTAAAAATGCAACTCAAAATGCTTGTTTATGCCTCTATGAGTTTTTACCAGTTTGAAACAACATTCTACATAGACTGCGGTTTTGCATTGCCTAATAAATTCAACATTTAATCTTCACAGACCCAAGCTATAAAAATACCATTTTACTTTTTTAATTCTTTTTTTTTTTTTTTGCTAAATCAGGATGCTAAAACTTTCATCACAAGTTCTACCAAGGGGGGAAAAAAACTTTTTTTTTAGTTAGAGAAATTGAGCAGCTTTAAAGATGCATTTAATCGTAGGGAAGCTTGTGACAAAGACAGTGACCTGTTTTCTCGAGAAACGCGAAGAAACCACTTCCTCTTTGCTCTCTGGAGGCTGAAGGAAGTTCAAGGTGAAAGCTTCAAACTGATCTGCTGAGATGCCTATAGCTAAAACTATATTCACGTAATGCTTATAAACAGTCTGTTTAAACAGCTAAATCTATTTTATAGGCCTACAATTCAAGTAAAATGCAAGAGAATGAAATGTGGCTGTTCTGTCATGTTGTCAATCAGCTAATTTATTTTCATGTGTCAACACATAGAGGTCAGAGGACAGACATGAGTAAAACAAATTTCCAAATATTCCAAGTTACCGAGGTTTTGGTTTTGTCTAAGTCATCACATGAGTGCCATGTGATGGTTTAGACATTAGAAACTCAGACTTTAAACATTAGTGTACTGTCCAGTCACCAGTGATGGGAATAACGGAGTACAAATAAACGGCGTTACAAACGGCGTTATTTTTTTCATTAACGGGTACTCTAAGTCGTTACTATGTCTATCGTTACAACGCCGTTACCGTTACAACCACTAAATGGGGTACGTTATTTTGTCGTAAGCTGTTTGTTTACTTTTTTTCCTTGGTGAGGGTAGGAGGGAGGGGTGAAACAATCATATAAAGGATGATGATGATTGGCTAAGGTAGAGTAACAGGTAAAGAGAGGTAAGCCAATCAGAGGTTTTGTTGTTCAGTTCACTCGCAAACCACACGCTGCAGCTCCAAATCTGAAAAGTTAGCAGAAGTCCTGCAGCAATGGCGAGTCCGGAGGGAAAGCTGGCGTTTTCAAAGTGGAAATACAGACACTACTTTACTCTCCTTGAGGTAAAAGGCAAGAACGTGAGTGTGAAGTGTACATTATGTCCCGGAGCGAAGTGTTTGTCTACGTCCGTCGTAAGCAACTCTAATCTGATGAAGCATCTCACAACTGCACATGGTTCAACAAAACTCGTGGCTAAAAACACTGCTGTTGACAGTACTGATGATGATAGCAGACCAGGTGTGGCTAACGTGAGCTCTGCTAACGAAGAAGAACGCGGAGCTACGCCGTCCAAGCAGTTAAAGGTGGATTTTTTTGCTCCAGCTTCACAGAAACTTGTGACGCAGAATGAACTAAACCGATTGATAGGCAGGTATGTTGTTGAAAACATGCTCCCATTATCAACAGTTGACTCAGACTCATTCAGAACCCTTATTGGCAAAATACCGGGGAGAGCAGGCGTCTGTCCTCCATGCAGAAAGACATTTTCTAAATACATAGATGCTGAGTACGCTAAAATGAATGCCGAGCTGAAGACTGGATTTGAAGAATTAGAATATGTCTCTACTACTGCAGACATTTGGACTGCACATAATAAAAGTTATCTTGGCGTAACTGCCCACTGGATACATCCACAAAGCATGGAACGAAGAAAAGCAGCCCTGGCATGCAGACGATTTAAAGGTCGTCATACACATGACAGTATTGCAACTGAGCTTGACAACATTCACTCATTCTATGGCATAACCCACAAAATAACAACTGTCACGGATAATGGCTCTAATTTTGTCAAAGCCTTCAAGAAGTACCAGCCTGTGGAGGATGATGAGTCTGATGATGATGAAGATGAGGTGACATTTGTGAACATTAATGATGTCTTGCAAAACAGTGTTGGTGATGATGATAATGATGATGTAATTACTTTGCCACCACATCAGAGATGTGCATCACACACTTTAAACCTTGTTTCATGTACTGATGTTGACAAGTGGATACTGTCAAGACCAGAAACAAAAGCAATATACAGGAGTGCTACAACCAAATGCACAGCTTTATGGAACAAGGCTAGCCGTTCAACTGTGGCTGCAGAGACTGTTGATGATGTAATCGCAAGGAAGCTGCTAGTCCCTTGCAGTACAAGATGGAACTCGTTTTATGATGCCCTTGCTCGCATCTGTGAGATCCCTATAGTTGCACTGAACACCATCTCTTCCGAGTTTGTTTTGAAATCCATCACAGAACGGGAGCATCAGTTCCTCAAGGAATACTGTATGGTAATGAAGCCACTAACAGTAGCCTTAGACATACTTCAGGGAGAAGACAACTGTTTCCATGGCACACTCCTACCCACACTGGAGACATTGATGTTGAAGACCCTGGACCTGAAGAGTGGTCTGCAAATCCTCGTTGACCTTCCAGAGGCAATTGTTACAGTAAGAACTAATATATATTTTTAAACACATAATGAAAAGATACAATGTAAAATTAAATATATTTGTAAACTTACAATGTGTAATGCTGTGTGTGTGTGTGTATGGATAGTCAGTATAATATTTACTTTGTATATCATTGCAGGCTATCAAAACAAGATTTGCAGAGGTGCTGGAAAGTGAGAATGCCGTCTTGGCTGCTGTGACTCTGCCCAAGTTTAAACTACGTTGGCTGCGGATGCAGGACAGGAAGGCCAAGGCCAAGGCAAGTCTGCTAGCAGAGTGCCGGAAAAGTGCTCAAAATGAAGACCAGCGAACAGGTACTACCATCACACCAGCATGCACTGAGTCAGCCATGGAGGATGAGTTCTTCTCCTTTGAGGATGAGGATGACACCTCTGCTACTGCTGAAAGCCAAGTTGCTGATTATTTCAAATCAGGAGCACAAGGGATGGACAGTCTTAATGGATTTCCACTTGTAAAGAAAATTTCACTCAAATACAATGCAGCCACTCCATCTAGTGCCCCTGTGGAAAGACTGTTTAGCTTAGGGAAGCTTGTCTTCACTCCAAAGAGGAACAGACTTTCTGACCAGAAGTTTGAAAGGCTTCTACTTCTAAGATACAATCACTGGTTTAAGGGGTAAGATGGTCAGCAGATGACTGGGTTGACTGAGTGGATAAATGAATCCATCTATGCATGGATAGTTTAGTAGCTAATGTTGGGTTTGTTCAGGTAATTCAGATTTTCAGTACTGTTTTAAAAGTACTTCGTATTGTTAAAATGGTTATTTTGTTTTTAAGAAAATACTTGAAGAACCAGTTGTGTGAGGGTTTGATTTTATTTTACACTACAGAGTTAAAACACTTATTTTAACTGTTTACTTTTGTTTCTAAGAAAACACTTGAACAGTACAGTGTGTACATAAAGCTAAAAACACAATTGTTATGTTATTTTGTTAAACTGTATTTTTGTAATGAAGAAAAAACTTGAAGTATAGTATGTCAACCAGTCATGTTCTGTTGAGGTGCAGTAAGTATTAAAAGTTTTGTGTTAAGTACTTGTCTTTGCAATTCTACTTTAAATTCGTAGATATATCTCAACTTAAACCAAACAAACAAACAATAGTTACTTTAGTTACTTTCCCTGGTAACTAATTACTTTTATAGGGGAGTAATTCAGTTACTAACTCAGTTACTTTTTGGGAGAAGTAACTAGTAACTATAATTAATTACTTTTTAAAAGTAACATTCCCAACACTGCCAGTCACCTATTTGTTGCTCAACATGTTCAACCCAAACCACAAGTTTACAACAAAGATGTAGATAAAAATAAACTGATCTGTGTTTTGGGGAAGTTGGTCACCATGTAATGAAGTAACTTTTCTTTAAACTGAATGAGACACAATGATATGTATTAACTAGAAAGTTCCTGGAGAAACTTTGATGGGGACTGCCAAGCTGCTGACAATTTTAAAATGTGATATGACTATATGTTTGGGATTGTTGTCAGCTACCACTATACCAAATTTCAGCTGAATAGCTCTAAAAATGGGAGCGTTATCATCTTTTTTTCTTTTTTAGCTAAGTCGGCCATCTTGGATTTTTGATTTGCATTAGGAACGTATAACAACTCGCTCTCAGCTACAACCTTACTAAATTTCATCCCAATATATAAAAAAATAACTGATTTATAGTCAATTATGTGTTTGCTGAGGCTGCTGTGGCAGCCATCTTGAATCAAAATGGCTTCAAACGTTAATCCGTTTTAGAAGGTGCCTTCCATGCATTGCATAATGCACTGCCTTCCTTGCATGTTGAACCAAAATGGCTTCATATGCTACTCAGTTTCTGTGCAGAGTTTTCTACTATTCATTTCCTGTGGGAAATTTGGCATCTTTGTTTGCAAAATACGTCGCCATGGTAACTCAAAATGCCAATAAAAGTAATAGCACACATCACGGGGCAGTCCCCAATCAGTTAATGTCGTCAAATGACGTTTACATGCTTCTAGTAAAGCAGGGGTCTAAACTGTTAACATTTTACTAGCCAAAAAGTTAGAAAACTGTTTCCAGCCACTGATCCAGCAGCTTGTAGAACATCCTTCAGAAGCAGGAACTCGAGTAATGCTTTTTTTTTTCTAAATAGGATTTTATCAGCGTCTCACTTGGTTGTGGAGGAAGTTTGGCGTAGATTCTTCAGTCCTGGGCTGATGCATCTTATGAAAGAACTTTGAGATTCTAGACTTTGACTGGACTGTTGCAGCACCTTGATTCTTTTCTTTCTGAGACATTTTGTTGTAGATTAGCTGTTGTGCTTGGGATTGTTGTTCTGTTGTATAAGTACCCACTTTGTCCCAAGTGGCAGCTGCCAGACAGATGGTTTCACATTTGACTCTAGCATCCTGTGAAATGAAGAAGAATTCATAGTCTGACTGCATGAGTCCAAACCATTAGCCCTCCACTGCCATGCTGACAGCTGGAATGAGCTGATATGTGTTTGTTGTTGTGCATTATTGGTTGGTTTTCTAATTATCTCTCAGGTCGGAGGCAATGTGTTCAACATAATGGTACTTCTTCCAATCAGTCTAACATGCATGTTTTTGGTCTGTGGGAGGAAACCGGAGTACCCGGAGAAAACCCACGCATGCACGGAGAGAACATGCAAACTCCATCCAGAAAGGCCCCTGGACCGGGGTTTGAACCAAGGACCTGCTCGCTGAGCGGCAGCAGCTCTACCAGTTGCGCCACCGTGCTGCCCTGGCGACTTCAAACATAAAGATGTAAAATTTTAATTTTTTGTGAAGAACCAACAACAACTGGGACACAATCGTGAAGTGGAATGAAATTTATTGGATGTGTCAAACTTTTTTAACAACAAAAAAACTGAAAAACGGGGCGTGCAATATTATTCGGCCCCTTTACTTTCAGTGCAGCAAAGTCACTCCAGAAGTTCAGTGAGGATCTATGAATGATCCAATGTTGTCCCAAATATCTGATGATGATAAATAGAATCCACCTGTGTGTAATCAAGTCTCCGTATAAATGCACCTGCTCTGTGATAGTCTCAGGGTTCTGTTCAAAGCGCAGAGAGCTTCACGAAGACCAAGGAACACACCAGGCAGGTCCGAGATACTGTTGTGGAGAAGTTTAAAGCCGGATTTGGATACAAAAAGATTTCCCAGGCTTTAAACATCCCAAGGAGCGCTGTGCAAGCAATCATATTGAAATGGAAGGAGTATCAGACCACTGCAAATCTACCAAGACCCGGCCGTCCCCGGCGGGGAGGGGGGAATCTCATTGGATCTTAAAGGAAAGTTAAACACAAGTTGGTTGTACCTGTTGAGTTGATAGATTGACCTTCAGGTGAATTTTCTGGGATGTCCACTCCTGTGGAGATGAGCAGCTGTCTCAAATGTTTTCCACTTGTAAATAATCTTCTTGTCTGTAGATTGATGGATCTCCAAATAGATTGGAAATGACCTTTGACCTTTTCCAGATTGACAGACGGCAACAATTGCTTTCTTTTTTTTAGGTCATTGCTGATGTTTTACAACCCAGTTATTGCGTTAACATTCACCTGGACTTAAACTGAACAAAAATAGGAACGCAGCACTTTTGTTTTTGCTCCCATTTTTCATGAACTGAACTCCAAAGATCATTTTTCCATGTACACAATAGGCCTTTTCCTCAATTATAGTTCACAGATTTGCGTAAATCTGTGTTAGTGAGCGCTTCTCCTTTGCCGAGATAATCCATCCATGCAGTCAGCATTGCACACTTCCTCAAAACTTGCAACGTCTGTGGCATTGCGCTGTGTGATAGAACTGCACGTTTTAGAGTGGCCTTTTATTGTGGTCAGCCTAATGTACATCTATGCAGTCACCGTGCTGTCTAATCAGCATGGTGACATATGACACCTGTGAGGTGGATGGATTATCTCGGCAGAGGAGAAGTGCTCACTCACACAGATTTGCACACATTTGTGAGCGAAGTTTGAGAGAAAACAGCCGTTTATGTACGTAGAAAAAGTCTTTGATCTTTGAGTTCTGCTCATGAAATATAGGAGCAAGAAGAAAAGTGTTGCATTCATATTCGTCAGTGTAGTTTTTCCACTCATAACTTTTCCGTTTTGTTTCAGCTGAATAACTAACAGCAGTGTGGAATCTTCTGTGCTAGACTTGATGTTGGATAAGAATCATTATAGAACCGGATAAAGACCAGATCTGAATTTTTATGTGTTTGAAACCTAAAAACTGAAAGAGGGTGGATTTTACTTTTACCAGGAGTGGGTGTTTTTATTTCAGACTAAAACCATCTGTTTGATGACTAAGTGAATTAAGAAGCATTTCCATATGCACATTATACATGTAGGTGGTTCAATCTCTAACTGGACGATAACGAGTTGCAGTACTTACTGTATCCACTTGGAGGCACTGTGGAATCACAAACAGAACATTACCTTTCCTCCTTGTGATAAAAGTTCATTACATCTCTGATAACTTTACCAGGAAGTTAAACTGATTACATTTTACTCCAAGAGCTCTAACAGGCCCAGAGAAAAAAAGATGGTAGGAAATTAGGAGTCTTTTGTGCAAATAAAATAAAATAAATAATCTCTACTTCATCAGGCGGTTGAGGTGAGCTGCTCTGGGAAGCTCAGTCCTCACCTCCTTCTACGGGTGAGCAGTGGAGAGCATCCTGTGCTCCATTATCAACGTGTGGCATGGAGGCTGCACAGCTGCAAAAAAAAAAAAAAAAAAGTGGTGAAGGCTGCACAGAAGTCTGTTGGAGTCCGCCTCACCACCATCACAGACAGCTACACCTCCAGATGCAGGAAGAGGGCCACCTGCATCATGAAGGACCCCACTCACCCAGCACACACACTTTTTGCCCCCCCCCACTCCCCTCAGGAAGGAGATTAAGGAGCATTAAGTGTAGAACCACTAGACTGAGGAACAGCTTCTACCCTGAAGTGGTTAGACTCGTAAATCCCGAACCAGGAAAACCACAGTGAGAATAAAAATTGCTGTAATGCCACTTTAATTGCTGATATGACATCATATGTTGTAGCATAGCTAGCATGCTTTATAAAAACATATTTACAATATACTTTAGGAATATGACATATTCTGTAAATTGTCTCATGTGACATTATATTATACACGTTAGCTTAACATGTACATGTTAGCAGAAATATGCAAAACAAACTTATGTATTTGTGTTTTTAAGTCTTGAAGGTTCAGTCTAGTGCTGGAAAGGATCGTCAATGTAAGAAGAAAAAAAAATCACTAATGCCACTCTGATTGGTGACATGTGACTTATCTGCGCTGCTGATTATCCATGCTGCTGATCACATGCTGCTGATTATCTCATACTGCTGATCTTTTGTCTTTAAGCTGCTATACTCATACCCATCTGCTCACTACAAGCTCATGTTCGGGCTGCTGTTTAATATTCTGTATTATTTGCATTATTATTGTTTAGCATATATCTTAGATCCTTGTGTACTGTTTCTTTTTATACTTTATATTTTTGCTATTTTTTGGGTGTAAGTGGGACTTTGAGTACACAATTTAATTCCACCTCGTGTACCACATGTGATGCGAATGACAATAAAGAACCTCGAACCTTAAAAGTAGAAATTATGCTTATACACACATACATACACATTTGTGCATATACATAATTCTTGTGTGAAACACAAATGTGTGCAAATATTTCAGTTTTAACTAGTGGGACAACGGAACTGCTTTATTTTGTCCTTCAAAATAAAAGACCCATTCCTTTGAAATTTGAAAGTCTAGTTTCTTAAAGCAGAGAGATCAATGGTTTTTCAGATTAAATGTCTAAACCCCCTAGTTTTCCATTTTTTCATCCGATTCCTCTCATCTGAGGTCCGTGGGCTCTGGTAAATCTGATGACTCTGGTTGTGGAAGTAACATGTCCAAGAGGTAAACCCAGACCTCCTCTCTCCAGACACCCTCTCCAGCTCCTTCTGGATGATCCCAAGCTGTTCCCAGACCAGAGGAGACACCCAGAGATCCAAAGATGTTTAGATCCTCAGAACATGTGGGCTGATGAGTCAAACTCCAGTAACCCCTTTAACAGGAGTAAAGATCGGATCCACTGTTCTATGACTATGGCAAATCTCCAATTTGACAAACAAATGTGGAAATAAATCACGAAATTGAATTAAAATGTCAAGGAAATGTTTTTTTTAATCAGCATAGAACAAGTTGACAATGAGTTGAGAGCACCACAGATGCCATCTTTGTTTTGAAGATGCTGATGGAGAAGTACAGAGAGGGTCAGAAAGAACTCCATTGTGTCTTTGCGGATTCAGGAAAACATCTGACAGGGTGCCGAGGGAGGAGGTGTGGTATTCAATGGGGAAATCTGGAGTGGCAGAGAAGTGTGTTAGACTGGTACAGGACATGTATGAGGACAGCAGGACAGTGGTGAGATGTCAGTCAAAGTTCCTTTATTTGTCATGCGCACCATATGTGGTACATGAGGTGGAACAAAATCGTGTACACAGGGTCACAGTTACGTCCAACAAAAGTATAAATTGTAAAGAAAAACAGTAACAAGGTCTAAGATATGAACTAAGAAAAACATTCAACTAAAAATACGCTAAGCACTAGTAGGACTGTACATGTAGATACTAGAGTAGATGTGCTGCAGGAGTGACAGATAGCTTCAAGGTGGAGGTGGGAGTGCATCAAGGATCAGTTCTAAGCCCCTTCTTGTTTGCTCTGGTGATAGACCGACTAACAGATGAGGTCAGGCAGGAATCCCCTAGGACTATGATGTTTGCAGATGACATTGTGATCTGTGGTGAGAACATGGAACAGGTGGAAGAGAACTTGGAGAGGTGGAGGTATGCACTTGAAAGAAGAGGAATGAAAGTCAGCCGTAGTAAGACAGAGTACATGTGTGTGAATGAGAGAAAGGTCGGTGGAACAGAGAGGCTACAAGGAGCAGAGGTCACAAAGGTGCTTCAAGTACTTGGGGTCCACTGTCCAGGAAAATGGGGAGTGTGGTAAAGTAGTGACGTGACCCGACTTTGGAACAAGTGGAAGATAATAAATGGATGGATGGTAAAAAGGTGGAAAAGAGAGTCCAGACAGGATGGAGTGGATGGAGAAAATATTCGAGATTGATTTGTGACAAAGGGTGTCAGCAAAGGTTAAAGGAAAATTTTACAAGACAGTGGTGAGACCAGCTATGTTGTATGGTCTGGAGACAGAGACATGGACAAAAAGACTGGAGAAAAAAACTGGAAGTGGCAGAAATGAAGATGTTGAGGTTCTCCTTAGGAGTGACAAGGATGGATAAGGAGGCCAAGATGGGGTAGAGACAGGGCAGCCGATCTGGGACCAGAAAGTCGCGGCTCGACTCCCAGCCATTCCCACATGTCGTGGTGTCTCTGAGCAAGATAACAATTCATAATTACTCCCCGGGTGCTCAATAGCTGCCCACTGCTCCACCTGGGTGTATCCCAGGTGTGAGGCCAGACTGAGATAGTTTGGACATGTCCAGAGGAGGGACAGTGGGTATACTGGTAGAATGACCCCCGTGACCTGAAAAGGAAGAAGCGAGTAGAAAATGAATGGATGGATGTTAGAAATGCAGATGCCAAGAAAAATACAAAGAGATGTATGGATGCAGTTAGAGAGGACATGAAGGTAGTTGGAGTGAGGACAGAGGACAGAGATGGAGGAGGATGACTCGCTGTGGAGACACCTGAAGAGGGAACAGCTGGAAAGAAAAAAAAAAAGAAAAAACATGTTGAGTTTTAATAAATTAATTTTCTAAATATGCATCTCAGTAATAATTGAAGTAGAAAACTGAAAATTATAAAAATTCCTGCAGAAATTATGTATTTGACTGTATTTTTTTAATGTATTTATTCCTATTGGTTTTATTCTGAAAGGCCCATAACGGAAACGCGAATCATAATTTGGGAAATCGAATCCTGGATCGCGTGAGCGGCTCAGACAGAGAGAAGCGAGGGAGTCCGCGTGGAGGAGAGGAAGGACTGAGGAAGAGGGGGACAGAAGGAAGGACAGAGGAGGAAGGACAGAGCTGCTGCGCGCGCGGAGGAGAGCTCCTTCTTCTTCTTCTTCTTCTTCTTCTTTTCCACTTCGTGCGTCTCTTTTCTTTTGGACCCCAAATTGTTTGGATGGTGGTCCTGTCCTGCGCACGCGCGCACACGTGCGTGCTCAGGTGAACTCATCGCCGCCGTCCTTTGTGTTCGCGTGCACGGGTTCACGCGACGTGCGTGCTGAGCGCGCGCGTGCGCGCGGCGGATCGATGAGGATGGATTTAAAACCTGAAGTAAAAACTGGATTTAACACCACAGAAGAAGAAGGTCAGTTGAAATGACTTTTTGATTAAAGTCAGTTTAAATTCACGTTTTTATTTGTGTTCACATAATTATTAAATCTTTAAAGTTTATTTTATGTCAGTATTAATGCCCTCCCTTTAATTTAACATTAAATAAACTTCTTTATTCCACTATTTTTAGGCCAAACATGTTAAATTACTTAATTAACTCACTGATTAAGGCAAGTTTGTTTGATTTCATAAATGACATATTGATAATTATCTGCAGTTTCATAACATTTAGCTTTATTGTGACTTGTTTTTTTTATTTTTTATTTTTTTTCAATATTCACACTTTTGCACAAACATTTGTTTTTACATAATGCTGATGTTGGACAACCTTTTAAAATAACGCTGTCGTTTTTTTGATATTTTCGATGTATTTTCTGTAAAAATGAATGTCGATCTGATGAAAATATGAAAACTTGAGAAGTAAAAACTCTTTAACGTTAATTTTTCACTTCAAAAATGTATACGTTTTCATTTTTAAGTTGCTTTTTTTTTTTTTTTTTTTTTATTACTTGTTCTGAAATTAACCACAACATTAAGACCACTGACAGGTGAAGGTCAAAACTTTGATGATTTTTGTGAGAGGCAGCAGATGTGACACCAGAATGTCTCCACATTATAAAGACACAAAGCCTTCCATATTACGATTCTGCCACCACCGTGCATCATTGGATGAGCGGCTTTGGATGTTATCAGTCCATTAATTGGACGTTATTAGTTATCATCCCCATAGGTTGTGTTCAGACTGTTCCCTCCTAGGTTTAAAGTTACATTTTTTATCTGTGATAACATGCATCGCGGCTCGCGTGTAAAACTGGGAGTGCATTTTAGTCAGATTTATGTAACCCTTTTCCTAAGCCTAACCTTACACCTGACCCAGACCACTAACCCTAAACTTAACCCCCTTACCCTTGAGCCTTAACCTAACCCTGACCCTAAACCTAACCCCCAGACCCGTAAACGTAACCCCCTACACCCTTGACTCTCAACCTAACCACGTGGCTGTATTATCAGCTATAAGAATGTACCTTTAAACCTACTAGGAGGTAAAGGAGGGGCAGTCTGAATGCTACGTATGGGGATGATAACTAATAACTTCCGTTTAATGGATGATAGCATCTGAAGCGGGTGATTGGATGCTATTAGAAAGTGGATGGGCATTTTGTTTTCTCTACAAGTAACGATGAAGGTCAACACCTGGTTATCTTATAAACTAAGAGCGCAACGTTTGAACATCGGATCTAAAAAGTTGACCCTATCTGTCCATTTTTGGCCCTCTACCTGAATTGAGGTCATAGAGGCGCCTCCTGACAGCTTCCTCCTCCAGCTTTGAGCTTTGAGTTGTTCCCAGACCAGCTGTGAGATTTAGGTGTGCACCGATAAATCGGCGGCCCCGATTTCCTTAATTTTGGGAAATCGGAAATTGGCCGATACTTGCACGAGAAACCGATTTTTATTTTTTTTGCTTTAACAACAATTGTCTGAACTTCATTTATATTTCAGAGCACTACCTCATGGCCAGTTAAAACAAGTTTGTACTGTTTCCAGGATATTGTTCAAGGGTATGTTTTTCAATAAAATAAGATTGGAATATTGAAGGTGCATTGTGACCTTATTATAACACCTGACCGTGTCGCTTATAAAACAAAATCGGTATCGGCCCAAATCGGAATCGGCAGGTCAGGCTTTTTAGAAACCGGTGATCGGCCAGAAAACTGTAATCGGTGCACCCCTAGTGAAATTTGAGCCCTCCAGCAAGTCCTGCGTTTACCCTGAGGTCTGGACCCATTGGCACCTCTTTTACCGTCTTTGGATGGTGTCCAGGAGTTCTTGCCAATGATCTTGTTCCTTCTGACACTACCTACATCTTATAGGTGAGGGTTAGAACGTAGATCAGTTGGTGAATAGACACATTTTGCTTTCAGCTCAGATCTTCTTCATTAAGACACTGTGTCCCAAACCGCCTAGCCAGAGTTTCTTCAGTCTTATGTTTCAAATTTTCTTCTTCTTTCGGCTGCTCCCTTCCTCAGGGGTCGCCACAGCTAACTAACTCGCACGAAGACGTGGCAATTGTTTTTACACCGGATGCCCTTCCTGACGCAACCACAGAACCATCGAGCTACCACAGTCTTCTATGTGAAGCAGAGAGCTGCCATCTAGGGCACCTGGGGGAGCAGATGGTAAATGGTTAAGGACCTTGCTCAAGGGCCTAGAGTAGGGCAAATGAGGGCAGAGACAGATGTGAGATTACATCTTTTCCACCCATGTTTTTTGATGTTGTTGGTTCGGGGAGTTGAACCGGCGACCTTTTGATCACAGGCCCACCTTCTTTAACCTCTGTGCCACCACATGCCCATTTCTTCAGTTTCAAATTGTATCATCTCAAATTTAGACCTTTAAAAGTCCCAAATGTGTCAGAATTTTCCATTTTAGGTTTTAGCAGATATGTAGTTTTGTCTTGAATTTTTCAAGTCCAAGTCATGCCAGAAGGTGCTAAGCTTCGTCATGGCTGCTTCACACTCCGCTCTAAACCATTCCATTAACTGAACAGGACCACATCGTCTGCAAAGAGAAGAGATGCTTCACCAAACCATGTTCCTTCACCTCTCAGCTGCACTGAGAAATTCAGTTAGTAAAAGTTCTAGCCAGACAAAGATTGACCCTGTCATAGTCCAACACTCACTGGCAACAAGGTTCACTTAGGGAGCTTTCAACCCTGAGCTGAATGGTCTGTTGTAAAGGGACCAGAATTTGTTTTCACGAAACGTATGCACATTTGGGCAGGTATGAAAGCTCATCCAAAGTTTCATCTGCCTGAATACTTGGACACTGGTTTGCTCCGTATGAAATGGTAAATGGACTGTACTTATATAGAGCCTTTCTATCTTATTTCTAGAAACTCAAAGCACTTTACACTACAATCTGTGTCCTCATTTACCCATTCATATAGCACTCTACTAGATCGCTACAAAGCTAATTGAACAAATCATTCTAAAGCTTTAGATCACATTCATACACTGATGGGACACACATCAGTGGGTTCAGTGTCTTGCCCAGGGACAATTCGACATGTGACTGCTGTTGGATTCGAACCCCCAACTCTTGCATTGGAGGACGACTGCTCTAACCACTCAGCCACAGCCGCCAAACAGATGCAAACAGATGATCCAGCGAACCAAAAAGAGGAAGTGACATAGAAATTTGGTCACTAAAGTAAAAACAGAAACCCACGCACTGCATAAATTTGGTGCTGCTCAATTGTTTGTTTTTGTTGCCGACTTAAAGGGATGAATTTCCATTTTCAGTCCTGATGAGACAGTTTTTTTTCCTTCTTACTTATGTATTTTTCCTTCATGGTCAAGGCTCATTTGAGATGCTCCAAATGAGCAGCCGTTGGAAACTGTTGTCCAAGTAGTATGATTCACGGTCCTAAGTGCAGTGTGAAAGTGAACCAAACCAAATGAAGATGTGAAAATTTCCAGCATTCCCAGCCCAGTCAAAGTTTCCCCGACTTTCCAGGTGTGAAAGTGCATTTACTACCTGCAATGTCAACTAAACTCCTACTCTATACACATCTAGAATCTGAAATCTTATACGCCTAACAGGGGATCATGAAGGCCATGGTCTTAAGTCTTCTTAAAGTTAACAAAACACATGAGTGGTTGGACAAACTCCCATTCGCCCTCTTATCTTTGGCAGGGTGTAGTTCTGGTCCAGTATTTCACGACATGGGCGAAAACCACATTGATGCTCCTGAATCTGTCAACTTTCAGCTGTACTCATCTCTTAGGAATTCTCTTGCAGACTTTTCCATGGAAAGTGGCATCCTTGGGTAAAATGCACCATCTATCCCCCACCTATTTACGAAAAGGAAAGACCACAAACTCTGTCTACCAGATTAAAAACCTTGTAACTAACCTCCAATCAGTATCTTAAAAAACTTGGGGTGATTCTCACTCATCCCTTAAACTTAGCTTCTATTAAGATAACTCAACAATCAGAGACCTCAAATCCTGGTTCTTCTCCAAAAGATACGAATAAATCTGGTCAAAGCAGATGGCCGCTTGTCCTGATCCTGGTTCTGCTGGAGGTTCCTTCCTCATCAGGGTGTTTTTTCTTTCCACTGTTGCCTCTGTGCTTGCTTAGAATGGGAGACTGCGATGAAGTGAAAACTCAAAGCAATCTGTTGGCTCCTTAGGTAAATACCTTTATTAACTGTCTTTATATGTATGTGAATGTTTCTGTTCAGTGCCCTGAGACGAATTCTGTTGTGATTTGGCGCTATATAAATAAACTGAATTGAATTGAATTGGTTTGGGACACTGGTGAACGTCATCAATGATGGTGCTTATTTTCTGGGCAGGGAAATGTTGGTGAAATAAATTATAGTTACAACTCCTGTTCAGTGTGGTGAAAGAAATGTGTTTAGCTCTGCAGAAAATGTCAAATATCTGATTTTTTTTTTAGAAAATGAAGGCAAAAAAAAGATAAAAGTCAAATGAGCACTATTGAAATGGAAATTTGAAAACGACATCAAAACACAAGAAAAATATAAAAATTTGGGTACAATTCTGCAGAAAAATTAATCTGTAATAATAAAAAGAATCTTACGGTTTTTATTTAAAATATGTATGACTTCTGATCCTTCTGAGGGCATGTGTAGACAGATTGTGTTTCCAGGCCCCCTGAACCCTGAAACCAAACCGGAATGTCCTCACTTTGATGGTTGTGTAATGTGCTCATGCACACACACACACGCACGCACGCACACACACACACACACCAACACACACACACACACGGCTGTCCTTCAGCAGCCTCGAGATAAGAGTCG
>NC_056520.1:12145650-12164987 GCF_014905685.2 Nematolebias whitei | reverse complement strand
TCCTCCGGCTGGGCGATAAAACACACACACACACACACACACGCACAAAGAGCCTGGTTTTGTGTGTCAGTGTGTGCGTGTTTAGCTGGAATGTGTGAAGCAGAATCCGCTGAGAAAATGTGACCTGAAAAAGAATCCTGCACTTTTTAAAACTGGTCCTCTGTGTGTTTGAGATTCACCTGAATTTCACCTCAAATTTGTCCTAAAATGTGTTTTATGGTGTTTTGTGTGTAAGTTGGGATGATGTGTAATAAAACAGAATGCAATGATTTGCAAATCTCAAACCCATATTTTATTCACAATGGGACATAATAAACATAATGAGCAGTTAAAATCATACACTGTACCAAGTACGTTTGTCTTTTGTTAGTGTTTTATTGACTGTCCTCGAAGCCCGAGGTCATTGTTTCAGCCTGAAACCAATAGAATGCCCACTCCGGGTCTGATAGCCTCAGGTGGAGGAGTTTAAGTATCTGGGCGTCATATTTACGATTGATGGTAGGATGGAACGGGAGTTAGATCGACAGATTTCGTCCTCAGTAACAAGGACGTTGCTCCGGTTAGTTGTGGTGAAGATGTAGTTGACAGAAATGGCAAAACTTGTCTTACTGATCTGTCTATGTTAAAACTCTCACCTATCGTTACGAGGTTTGGATCACGTCCAAAAGAACCAGATCTTGGATGCAAGCGTCAGAAATTAGCCTCTTTTGTAGGGAGACCAGGATCTAGCTTCGAGATAGGGTGAGGAGCTCTGTCATCTGGGGTGAGCTCAGGTAGAGACGCTGCTCCTTTGTATCAAAAGAAGTCAGTTGTGTTGGCATCTGATTAGGATGCCTCTTGGACTCCTCCCTTTGGAGGTTTTCCAGGCACGTCCCACTGGGAAAAAGCTTTGGGGCAGGGCCAGAGCTCTCTGAAGGGATTGTATATCCTCACTGGCCTGGGAACATCTTGGGGTCCCCCAGGAGGAGCTGGAGAGTGTCGCTGGGGAGAGGAATACTGGTTTTCTCTATAGGACATGTTGCCACTGTGACCAGACTACAGACTACATATAAGCAATGGAAAATGTAGACGGAGAGCCATACCATTTTTGGAGAATAAAAAAAAAGATAATTTGATGGCAGCAACACGTCTATTTAAAGTTGTTACAGGAGTAACCAAAAGCTCTAAAAGTAAGTGGTATGAATAAGAAACAGCTAGAGGAGCATTTAACAACTAAAGGTTAATTGCTAACAGGTCCGTAAAAGGACTGGGTATAAAAAGGCTGAATCTCTCAAAAGTAAATGTGGTTCACTAGTCTGAAAAACTGTCTAAGAAAAGTGACACAATTCCAGAATTATATTCCTCAACAGAAAATTGCTGGACTTTAAATTAGAGCCTGACCGATACAGAAATTTTGGTTATTGCTGATACTGATATTGGGAGGGTCAGGCAGTTGCCAATAACCGATATAATGGCTGAAATCTTTTTAGCTCTGTCCACCCCCATGAACTTTAGAAAGCAGCGAATGGAGCGGGGTTGGTTTATTTAGTACAGCTGTTAGCAACCATGAAGCTAAGCAAATCAGATCCATGCTATACGTAGTCCCACAGTAGGTTTAGAAGTGGTGCACGGCTCATAAAAACAGTCTTCCTAACGTGCATTCACATTTTCTATTCTCCACAATTCACCATAAAGTAAGTCTGTTACAAAAATATACATTAAATAAAGAAACACCCTTCCCTATTCATTCTTTACAGTCAGTCACGTATGGTGAACGCCTAATTAGTATTGACCACAGCAGTGTTTTTTTCTTCGTAGAGATGTAAAGATTTCAGACAAACAATGCATTTAATTTATGATGACAAAGGTAATGTTACTAACACAGGATGTCTTCAGTTTGGAAGCTCAATCCAACAGGACTGTTTGCTATAACTACTGACAACGGGGCTAATGTCAAGAAGGCGGTGCAACTGAACACTAATGTTAGCTTGCTAACTTGAGAGGCGCGTCGCTTATGACAAGCAGGTTGGAGGATTGAAGATAATTTATTATTGTTGATTTTTTTTAATTTGCCAGATCATTTAACATAAACTTACCATGCTCTGTTCTACAAAATATGCCACACAGTTGCTCCCTGCTTCGTCTGCCCTGAAAGTGAAACTTAAGTGAACGGCCATGACTTGAAAGCAGACATCATGCACCCTCTGCTGGATACATTGTACAATTACAGCTGGTTCCCAGCATTATAGGCATGAAAATTAGAAGTGTTTATAACGGTGCATAGTGGGACAATTATCACTGATACGATAGGTCCCCAAACATCTATATCAGCCTAAAATTTCTGCCCTACCAATATATCGATCTGGCTGTAATTGAAATATCCTATAATCTATAGCTTATAATATCTGTATAAGATTTAAAGAATCTGGAAAAATATTTGAGCTCAAAGGTTAAGGCTACAAGTCAGTATTGGGTAGTTGTGTTCTTCAGACCCTCGGGGAATACTGCATTAAAATGGGTCTCATTCTAATCTGGACATCACTGCATGGGTTTAGGAACACTTCCACAAATTATTGTCTGTAAACACAGCTCACTGTGCCATCCAAAAATGCCAGTTAATATTCTATCACACAAAAAGAAGCTATATGAATAGCATCCAGAAATGCCGTTGTCTTCGCCAAACCAAAGTTCATTTAAAATGAGCTGAGGCAAAGTGGAACACTGTTCTGCGCTAAGATCGATTCAAATCTGATGTTCATTTTGAAACTTAGGACCATACATACTAAAGAGGAAAGGGATGAGCCAGCCTGTCATCAGCACTCGGTTCAAAATCCTGTCTTTCTGATGGTTTGGCGGCACATTGGTGCCTCTAGCATGTGCAGCTTACACTTCTGTAAAGACACTATTAATGCAGAACGGTATGCACAGGTTTTGAAACATCTGCTCCTATTCAACAAAAGTCCATTAAAGAAGAGCCCGGACTATTGAACAGTTAAATTCTTCCATCAGACAAGAATGGGACAACATTCACTTCCAAAAACCTCCACTAATTCTCTCAGGTCTTAAATGTTTACAAACCATTCTGATGCATTCTCAATTATCCAGGTAGATAAATCTTTGTTGAAATGTTTTGCCTTTTATCCAGAAGACTTCTTCAGTCAACAAACTCAAGTTCAAGTTCAAGAATCTTTATTATCCCCAAGGGGCAATTTGTTTCACAGTCAGTAGGCACACAAAACATCCATACTAGACAAGACATTGAGACATTAAAATAACAATACATTAAATAATCACTGTTTGTTGAGAAGCCCGATCACTACAGGGATGAACTGAGTTTTTCAGTCTGTTCAGCCTACATCTGGGCAGCAAATACCTGCGTCCAGATGGAAGAAACCTGAACTCACCATGGAGTGGGTGATCAGGATCTGCCAGAATCAGCCTGGCCCTTGTTCACTGACCTCACCTTGTGCAGGTCAGTGAGATTTGCTGGCATAGCCCTGGCATCAACCTTATAAGCAGCACTTTTGCATAGCAGATCAACCTGTTTTCTGGTGACAGCCAAAACAATCAAGACCATCAGTCTAATGACCAATCGTTAGTGCCCTGATGGCAGCTTGCTAAACAATTAGAAGGTTTTGATGTTTCTACGATATTTTATGGAAGAAATACAAGACGTTAAAATGAGCCTTCACTTCCTGTTTGTAAGAGAAAATTCTGGGCTTCGATATAATGCAAGTCAACGGGAGTTTGGGTGTGTGCATTTTGACCTCTGGGGGGATTTGAGAGAAACTAACAGTCGTATAGCAGAAAGAGACACACAGAGATATTAGACAAAATGTTTACATTTGGATATGTAAACTGTAGAAGAAAGGTAACAACTGAGGTAATAAGAGTTTATTGCAAACTGTAGGAAAGTCAAATTTTTAAATACCACATAAAACAGGTTGCTACGCAAGCGGTCATCAAGACACTAACGATCAGTCGTTAGGCTGATGGTCCTCCTTTTGTATGAGAACAACTAGTCTTGGCTGTCACCAACAACCTGGTTGATCATCTATGAGAAGATGCTGCCTATAAGACTGTTTGTTGCAGCTCCTTAGACTGAAGAAACCCTTTGAATAAAAGACAAAACTTTTCAACACAGAAGAATCAGTCCAGAGGACCTTGCTCAACCTTGTTAGATTTGCAAACTGTTGTTGCAAGAAAAGAGTGGAGGCTTTACAACCCTTTACAGATATTTTACTGTTATCTAATTCAAAATTACCATATTTTCCCAACAACAAAAAAAAAATCAAAGCATGCCTCGGTTTTAACGTGTTCACTATGTTCCATTAAACTGCAGTTGATGAGATATTCAAAGTCTTCACAATTGTGAATGAATATTTTTCTTATTAATCTTATTGTTCCACAATTTTAATAGTTTTCTAGACCAGTGAACCCCTGCCCATCTTTACTTCAAAAAATACTATTCTGTTATCAATAAAAAAAGCTTTATGAGAATTGCAAATTATTGCATTTTTTTCTTGCTTGGTGGAAGGCAGACGCGTTGTCCTCTGCTCCATCCCTTGCGCCGTCACTGCTTTGCTCTTTGTCTTGTGAACCTTTTCAGAGTCCCTTTTTTGCAAACCTTCTGAATTGTAATCATGGATTTGATCAGCTGAAACGATCTCAATGAAATCAATCAATTTTACTCATCAGGCCTCTTACCTCGCAGCACGGTGGCGCAACTGGTAGAGCTGCTGCCTCTCAGTGAGCAGGTCCCTGGTTCAAATCTTGGTCCAAGGGCCTTTCTGGGTGGAGTTTGCATGTTCTCTACGTGCATGCGTGGGTTTTCTCGGGGTACTCCGGTTTCCTCCCACAGACCAAAAACATGCATGTTAGGCTGATTGGTTACTCTAAATTGTCTCTAGGTGTGAGTGAGAGAGTGAATGGTTGTTTGTCTCGTTTGTCTCTATGTGGCCCTGTGATGGACTTGCGACCCATCCAGGGTGTACCCTGCCCCTAGCACAGTGATTGCTGTACATGGGCACTGGCGATCCCAGTGACCCAAAATGGAAGAAGCAGGTAAAAGATAATGGATGGATGGATGGATGGATGGCCTCTTACCTCAACGGAAACAATTGGATCTATGATAACTGGATTTTACTCTTTGGAGTTGGTGGAAATCTGGATTGTCGATAAATTGTGGAGAATGTGCAGATCTTGGCAGCACTCAGAATATGTGTGAACTATATGTGATGCTGTGTCAAGCTGAGCAGGCTGATCCTTATCAGGACTGTGGAACTTTGGCAGTGGCCACAAGCGGTTGGAAGGAATAAATCTTGGAGAAGTTGTAAGATCGACTTGATGCAAGTAATCAAATTTGGCTGTTTGGAGTCACCATGAGAGAATGTACTAGCGAGATTGTTAAGGCAGACACGGAAATTTACAAGTTTAGCCTGACCCAAAACAATGGGATATCTGAATCTGGACCTGGCCTTGGAAGGCGGACTATCTCAAAGTTCTCTTTTGGATGTTATGGAAACAAAGACACACTGTTTCCCCTCCCCCTTCCTTCCCCAAGGTTGTGGACCTGTGACAGAGCTCAACCGAGCTGGCTGATAAACAAACCCCTCTTATCAGGACT
This sequence comes from Nematolebias whitei, assembly GCF_014905685.2. NCBI lineage: Eukaryota > Metazoa > Chordata > Actinopteri > Cyprinodontiformes > Rivulidae > Nematolebias > Nematolebias whitei. The sequence continues at coordinate 12,159,382 of NC_056520.1, read as the reverse complement.
ATGGCTGGGGTTGGGTGCTCTGGACTGTGTTGTGCTACGACCTTCCCTCAAACTCTATACCTCCACTGGCCTCCCTCACCTCCCCTGGCACAGCAACCTAGGAGATGCAAAGGCAGCAAGGGCTGCATCGCTCACCTGGCAGCCGTGCTGGGACCCCCGTCCCCTACCCGCTCCATACGCATATGTATTATGTCCATTTATGTTGCTTTGCTGTGGTAGATTTTTTTGATGCCTCAAACCACGCCCTGTCAATGACACTGTGAGGGATCTTTTTTTTAATACCTCTCTCCGTATGCTTTCTCCCCTTTTTCTCATCTAAGCAACAGGGGCAGTGCATCGTAGAAGCTGCAGCCCCCTGTACACTTCTGTCCATCTTTAGGACGGCTGTACGGAAAGTAGTTTTGTTGTACTTCACTGTGCAAGGATAATAAAAGCATTCTGATTCTGATTCTGATTTTTATTTTATTTTTTTTACACTTTACAAAATGTATTCAGAAATTGTTTTTTGCTTCATGGATTCATGGATCTTTTATATGGATAAAAAATGTTCAGAAACTTCAGTGTTGTTTGATTCTGATTTGTTTGTGGTTGTTTCTTTCTGCCTGCAGAAATGGTGGGCTGATCGGTGTATACGAGGTTCCAGAACCCACAGAAAGACCGGCCCACAGCATGGTGAGGTTAAACATGGGGGTCCCACCTACTGGCAATTTTGTCTCCTTTGAGGTTTCTGCCACAGACCTGAAGCTCATTTTTGAAACTTACTTTTCAAGATTGTTTTTATGGGAAACAGATGCTCTAACATATTAAGTATGAGGATACAAATATGCAAAAGTCGTATAGGGAGGCTGTACACTTAACAGATGTTGTGTAGTTGTGCAGTTTTTACCACAAACTTTTGTCTCAGTGTAACTGATGTAAAAAAAAAAAAAAACTTGGATGTACCAAATGTCACATCATGTGAAGAAAATCTGCACAGTTTACCATCTAATATGTCCACTGAAATTATCCACAAAATGTTGCTTTAAAAAAGATTAAACACAAAATAGTGTTTTAATCAAACTTTAGTTTTCTAAGGAATCTATTCTTTGCTCAAATCAAATATGTTCACTATGACTGTCCTTTAGGAGTTCCACAAGACTCCACTTTTGGCCCAGTTCAGTTTATATTTCATATATAAACAATTAAATATATGTGTTCCTAAATATTATTGTCCTCGTGTATGTAGATGATACTGCTATTTTTACTCAAGGGAAAACAAAATGTAAAACCTGAATCTGAGGTTAAACTCAAGTTAATCACTAAAAAATAAAAACATAGCATTGCTTGAAAGAATGCATATAATTTGTTTGTTGGAAAAAAGACAGCCATTTTGGTCAATTTTATAATACCATTACACATGATCACTTACTGCTTAGAGTTGGTTTATTAGTTTATCAGGGACAGTGTACATTACTGAAGATTAGATAAAAGTAAATGTTCCATATTGAGGCAAAAGGCTATTTTTCATCTGTTGTACTTGGACAGTATGTGTTTGGAATGACTGTCAGCTACTGTCACGCAAAAAATTAAGTACCTATAAAATCTGCTGACATATTCCAGTTTTGTGTTTCTTACAGTCATTCATTCACACAAAACAGTATCTTAACATCTGTAAAACTGGATGTACTGTATTTTCGCCCTTCCTGTATTTTTTTATGGTTCCTAACAGATTGTTTTATCAGATTATTGTTTATAAAAAGCAGAATTTTAAACAAATTACTTCTATTTTTTTTTTGGTTTTATATATGGATTGAAATAATTTGTTGCTGCTCTTGAGTTATCTCAAACTTGGAGATTAATTTTTTTTTTCAGTTGCACTTTTTACTCTTATTAATTATCTCCTCATGTTGACTTTACAACCAGAACGATGAAAACCCTCCACCTCATCCTCCTCCTCCTCTCATGCGGCCACCCAACTGTCTGGATAATTTCCTAATGACCCTGCGGCTGCTAGCCAATCAAAGAGGCCACACGACGCTGTGTGACAGGAAATTCAATTAGGTTGCACCCTTGTCCTCCTTGACTGTGTGTGTGATGCTTCCTCTCCCTCGTCTTCCTCCTCTGTTTTCTGGATCTGAGGAGGGAAAGTGAAGGAGTAGCTCCAGGCATTGACTGTCATGCAGGAATACCAACAAAGAGAAAATAAATGAAAACAAATATGTTTTTTTCCTCATGATAGGAAAACAATACACAAGTTTTATGTTTTCAAATTCTTAAAAAAAAAAAAAAAAAAACTATTTTTTTTTATTATTTAAATTTGTCTCTGATAAATGGATTTAATCCCACAGATTATAAATATTTGAAAGTCTTTGTGAAACTGTCATTAAAATGTTAAACACAACTAGTTTCTGCAGAAATGTTGAAGTTGGAGCTATGTTGGAACCATCCATTAATATTTATCTCTTAAGCCCAAGAGGAATTCAGGGTTTCCTTTGCAATATTCTGAGAGGCAGACTCTTATTTTGAAGAGTATCTCCAGGTTCAAACATCTTCCTGTTTGCATTTTCTGTTTTTCCTGAATTTAAATTCTGAATCCTGCCAACCCTGATGTAATCCTCCTGAACATCATGATGATTGTAGAAACCCGAAAAGCTTGCTGGGTATTGTATAAAAGTCAGAATCTGCTGAGACACCAGTTGCCACGGTGATTCCCACCTTTTTGAAGGAGCAGAAAGAGGTGGGGCAGCATCCAGCAGCGCTTTACGCCAGAAACAGTTAAAAGTAAGCCTCAGACAATCTAGTGGGAAAATGTAGTCGCCTCAAGAACGTTTTAACCTGTGAGCAGCAGCAGGTTTTAATGGTCACACATGAATGTTTAGACAACTGAACGTTATTCATTCAACCTTTATTCATACAAGTTAATCCCATTGACCCTCGGGGACTCATTTGCAAGAGAGACCTGATTTTAACAAATAGTGATGACAACAGTAGACAATAATAAAAAGCATAAAAATTGAGAAGAACAAATAAAAGAAAATGGTGTCAAAATACTTAAAAACAGCTAGGTTGTAAAGGGATGTAGAAAACTAAAAACAAGAGTATGTCTGCCTTGGTTTTTGCCTTGAACTTAGCAGATGTTTGAAGCCACTTAGAGAGGTCAAGATAGAGAGCTTCAGATATTTTTGTAAGATATTCCAGGAAACGGGAGCGGAGTAGAAGAAGACCCTTTTACCTAGTTCAGTTCGCACTGAGGGAACACTGCAGGTAATAATGTCCCGAGAGCGCACGTTGTAGCTGCACTCACACAGTGACATGTAGGAGGAGATGTAAAAAGGCAACAGACCAAGAAGTGATTTAAAGATGAAAATGTACCAGTGGGAGCGTCTACGTGAAATTATTGATGACCAGTTAACCAGTGAATACAGGGTGCAATGGTGGATACGGTAGTTACAGCCAGTTATGAATCTTAGCACATCGTGATAGACAGCGTCCAACATCTGCAGGGTGCTTGTTATAGTGACATTATTAGATTCTAAGCCAAACAATCTGTAGTAAAATCTTCAAATATAATCTAAACACTAACTGTGTAAAAGCTTTCAGAGATCTGAATACGCCAGTTCAGTCATGTAAAATTAAACTTTTTACAAATTGTTTAAACTTGGATTGTAATTTCTGCCGTGAAGTCTATTTGAGGTGTAGAATTCCAAAGTGGGCTGGATATTATCACTTTCTATGTTACCAAATGTCAGAGCTCACTGTTCCTGATTAAGATGCAAGTATACGTTGATGTAAGTTGCAAGTTTTTGTATATTTTGTTTTGGTTTTTCTTGAAAATTGTGGGAAAAAGTTTGAGTCGTGACAAAACCAAAAAATTGTGGATGAATTGTAATAACGTTTTTTCACTTCTCTTCAGTTGATAGTCTTAATGAGTTGAACTATATCACAGAATAAATCACTTCCTGTATATTCTTTGTTGTGGTCTTTAAATCTTACCAAAACTATCTACACACTTCTTAGCAATCAGAGCTGCTCCAAGTTTTCACTGCAACTGAAGTGAACTTTCACAATTTTCGTCACCAATCAGACCTAGTTATCATCTAAAATAATTTCCACAAACAAGTTGACAGAAAACCCTTTTTCACCAAAGTTCCTACCATTCTGGATGCTTATAATGGTCTAGATTACTAGTTCTCCAGACTTTCTGAAGGTCTTTGAAAATTTTCCTTTGAACATTTTCACTAATTTTCTGGCAAAGTCAAAAGAAAATGTTCAAAAAATCTTGTCCACTTGATTAAAGTAAATAGTACAGGAAAATGTGCCTCCTTGAAAAGACAATCAAAAAAAAAATAGAAGTGGATCAGGGCTGTAAGTGGATTATTTGCTGGTATACTCGGGTATTTCATTTGATGTCGTGATCTTTAAGTTGGTCAAAAGATCAAATTTCATTTTGTCAGTAAATAATCCTGTATTGGTTATAAGACTGCAAAACTTACTTTGACTTTCCATGTTTCAGGTAGATGCCAGCACAGCTTACAGAATGAACCCACTTGCAGCCCTCAGCATCGATCAAAACTCTTTGGTAGGAGAAAATCTCCGCCTCCCTGGGAGAATCTTCTACCCTGGCATCCTCCCTCTGTCTGTACAAAAACCTCAAGAGCCTGGCACTGCTGTCCGACTAGGTTATGACCTTCTGTACAAGCCAGATGGACCCCTTCTGGAAGGCCAGAAAACTGCAAATGGTTGTGTTGAACTTTATAAAAGTCCACCTGCAGGTCTGCAGAAACCTCTGCTTATTCCTGCTGCAGAAGGTGATGGCATGGGATTGAACAGTCACATTGTACCTGTTGACAAGCAGTCAGAACTGGGCTTGAATGCTACTGGTAACTTTGTAAGAGTGCCCTGGATCAGTCCTTATGGAGATGCTTCAATGTACCCTTTCCTGGACATGGCTTATAAGGCCTCTTTCTTGTCTCAGTCATCACCCTTCATCCAGCAGCAACTGGTATATCAGTCTTTGTGTGCCACAGGAAGTCCTGCAGCTGGAAACGAGAGACTGTTGTTTGTTCCTCCTTATAATCTGGCCAATATTGCCTCCTCACTGGGTCCTCAAATCAGAATGTCCACAGCCAATCCTGCTCCTGTTGTCCTTTCACCATTGCCATGTAGTCAGGACAAGGCCTTGCAAGGCCTTGGACCACGGTTACATCAAGAACCTTCTGCCTTTAATTCCAGTACACAGATCCACCAAGAACCCCAGGCTCTAAACCATACTGAGCGACATGTGGGCAGCAGAGGAGAAAAGACTTGTCAGACAAGTTCTACAAAGACTACGCTTATCAGTGGTGCTCACATTAACTCTACTTCAGTTTCCCAGCCTGCATGCTCAGTTCCCCCACTGAAGTCCCTCAGCAATGTCTCTATAGATCTTCAGAAACCTCTTTACAAGAGTGCCACCTCTGCGTCTCACCCCTTCTACATGAACTCCCAGCACAGTTCTTCCATGCACTCAAGCAGCAACAAAACCAAAGATGCCAGTTCAAACAGTCGTAACATAGAAGCTTCTTCAAATATGTTACTGGACAGAACCTTACCTCAGAAGGCCACCAAAAACTCCAGAGAAAAAACAGACTCTGCTAAAAAGTTCAAAGCATATTCATCTAAGGTTGAGGCACTGACCAAGTTAGGGTATTTACCATCATCTGATTGCAAGTTACTCAATCAGGACCAGCACCTCAAGGAGGGACAATCCCCATCCTTTAACTTATCAACCAAGACCTCAAATAATGATACAATCTGCACTGCACCTTCTACGGGGGTGACTTTAGGTCCTATTACCTTAGACTATAACATTTGCTCCCAAACTGCTACCAGAAGTAAAGTTGATGGAACTCCTCATCAGCAGAAGCCCCAAGACTCACCTGGGTCTGCAACTGGTCAGTCAACCAATAGCAGCAGTCATACCTCAAGAGGACAACTTTCTGCAAATCTACCAAAATTAAAAGCTGATCGTCCTCGGATTCTTCCTGCTGAGTATGAAAAAGGAAGTGTCAAAGAGGGAGCTTCTTCTGGAAAACTGGGTACAACTATTTCAAAACCTAGGGCACCAGAGAGACAGTCTTCTTCTCCAGAGTCTCAAACAGAAAACACCTCCAGACAAATCTATGGGGACTCTTATGTTCCTCCTAGTTTAGGTTACAGTAGTCATTACATACCATACTCAGTTGCACAGAATATGTCTGCTCATCAAATGTTGATCCCAAGTAAGGGTCCTTTGTACCCCCATCCACTGTTACTTGGCCGTAATAGCTTTTACCCATCACACATTACACCAAAACATGGCCTCTTGTATGGAGGGCATCCATATCAAAGTTCTGAAAAAATGATTACACCTTCAGTGTCATCCTCTGCAAATCTTAAAAGCAAAGAACAACCAGAGGGCATGTCTAAGGACCAGGAACATTTCAGGAGCCAGGGAAAGCCAGATGTTAACCACTTCCACAGTGATAGAGATAAATCTGTAAACCAAACTTTAAACACATCAGATAAAAACCTTCCTGTTGTTCGAGATGATATAATCTGCATCGACCTGGTGCGTGATGAGGAAGACAAAGATTTTTCCAGCAACAGTCTCAGCTGCACCTCAGAAGCTTCACAAGGCATCAGTGGAGATGATCATAACCAAAACAAAGGCCCATTGCCTCTAAAACCCCTTTGGCTGAGCCAAAGGGCAGAACAAACACTGAGCTTATTGCCCCACTCTACAAATTACACCTCAAGATCACTTTCTCCTACTAGCCAAGAGGTCTCGGAAGACCCACTGAGTCCATTCCCAAACATCCCAGAGGAGCAGACAATGCAATGTGCCCGAACTTCTCCATGGTACTTTACTAGAAAACATAAAACTAGAACCTCTGGAGACTTGACTTGTGATGGAAATGGTGCCACGGATGAAATTAAAACAAATGCTTCAGACAATGAACTTAACAAATCTCATCAAAGCCCTTCTACAAATGGAAATTCATTAGTTCCCGTTGGCCAGAAAAGTAGCTCCAGTGATGTTAACAACAATATAGGATTAAAATATACAGTCACGAGTCCAAAGAGTTCATTTTACGAAGCCAGTCCTCCTACAGAGAATCCAGTTCACAGCGCTATGTCAGTAGCATGTAAAGATTTCAGTCCTCAGATCTTGTCCTGCAGAAGTTTTAATTCTAAAGTTCCACTTGGAGGAGACATGAATTCCAGGCCTCCTCTATTATGTCCCAACACTGAACCCAGAGACCCCGCATGTACCAGCCCAAACATAAATGCTGATGCACCATGCTGCAGAAATATCAATTTAAGTATGTCAACTTGTGAACCAAAATTTTTCAATTGTTCAACTTGTGGAAATGGAAACTTAGAGGATCCATGTTCAACTAACAACAGTCTCCAGATTACTAATGGTGGAAACAGCAATGCTGTGTGGACAGATGCCAATCTGAGAGGTCCTGCATTTGGAAGAGACTTTAGTAATCCTACCAGTGAAAGTTCCCTCTCAAAGAGCCACCTATCATGTGCAAATAGAAACCTTGGGGTCCATACATATGAAAACAGTTTTACTCTTGGTCAAACCTGCCAGAACATTTTACCTACTAATGAAAGTGTTAACAAGGTCCATGGAAATGTAATCCCAGAAGTTAACAGTGATGATGAAACTATCCTAGCCAATACCAGCTGTGGAAAGGAACAGACAGACTCTAATGTTCAGGATGACCCACGTGAAGAGCCTGGTTGTAGTAAGAACCAGCAGTCAGGCCTGAAGAACAGCATCACCAATTTGTCTGACTATGTGGGCGATTCGTTTAAATATGGGACCTCAGAGATTTGCACAGATGTTGGCGAACTGGACCAAGACCAAAGAGCTCTACAGGTAAGATTTTTTTTTAATTGTTTTGTTCCTTCATTGATCAGTAAATTCTTAACAAACTGGGGAAAGCAAATCTAATTTTCTCTGTAGTGATCATTCCAAAGCTCTGGCCTGTTTGGTTTCATTTTCTGATATTGACTTTTTTTTTTAACTCGCTGTTCATTAATTCATTTAACTCTCTGAAAGGAAATAGACTTCACTATGATCATTTAACACATAAAGGGTATTTATTTTAATCTGGTTTTACATCCAGAATTTAAACTTAGAGACTGATGGCAAGACTAGGAAACATTGTTTTATAAGGTCACAGTTTGTATTTATGAAGGTTAAAACAAAAGTTTAGACTTAATGGTATTGTTGTTGTTTGTTGTTTTTGACTCGCAGATAGTCTTCCGTAAGTTCGATCTCATACAACCTAAATCTGAAAAAGTTGGGATGTTGTGTAGATAAAAACCAAATGTCAGGATTTGCAAACCTTATAAACCCTTATTTTATTCACAATGGAACATGGTATTAAAAGTAAAGATTGGTAAGATTTTCCAGTCTGCAACAAACTGTCCAACAATAGTCAACTATTTAATAATAATAAAAAAAGGTTTCTCAGTGGTAAATTGGAAATACTTTGAATACTCTGTGGTTTTGTGGAACATAGTAAACATATCAAATGTTGAAACTTGGAAATTGCACAATTTTTAACAAAAAGTAAGTTAATTTTGAATTGGATGGTATCAACAAGTCTCCTTAAAGTTGTTCCAGATCCATCGTATTTCCATCCTTGATACCAGTTTTAAATGTCTAGGAACTGAGGGGACTGGTTGTTTGCAGTAATGTTGTTCCATTCTTGACTGATGGTGGATTCTAGCTGTTCAACACTCCTGGACCTTCTTAGATTAATCTACCGCTGCAGAGTTTACAGGAATAGATGCTGTATTGCAGTCAGCAGCAGAGTAGAAGCTATCCAGTTTCTTTCTGTACTGCCTCTTGGCTGCTCTGATAGCTTTTCTTGGTCTGTATTGCACTGATTTCTACTATGTTTCATTGCCTGATTAATATGTATGAGACCAAGCAGCATGTGGCGTACCTGACTATTAATCCAGGGCTTCTGGTTATGGAACTTTTCAATTCAATTCAGTTTATTATTTTTTATATAGCGCCAAGTCACAACAGAAGTCATCTCAGGGCACTGAACAGAAACATTCATATACATAAAAAGTAAGTTAACACTATTTATTTGAGGAGCAGACTGCTTTGAATTTAACTTCATCACAGACTCTCATCTTGAGCAAGCATGAAGGCGACAGTAGAAAAGAAAAACTCCCTCATGAGGAAAAAACCTTTAACAGAACCAAGCTCAGGACAAGAGGCCATCTGCTTCAACCGGCTGGGTTTGGTAGGAACAGGAAGGAGGAACAGACACACAATGGCTGGTCAAGAATCACGTTAAGATAGAAATAATACCAAATGAAAACTATTCAATTGTATCAATTAATTTAAGGAAATAAGGTCAATTTGTCCTCCAGTAGTCTAAGCCTATAGCAGCATAACAAGCCAACCCTAACTATAGGATTTATCAAAAAGGAAAGTCTTCAGCCCAGTCTTAAAACTGGATAATGTGTCAGCCTTACGGACAGAAACTGAAAGTTGGCTCCACAAGAGAGGAGCCTGATAACTGAAAGATCCCCCCCCCCCCCCCCAAATTCTGCTTTTGGAAACTCTAGGAACCGCAAGTAAACCTGCAGTTTGAGAGCGATGTGCTCTGAAAATATGGAACAATAAGATCGGTAATATGGAGCTAGGTTGTTGAGGGCTTTGTAGGTTAGAAGTAAGATTTTGAATTCAATTCTGAATTTGACAGGGAGCCAGTGGAGAGAAGCTAACCTAACTTTTGGATTGTACGCTGGGAATAATGTCCATGCACAAGCAGATGTACAGTCAGGCTCAGCATAGTCCTGATCGCTGACAGAAGACTTCTCCAGAGTGGATGCAGTTCTAAACACATGCCAGTTTGTCTGCTCAGAACAGTCCTGCAGGATGCTCTTCAGTTTTTGAGGTTCAGAATTTAGCTTGTTTTGTAAAAAAAAAACAATGTTTGTTTCAGTTTTTGTCTGTAGGCTGGGAACCGAAATAAAGTGGTCCAAGCGTTCAAAGTTGGGGAAGACACAGTCCAGTTCACATCACGTATGTTGCTGTAGACATGGTCCAGTGTGTTCTTGTTACAGGTGGGGTTGTCTGATTGTTGGTATTATTTATGGAAAATCCCTCCATTGCACTGGCTAAAGTCACAGCCGCAGTACAAACAGCATAAGGGTGTCTCGTCTGCCACACGGAGTTTGCCGAAAGCTGCCGCAAAGTTGGCTCATGAGAGGACGTAAGCAGCATCCAGCAGTGAATTCCAGCGATGGATAATGTCAATACAACTCCACATCTGGACAACAAACAGTGTTTGTCAAAGTTTATACATCTCCACACCACCAAGCTGTTAAGAAGCACACATACACACATCTCCTCCGTTGGTGTTGCCTGAGGCGTCAGTCCAATGTTTGTGGACTGAGCCGGGGAGTCTGCAGCTGAACGGAGGACTCCGGGACATTGTCAGAAAGCCAGGTCTCTGTGAAAATCAGAACGCAGCACTCTCTTATTTCCTGCTGTGCTGTGATCCTCGCTCTGTTTGTACAGTTTGTTTTCCATAAACCTTATGTTCACTTGCAAAAAAGATGGGTAGCGATGGTCAGTTGGCCCAAGCTTTTTAACCTTGCGTGAAGCCCTCCTTTTCTCGCCTCGTCGTCGCAGTCTCCAGAGTGCTCTCTTGGGGTCAGCATCCACATTATAGCCTGGTACTGCAGAGCCTTCCTGGGGGTGGGTTTGGGTTGTTGATGGTGGCTGCAGGAATGAACAATGAGTTTCAGCTTGAGTGGTATAAAACCAATAAATTCAGAATGACTGAGTTGGCGATATCCAGCAGTGTCTTGCCTGTTGCTTGTTAGCAGTGCACGGCATTTCTACACGGCTGAAATAGCGAAAAGCACATGGGAAAACACAAAAAAGAAATAAAAGCTGACATTCAAAAGCAGAGTGAGAAAACGTCTGCCATGTGCGCCATCTTGCTTCTTACATGGAGGAAGCGGCGTCAATGTTTCCCCCCCCCCCCCCAAAAAAAAATTCTAATTTGAATTTGTCTGACCACAGAACAGTTTTCCTTTTTTTTTTCCTCATCATTTTTAATTATTTTTGGTCCAAACTGGACGATGTCCACACATGCGTCTTCTTTGCATGGTAGAGATTTATCTGACATTTGTGGATGGTGGTATGACGTCACGCGCACCATTGAGTTTAGATTTGTGAAAGTTTACAAATTTGCACTGTTCGAGTGTTGTCATTGTTAGAGGGAGTAAATGTCATGAGTAAATTTGACATTAGACATAATCCAAGTTGAAGTGCTGCATCATTTTCAGCCCCCTTTTTGATGTCTGCATTTGGTAGCAGGCCAGAATGACAAAGATCATGCAGAATAATGTATTTTAATTCCACAGCAGAAAAAGCTATATGGTCTCTGCAAGTAGGTTTAGGGGGAAAAATATCGGTATTGGTATCGGTTATCGGCCAAATAAGTTTTAATGTATCGGCATATCGGCCAAAAATCCAATATCGTGCATCCCTAGTATGGTGCATTGTTATCAGTTTTAGTTTGTTATGGTGGTGTCATCACCAAATCTCATTCATTCATTCATTCCTGAAGGTTTTGTTGTTAGTTTTTATTTTCAGTCTGTTTGACTTTAGAAATGTTTTGCAATTAAAAAAATAAAAAATCAGGCAGCATGATGGATTAGTGGTTAGTACAATTGCCTCACAGCAAAACGGTCCTGGGTTTAATCCCCAGTTGGACCTGGGGTTTTCCTGTGTGGGGTTTGTTTTGGTGTTTGCACGGGTTTTCTGCAGGTATTTCCATTTCTTCCCACAGTTCAAAAACACGCATGTTAGTCTGCCTTCAGGCCCAGGCCTCCCTTGCAATAGAGATGTATGATCTCAGCAGGATTTGCCTGGTTAAATAAAGGTTAATAATTAATAAAACTCAAAAGTTTGAATTGGCGAAACCTACAAAAAAAAACTCTGAACAGTATCATTTTTAACCAAGCTGTTTGAATACTACAAGATTAAAACCAGAAACAGTCACCAGTTAATCTGGAGCATTTGAAATAATCCCAGTTTTTGTTTCAGAAGCAGGTTGATTACCACATTAAGTTTCACGTTCCTCCGTGATCTGCTGGAAACTCTGCTTGCGGCTCCTGAAGGACAGCGGCGCTCTCATTAACTTGCTCGTCCTTCGCCTCCAGGCGCTGCCGGCTGCAGTGGCAGTGACGGTGGCGGCGGCGGGCGGATCTGTGGGTCGTTTCACAGGCCATTAACTTTTAAAATGGGTTTGTGGTCAGGGCAGAGCGAGGTGTGCGACGAACACCAGCCGGCCACAGGGAGAGGTGGGGGAGGAGCTACACATGGCCGCCATGGTTACCACGTTTCAGCCCAAACTGTTGGATTAAAAAATAACTCGCCTGGTTCGATTTTGAGGTGAAATGACGAGTCTTTTTAGAGGCGTTCGTTGACGTTGCGATGCTAATTATCTTGGTAAAGATTCAGATCTTTTTCGAGGAGAAAGAAAAGACTCTGGTTGTTTCCTGGAGTTGATCTCAGCAGCACCTGGTTTGTGTTTGTTCAGATCAGCGTCATGCGTGTCTGTTCGGAGGAGGCAGTTCTGCTGAGTTTAGGTTGTTTAAAGCTTCCTCTTTGAAAAAAAATGTCCAAAGAGTCGCCTTTGACTCACAGCTGCTGATCTGAACTTCGGACTGAGAAGATGAAGATTCTGTAGGAATTTGATCTCCACAGAGTCCTGGTTAAATAACTCTAATCCAGATCTGCCAAGCCCAAGATGTTTCCTGGAATACTGGAAAGAACATGATTTAATAATGGGTTTTCCTGCCAATAAACTGGTCTTCATGTGTTAAAATGTGTTCCCACCTCAGATTTGCTCCAGTCCCGGGAACAACTTTTGGAATGCATTAAGTTTTTCATGAAATAGAAATAATTCAACAAAATTTAACAAACTGGGAATTTCACAGAACATTTTTAGTACGACAAAGAAATTTGTTTATTAGGTTTTTTTTTAGTCATCCATCTGTTTATCCAACCATCTATCTGTTCATCCATTATCCATCCATCCATCCATAATCATCTGTCCCTCTATCATTCATCATCTGTCTGTCCATCTGTCCATCCAATGATTCATTCATCCATCCATCTATCCATCCATCATCTATCTGTACATCCAACTGTTCATCCATCTGTTTATCCATCCATCTACGCATCCATCTGATCATCTATCAATCTGTTCACCCATTTGTTCATTTTTTCATCCATATTTTTATCTTCCAGCCACCTGTCTGTCCATCCATCATCTGTCTGCTCATCTGTCCATCCAACTTTCATTCATCCATCCATCTATCATCTATCTGTCTGTCCATCCAACCTTCATTCATCCATCCATCCATCATCTATCATTTGTCTGTCCATCTGTCCATCCAACTTTCATCCATCCATCCATCCATCCATCTATTACCATCATCTGTCTGTCCATCCAACTTTCATCCATCCATCCATTTGTCCATTATCATCTGTCTTTCCATCTTTCCATCCAACTTACATCCATCCATACATCCATCCATCTATTACCTATCATCTGTCTGTCTATCCAACTTTCATCCATCCATCCACCCATCCATCCGTTTGTCCATCTATCATCCGTCTTTCCATCTTTCCATCCAGCTTACATCCATTCATCCATCCATCTATCAT
>NC_056520.1:12110013-12145640 GCF_014905685.2 Nematolebias whitei | reverse complement strand
CATCTTTCCATCCAGCTTACATCCATTCATCCATCCATCTATCATCTGGCTGTCCTTTTGTCCATCCAACTTCCATTCATCCATCCATCTGTCCATCCATCCATCCATTCATTTGTTCATCTATCTCTCCAGTCATCTGTCTATCCATCTTGGAGAAAGGGAAACTCAGACCTTCTTTTCTTCAGAGTCACTCTTTAGCTCCTCCTGCGAGAGTCCAAGGTGTTCCCAGACCAGAGAGGATATATAACCCCTGCAGAAGGTTCTGGGTCTGCCTCGGGCTCGTTTTACAGTAGAACGCACCCAGGAGGCATTCTAATCATTTCAGTGATTTTCTTTTTGTCAAATTCAAAGAACCAAAAAAATAAATAAATAAATCACGGTCCTAAAGGAATGACGTTATGTCAAACAAAGAAAAATATATTTCTGAAACTTATTTTATTGTACAAACATGAGATACATTATCAAAATTTACTGATCAATAGGTTATTTTTCTAATAAATAGATTAGTGCAGGTTTCAGAGTGGTGCTTCATTTTAAACTTTTCTTTTTTTTTTTTGTCAGCATACGATGCTTCGATTCTCCGAGATGGTGCTGAAGGAGAAAGGGGGAGGAAGAGGAGGAGAGGTTGAACGTGAGCTGGCAGACAGCCAGCTGAGAGACAGAAGGGGGGATGAATACAAAGAGGAGGAGGAGGAGAGGAGGAATGAAGAGGAGGGTGGAGAGGAACGCTGCCCGGAGAGAGAGGGGAGGCGAGGAGGAGGAAGTCCCTCTGCTGCCACCGCTGAGACCCTGAGAGGTAAGAGGATTTCCGGAGATTTCTGCAGGATCACGTGCACGCACACACACGTACACACGCGCAGAAAGGCCATAAAAACACGCATTGTTTTAGTCGGTTGAATTCACTAGCTCGTGTCTTTTTTTTTTTCTTTTCACTTTTGCGTGTGTCTCTGTGTGTGTTTATGAATGTGTTTAACACAAGCACACCCACATGCGCACACACACATGAACTCTGAGTGCACTCTGTCACTTTAAGCTCATCGTAACGCTGCCCTCATTTTCTCCAGGAAGCCGGGCGTTCACCGTCAGACTTTTACACTTCCTGCTTCACATAAAACAAAAATCTTTTTTTTTTAAAGGGATTCAAAAATGAAATTATTTGATCTGAAGACGTCTAGAAAAGTTGATTCAGTCTCCAACTGACGCAAAATCAGTTTCACATGTGTATTTATATATGGTTTATAAACATTATACTTTTATTACAAGTCTGTGTTTATATACAGTAAATATTTGGTACCACCTCTATAAAAGCAGGAGTTTTTTGCTGATCTGGAGCATATAGTTGCACACCAGGGCAGAATAACATCAGCATTGACCTTAGAGATGCAGCTATTTCTACCCCTCAATAGGCGAAGGGTTAAAGGTCATTTCCAAACTATTTGGAGTCCATCATTCTACAAAGAAAAATATATACAAGTGAGAATATTTAAGGTAGCTGCCAATCTGCCCAGGTATTCAAGTCCCAGTCAATTTACCCCAAAGGTCAGACTGTGCAATGATCAGAAAAATTTACTTCATCTCAGACGATACAGGTTTCAGTTCGCAGGTTAAACGGCAAAGGGTCGTGGCTTTTTTGAAAAGGTTGTGGGAAAAAGCCTCTTTTCTCCTAAAACAACATGGCAGCACGGCTTAGGTTTGGAAAGTTTCATCAGAATGAACCGCAAGATTTCTGAAACAGGCAGCGAACCCAACAACTTAACATAAAAGAGAAGGTGGAGCTTCTCAACATGTTGAAGGAAAGGAGAACCTACACAGCTGTTGGCCGCCATTACGGGATCAACGAATCTACGGTTCGCTATATCAAGAAGGAGGAGAAGAATATCAGGTCTACAACAGCAGTGACTTTCAACAAGACTGCAAAGAGGGTGGTTACTTCCTGCAATAAGACGACTGTGAAGACTGAACATTGCAAGAGTGTGGGAAAGGTTTATAAAGCCTTAAATACATATAAATACTAAAATAAATATAATGTCCCTACTTCGCAGATTTTCACCTATTGCGGAGGTGTCTGGAACGTAATCCCCGTGACAAGTGAGGGATTACTATACTGTACTGCATTCCATATCTATCCATCCATCCATTATCTTTCGCTTATTCTGAAGTCGGGTCGTGGGGGCGGCAGCTTGAGCAGGGAGGCCCAGACATCTCTTTCCACAGCCACCTCTTCCAGCTCTTCTGGACTTCAAGGCGTTCTCAGGCCAACCGAGAGACATGGTCTCTCCAGCATGTCCTGGGTCTTCCCCGGGGTTTCCTCCCAGTGGAACATGCCCGAAACACCTCCCTAGGGAGAAGCCCAGGGAGCATCCTTACCAGATGCCCAAACCACCTCAATTGGTTCCTCTCGACGTGTAGGAGCAGCGGTTCTACTCTTGAGTCTCTCCCGGATAACTGAACTTCTCACCCTATCTCTAAAGGAGAGTCCAGCTACCCCGAGGAGGAAACTTATTTCAACCGCCTGTATCCGTGATCTCATTCTTTTGGTCATTACCCAGAGCTCATGACCATAGGCGAGGGTAGGAACATAGACCGACCGACATTCCATATCCATTTTAGAGATACACCTGAAAGTCAAGACTTCTAAAAACCTTCAGGCCAGAACAATTAACATCTTGAACCTCTTTGCCTTCTGGCCTTCAAAAGCTTTAAAAGCAGAAGAATTATTTTACTTAACAGATAAAACTAAAAAAAAAGTGATTATTTTATTGCTAAATATGGTCAAGTCATCCAATCAGCTCTGTTCTTCACAGCTCTGTAAACAAAAACACAGCTTAAGGTTCAACTTGGTTCATACATAAATTACAGAGTCATCTGCAAACACACAACTAATTTAGATAGATTAATGGAAAAATTAGCAGGTTGATGAGAATTATTACTTGAAGACAGATCACAATGCACAGCAGCAAACACAATATATTAGCTCATTCATACTGTCAGTACAGTGGTGGAAGGGTAATGGTCTGGGCTCCTTGCAGTCATTGAGTTGACCATGAACACTGTAGACCTCTGTAGAACAAAGCACTGTGGATCATGATTCAACTGAACAATTATCCCTAACAAATTGGCTAATGTTCAATAGAATGGCAAAAAAAAGACAAACAAACAAAAAAAACAACCTCAGAATCAAGGTGCTGCAAAGGTTCAGTCGATGTCCAGAGCCTCAATCTAACTGAAATGCTATGGTGGGACCAGAGTTGATAGAGCTGAGTAGAAATCTTAATGAACTGGAGCAATAATTAAAAAGAAGAATCGTCTAAAATCCCACCACATCCATGTGAGAAACTGATTCATTCAACCTTTATTTATACAGGTTAATCCCATTGAGCCTCGGGGACTCATTTACAAGAGATATCTGATTTTAACAGAGTGATGACAACAGTAGACACTGTTGACACTGTTCAGTAGACACTGTTCAGTAGAAGATATTCCAGGAAACAGGAGTGGAGTAGGAGAAGGCCCTTTTGCCTAGTTCTGTCCTCACTGAGGGAACACTGCAGGTAATGATGTCCTGAGAGCACATGCTATAGCTGCACTCACACAGTGACATGTAGCAGGAGATGTATGAAGGCAGCAGACCAAGAAGTGATTTAAAGGGGAAAATGTACCAGTGAGAGAGTCTGCGTGAAGTTATTGATGTCCAGTGAATACAGGGTGCAGTGGTGGGTACGATAATCACAGCCAGTTATGAATCTTAGTGCACCGTGATAGACAGCATCCAACATCTGCAGGGTGCTTGTAGGAGCGTTCATGTACATAACGTCACCGTAATCAATGGAGGGAAAGAAAGTCGTAGTTACAAGGTGTTTCCTAGCATTCAGAGTTAGACGGGATCTATTTCTGAAAAAGAAACCAAATTTAACTTTCAGTTTCCTTACCAAGTTTTCCACGTATCTAACATCTAGGCAGATAAAGTCTAGACATCTAGACAGATAACGTCCTTCAGCAAACCACTGCTGACAGTTATTGCTGCTAAAGTAGGTTCTTTAAGCTGATGGGTTAGAGGGATTTTACTTTGGATTTAAGATTAAATTTTATGTCTTAACAGAAAATAATAATATGTATGTGATAAATTTCATTTTACAGCAGTTTTAGCTTTAAACAGTTTTATATGACCTCTCAAAATTCAGTTGCTTGTGAGCACATCAGTAATTTTTGCTGCCAAAATGATTTTTATTTTTTGACAGCATCGTTTCCATGGTGATAGCCTTTGATGGCCCGTTGCCAAGGCACGTATTGTGGCAAGAAACAGCAGGAAGTGTCCAAAATCAAATGATCAGCAAAAAGGGTGTGAGAGCATGGGGGTATATATGTAAAGAAAGCGAGAGATAAGATGATTGTGAAAGAGGATGAAGAATAAAAAGAGGGACTGATAGAAGAAAGAAAGGGGAGACAAGAATGAGAATGTAAAGATGAAGAAGTTATAGACACATTATAGAAAGGAAAGATGAGTTGGAGAAAAAAATTCCAGTCTTTGATCCAATTGGCCGTGTGCTGGCTTCTAACTGACATTATTGGGGCCAAAGTTTTATGGGGATGAGCTTATACTCTTAATGTTCAGGATTTCAAGATGTTAATCAATAATTTTAAAGTTCAGGAGTAAATCCAGATATTTACCTTTTGGCTCAGCTCCAATAACACCCCCATTACTACACAAAAGGCCCTGATCTGTCAGTCTATTCCACTTCATCCTACCATTATTGGTGGACAAGTCTCCAAGATAATTGAACTCTACTGCTTGAGGCAGAGACGTAGATGGGAGCATTCTACCTTTACCCGGTGAGAAACATGACCTCAAACTTAAAGGAGCTGACTCTTGTCCCATTTGTGCGTTGCCCAAGTGCATGCTAGAGGTCATGGTCTGGAGGCACCACCTCCAGACCACATTGTCTGCAAAAAATAGAAATGAGATTTTGAGGTTCCCAAACCAGACACCCTCTTCGCATCTGTGCCTTGAGATCTGGTCCATGAACTCTACAAAAAGGTTAAAAAAAACAAAAGAACACCCTGATAAAGTCCAACTTGCACCAAGAACAAGCTTGACTTTGTGCCAAAAATGTGGACACACCTCTTGCTTTGGTTCTACAGGACTGGGAGGTTTTAAAATGGAACGTCATGCTTCAGCAGTACAACAAGCATACACAGAACTCCTCAAAGTACACAACAATATTAGGCCTTCTCCGGATCCACAAAAGACATGAAGTGTGTCATGAGCTTCATAAACCTCTTGCCAACCTTGCGAGAGTACAGACCTGGTTCACTCGTCCACAACCAGGAAAAAAAAACACATTAGTCTTCCTATACCTGAGCTTGGACAATCTGTGGGCATCTCCCTTCCAACACTGAAGTAAACTTTCCTGTGTAGACTGAGAAGTGTGATCCATTCTTAGTTGGAACATTCTTTGGTCTCCCTTTTTAAGAGGAGTAATTACCTCTCCAGTCTGCCACTCTGTGTGCTATGCCAGTCCTACATGTGACATTAAGGAGATGCGTCACCCATGACAGAGCCACAGTGTCTAGAGCCACCAGCATCTCAAGAGTGCATATCCACCGCTGATGCCCTGCCGCCAGGGAGCTTTTTAACTACTTTGGTGACTTCTGCCACAGTAATGGACAGGCCTTCCCCCAAGTCCTCAAACTCTTCCTCCTCAAAAGTTGACATGGTGGCCAGATTGAGGAAATAACACAGGAGCACTTGCATGTTTAAAGATGTTTAAAGACCATCTACATCTGTCCCCCCCCCCAGTGTTCAGAAATGTTATTTTATCAATCCTGATTTTAAAATCTGTTTTTCTTTCAGAATTTGATCTAACATTTTACAAATTGTAAAACAAATATAAAATTACTGGATAATATACGTGGCTACCCAGTGCCATGTGGTGAACAAAACCACTGACTTTGAGCGTCTGTATAAAGGTCTTTTTTAAGTTAAGTCAGTGATGTACAACTTTTTGTTTTCTGTTTAAAAATGTTATTCTTGTCCTGACAGGGTTAAAGCCTCCCTCTCCTCAAAGACAACTTCTAGTTCATCACCACTCCAACAAGAAGGATGACTCAACAGAGGAGAAGGATGAAGGTGAAGAAGAAGAAGAAAAATGCCCTCCAGAGGAGACGAAAAATAAGAGCAAAGGTTTTGTGTTGCAGTCGGATCAACAACAAATTCTTCCGACATCCAAAATTTCATTTCCAGGAGACTCCTCCATTTCGCTCTCACATCCAAGCATGGCAATAAACAGGCGACACATCTTCAGCCTGGAGCCATTTCATCAGAGCAGCATCATCAGCAGTCGACAGAAAAGAGGCAGGGATGAGGATGAAGAGGACAAGGACGAGACTGAAAACCTCAACAAGAAAATCAAACTCACCAACAGTAAGACTTCAGAAAATCTGTACAAGATTCTTGTGTGTTTTGTTTTTAAATATCTTACAGTTTATAATTATAATTGCACTGTTTAAGACTCATTAAGTTGTATGCCGCCTTACTTTAACCATGCTGTAACATCAACCATAGACTTCGTAAACTTTTTAGCAATGTGTGTTGTACTGTTACCATGTATATAAAACACAGTATCAACTGCAAATATACGAATGTTACAATTAGTGCAAACAGACGAGAGATCAATAATAAATAAAATAAACAATACTGGTCCAAGAAAACATCTTTGCGGAACACCTGTTAACAGCCTTATAGCAAATTAGTTGCTAATAATATAAATTGCGGGGTCATCTGCATGCATTTATATCCTGCCCTTACTAGAATATTAACCTGACTTCTTGCTTGACAGAAAAAAAAATGCTAATACTGTATGATTATATGTGAATGTTCCTGTAAAGTGCCCTGAGGCAACTTTGTTGTGATTTGGCGCTATATAAATAAACTGAATTGAATTGAATTGAATTAGCACTATACTTATCACTGAAATTCAACCATAAACAAGAATTTAAGTCCTTACTGAAGACAGCCAAGCCAGGATAGCGTCAACTATTACTAACAAACATTCTGTATATTCTTTGGGGTTCAGTGAAAGAAAGATGCTACCTAGTAATATACAGTATATAGCTTTACTGCAACGTTTAACTATGGCAACTCTACTAAGACAAACAGCATTGTGAAGCAACTATTCTGCTAACTTTTTAAAGTGGCAGGAGAGTTTTCATGCATTAATTAGAGCAAACTGATGGAAGATCATTAAAAATAAACAATAATTGTCCAAAGATAAATCCTTGTGGAACACCTGTTGGCCAAACAATTGCAGATGAGTTATGAATATAATTCATTATCTTAAGTCATTATAAATCTTAGTATCATCTGCAAACATTTGTATACTACAATTAGTGTGAACAAACGTAAGATCATTCTTATAAAATACAGTAAATAATAATGGACCCGAGATATGTCCTTGCAGAAAACTTGCTACTAGAATTTCAACTGATAATTTCTGGTTTCTATACAAACTAGTATATCATTTCATTACAGGAATTTCTTTTGCTTTAAAATGATTTTGTGATTGTACTTTCTGCTCATTAAATGTCATCTATAGGCTCGACTCTGGAGGACATTAAAAAGCTAAAGGTCTGCATTGAGTTAAACGGCCTTCGGCTTAACAATCCCCGTCTACCTGGAGAGATCGGCCCATGGCTGCCCTCCAGTGAGAGGTCTGCAGAGGTGGACAGGAATCCCAGAATGGATGCCGCACCTGTCAGGGGAAGATCAGAGGTCAGCAGGGGCTGGTGTGAGCCCAGGTTTCTGAAAAGCGATGCACCGAGAGGTAAAAGATTTATTTGAACTCATTTTCGGTGTGGCTGAACGTTAACACAAATGATTAAATGTACTGTTAAAAATTCAGCAGTATTTGCTTAAAGATGCATCTAAAGGCCCCCCACACACTCAGGCACACTGTGTATAGTCGGTGAGCCGTGCAGATTACGCGCGTACTGTCTGCAGACTGTTGAGACTCCATATTCAAGTGTACACCCAGATGGGCTGCAGCCCAGCTCTGCAGGTAAGGGACGTTTACCTTCGGGACAAATTGATGTCGTCGATTGGTCATTTGCTGACATGCCTACTGGATTGATTGACAGGTCATGTCGCGGATCCGACTTGTGGAAGAAGAAAAAAAACGAGAGCTGCTGGCGGCCCTGGGTAGAGGCAGCGATGTTCTGTGTTTTTATGTTGTTAATAAAAAGTTTAAAAAAAAAAAAAACAGAGAGCATTGGCAGAGCAGCCCACACATCAGACTGGCCCACTGGGAAATCTCCAGACCCTCCCGATTAGGGTTAGAGAATTTAATACACTGGTGAAGGACATGAAGACGATGGACTGTGAGACACATTTTGAATATTTTCTAATGGATTCTAGCAAGTTCGATGAGCTAGTTGGGCGTGCCCCGTTTCTTCACCACCAGGGCAGCCGCCGCACACCTGTTAGCGCTGTACAGAGAGCGGCAGTCGCGCTGCCCACCCTTGCGACTGGTTGCCCGGAACACAGAGAGTGGTTGGTGTCGCATACAAAACAATCCATCACCGGGCAGTTTATTGTGTGACACCGAGTACGCGTACGCAGTCGTAAAAATCAGTCTTTGCACAGACATGACCGGCTGACGTCCGCGTTGAGTCCACCTCGAGTATGTGCGGACCTCCGCGGAATGAAGTACGCCCAAGTATGTGGGGGCCTTAACTATCTTCTCTGTGCAGAATAAAACATTTCAGGTTGCTAAATCTTTGGTTTAACCAAACAGAATGTTTCAACACGTCTCACCTCTGGCAGGAAACAGAAATTCTGCTTCTCGTCACATTTCTGAGTGCCACATGGCAACGCAAACTTGTTAAAGCTTTTATTCTGCAGCCCGAGCTGCTGCTGCTTCTGATGAAAACGGCGTCGGCTGTCATCAGTCCTCTTCCTCCGCCTTCTCTCTCGTCTCTCTCTTCCTCCCGCTTTGATTGCCTGAGCACATGCCTGGAATAACACCAGGCGACGTGTGTGTTCCCGTGTGTGTTCGCGTGTGTGTTTACGGAACCGTCGAGGCCTCGTGGCGTGCTAATAGCCGTCTAACATCTCCCAGATGGAGCTGTCACACTCGTCGTAATGCACAGGGAATGTGTTAGCGGCCTCCTCCTCCTCCTCCTCCTCCTTCTCCGTTTGTTGAAGGCTGAGCTGCATTCAGTTTCCACATGTTACCTTCTGGATCACTCTCTGGTCAAATTCAGCTAAACTCAAACCAAAATCTTTTAATTAATGGGGTTCGTAGTATAATTATTAAAGATCCCTCTTTATGCTTCACCAGCTATACCTCTGTTTTTCACAAACGTTCATCATTAATGTGTATCTCAATCAGAAAGGGTGAGCTCTGACTTTTGATAATGGAACATTGAACGATAGAAATGAAATTAACTGAAAACAGTGAAAAATGTCCCCATAAACAATAATGGCATTTGTTGGAGTGATCAAATCCAGCCCTGTGTGGAGCTCTCCAATTCAGACAGACTTCACAGCAGAAACATTTCAAGTTTAAATGGGACACAGAAAGTTGGACTTGACACAACTGTTTGCAGATTTTCAATAGTTTTTACACTGTCACAGTTCAAGTTGGAGGATTTTGGGAGATTTTTCTCATAGGATATCCTCTTCTTCTACAATTTTCTCCATACGAAGTATGGTTGCGCCATAGAATCTCCAGTGTCACCGATTGTTGCCAATCTCCACATGGAGGAAATGGAACAGAGAGCCCTGGACTTTTTCAAGGGAATAACACCGAGCCACTGGTTCACATATGTGGAAGAAACTTGTTTCTAATTCTAAGCGTTCACCACACACACAAACTCTGTGGACACCAACATCAGGTTTACCAGAGAAGATGCCACTGACAACAAGCTGCCTTTTCTGGACTGTTTGGTGAACATAGAAAGAGATGGAAGCCTCATTATTGAAGTTTACAGGAAATGTACTCATCCAGATCAGTACCTTTTTAGTTTGACTCTTACCACCCACTGGAGCACAAGTTTTATAAATTGGAACTCCACACACTCCAGACATTTTTGAATTGATAAAGCCGGATGGAAAGCGAAACATCTTCAGCTTCAGAATACAAGTCCAATTGCTTTTTTTAACCTTTATTGTGTTTCTCTGTACAGTACAACTTCAGTATTTTGTCTTCTCTCACCCATGGTGTCTCTGCTGTAGGACTGTTGGTTTTCTCTCAAATCCCCTCAGAGGTCAGAGTGCACACCCCCAAACCCACAGCAATTTTCATTTAATAAAAATAGCAATTTTAGTCTATTTTGAACTTATTACTTATATCATCCATAAAACCCTATCGAGGCCTACCGATGCTTACATTTTACTCTAACTTTCTGCCTAAAGTGCTGCTACGTGCTGCCCCTCCCCTTTTTGGTTATCTCAAAAAGGTGGGAATCACCATGGCAACCAGTGACTCTGCAGATTCTGGTTGTCTACTTTACCCAGCTCGCTTTTCTTCTTTCTGTGTTTACATTAAGGCCTCCCCAATGAATCCTGTTGAATTTCAAACTTGATATTTGTCTTTTTGTGTCTTTTTTTTAAATATAATTTTCTCCCATTTATTTTTCAATTTATATGCTTTTTTTATAATTGTCTACTGTTGTCATCTGTGTTCTTTGTTTAAAACAGGTCTCAATTTCCTGCGGGATCAATAAAGTTCTATCTTATATTGTAAATGAGTCCTCGAAGCTCAATGTGACTAACCTGTATAAATTAAGGTTCAATAAAAAAAAAATTCTAATCAGATTTTTGATGATCAGGATTGGGTTAGCAGAGTTTAGGATGTAAAGTGAAAAAAAAAAAAAAAAGAGAAGATCTTTAAATCTGTAAATTCAAGATAAATTTGTGATACTCTTCAAAATAAGAGTCTGACTCTGTCATAAATTAGATTATCACAAAGGAAATTTAAAACCCTCAATCAGGCTTTGGAGATGAATCAATCCTCAGTTTTTTATACCATGAAAAAAAGGTGCAGATGAAAAGAAAGCTAATGAATGTTAGAGCTACTTTGGTACATTTCTGCAGAAAGTTCAGATAAGTTAAACTCAGTCAGGCAGGTTATTGTTAGGAAACTGGTTTAATGAATGAATTTTAGTACAACTTGTTGTGTAATAAAGATTTTTTTTCTGTAATACTAAAAACAACAACAACAAAAAAAACTATAAACCAAATTGTTGAAAGCAACTGCAGGAGACCAAGCATTAAACCAAGTAGAACTCCACATCATATTGTCTGTAAAGCTGTGCAACTTTGGCAGCTAAAGTCATGGATTTTATTTTGTAATATTTCTGGTAGCAAAGGTTGTTTGATCATTTAATTATTTGTCACTATAAAAACTTTAATCCTTCGGAGTGATCTGAGCTCACAGAAGTCAAACTTGAAAATGTTGATACATTTTTGCAGCAAGTTATTTATTAAAAATAACACATTTTTAACTTAATATACTGCTGAACACCTCAGGTTTTTTATTTTAAATTTCTCCAATCTGAACAGTTGGCGAATAAAAAAACAAACAAACAACTAAATTTAATAAATATTGTTTTTGCCTTTCATACAAGCATACTTGTTCCATTAAATATAGGACCATACAATTTGTGGGATCCTGACAACCAATCAGCAGAAACTGATTAATTAAATCAGACTTTAATTGATCAGCCGATTGATACGAGCTAAATGCCAGATTATGATGTCCTGCCTAAAAAATTTTTTACGGAACGCAGTTTTAAAATGTGAAATGACAAGCGTGTGTTGTTCTGCACAACCAGTTTAAAATAAACATTAAATTGCTGTTAAACAGCCTTACACACACACACACACACACACACACACACACACACACACACACACACTCCTTCGTTATTGTGGTAATCCTGCAGATTGAATGTGTGTGTTTGGAGGTGATAAATAATTCAGCAGATGTAGGAGGCGTGACTCCCTGCCGGCTTTCTGAAACAACCGCTGGCTGTGTGTGTGTGTGTTTCCATGTATGTGTGTGTGTATGTGATTCTGTGTGTTTCCTACTCCCGACCGCACCTCCCCCACCGCCCTCGTCGAGCTGCTCTCCGCTCGTCTCGAGGTTTAGCCTCCCTTTGTTCCTCTTTGTGTTTTATCTTCAGACGGACGTCGGCTCGATTGTTGGATGAAGAGTTTATGATTGTGTTGGTGCAGATTAACATCCTGATAAGTGTAAACATTAAGAGGTTTTCTCTCAGTCCAAGCTGAGAACAGACTTTAAATTAACAGACAAATTCATCGTGACTAAATTTCTGGAAAAATCAATAGGTTTGATAGATGTTGTAGAAAAACATCTGCAAACTCTGCTTTAAAGTCAAAAAGCGTGAGTTGTTCCTAACTGCTTGTTTTTAATCAAAGTTCTTTGTGCTTTTTGCAAAGTATTGATCCAAACAACATTAAATGTACTTTGAGTAGAAAAGTTGACCAGCTTTTTGTAGGTGTTTTTAACTTTTCTGGTGATTAATAATTAGACATTTTAGTTGTTTAGATTGTTCTTGATTTTAAAATGTATTAGCTGATTTTATATATATATATATATGTGTGGCTCGGGACCCGAAAGTCCCAAGTTCGATCCCCGGTCATTGCACACCTTGGGGTGTCTCTGGGCAGCACACCTCATCCCCAAAATGCCCCCCGGGTGCTTTCAATAGCTGCCCACTGCACCACCTGGTGGTGGATGAGTTAAATGCAGAGACTAATTTCGCCATTGTATGGAAACATACAGTGCTGACAATGTGTAACATTATTATTATTATCATTATTATTATTATATATACAATGGTGTTTTAAACCCTTCCCACACTCTTGCAATATTCTAAACAATGTTTCTAAACGTTCGAAAAGAGTGCAGAATGTCATGATTTCAGCTTTCTGCCTCTGCTGCACCCAGCCATCTGCTAGCACTCTCGGCCACGCCCACTTCTCCGCTGCAGAGGGGAGATCAGCTGATCAGCTGCAGAAGGAAGCTTCTCCTGCAGTATGGGCTGCACAAATGTGCAGCAGGAGCTAAATAATTTTAAACAATTTATATAAATTTTTTTACAAATCCATGCCAATCATGCGGCTCATCCATCAATCAGCCAATTGTGTGTCATGTCCAATCTTGGTTTGAAAAACCGTGATAGAGCTAGTCTGCGAAAAACGAACCGCGAAGTAGTGAGGGACTACTGTATACATGTGTGTGTAAATGCGTGTGTGTGTGGGTATGTGTGTGTGTGTGTGTGTATATATGTATATGTGTGTAAATGTGTAGATTAATTGTGTGATGGAGTGGTGGTGCAGAGGTTAAAAAAGGCGGACCAGTGATCAGAAGGTCGCTGGTGCAACTTCCCGGATCAACAACATCAAAATGTGGGTGGGAAAGGTGAAACACCTACCTCCACCCACACTAGCCCCGCTCTGGGCCCTTGAGCAAGACCCTTAACCCCCACCTTCTGCTCCCCTGGGCACCCTAGATAGCAGCTCCTGCTCCACACAGAGGGCTGTGGTAGCTCGGTGGTCTGTGGTTGTGTCAGGAATGGCATCCGGCGTAAAAACAATTGCCAAGTCTTTTTGCAAGTTAGTTTGTTGTGGCGCAGCCGAAATAAGAAGAAAAATAAAAAATAAAAAAAATGTCAAAGACATCATTTTTTTGTTCAGAGTTCTAAGTATAGCCTGTAAAATCTGACAGCGTTGATGATCAATCCAACTATTTTATGTTTGTTTTTTGGCTTTTTTATTAGATTTTTATGAACAACTTGTTGATGAAAATCAATCTGACTTTATTCCATAAAAATGTTGAGCTCCATGTCTGCCCCAGAGTCTTCTCTAAGCATAAATTTGAGTCTGTATTTGTATTTACAAGTCAAAAATAAATGTCTGCCTATTGAAAAATGGATTTAAATTACGTTGGGTAACGTTTAAATCAGCCAACTTATTTTTATTGCAAGGTTTATGACACAGAGCAGTAACGTTGTCTAGCTGCTGCCTCTCCTATCTGTTTGACACAACCAGCAGATTCAGAATCATTTCAGATGTTTTCACACAGATGTTTGGTCTTAAAACTCAACTGCTTATCTGTAGTGATGTTCACTGTCTTTCACATTTTGTTAACTTTATTTTCATTTTATTTGTTGTACTCTTAATTCACAACAAACTTATATGTTGACCTACAAGCCAATTCCTTGCTGTTTTGTGTTTTTTCTTAGTTTTTCATGTGGCTCCACCCACTAGTACCCATCCATCTCAGCAGTCGATAAGCTCCGCCCCTAGACTACCAGCTCCCAGCCTCCAGGATAAACACCAGAAGCTGAGTGAGCACTTCAAGGACTCCACTTTTCCTTCTGTTCATCCCACTTCCTGCTCAACTAATCCTCATCTGTCCCATTGCCATGACGACAACCTCAATAAGCCAAAAGGCAAATGTCCCTTCAAGACGAAGCACACAGAGAACACAGCCAAGGAGGAAGAGAGAGATGAGGAAGGATGTGATGATGAGGAGATACGTGGGAAGGTCAGTTGTTTTTTTCACTGATGCTTTTGGCTGTAAGAGAATGAGGTCGTATATAGGGATGCGCCAATCCACTTTTTTCATTTCCAATACCAATATCTGATGTTTAGTATCAGGCGATACCGATCCGATACAGAAAAACAGTGCTGAATTATCTTAAAATAGTTGTTTTTTAAACGGTAAATGCACTGAATTACAAATTTATTGGAAATTGCACCAGTATAGCACACTTAAACATACCAGCTTCACAGGCTTCACAAACATTTAAAAACAACACAACTTTAATTTGTTCAGTCAGTGCAATTATGAGTATTACATCCAACGTAAAATAAGTAATAATAAAGACACTGAAACTGACAAAAACAATAGGTTGACAACTTTGGTCAAACATGAAAGAATAAACTTCAACATACCTTTCAAATGGTTCAGGAATTTTAAAAATAATGTAAAATAAATAGTAAAGGAGCTGAAATAAGAGGAAAAAACAATAGCTTCACTAACTTGGTTGACAGATATTTAAAATAAAGAGAAATCAGCTCCTGTCCTTATGGATCAGTCACATTGTCACGATACCCGATCAAGAATTATTTTTTTTTATGTCTGTACCGATACCAATATTTGTATCAGATCAGTGTATCTCTAGTCATATACATATAATACCATTTTTTTATTTCCTGATAAGTATGATTCCTCTGGGCTGGGAGCTCTTTATGGAGCTGTGAGGAAGAGAAGGAAGTCATCTACATATAATGAAATTTTATTTCATGATCAGTGGGAATCTTCTGGGCTGGGAGCTCTAAATAAATCTGTGAGGAAGAGAAGAGAAGAGGGTCGTCTGCATATAATAACACTTTCTCTCATAATTAGTATAATTCTTCAGTGCAGAGAGCTTGGAAGAATGAAGCGTCGCTGTTTTATTCTTTCACAATTTAATTAGTTAAAAATAACAAGATTTGATTCTGACAAAAATTAAAAAAAATCTTATACACCCACGTTTGGAGAAATCGAGCCTCAGCTGATTCTTTTTTCGGTCTAGTCTAAGGCAAACATGTAAATTCAAGAAAGTTGTGACTCACAGTGACTCAGACACCCACAAGACCTCCTGGGGGATGAAGGTGGGCGAGAGCGCTTAGTTTCATCCTTGATATCCAGTCACATTTGCTCTGGTGCACCATTACTGAAGGCAGAATGAAGCTGAAACAAACTGGAGGGGAACGCGCCGACCTTCCTTCACTAATTTAATTAAAGCTATGAAAGAGTCGATTCAAACAGGATGGAAAGTTTTAACACCAATACTTCATCCTGTTTTCTCACCTATAATCAAATTTTAAATATTTTAAATTTAGAACTGCTAGACGCGTCTTTTTTTCTAAAACCTACAAGATCCTAAACACAAACAGTTCCGAGTCTCAGCGCCAAGGTGTCTGATACAAGTTCAGGTATAAAACCTCTAAGAGAACCAAAATAAGTCCAAGTCGAATGCAAAAACAGTGTCAAAGTATGTGTAAAACCACTGTTTCACCAGCCAAGTCCAGACAAGGGTATTACGGTAGTCCCTCGTTTATCGCGGGGTGATCCGTACCCTGAAGCCCCGCGATAAGTGAAAAACCGCGAAGTAGGGATAGAGTAGTCCAAGTTCAAGTACAGTAAACTTTATATTAAGGCTTTAGAAACCCTTCCCACTCTCTTGGAATACTCTAAACTAGGGGTGCCAAACTCACTAACAAAAGGGGCCAAAATTAAAACCTTTTTTGAACTAAGGGCCAATTTCAGAATCTACATTAACTCAAATCAGATACCCAGCATCTTTTCTTGGTCACATGTTCCTCAACAAGAGTTTGATTGGTCTCATTTGATGATCTCTGTTGTGCTTTTGACATCATAATCAAAGATTACTAAAATATTCAAGAAATAGAAGTACTTTACATTTCACATATCATCTTGGGGGCCAGATAAGATGTCAATGAGGGCCACATTTGGCCCCTGGGCCTTGAGTTTGACACATTTGTTCTAAACTCCTAAATGCACGTCATTTTAACAACATGAGTTATTAAATTTTACTTACTAGCTCTGCAGAACAGCAACAGCTCTGGTTCCGGTCCAACTCTGTTCTATTCCAACTTAGTTTCTGCAGACCTATCCTGCAGCAATGAAGCCCACAAATCAGTCTTCTAGACTCTTAAACCAACTAATGTGAACAACATACAGTACTTATATGTACAGGAGCTACAAAGTTTTACTTACAAGGGCTCTGCAGAGCAGGAGTGGCTCGGTTCCGGTCTGACCCGATAGATGAAAAAGGTCGCAGTGCAGCAAGACTGAAGCCCAACGCTGCTGCTCCAGGAGCAAGGCTGCCCAGGATTTAATCCACCACCTCTGGCCCAGTCTGGACCAGCTCTGCGTGACCAGAACCAGGCGGAAGCCTGCAGCAGTCTGTTCCCTGCAGCTCCCAGCATCTGGGTCACACTGAGTCCAGATCATCTGCAGCTACTCAGCAGTGAAGATCCAACTTGAAGGATGAGTTCGGCTTCAGAATTATTTTACTTTCCTCCTGCCAGTCCTGTGAGCTTATTATTGTTATTTCTGACTTTGGTTGCAAAACTTGCCCTCCGTTTGCAGCGAGCAGAGGTTGGAAGCACTGTTGACTTCTGGGAAGTGAACTGATGGCTTCTGGGTAACGTAGTTCTTTAGACTGGCAAAACAGTGAAGGCATAATGAAAGAAAACTACAAAATGGCAGCCCTTTTAAATATATATATATACACTGTATAATATGCACATGTACAGTACTTAAACAAACCAAAATTGAGCGAGTCCGCGAAAAACGAACCGTGAAGTCGTGAGGGATTATTATAATACTATTCTAAAAAAAAAACAAGTCCAGACCAGGCTCGGATCAGGACACGTGGACAGGTCCCACGAGACTGAAACAAATCCAAAGTCGGGACGTTTTTACCCAGAAGGCAGCTCAAGTGTCCTCTGTTTTTCATTTCTGTTCATTGTTGGAAATGTCTTGATTGGAGTTAAAACGTGGATGGATGGATGGTTGGATGTGTGCGTTTTCAGTGTGTGCTTTCATTGCGTATGCTTGTGTGTGTGTGTGTGGCGTTTGTGTGGTTTTGACAGCTGCTGCACCAGAGATTTCCTCCAGGCAGCGAGGACACACAAACACACCGCACACTCTTCATCCAATCCTCCTCCTCGTTTGAGAAAACACACAAACACACACCTCCGGGGCAGAGCTCGCTTCCTGTTTGCCGATGCGTGGCAGCGAGCGGTTTTGTTTGACAGATCCGTGAACACACACACACACAACACACACACTGTCTAAATGCCGAGAGGCGGAGTCTGTTACCGTGGCGTCTGTAGTGCAGCAGCGCAGCTTTGTTCCTCTTTACCTACTTTCAAACTGCAAATAAAATATTTCAATAATTAAATTATTTGAAGTTTAAATGTTGCTGATATTCAGACTGGCCTCTGCCTCCAGGGCCACTGAGCAAGGTACTTCTGAACCTTAAAGCTCTTATCATAGATGTCTCATGAAGCTGTAGAGAGCCTGTCATTTGAAGCAATGAGTGTCTATCAACTACTAATAAACACTTATGTTAAAATAATTAACTCTAAAATGTTTCCTGCTGTTGAAACTTGTATGCTGCCTGTGTTGTAGTTGTGTCAAAGGTGATGGATTAGTCACTGAAAGTCTAGTTTGTCTCCATAGATGACACTAAAGTAGCAAAGACATCCATCTATCTATACGTCTGTCCATCCATTCGTTCATTTTCTTTATCTACTTTCTGCTTTACGAGTCGCTGGGGAGCTGGTGCCCATCTCCAGTGGGCATTGTGGGAGAGGCAAGGTACACCCTGGACAGTTTGCAGGTCTAGCTAAGACATCTGACTTTTAAATACTGTATGTTTTTAATGAAAGACAGAATCCAGGCAGTTCTGAATCTGCAGTCACTTGAGCTTAGGAGGCACCCACAGACTAAAAACAGGCTTAAGATGGCAACACCATATTCAGACGGGTATGTACTAGAGTTGCATTCAGGCCCAAAAAAATCTGATCCGACCCAGCCCGCAGTTATCATTTCCAAATCCCACTCGACCCGACGAATTAACAGTAATTACAGGTCCGAACCTGGAAAAAACCCAACATTTTTAATTGGTTATTAACGGTCGGAGACGCGTGGCTGAATGGGGCAGAAGATCGTCTCATGGGGGGGTGTTTGTCCTTTCATGGCCGTAAAAGAGCATTTAAACCCTGTTTCTGCCTGCATTCTGATTTATTCAGACACGGACCCTGCTCTGACACATCTGCTTTGGGATCTCACCTGTTCGGGTCATCGGTCGCGCGCGTCTGCTGAGTGCGGCGGCTGAATGAACGCCCATTTGGGCGATGGATCGCTTTCTGGCAGTACAGTCCCATCTGAAACTTAACTGAACTTTTTACCTCTATCAAGGCCGGTTATCTCGCGGTGAAATGGCCGTGTGTGGTTGGTGATTGTATGGCAGGCCATGTTATCATATAATTGGATCACGGCTGATCCTGACCCAATTAAAAGCCCGACATCGACCCGACCCACTCATCCAACACATTATCATGGCCCGGCTCGCCCCGAATTCGGGTGGGGTGGGGCCAGGCTTAGGGCTTGGGTTAGAAATGACAGCTCTAGTATGTACCTGGTACCTACTTAGTACTTACTGGCTATTTACCTGGTTGGTGTTGGGTTTGTACCTGATTACATACATGGTATCTACCTGCCAGATATGCAATTTTGCTGCTCAACATTATTAATGCATAAATTATTGCTTTGGTTTGTGTATTTTATTAGCATTCCTGTAAACATCTTTAACACATTTACTTAATGTAGCATTTGGACTTTTTTGTATTTATTTTTATATTCTTGTGTTGTTTTCCTCCCCTTTTATCTCTCTCCTTAAAGAATCTTTGCCTTTTGTCCAGCCACGCTTGTAAATAAAATAACAAAATCATAATCTGTCCTGCCAGGGTAAATAATTATTAAATTACTTGTTTTTTTTTTATTTTAGTACTTATCTGCTGTGTACTTATTTATTAACTAATCTCTATGTACCTATCTGTACTTAAAGGGTACATACCAGGTACTTACTTGGTACTTACATGCCACTTATCAAGTATTTAGCTGCTACATGCCTGGTATTTACCAAACCAAGTTCAAAATGGGTCAAAGATGTAATTTTAAACAGTCCAACACTCTAAATATGAAACCAATCCCATAAAAAATGTGTCCAAAATGAGTCAAAAACCAAATTAAAAAATATTGTCAAACCCATTCAAGGCCATGTTTGAGTCATTTCTGCACAAAGTCATTGTAAACCCTGTGAGAAAAAAAATAAAAGTGGCGATTCAGTTAAAACCAGGCAAAAACCAAAGTCCAAAACATTTCATGTCCAGCATGAAAGTCTAAATATAGCAAAAATAAATTTCAAAACCAAAAGAATACCCTCGTCCCAAGTCCGAAGTAATCTGGCACCAAAAAGACACATGCTTTAATCTAATTCAAAGTAATATTCAAGCTAATACCTATTCAAAGTACTTCCAAACCACATCAAAACTCAAGCCTGAAACTAGACAATAATTCATTGCAAAACCAGTCTGAAACTGGAGTTAAACCCCTACAAACACCAGTTAAAACCAAGACTTTATTTGCTGTACTGAACACGGAAAACACCAAGTAACCACAAAAATAAGACCCTTTAGGTTTGCTTGCTGTGAGAATGTTTTAAATCTTTTATTGAAATGGTGATCGATTGTCTTTTTCTACCCACCACACTCAGGTGTCTCCGTCTGACATATCCGACTCACCAGACAAGCGCCCCTCCTCTCCTCAAACCCCTCACTCAGCTCGGCCCATTCCTCCAGAGGTGCGCCGGCTCATCGTGAATAAAAACGCTGGAGAGACACTGCTGCAGCGTGCCGCCCGGCTTGGATACGAGGTAACAAGAAACAAACGCACACGTGGTTACATTCTGTAATTAACTTTGTTACGATGCAGATTTCAGTTTGGGCCCCTTAAATACGTATCTTCATTTTTTTCATCTTATTCAAAATTTTCTCTCGAACTTTAACTTGTTGCTTCAGATGAAAAACAAATGTTTGAGCCACACCCTCAGCTCATTCCTTGGTCCTCTGTTTTGGACAGATTTTACTGAAACTTCGTGGTGGGCACAGTTCCGCTAATTTGCTAAAAAAAAAAAACAGCTGTTAAAAAATACCTCTAGCAGAACAGTATCAAAGAGCTAAAATCACAAGAACAGGAGCTAATAGCTAAAATGAGTTGCATGTTTTCTAATAGCTAAAAGCTAAAATGATCAAAACAGGACCACAAAGCTAAATAAGCTGAACTTAGCTAAAAGCTAAAATTATTAAAATAGAAGTTTAAAACCAACAGTACAGATAGTTAAATGCTAAAACTAGAAAAACTTTGGTAATACACTGGAATATCTTGCAAAAAGAGCTGAAGTTCTCGACCTTGACCTCTCAAGATATCTGTTAAGTTCCTGGCAAACCAATACAGACATGTTCTTGTTTTTTAGTTTTCTACACTGGGTTGTTGTTTTTTTTTTTTGTTACATTTTCTTTTAAATACCATTTTATTTTCACTTGTTAAAAAAAAATCTCTATTTGTACGCATCCTTTATGATATCTATTATTGTCTTTGTCGTCTACGGTTGTCGTCACTCTTTGTTAAAATTCAGGTCTCTCTTGTAAATGAATCCCTGAGGCTCGATGGGATTAACCTGTATAAATAAAGGTTGAATGAATGAATCTTATAACAGCTACAGTAAAAGCGGAACTAAGTTTTCGTTTAGCGAATTAGCATTTTCGCTAACTTTGGAAACCTTTAGCTGAATTAGCTTCTGCTAAATTAGGTTTCATCAACTTTAGGTCTGCTAACAAAATTCCCAAGCTTGTTCCTCTGTTTGTTGTGGGCGTACCTTGAAGAGCCCATTAGGCATGCTATTGGCTTACTACGTGCTCTCTCAGGACATTATTACCTGCAGTGTCCACTCAGTGAGGACTGAACTTGGCAAAAGGGCCTTCTCCTACTCCGCTCCTGTTTCCTGGAAACTGATATAGATCTGAAGCTCTCGACCTTGACCTCACTAAGTGGTTTCAAACATTTGTTAAGTTCCTGGGAAAAAACATAGCAGACATGTTCCTCTTTTTAGTTTTCTATACCGCTTTACAACCTAGCTGGGTTTTTTTAAATACCATTTTATTTTCACTTGATATTCTCAATTTGTATGCATCCTTTATAATTGTCCACTGTTGTCATCACTCTTTAATAAAATCAGGTCTCTCTAGTAAACGAGTCCCCGAGGCTCAATGGGATTAACCTGTATAAATGAAGGTTGAATGAAAAGTTAACAACTGTATGAAAATACAAGTACAATATTTTTAAATGACCATGGGTAATAAATACCACAACCAATACATCTCAAGTTGTAAATATTTTATAATAAATTGACATGGATACAAGTTGAAGGGGCTTCGTTTTGGTGCTCCTTTTGCCATCATCATCATCACTAAAGTCCTGCCGAGTCCCGAGTTAGAATTCAACAAACGTCTAAGATCAAGTGGAGACAGAAAACACACACACACACACACGTGTGATATGAATACTTCATGCATGGTGCGACAGCTCCTGTCAGGACCCACGAGTGTTGGCCTCGCTCTCTCGTTGAGGTGCAGCGGTGAAGCTAACGAGCTCAGTTTGCTAATGAAGCCGTCATCCATCACTGCACGTACGTTGCGCGCGCGCACGCACACTTTTGCTGCTGCAATCAGTTTTCAGAGAGCAGCAAAGGAACAGAGGGAGGTTTCATTATGTTTTTGGTCTGAAGGTGGAACCGTTCTTCACCTGCAGAGCTTCTTCATTGTCTTGTGAGACGTGTTTAACCCTTTAAACCCAGAAACGGGACCATGTTCTGTCGGAAAACCATTCAGGCTGGTTGTGTCTTTCCTCTGAACGTGAATGTTCAGTCTTTTGTTCTTCTTCGTCTTGCAGTCCTGATGACAAGTAAAGGGATGTGTCTTCACTCTTTAAGGATGCATCTTATTGTGCTTTTAAATAGTGAATGACATTCACGAGGGAGTTTCCAAAATGTCTTGAAATAATTTCAAGGGTTCTGTCACAAGAATTTTGAGAAAGTTCAATTGTTACTTAAATGGAACAAACCCTTTTCAAAAGCTTCTCAAATTTTGTTTCTTCAAGTCACGTATGAAAATCAAGCAATATATAAAAATTGTGAGTGGCACGGCGGCACAGTGGTTAGAACTGTCCCCTCTCAGCAAGAAGGTTCCAGGTTCCCCTCCAGGCTCGTCTCTGTGGCATTTGCATGTTCTGCCTTTACAGGTCTTTCCAGGTACTCCAGTTTCCTTCCACAGACCAGAAATATGTAGGTTAGGTCAACTGGTAACTCCAAATTGTCCATAAGTGTGTGTGAGAGTGTGAATGTTTTTTTGTTTTTTTTGTCTCTGTGTCCCTGTAATAAACTGGAGACCTGTTCAGGGTGTACCTTGCCTCTCCCAGTGACTGCTGGAAAGAGTTCCCCAGTTTCCCTTGACCTGGAAAACAGAAGCTGATAAAAGTGATGGACACTGTATAAGACGGCGACAACGGTATCGTTACTGATCAGGGACAAAAATGAGAATCTCAAATCATGTCTTACACAAGAGGAATGATTGTTGGAAGGGGATCGGGGCCCATATTCATACATTCCAGATTTCACGACTTTCGTGCAAAACCTTTGCCCCAATGCGGCATTACAGTCACACAATGGTTGGATGATAGTTGCAATTACAAATAAATCATAATTTTGACATATTATTATCACAGGACCTTCATGAGACTATCCTAGGAAGTTCATGAGATTATTGCAGAAAAATTTCAAGACTATCACAAGAAGCTCTTATGACTATTGCAAGGCATTCTTGAGACTATCAAAAGGCAATGTTGAGACTGTTGCAACATGTTCTTGACAGTTGCAAGACATGCTTGAAATTACCACAGGATGTTCTTGAGACTATCACAAGACATCCTTAAGACTATCTGAGGACTTTATTGAGGCTATCAAGGAGGCTTTTGAAATATTGCAGGATATTTTTTTTTACATTTTTGCTACATGACGCTGATGATTTAGCACATTTGTGCAATGTTAGTGCAATATGCACAGACATAAGTACAAAATATTTTAGACTGCAACTTAAACATACCGTGTTTATATGCAAATGTCCCATAATTTTTAGTCCCTGATTACTGACTATAACTTGTAGCAAAGGGAGACAGTGGATTCATGTTGAAACCGTATAATCGTAGATGAGATTCCTTAAGACTTGAAGTTGTACTGAGGTGGTGACAAAGTTGTTTCTCTGACTTTTGGGTCATTCTCGTGATCTTTTTCTGGACAGTTAAGGCGTTCTGGTCTCACAGTGTTTTTTTTCTCGTTTCCAGGATGTGGTTCTGTACTGTTTGGAACGGCGTCTTTGTGATGTCAACCACAGAGACCATGCTGGGTACTGTGCCCTGCATGAGGCCTGCTCTCGTGGCTGGCTGGGTATTGTACGCCACTTGATCAACTACGGTGCCGACGTCAACTGCAGTGCTCAGGACGGAACCAGGTACGTTCTGTCTCAGACAGGCTGTGGTATTACAGTACTAAAATCTGTGGTTTGATGTGGATTTATTGTGTGAGATACACTAAATTATATTATGATTATGACTGCACACATACTCTCTCTCTCACTCACTCACTCACTCACTCACTCTCACACACACACACACACACACACACACACATATATATGTATATATACAGTAGTCCCTCGTTTATTATGGGGGATCCATACCCTGAAGACCCGCGATAAGTGAAAAACCACAATAGGGATAGTGCAAGTAGTAAGTAGTGGTGCAGAAGGAAGCTTTTTCTGCAGCTCACAAATGTGCAGCGGGTGCTAAATCATTTAAAATAATTTATTTTAAATTAAAAGTCCATGCCAATCGTGCGGCTCATCCATCAATCAGCCAATCGTGTGTCATGTTCAATCTTATTTTGAAAAATCGCAATAGAGCGAGTCCACGATAAATGAACCGCGAAGTAGCGAGGGAATATATATATATATATATATATATATATATATATATATAATTGTATAATTTGTGTAACTGCACACTTTTGTAATTTGGTTCCTTTTTGTATTAAAAAAATAATTCTGCAAGAGAGTGGGTGCTACATATATGTCAACTACAAAATATAATATTTTTGATCATTTTTGTAATTTCATTACATTTTATGATTGTATAATACATTGTGTTGCCTGCATAAAGACGATTGTCTTTAGGAAAATGTCAAATATTGAATTATTGGCTTGCATTCAGGACTTTGTTTTTAACTTAAAGGGCTTTTACAATACAATAACAAATGACTGCATTTTGTTCCAATGTATAAAGACTTACCCTTAAAATTTAGATTTTTTTTTCAAGGAAATTCATATTGTTTGCTATTTTGCATGCCAAAGTTTTAAACAAAGGTTGATCAACTATGTTAGTCATTTTGAATTTGATTGACTCCAAAATGTAATCAGTTTTTGATGTACAGCCAATGGTTATTTTCAGAGAGTTTCATTTTCTAACACACACACACACACACACACTCACAATTAGATTATTCCCCACCACCATGAAGAGTGGGCTATCCTATAACTTTAAGTTAGTGTTTATGACTTTACTCATCTCTGTATTCTGATCAGGCCACTTCATGATGCAGTGGAAAATGACCACCTGGATGTGGTACGATTCATGCTGGCCTGCGGTGCTGATCCTACCTTGACCACCTACTCTGGGCGAGGACCAATCAGCATGACACACAGCGCAGCCATGGAAACATTTCTGGAAGGTAAGAGTTGTTATTAAGATATTGTAGAAATATTGTAGGAATTTGAAATAAACACTATAAAAATGTATACAAGTACTTTTTTCCTCTGCTGATATTGGAGACCACTTCCACTGTAGATCCTCCTATGTTTTTTTTTTCCTTTGAAGTCCACGGCCATCTCCTTCATCTTCTTCACATTGATGTGAAGGATATTCTCCTTGCACCAGCTCTCCAGGGTTTCCATCTCCTAGCTGGACTCATCGTTGTTTGTGATGTATCCCACCACCGCTGTATCATCTGCAAACTTTACAATGTGACAATGTCAGTATGCACAGTCATACTTCTCACCCTATCTCTGAGGGAGCATCCAGCTACTCTGTGGAGGAAACTCATTTCAATCGCCTGTATCCGCAATCTTGTTCTTTTGGTCACTACCCAGAGTTTGTGGCCATAGGTGAGGGTAGGAATGTAGACCAACCGGTAAAAAGAGAGCTTTGCCTTACAGCTCATCTCCCTCTTCACCACAATGGACTGGCACATAGTCCGCAATACGGCAGACACTGCACCAATCCGTCTGTCAATCTCACGCTCCATTCTTCCCTCACTCTTGAACAAAACCCCTAGATACTTGAACTCCACTTGAGAAAGAGCCTCACCCTCAACCCGAAGAGAGCAATCTACCAGGGGGAAGGGGAAGTCTGAGATTGTCATCATTGTATGTTCCCATACAATGGTGAAATTGGTTCTCTTCATTTATCCCATCACGTGAGATACACTCAGGTGGAGTAGTGGGCAGCCATGTAGGTGCCCGGGGTGCAATTGGGGATTGGGCATCGTGCTCAGAGACACCACGACATGTGGGAATGGCTGGGAGTCAAACCGCAACTTTTTTGTCCCCAGTTGGCTGCCCTACCTCTACCCCATCTCGGCCACATGAGGATTTCTGAAGACCATGTTCTCAAATTTGAAGATGCTGATTCTCATCACAGCCACTTCACACTCTGCTGTGAACTGCTGCAGTGAGAGTTAAAGACTATGGCACGATGAAGCCAACAGGACCACATCATCCGCAAATAGCAGAAATCGAATCCTA
This sequence comes from Nematolebias whitei, assembly GCF_014905685.2. NCBI lineage: Eukaryota > Metazoa > Chordata > Actinopteri > Cyprinodontiformes > Rivulidae > Nematolebias > Nematolebias whitei. The sequence goes on along the minus strand of NC_056520.1, from coordinate 12,119,062 downwards.
AGGTCACTACACAGGACTCCTTCCACCCTTTGGTTACACCAGGAAATTCTGTCCATAAAAGTTATGAACAGAGTCAGTGACAATGGGCAGCTCTGGTAAAGTACAACTCCCACCCAGAAGAAGTCATGTGTTCATGATGAACAAACCATGACTAGCACAGAAGTGCAACAACAGAAAACCTCTCTGATTCAGATCAAAGAGGACGTTCCTCCCAATCACGTCCCTTCAGGTCACACTGTCATTACCTACGTGGGCATTGAAGTGCCCCAGCAGAATAAAGGAGTCCCCAACTGGCGCACCTTCCAGCACCCCCACCAAGGACTCCAAAAATGCTGGATACTCTGAACTGTCATTTGGCACTGTTACAATGGGAGCTGGATGCTGGCCACGGGCCACTGCAGTTAGCTGCTGCTAGCCATGGGCCAGCGTGGGCTGGAGGCAGGTCCTGAGTCCGGGAGGAGGCCTAAGGCCCACAGCTAGCAGCTGCTAGCTGAAGTGTCCCATGGCCCGCATCCAGCTCACGTTGTATCCAGCTCCCGTTGTAACAGCATGTAGGCAAAAACAACTGTCAAAGCCCATCCCCCAACCACAAGGAAGCTACCCTCTCATCTACTGGGAAAAACTCAAACACACAAGCACCAAATTGGGGGGCTAAGAGTAGACCCACACCAAGTTGGCACCTCTCACCATAGGAAACTCTAGAGTGGAATAATGTCCAACCCCTCTCAAGGAGATTGGTTCCAGAGCCCATGTTGTGCATCGAGGTGAGCCCAACTATATCTCCTTCCCCGCCAGAGAGGTTACGTTCCATGTTCCAAGAGCCAGCTTTGGTAAGCCAAGGTAAAAAGCACCAATACTGCTGCCTTTGGCCACTGCCCATGGAGTCATGCACCCGACTCGTATGGCCCCTCCCGCAGGTGGTGGACCCACAGGACGGCAAACCTATGTTGCTCATTCAGGCTGAGCCTGACCCGGCTTCTAACAAAGCCAGTACAATAATTCACTTATAGTTTAGTGGAGCAAGTTCCAGTTATTCAGGTTATTTATTTCAGTTTGCTCAAACAATCTAATTCCATCCATCCATCCATCCATTTTCTTTACCCGCTTATTCCATTTTTGGGTCACGGGGGTCGCTGGTGCCCATGTCCAGCAATCACTGTGCGAGGGGCGGGGTACACCCTGGACGGGTCGCAAGTCCATCACAGGGCCACATAGAGACAAACGAGACAAACAAACATTCACTCTCTCAGTCACACCTAGGGACAATTTAGAGTTACCAATCAGCCTAACATGCATGTTTTTGGACTGTGGGAGGAAACCGGAGTACCCGGAGAAAACCCACGCATGCACGGAGAGAACATGCAAACTCCACCCAGAAAGGCCCCTGGACCGGGGTTTGAACCAAGGACCTGCTCGCTGAGAGGCAGCAGCTCTACCAGTTGCGCCACCGTGCTGCCTACAATCTAATTCAATGCAGTTAATTTTAATTAATTAATTCCACTTTTATCAAGTAAAAATTGTACAGTTAATTTAATTATAGTTTCATTCAGTTCATAAATACAGCCCAAATAAAGTCTATTATATAGTATTTTAAATCTGTATGTCATTTCAAAAAGGTTTGAATTAATTCAAGACAAAAATTATAGTTTCACTCAATTTTTTTTCTGATAAATAATTAACTAAACTCAATTAGAATCAGATTATCTCCAATTATTTTCCAGGAGTACATTGCAGTTCATTCCATTGATCCATCCATTATCTTCCACTTGTTTGGGAGCTGGATCTCAGGGGCAGCAGATTGAGCAAGGAGGCCCAGACAATTCTTTCCACAGCCTCTTTTTCCAGCCCTTCTGTGAGGATACCAAGGAGTTCCCAGGCAAGCTGAGAGACATAGTCTCTCCAGCGTGTCGTGGGTCTTCCCCAGGAACTTCATTCGGACATGCCCGTAAAACCTCACTAGGGAGGCATCCAGTTCCAGTTGCCTGAACCACCTCAACGTGTTCCTCTCAATTTGGAGGAGCAGTGGCTCTACTATGAATTTTTTCTAGATAACTGATCTTCTCACCTTATCTCTAATTGAACATCCAGCCATCCTTTGGAGAAAACTCATTGGATCACTGGTATATGTAATGATGTTCTTTCAGTCATTACCCAAAGTTCATAACCATAGGTGTGGGTAGGAACGTAGACCAACCGATAAACAGCAAGATTCGCCTTGCAGCTCACCTTCCCCTTCATCAAAACAGACCTGCAAAGAAACTGCAATACTGTGGAAGCAGCACCAATCTGTCTATAAATCTCATATTCCATTCTTCCCTTACTCATGAACAAAACTTTGAGATGCTTGTGCTCTTCCACTTGAGGCAGTATCTCACTCCAAAACTGGAGAGGGCAATTCAGCCATTTCTGAATGATGACCATGGCCTTAGATTTGTGAACCACTGTGGTGAGAGCTGCTGATCACAGCACAATGATGCCAATAGGACTCCCATCATCCACAAATAGCAGAAATGGAATCCTGAGGTCACCAAACCGGACTCCCTGTGTCCCTGGCTGCAGTGAGGAATTCTGTTTATAAATGTTATGAACAGAATTGGTAACAATGCACAGCTCTGGCTAGCAGTACTGGCAGTGTCTGACTCCCACCCTGAAGGGGTTTGACTTACTGCTGGCAATGCAAACCAAACTCACACCACTTGTATAGGAACTGAATGGCCTGTAGCAATGGACCCCAATCCCATACTCATGGAGCACCCCAACAGTGTACCCCAACTCAGATTCCTCCATACAAGACATGCTGGTGGGGTTGAGAAGGTCCAAAAAGTATTTGTTTCACCTTCCGAGAACATCACTGGTTGAAGTCAACAGCACACCATGCCCACTAAACACAGTGTTGGTAAAGTGCTGCTTTCTTCACCTCAGCTGCCTGATGGTTTGCCAGAATCTACTCTGAGCTATTCAAAAGTCTCTATTCAAGACTTCACTGAACTTCTTCCACATCCAAGCCTTAGCAACAGCCAGGGATGCAGCCTGCTTAGCCTGCCGATATCCCTCAGCTTCCTCCTGAGTCCTAACAGCTAACATGGCCTAATAGGACTTCTTCAGCTTGATACTCTCCCTCATCCAGTGTGTCCACCACTGGGTTCAAGGATGGTCTTTGCAAGAGGCACTGACAACCTTGAAGCCACAGCTCAAGACTGCCTCCTTGACAACAATCCATTCTGACTCTGTTCCCCACCTTCGCTGGGATATGGTTGAAGTTCCATCTGATGTGATCTTTTGCCAGACATTCCCAGCAAACCCTCAGTACACTTGAAGGTCTATCTGGCCTGCCCAACATCTTTCCCCGCCATCTGTTCCAACTCACCACCAGTGGGTGATCAGTTGATAGCTCAGCTCCTTTTTTCCCCCAAGTGTTTGAAACATCCAGCTGCAGATCAGACGACACAACTACAAAGTCTATCGTCGATCTGCGGCCCAGGGTGCCCTGGTGCATTTGTGGACATCCTCATGTTCATACATGGTGTTTGTGAAGGAAAAACTGTGACAAGTACAGAAGTCCAACAACAGAGCACCGCTCCGGTTCAAATCAGAGGCCATTCCTCTCAACCAGCCCCAACAAACCATTTATTCTAATTTTATACAAAATAGTATAAAAACATGACTATAAAAACCAATAGATGAAGCACTAAGTTTTAGGAAAAAACTTACTAAAAAATGATCAAATATTGTGAAAGAAAAGTGTTCGAATCAACAAGGAGTTGAACGTATCTGTGTGTATGTGTTTGTGTGTGTGTATGTGTGTACTCGGCAGCCTGTCTGATTACCATTCCCTGCCTGTATTTGTTCTCTCCATCTCCTCCTCCCTTCGCTCTCTCCAGAGGAGTTTAATGAGGCTTGGCTGCTGAATCCCAGAACAGCTTACTGACAAACACACACACACACTCCTGCCAGCATCCGTCTCCTCAGTGCAGAGCGCCACGGCGGCGAGTCGGCACCGTCTGAACACAAACACTCATCTTCTTCACCACATATTTCACCGTGTGTGGCTCCACTGTTTTCAGCTCGCTGCCTTCATCCTCTCTGATTGGTCGGCTCTTTGATCGGCTTTAACTCTGTGGCTCTTTCTGCCTGCAGACTATCTGTCTGACATCCAGGGAAGGTCGGAGGGCGACCCAGGCATCTACTGGGAGTTTTACGGCAGCTCGGCATGCGGTTAGTTCACACACAAACACCGCACTGATGTCCTCAGGAAAAGAAAGCAGGAAGGCTGGAAAAAAAGAACAATAAATCAAAGGACTTTGCTTCCATCTGCCATTATTGAAGACAAACAGATGAAAAGAAAAGCAGCAATAAGTATCATGGTTGAACCCTAATCTGAGCGCTTTATACAAAGGAAAGAGTCCACCATTTTTATTATTTATCAAACTAAAACAAAATGGAAAAACATTTAACAAGTCAATATTTAACCACCAAAATAAGTTTAAAAATCAGTGTGTGGATGAGGGCAAGCAAGGAAGCAGAAAATAGCAATGAATTATCTTCATGAAACCAGGAATGGACAAATTAGGACTAGAAGAACTCGGGCTAAAGAAACATTACACTACTTCATGAGATATTCTATTAACAAATTAGGCCAACAAAGATCTGGACTGGTGCTATGAAACCAGAGCTAAAGTAGGCCCACAAAGACTGGACCTGAAGAACTAGACCAGAAAAAATGTCAGACTGAAAGAACTAGTACAGAAAATAACCAGTCATTTGAATAATTATGTTTTGTTGCTCTTTCAGAGACTATGACTGAAGTGGGAGTCTATAACATTCTGGCTGACCCACCGGGACCAGAAGAAGATGAGGAGAATGAAGAAGATGACATGGATGAGGAACATCGTGCTAGGAGGGAAGTGTTTGAGTTTGAGCTTTCTGATCGACCGCTGCTGCCGTGCTACAACATCCAGGTGTCACTGTCACAGGGGTGAGTCAAAAATACTCACCTTCCTTGTGTTGGTATAACAGGAAACTGTCCATATGTGGACTATAAATGGGTACTACAGGAAAGTAAATGTCGAAGGGTCAAAGGTTTTATGTTTATTTATTTATTAACCTTTATTTAACCAGGCAAATCCCACTGAGATCACAAATCTCTTTTGCAAGGTAGACCCGGGCTTGAAGGCTGCCTCACATGCATGTTTTTGATCTGTGGGAGGAAACCGGAGTACCCGGAAAAAACCCACGCAAGCATGAGAAGAACATGCAAACTCCACACAAAACGACCCCAGGTCCAACTGGGGGTTGAACCCAGGACCTTCTTGCTGTGAGGCAACAGTGCTAACCACTGAGCCATCGTGCTGCCGTTTTTTATGTTAACATTAGGAACAGATTATGTAGGAGCCAAGGAACCTGGATCTAAATGAACAATCAAAAGATGGAGGATTAAATTCTAAAGAACCCTGGAGAGAAAAAAATGAATGTAGAAATAAGGTTTTTTAAAACTGAAATATATTTAAACTAAATAATTTGACTAGAATCAGGACTAGGATTAATCTGACTAAAGGTAGTAGTACAGTAAAACCTTTGAAAGTTCAAGGAGATCCAAAAGAACAAACCTTTTAAAGTTCAAGGAAATTCTGTAGGTCTGGATCTCTTATTGAATAGGGAATAAGAGAACCATTAGTAGTTTTAAGTACTAAAAGTATATGGACTTCATGATATAGCCCTCAAGGTCATCCTAAATATTTATCATTAAGAGCAGCATCATCAGCATAGCTGCATGATTGTAAATCTTCGTCATTGCCACAAAGACAAATGTTGACCATGGTTCTAAAGTCTTATCTGAACATTTAAAGTTTAACTTTAGGTCAGATCTGATTTATCCGACCTATGAACTAAAATTATTAAGATGAAAAAAATAAACATAATCATAATGAAGAGCATCATCATCAGCATGGCTGAATAGGTATAAATCTTTGTCATTTTTATTGAGACTAGTGTTCATGAGATCTTGAAAGTCTTGAGCAACACCGTCACATAACTGAATTGGTGGTGGTTGTTTTAACGACAAAGCTGCGTCCTCCAAACCATATGGTTTCAACCTGCCTCCACTAGATGTTGAACGTGTGGTATTTTGATTTTTTTTCCCCAACATTAACCCATCTTCCCATTTAAAATGTCTAAGCAAATACAGTGGGTGAGGAAGTGCAAAAAAAGAGTTCTGATCAAGAGCAATGTTGGAAGAGGGGAGCCTGTGTGGTCTCGCCAATTGGGGGAATTGAGAAGAGATCATGAAGGCTCCCTAAAAGGGAGATGAGGTTGGGATGAGAAGACTCATAGCCCCCAAGGTAAGGAAGAAAGTTTAGGAAGAGGTGAATATATTTTTTTTTTGCCTAGTGGCAGAGGAAATTGGAAGGAGAAAATTAAAGCCCCTAGGTTGGAGAGAAGATGAGGAGATGATACTGGTAAATCCTCGCCAGGTGAAAAAAGAGCGCAGGAGGAGAACATAATTCCTTGTCAGGTGGAGAAGGACTGTGGAAGGAGGAGACATAAATCCTTGACAGGTGAAAGAGGAGGTTGCGATGGGGAGACCATTGTCTCTCCCCACCTCCAAGGAAGGAGAAAAGGTTGGGAGGAGGAACACAAAATTCCTCACGAGGAGGAGAACATAATTCCTTGCCAGGTGGAAGATGAGATTAGGAGGAACCCATGAGCACTTGTTAACTGGGAGAGGATGTTGGGAGGAGACCGTGACAGCCCCCAAGGTAGGGAAAGAGGTAGGGTAAAGGAGATTGTGATAGCCCCAACAAAGGGAAGAATGTTGGGAGGAGGATAAAATAATTCCTTTCCATGTGTAAGAGGAGAGCGGAAGGAGGAGAACTCCCAAAAGGTCATGAAGAAGGTTAAGTAATCCCCAACATAGGGAAGAAGGTTGAGAGGATGAGAAAATAATTCTTCTCCACGTGGAAGAGGAGGACAGGAAGAGGAGACCTGATAGCACAAAACATAGGGAAGAAGGGTAGGAGGAGACCGTGATGACTTGCCAGGAGAGTAAGGAAGTGGTATGAGAAAATAGTTTCCACCAGAAAGAAGAGGTCATGAGGAGGTGAACATAATACCCCACCAGAAGAAGAAGGAGGTAGGAGGAGCTGCAGAGGTTATATTTTGACAGATGTCAAACCCAATGACATATTGTCTCTATTTCTGATGATTTCTGAGTGTTGAAAATACATTTAACCAACAGATTTACACAGAGATTCTTAGCTAGTCGGTGTTTTTGTGTAGAAGAAATGACAAAAACATTGTTTTAAACAACTATGCGCTGTCTCAAGCAATATTGTTATCTCCTGTGCAACCTTTGTTGAATATGACTCTCAAATACAGATACATTAAGTGCAACTTCATTTTCTTAAAAAACTTTCCAAACTTCATCCTCACCAATCTTTTCTACTTCTTGGTCCACCATTTATATGACCTCTACTCTTCTTTCCCATTCATTCTATTCATTTATTAGCTCCACAACGTGCTCCTTCCATCTTCCCATCATGGTCTTCTCACTTTTTAGAATATTACCATTTCTATCTTTAACATGCCTAACCTTCTGCACATCCTTTCCAGTCTGATCCTTCTGTCTCACCAGTTGATACAATCCATTTTCTCTCCTTAGTGTCCAACCTCTTGTAGAACTTATATGCCTTATTTCTTGCCTTTGCTACCTCCCTCTTTGTTTTATGTTGTATCTTATATTCCTGTCTCTTCTCTTCAGTCATCTTACAGTCCCATTTCTTCTTGGCTAATTTCTTTTTCTGCTTAAATTCTTGCACTTCCCCACTCTACCACCAAGTTTCCTTATCAACTTTTATCTGTCAAGATGGCACACCAAGTACCTTCCTACCTGTCTCTCTAACTCCTGTTGCTGAAGTTGCCCAGTCATCTGGAAGTTCTTATTACCACCCAGAGCCTTTAATAACGTCTCTCTGAACTCCTTGCTATATTTGTCCTTCCTAAACTTCCATCATTTGGTCTTATTCTATGATTTTACTTTTCTTCTCCTTTTCACCAGAACAGTTATCTAGCACACTATCATTCAATGTTGTCTGAACATGCTCTCCCCTGCTTAGGTTACCACTACTACAAAAGAATGTAATTTGTGTACTCCTGCCTCCACTCTTATAGTCACCCTATGTTCCTACCTCTTTTGGAAATAGGTGTTTACTACACCATTCTTTAGGCAAGTTTCACCACAATCTGGCCTTCCTGGTTCCTTTCCTTGACACCAAAACTACCCATCACTTCCTCATTCCCTCTGTTTCCTTCACCAACATGTCCATTCAGGTCTGCTCTGATTACCACTCCTCCCTGGGAATATTCTATCACTTCATCTAGAGATCCATCCAGAATTTCTCCAACTCTTTTATCTCTCATCCAACTTGTGAACCATAACCAGTGACAACATTCAATATCAGACCTTCAACTTCCACCTTTAAACCTATCACTCTATCTGACACTCTTTTGATTGATTGATTGATTGATTTTTATTGTCAATTCTGCATATGTACAGGACATACATAGAAATTGAAATTGCGTTACACTCCTACTCAAATTGCAGCAAACAACAACATTAGCAAAAATAAACTAACACAACTAGTTATATAAAAAAATATAAAAAAATATAAAAGTGAACAGCAGCAGGACCTCTGATGCAACGTGCTCAATAGTGACTAACAGGAGACAAAGGGACGCTGACTGAAGACAATAACATGATGAGAGGTAGATAATGGATGTGCAAGGCCAGAGTAAACAATAGTGCAATATAAAGTATAAACCTGAGAAACTTAGTAAAGTGAAGGTGTGCATACCGGTTCTATATAGAGTCACAGTTATGTACTGATGAGGTGATTAAGTGGAAATGACAATACCAGAATTACCAGAATAAAGAATAAAGAATAAACAGGACGAGTTGATCATAACAGTAGTGCAAAATATAATGCAATAAACAGTAGAGTGAGCTTGTAGGCTGTTAAAGTGACCGATTCATGAACTATTCATAAAACTAAAT
>NC_056520.1:12102723-12109613 GCF_014905685.2 Nematolebias whitei | reverse complement strand
GGGGGGGGGGGTGTCAGGAAGCTGAGTTAGTGTGTGCAGGGTGGCAGAAGTGGGAGAGGGGGCTGAGGGGGGGCAGGCAGAGAGTTCAGCATCCTCACGGCCTGATGGACGGAGCTGTTCCACAGTCTGCTGGTCCTAGAACTGAGGCTACGCAGTCTCCGCCCTAATGGCAGCAGGTTGAAGAAGCAGTGTAGCGGGTGGTCAAGATCTCCCACCCAGCAGAGGGCTTTACTTCTGAGGCGAGAGCTGTGGAGGTCCTGAAGGCAGGGGAGAGAGGTGCCAATGATCTTCTCAGCTGTCCTCACGATCCGCTGGAGGGATTTGCGGCAGGATGCTGTGTAGGCCCCGTACCACACAGTGGAGCAGCTCATCAGGATGCTCTCGATGGCCCCCCTGTAGAAGGTTGTCATGATGGGGGTGGGGGCTCTCGCTCTTCTCAGCTTGCGGAGGAAGTAGAGCCGTTGGTGAGCCTTTTTGGCCACTGCTGCTGTGTTGATGGTCCAGGAGAGGTCCTCAGAGATGTGCACACCCAGGAACTTGGTGCTGCTCACCCTTTCCACAACAACACCGTTGATGGATAGTGGAGCATGTTTTGTCTGAGTTCTCCTGAAGTCCACAACAATCTCCTTGGTCTTCTCTGTGTTCAGCAAGAGATTGTTGCGTTTGCACCAGGAGACCAGCCGGCTCACCTCGCTCCTGTAGAGTGACTCATCGTTGTTGCTGATGAGGCCTACCACAGTCGTGTCGTCCGCAAACTTGATGAAGAGGTTGGAGGGGTGTGATGGAGAGCAGTCGTAGGTTAGTAGAGTGAACAGAAGGGGGCTCAGCACACATCCTTGTGGGGCCCCCGTGTTCAGAGTGATGATGCTGGATGTGTTGCTGCCAACCCGTACTGCCTGTGGTCTTCCGGTAAGGAAGTCAAGCAGCCAGTTGCACAGTGATGTGTTCAGACCCAGACTGTCCAGTTTCCAGATGAGTTGTTGTGGAATGATTGTGTTGAATGCAGAACTGAAGTCGATGAAGAGCATTCTGACATAGGTGTCTTTCTTGTCCAAATGTGTGAGGGCTGAATGAAGAGCAGTGGCGACGGCATCATCAGTCGAGCGGTTTGACCGATATGCAAACTGGTAGGGGTCCAGGGAGGGGGGGAGGGAGGACCTAATGTGTTGCATGACTAGTCGCTCGAAGCACTTCATGAGGATGGAAGTGAGTGCAACCGGGCGGTAGTCGTTGAAGCAGGAGGGAGACGTTTTCTTGGGGACAGGGATTATGGTGGTGGTTTTGAAGCACGTGGGGACCACAGCCTGGCTCAGTGAGGTGTTGAAGATGTCAGAGTACACCTCTGCTAATTCGCCAGCGCAGTCCTTCAGCACGCGACCAGGTATGTTGTCGGGACCAGGAGCTTTCCGAGCGTTGGTCTTGCTGAATGCTCTCCTCACCTTGTCCGGGGACAGTGTGATCACCTGGTCTCCAGGAGGGGGGGTGGCTTTTTGTGCAGGTGTGCCATTCTGTGCCTCAAACCGAGCGAAGAACCTGTTCAGGTCATTCAGCAGGGAGGGGGTGCTGTCACAGGTCTGTGGAGAGGGTTTGTAGTCTGTAATGGACTGAATTCCCTGCCACAGGCTCCGAGAGTCTCTGCTGTCCTTGAAGTGTTGGGCTATTTTCTTGGAGTGCTGCCTCTTAGCTTTTTTAATGCCTCTGGACAGGTTGGCCCTAGCTGTCTTCAGGCCTGCCTGGTCTCCAGCGGCGAAGGCAGCATTCCTAGCCTTCAGCAGCTTGTGGACCTCACCTGTCAGCCATGGCTTCTGATTAGCACGGATGGTGATGGTCTTCAGGACAGTTACATCATCAATGCACTTTGTGATATAAGCAGAGACAGTTTCTGTGTACTCCTGAATGTCAGTGAAGTTGTTGTGAGTAGCAGCCATTTTAAACACATTCCAGTCCGTGGTGCTAAAACAGTCCTGGAGTGCCTCAGATGAGCCCTCAGGCCACACTCGTATCTGCTTCAGAACTGGTTTGTTGACTTTAACCAGTGGTCTGAATGCTGGCATTTTCACCTCTACTACATTCCTTACAAATTCCTCCTTTAGGACCACATCTACTCTATTTTTCTCCTTATCCATTTCATGGTAACTCTGCTCTAAAGCTGCGGTCCTTGTTGCCCTTTCACTTGGTCTCTTACACACATACAGCTACCTTCCTTCTCTGCATCATGTCTGCCAGCTCTCTACCGTTGCCTGTCATTTTCCCTACATTTAGAGTTGCTACCCACAGTCCTACATTCTTGACTTTCATCTTCTCCCTCTGTTTCCTGGCACATATCCCTCCTCGTGGGCTTTAACTAACAGTAGCACATTTTTTGGCAGTTGGCTTCAACTGATCCTGTATGTTGTCAATTGACAAACTCACTTGTTTTTTTGTTTTGGCAAAAGTCTTTTACATCAGTTGCCCTTCTTATATCCTTCACCATGTACTCTTCACCATGTATCAAGGCTTGGAAGAGATACCCTGGAGCACTTCTACATACATACAAACATGCATGCATACAAGCATACACACATACATACATACATGCATACGTATGTATGTACATACATATTATTATTATTATTATTGGGGGTTTTTTTACAGAAAAAACAGATGGTTTGACCATTTAAGTTCATTTATTTATGTTCTAAGGGTAAAACCAGGACTTCTTTTCCTTTGTTGAATGTGAAAATGACAAGAATAGAAAAGAAGGCAAGGGTTCGTCTTTTATAAATCCTGCTGTTGAAACTGAAAACATCAGTCGCGATGTTATTGATTAATCATGTCTATGGATGCGTATGAAGGGCAGATTAACACACACACACACGCACACACAGAGCAGCAGACGAGGCCACATGTTGCGTCGGCTGCTGTCTGAATGTTAAGCAGCTCGGTGAATGTGTGCGCCGTTGCTCTGTGGCCTTGTATCCAGGAAGAGCCGTTAATACGACATCAGACGCCACGGAGGGAAAAAGAGAGGCGGAGAACAGCGACAGGGGAGGAAGACGGAGTGGAAGCCAATTAGCTGCGTCGCCACGGCGATGCAATCCTCGTTAACGACCTCTCCGTCTGTCCTCGCTCTCCTCCACTAAGGACCTTTTTTCCTCTTTCTCTCTTTCTCTCTCTCTTTCTCGCACACTGCTCTTCATCCTCTTCTTCCCCTCCTCCTCAGCTTCCTCCTCCTTCCTGAGCTGCAGCCTAATTGGTGTCTGAGTGTGAAAAGACGTGCGATAACAACAAGCAGGAATTTATATATATATATATATATATATATATATATATATATATATACACACACACACACACACACATGTATATGAGTGTGATTAAAATAAAAAAGTGTGTGAGCGTGGTTTTTCTCGGATGGCTTTCTGTTCTTTAATTTCTCGAAATTGGGCTTATTCAGAGTCTTTAGTCCAACTCTAGTCCTGGAAGATTAATTCTAGATCTTTTCATCTGCAGAATTTTTGTTCATAGTGTAGATTTATCAGATCTGACCTGTAAATAGGACTTTAAATGTTTAGATAGTATTTACATTGTGCGAACAACAAAGAGTTATAGCTACCTCATGACTTTGCTGATGACACCACTCTTTAATGATTATCCAGAATCGTTTTGTATTTAAATACTTTAGATTGTGTTTATATCTTGGATAAATCAGTAATAAGTCAAATTTTAAATGTTCAAGGACAAAGTCAAATTTAAACGTCTTGTCAAGTCTTAGAATTAGAATTTAAATATAAACTTTGTGCATTTTTTTTTTCTTTTCCTCCTTCAGTCCCAGAAACTGGCTCCTCCTCGCAGATGTCCTCGGTCGGCTTCGGATGACGTCTCGCTCCTTCCGCCGCCTCTTCCCACAGCTGAACATTCAGTCCATACCTGAAGATGAGTTCTACCAGCAGGCGTCCTTGTCCCAGCTCCTGACAGGTCCAGATGAACAGGAGCTGGCCTCCTTTAGACCCAATGTTAGGGACCCTTTGGAGCTAGTGGAAGCCACCCCGGAGCTTGCTGGCATGCTGGGCTCCTCTCTGGAGTCTGTGGACAGTCGCTGGGACACACTCGAAGCTTCTCCACCCCTGACACAACCCCCATCTTTGAGCCCACCTCAATGTATCGTACCACCATTACCGCCGCAGCAGCAAGATGCAAAACCTGATCCTAAAGTCAGAACTACAGAATCCAACTTAGGACTGCAACGTTCAGCTCCTGTATCTAAATTGCATGTTAGCAAGTGGAAACCACACAAACAAGAAGGTAAAAATGTTGAAATTCCCTCTTTGACAAAGCCAGGCATCACGGTTACTGCCAGCATTTGGGAACCACAAGGACAACAGATCCAGAATCCTGGGATCAATGGGTCCACTGACTCGGACTCTACAGGGGACTTTAAGAACTGGGAACAACACCACCAAGAAAACACCACATTTAACTCTGGGGTTGATGGCAATGCATGGGAACCACAGAGACTACGATGTAGAAGCTACGGGAATTCTGACACCGAAGTGGTAAACAATAGTTCCAACTCAAGTCAGCTTCAGAATAAGAACACTTGGAATTTTAATCCTGCACATTTAAAAGGAGAGGCAAACGCTAACATCTGGAGTATGGAAGTAAGGGTGCTGGACTCTCCAGATACACCTGCTTTGGTTGAACCAAGGCTAGAAAGTCATAATTCTGAGAACTTGAGTCCTGTGAAGCCGGACATCTGGGACCGTCAGGGAACAAAGAAAACTGGTGGCTCCAGCACAGCATCCAAAAGAGACACTAAGACCTGCGAGAACTACAACCAAACATGTAAGGCAATAAAAATGGATGCTGCCTGGCAGAGGAGCCTGACCAATGTCAGAGTCCACATCAGAGACCTGGGGTTGAAAGTCGCCAGCATTCAGAAAGATCTGAAGAAAGAACCAGTAAAGACAGTGGGAAAGACCCCTAAAACCAAAACGAGGTCATGAGACCATTGAACACCACCAGGGAATATTTCACCTTGGAAACTCTGTAAATAACCTCTGACTGTAACTGCATCGTGTGTTGTGTGTAAACTGTAAAAAAAAAAAAAAAAAAAAAAACTTTTTTAATTTATGAGCACTTTGGTCACGTTTGGTCTGATATAAATACATGTCTGTGATGATGACGGTGTTGGTTCTGTCCAGACATCTTGTTGACTCGTGCCACCAAACTATCACTGTTCAATAAACACGAAGGAGGAGGATGAACTCACGAGGATTTTGTTTGGATTATTCTGAAGTATACGGATAGTGGTCTGAGCTGAGTTCATTTTAGTTAAAAGGTGTCACCCTTTGAGTTTGCATTAACTTGAGTCCAATAATGGTATTCTAGTTTGGATTTGGTGATAGTTGCCAGGTTCTTACCTGGACTGTGTCTTCCATCCATTCATTGTTTATCTTCCGCTTGTTCCAAAGTCAGGTTGCGGGTGCAGCAGCTTGAGCGGGGAGGCCCAGACATCTCTTTCCACAGCTACCTCTTCCATCTCTAATTTGGGGTAACCCCAAGGCATTCCCAGGCCAACCCAGAGACATAGTCTCTCCAGCATGTCCTGGGTCTTCCCTGGGGTCTCCTCCCAGTTGGGCATGCCCGAAGCATGGGCGCCTTCCTAGGGAGGTGCTCCCTGGGCGCCTCCCTAGGGAGGTGCTTCGCCCTAAGCACCTCCCTAGGGAGGCGCCCAGGGGGCATCCTTACCAGATGCCCGAACCACCTCAACTGGCTTCTCTCAAATTGTGTCTTCTGACTGAAAATTAACACGTGTAGCCACAATTAGACTAATTTTGTTGCACTAAACCTGTAATTAAGAGTAAAATCCGTAAGCATTTTAATAGCCTCATTTATGGTGGCCCTGAGTTGTAAATGAACATTTCAAAAAATGAAATTACATTTGAAAAAACACAACAAAAACTCAAGAACATTTGAAAAAACAGAATTAAATTTGAAAAAAAGAAATGGAATTAAATTAAGCCAAAGTGGAAATGTTTTTTTTTTTTTTTAACTTTAGCAACATAAAACAGAACAGTGTATAGTAGGGTCATTCCTACTGTCCAGTGCCTTTTGAGTCCTCATGCCATAATGTGGTATATTTTGTTTTAAGGTGGGCTAATGTTTATTTTGTTAATCTTATCTTATATGTTTGACTCCCGTCTACCATAAAACACAACCATGTACACAAGATGAATTTATTTAGATGATTGATGATTATTTATGATTTATTTATTTATTTATTTATTCTAGGGGGGAGTGGTGGCGCAGAGGTTAGAGGAGGTGGGCCTGTGATCGGAAGATCGCCGGTTCACGCCCCGGTACCGACGACATCAAAAATGTGGGTGGGGTAGGTGAAGTACCCACACTTGCCCCCACCCTCATTCGCCTCACTCTGGGCCCATGAGCAAGGCCCTTAACCCCCATCTGCTCCTCAAACAGGTCTCTCTTGAAAATTAGTTCTCGTGGCTCAATGGGACTACCTGTATAAATAAAGACTAAATGAAAAAAATTAAATTAAATAAATCTAATTTTAAATGCAACTTGGGTTTACTGTCATGTCCCCTTCCATGCTTCCTAAATTAAGTTACAATTCTAAGTAATAATAATAAAGTCATTTTCAAAATAATTTTTAATAGTACTATTTATAATAATTCTCATCCAATGACTATTTATGATATCAAAATATTTTTATGTTTAAATTATTAAAAATAAATTGAGTCCATGTGTCAACTGACCACCCTGTTGCTCTAAAATACCTGTCATCCCCCAGTTTGGCTTAATGGAATTTTGTTTTTTCAGATGTAATTCAGTTTTTTTCATCACTTCCGCTTTGGCTACTTCCGCTTTGGCTACTTTCGCTTTGACCA
>NC_056520.1:12083984-12102713 GCF_014905685.2 Nematolebias whitei | reverse complement strand
CACTTCCGCTTTGGCTACTTCCGCTTTGGCTACTTTCGCTTTGACCACTTCCGCTTTGGCTTAATGTAATTCCGTTTTTTCAAATGTAATTTTGTTTTTTCACCACTTCTGCTTTGGCTACTTCCGCTTTGGCTTAATGTAATTCTGGTTTTTTTTTTTCAAATGTAATTCCATTTTTTTCAAATCTTGTTGTGTTTTTGTTGTTTTTTCAAATGTAATATTGTTTTTTTTTAAATGTAATTTTGTTTTTGCAAATGTTCATTCGCACCTCAGGGCCACTGTACTCATTGCTTTCTATACTGTTTATGTAATCAAACTACTTCAGCACATTTTCAGATATTTAAACCCTTTTGATATTAAAAAGTTCAGCTCGTTCAGGACCTATGTGTTAAAATCTTGTGTTTTATGTATTATTTTTAGATATTTAACTTAAGTTTACAAAAAATTGCAAAAAATGCTTCAAAAACGTTATTGTTTTTGAATTGTATGTATTTCAGTGGATTCTACCTCAAAACACCATTCAGACTTTGAAAAGGTACCAAGACGATTCAGCTGATTTTGTAAAATATTTCTAAAATCAAAACAATTTATTTTTATTAATTAACCTTTATTTTACCGGGCAAATCCCACTGAGATTACAGATCTTTTTTTCAGGAAGACCTAAGCCTGAAGGCAGTCTGACGTGCATGTTTTTGGACGGAGAGATGAAACCGGAGTATCCAGAGAAAACCCACGCAAACATGAGGAGAACATACAAACTTCACATAGAAAGACCCCCGGTCCATAACGGGGATTGAACCCGGGATCTTCTTGAGGTGAGGCAACAGTGCTAACCACTAAGCTGTCGTGCTGACAAATTTTAAAACGACAACAAAAAAAAAAAAGGTCATTTTAAGTTGTTTTTTTTTTCCAGTTTTCAGCTGTGATATTTTAATTGTGAGAACTTCCTAAACTTGTAAAACATTTTATTTGACTATTTTTAAATACATATACGAAATGTATATCAAAACAGAAGAACCAGTATGTTTTTCACCCAGTGTTTTTTTTTCCTGTTGTACGACTGATTATTTTCCTTCAAAATCCTCCCAGAAGTTCGAGTCTACACACCCAATCCATCACTTCCATTGTATCCGAGCTTTGAATTTTCTCTTCCAAACAGGAATTGAGAGCTCTCTTCATCTTACTTCCTACATAATCAAACTATTTGTCTGAGACTTACATTTTACTCAGTGTTTCTGTCTGAAGTGTTGTTGTGTCCTGCCCCTCCCCTTTCTGCTCCCCACAAAAATGTGGGAATCACCGTGGAAAACAGTGACTCAGTGGATTCTATGTTTCTGGATTTCTATATTACCCAGCATGCCTTCCTAATCTATTTCCATTATGGCCACCATAGATCCAGTAGAACGTCAGACTTTGTCATATGTAATCAGACCTTTGATGACCTTTGGGTTGAGTCAGAGTACCAGCACAATTTAAAGTCCGAATTAAGGAAGAACAGGAAGTTTGAGCCATCCATCCATTATCTTTTACCTGCTTCTTCCATTTAGGGTCATGGGGGTCGCCGGTGCCCATATCCAGCAATCACTGTGCGAGGGGCGGGGTGCACCCTGGACAGGTCTCCAGTCCATCACAGGGACACATAGAGACAAACAACCATTCACTCTCTCACTCACACCTAGGGACAATTTAGAGTTACCAATCAGCCTAACATGCAGGTTTTTGGTCTGTGGGAGGAAACCGGAGTATCCGGAGAAAACCTACGCATGCACGGAGAGAACATGCAAACTGCACCTAGAAAGGTCCCCGGACTGGGGTTTGAACCAGGGTAACCTGCTCTCTGAGAGGCAGTGGCTCTACCAGTTGCACCACTATGCTGCCTGGAAGTTTGACCATGGCGTTTCAAAATAAAACTCACTCTTTAAAATAGTCTTGTTTTGTCATGGCTTAGTTTATTTCTAATGAAATTTAGGATTCTTTTTGGACGTTAGAGAAGAAAATGGGTGTTAGAACTGCCGTGAAACCTTCTGCCTTTCTGCAAAAATATTTGGTTGTTGAGATCCACTGGGATCTTGATCAACCAAAGTACTGGCTGGAAACAGAATGCAAAATCAGGTAAAGTCTCAAGTATGCTATGCATTTGTTTTTTTTAATCTCTTATACATCTTTAAATGGTTCACTTCGGTTTTAAAACTAGAATTAAACTAATTTTAGGTGAGTTTTCTGCCGCATTTTGGACATTTTTAGACCGATTTTAGCATTTACAGGTTTGTTTGTCTCGTTTGTCTCTATGTGTCCCTGTGATGGACTGTAAACCTGTCCCCCGCCTCTCGCACAGTGATAGGTGGACATGGCCACCAGTGACTCCCACAACCCAAAATGGAAGAAATGGGTAAAGATAATGATGGCTGGATGGTTTGAACAGATTTTAAACAGGTTACCACTTTTTTTTTAACTTGTAAAAATCTGATTTAAAACTTGACTTCAGGTTGATTTTTGTGATCTGATCTCAGACCACTTGAGGAGCTTTTCTGATATTGGTTCAAACCCGGTTTTGAGTTCTGGTTTCTTTTCGTTGGGCTAAATGCTTACCTGACAGATGCACAGAAAGTGTTTCAAACCGTTCAGTCATAGTCTGTCAGCCGTCATGATCTCGGCTTGTTTCTGTATGAACTGAGCAACACGGTTTTCTTAGAAACCGGAGCGAGTCCATTCATGCAGACTGGATGAGTCGTTCAGCCTCGCTCGTCTCGTTTATTCGCCCACATCCCTTTATGCTGCCGAAAACAGAGTGAGTCATCGGTTCTTCACGTTTCTTCTTAGTCTTCCCAACACACGCACGTTCTCTTTTACACACATACTCATTCCTGTAATTTTACAACAAAGTCTGCCTCTTATTTTGAAGAGTATTTCTGAGTTTTATTCTGAAACTCAACATTCAAACCTCTTCCTGTTTATTCTGACTTTAAATCTAGATTTTTACCAATGCTCTGACTTATTCCTCGTGAAAATTAAAGGTGTAATTAGAGACAATGTAAAGTCTAAAAGTCTACAGGATCAAAAGGGGTGGCCATGATGGAAATAAAATAAAAGCATGCTGGGTAAAAAAGGAACTCGGGGACACCAAATTTGCAGTCTCTGACTGCCATGGTGGTTTCTGCCGTTTTTATGGAGGAGCAGAAAAGGAAGGGGCAGTACTTCTGATGTTTGGGGAAGTTTGAGAGAAAGTCCTTCAGCAAAGCGAATAGGTGAAAGACAAAAAATAGACTGGCATTTGGATGAAGAAACTAAAAATAAGTTTATTCGCTGGATGCTGGAAAGTCAGTGACATCAGCGGTTGAACATTCTGTGGTAAAATCCCTCAAAATCCATCCATCCATCATCTTCCACTTGTTCCAAAGTCGGGTCGTGGGGGCAGCAGCTTGAGCAGGGAGGCCCAAACACCTCTTTCCACAGCCACCTCTTCCAGCTCTTCTGGGAGGATCCCAAGGCGTTCCCAGACCAACCGAGAGACATGGTCCCTCCAGCGAGTCCTGGGTCTTCCCTGGATTCTCCTCCCAATTGGACATGCCTGAAGCACCTCCCTAGGGAGGCACCCAGGGAGCATCCTTACCAGATGCCAGAACCACCTTAACTGGCTCCTTTCGATGTGGAGGAGTAGCGGTTCTACTCCAAGTCTCTCCCAGATAACTGAACTTCTCACCCTATCTCTAAGGGAGAGTCCAGCTACCCTGCGGAGGAAACTCATTTCAACTGCCTGTATCCATGATCTCATTCTGGATCACTACCCAGAGCTCGTGACCATAGGTGAGTTTAGGAACGTAGACTGACCGATAAACAGAGAGCTTTGCCTTACAGCTCAGCTCCCTCTTCATCACAACAGACCGGTACAGAGTCCGCAATACTGTAGATGCTGCATCAATCCATCTGTCAATCTCACGCTCCATTCTTCCCTTACTTGTGAACAAAACCCCAAGATACTTGAACACCTCCACATGAGGCAGAACCTCACCCTCGACCAGAAGAGAGCAATTCACCCTTTTCCGGTTGAGGACCATGGCCTCAGATTCGGAGGTGCTGATTCTCAACCCAGCCGCTTCACACTCAGCTGTGAACCGCTCCAGTGAGAGCTGAAGATCACGACACGATGACACCAACAGGACCACATCATCTGCAAAGAGCAGAGATGGAATCCTGAGGCCACCGAACTGGAATCCCTCCGCCAGCTGGCTGCACCAAGAAATTCTGTCCGTAAAAGTTATGAACAGAATCGATGACAACTGACAGCCCTGGCGGTGTCCAACTCCCACCCTGAAGGGGTCCAACTTACTATCGGCAATGTGAACCAAACTCTTGCACCGCTTGTATAGGGACTAAACAGCCCATAACAACAAGCCCCCAATCCCATATTCACGGTGCATCCCCTACAGTGTACCCTGAGGAACACGGTTGAATGCCTTCTCCAAGTCCACAAAACACATGTAGACTGGATGGGTAGTGCTTTTCCCTCAAAATCATCAAACTTAACCTGTAATTGTGTTAAAAGTAAAACACCAGCTAATTCACATAAAAGTCCAACTTTCTGTGACGCGTTGAAATTTTGAATGATGTTTCTGCCGTGAAGACTGAGCTGTGGACTCCTAAAAACTGGATTTAACCACTCGTTCAACTAAATACCATTAACGTCAATGGGGACGTTTTTCACTGTTGTTAGGCAAGTTCATCAACACCATACGATGTTCTGCTATGAGTTCAGGTTTAGAACTGGATCTCAGCTTATTTTTAAATCAATACTAACTAAAATTGTGTCGTTTTAGTGATATTTTAGTTTTAAAACCAGTTTGTTCTTAATTATAGTTTGTAAAATATGTTATTCCTATAAATCTCCAGAGTTTAATTGGTGACAGAACTCGTTGATCTCTTGGGGCCAAAGTTTTCGCGCCTGTGCACGTGTTGAACTTGTGTTGGTATTTCACACCTCCATCATGGCGGGTACAGTGTTGTATCAACGCGCCCGACATGAGCTTCCTCTGCTGCTCGCTTGCTGCTCATGACTCAGATTTTCATCTGAACACACAACAAACCACAAACACCTCCTGTTCTCTGTGACAAACCTGTGGCTTGTGTCAGCCAAACTGAAACCAACTATCACATGAACAGATTTATCAAACCGTAAAGAAACTCTGACTTCATGACACCCTTCTCCTTTAACAGGCTACACACGTTGGGCTTTGCACGTAACTACATGCAGTGATGTTTGTGTGTGGGTTAAGTGTGTAACTGCGAGTGTGTGGCTGCCTGAAGACGGCGGATTGAATTGCTAATGTGCTGCAGGAAGTGTGTGTGTGTGCTTGGGTCTTCTGGTTGGCAGATCTGCGAGGCTGTTTAGCGAGCGAGACGAGCAGCGCCGCAGATGAATATTTAAACAGAGGGAAGCAGAGCAGCCATCATTTATTGATGCTGCTGAAGGGAAAGATGAATAGCCTGTCTGTGTGCGTGGCGCTAGAAGCAGCCAGCATCTGAACACGAGTCAAGTCTGAAAGTGAGGCGGAAAGCATAGATTCGCTCTGTGACGATGGTGGGATTTCCAGAACATGAATCTTCTGACAAACTTCTTAAACGCTCATCAGGATCCATCAAAATTTTATGATAAATATTTTTAAGAGCTTCGTGGAGGTGTGTTCCCAGTCCAGAGAGGAGATATAATCCTTGCATAGAGTTCTGGGTCTCCCATTGGGAAGTACCCAGGAGCCATCCTCATCAGACAACTGATTCCTTATTGATGAGGAGGAGCAGCGGCTACTCACTCTCACCATATTTTTGTGTATGGAAGCATAGCTGTTCATGCTTTTCCATGTAGGCAACTGATTGTGCATAGCCATGCTTGTGTTCATAGTTCAGCTGCACCGCAACAATCTATTCTACGGATTTCAGTGGTGATGTGATTTTTGTAAAATTTGTTCAAGCAGTTTGATTTTTCACCAGAATTCATAGCCAGTTTTATGTTCCTGTGGTTCCCAAGTGACAAATGATCCAAATGTTAATTCAGAAGGTCTCCTCACACTGAGTTTCCTGTTTTGATTTTCTTTTATTCATGGTTTTCATTCATTCAATCAAGTTTATTTGATGAAGGACAGCTTAAACAATGTTGCATAATAAGAACAGAGCAACCGTTGTTTTGTACCAAGGTTTTCTAGCCACAGGCTAATTTGCAAACCCAGTTCTTGGTTGGACTTTTTTAAAAACAGCTAAAATAGAATTAAAATTAAAACTTGCAAATTAAATTTTAACGCAATCTTTTAGCCGTTATATTTTTGGTGCCACCATTTTAGATAGCGGAGGACGCATACACAGGTCAGTGCAGCCTCAACAATCCAAGGAGACTGGTGGACCTTAGAGAACTGTTAAAGATGACTAAAATTATGTCACAGCAGAGCAGGTATGGAAAGTCTGAGCCATGCTAAGCCCTTATAACTGCAGATGAGGCCTAAATTTCTTTCAGTCCATCCCACTCTGGAGCACAACTCCCAGATTTCTAAATTCCTCCCCTTGAAGCATGAAAGAAAAGCTTTTAGCTTTGGGTTGTCAAATTAGGTGAAAAACTATCTTAATTTGATTTCAGACGAGTGCTATACTTTCCAGTACAGTGTAGTTCACTAATGGCACTTTGCCACTGTCTCAACTCTCAACGGCTCCACACCACACCAATTAAGGGCCTCCTCACTGCCGGTACCCACCCCACTCAGCTTGGTTTATGGGACCACCTTGGTTGAAGTTCCAAACAGGCTGCACTGAGGGTCTGATTTTGATGTAAGCAAACAGAAGCTGTTGATTGGCCAGTGGAGCTACGTCACTGAATGACCCACCCAGCAAAACTGAAAATTACATCTGAACCTCCATTTCCTCATCGGGTTGAAGGATGCTGCTGCAAGAAATTAATGCATTTACCGAGAGAATCAGAGATGAGTTTGCTCAGTTGGTAGAGCGGTTGCCTCTCAGCGAGAAGGTAGTCACATCGAATCCTGGCCGGGGTCCTTTCTGTATAGAGTTTGCATGTTCTCTCCATTCTTGTGTGGGTTTTGCTCCTGATACTCAGGTTTCTTCCCACAACACAAAAACAATCATGTTGGGCTGAATGGTAACTCTAAATTGTACCTAGGTGTAAGTGAGAGTGGGAATGGTTGTTTGTCTCTTTTGTCTCTATGTGGCCCTGTGCTCCCACCCACTTTGCATTGACAATCCCAGCCAAAGAGTGGGGAAACAGGTCCGCAGGTTACACTTGAGAAAAATCAAGAAGAGGAGAGCCAAGTGGAGCTGCACTTACCAATGGCAAAACAGCATATGAG
Organism: Nematolebias whitei; assembly: GCF_014905685.2. Taxonomy (NCBI): domain Eukaryota; kingdom Metazoa; phylum Chordata; class Actinopteri; order Cyprinodontiformes; family Rivulidae; genus Nematolebias; species Nematolebias whitei. Next base: position 12,095,370 of record NC_056520.1, on the reverse strand, counting down.
TACTTGGTAAAAGACCACCTTAGGCCAACAATGGATGATTGATTTTGTAATCATATTGTCGGACCTACAACCCTATGTCTTGGACACTTGAGTAAAAGGAAGGGCAGAGCTGTCAACTGACCACCACCTGGTGGTTATATGAAACTTATGGTGAGGAAGGCTACAGGATATCCATCTATCCATCCATTATCTTCCACTTGTTCCGAAGTCAGGTTGCAGGAGCAGCAGCTTACGCAGGAAGGCCCAAACATCTCTTTCCACAGTCACCTCCTCCAGCTCTTCTGGGAGGACTCCCAAGGCATTTCCAGGCCAACCTAGAGACAGAGTCTCTCCAGCGTATCCTGGGTCTTCTTTGGGGTTTCCTCCCTGTTGGACGTGTCAGAAGCACATCCCTAGAGAGTTGTCCATAGAGCATCCTTACCAGATGCCCGAACCATTGCTCCTCTTGATGTGGAGGAGCAGTGGCTCTACTCCGAATCTCTCCCAGATAACTAAACTTCTCACTCTATCTCAAAGGGAGAGTTCAGCTACCCTGCGGAGGAAACTCATTTCAAGCATATTTAGTTGCGATCTTGTTCTTTCTGACACCACCCAGTGTGTGGCCATAGGTGAGGATAGGAGTGTAGACCAAAATAGAGCTTTGCCTTATACCTCAGTTCCCTCTTCACCACAATGTGGTGGAAGACAGAAGATGTGCCGGTTGGACTGAGAAGGTCCGAGAAGTTTTCCTTCCAGCTCCTGATAACATCACAGGTTAAGGTCAATCGCACCCTATGTTCACTAAACACAGTGTTAGTAAAGCACTGCTTTCCCCTCCTCAGCTGACTGATGGTTTTCCAGAATCTCCTCGGAGCTGACAAAGAGTCCCTATCAAAGGCCTAACCAAACCCCTCCCACATTCAAGCTTGTGCCTCAGCAACAGCCAATGCTGTGGAGTGCTTAGCGCTCCAGTACTTCTCAGCTACCTCCAGAATGCCACCAGCTAACAAGGCCCAATAGGACTCCTTCTTCAGCTTGACAGCCTCCTTAACCCAGGGTGTCCACCACCAACTTAGTGGATGGCTACCGTGAGAAGCACTGAACACCTTGTGGCCATAGATCAAGGCAGCTACCTCATTAATTGAGGTGTGGAACATGGTTTACTTAGACTCAATGTCCCCTGCCTCAGCTGGAATGCAGTTAAAGCTCTCCCGGAGGTGCAAGTTGAAGATCTTTTGACAGGTTTTTCTGCCAGGCGTTCCCAGCAGACCCTCACTACACATTTGGGTCTACCGGGTATATCTAGCATCCTTCAACTCACTACCAGGTGGTGATCAGTTGACAGCACAGCTCTTCTCTTCACTTGAGTGTCCAGAACAAATGGCCACAAATCAGATGACACAACTACTACAAAGTCAATCATCGATCTACGACCTAGGGTGTCCTGATGCCAAGTTCACTTATGGACACCCTTATGCTCAAAAATGGTGTTAGTGATGGACAAATCATGACTAGCATAGAAGTCCAACAACAGAACACAACTTGGGTTCAGATCAGAGAGGCCATTCCTCCCAATCACTCCCCCCCAGGTCACACTGTCATTACCCATGTGGGCAATAAAGTTCCCTAGCAGAATAAAGGAGACCCCAGCTGGCACACTTTCCAGAACTCCAACTAAGGGGAAGGGGGTTGCAATAGACTAAGCTTTTTCTTAATTTACACATTTCCCAGGAGAAATTGATAAGTTGGCCTGTTTCAAGGCCAGCAGGGAGTCCAGCTCATATAACCACAATTGTTGATTTATTCAGGCAGACTATTTTTCTGTCAGCCTTGAGTCTGTAGTGATAAATTCCAAGGTCTGAAATGGCGAGAGGGTGCATTCCGTTGGTCCGTGCTTACGAGCCTCTTCAAGGTCATGTTCATGCTGACGAAGGTTCAATGAATGAGTCCCAAAGCCGCAGGTGACCTGCGATTCAAATCACTTCCAACTTACGGTTTTGCTCGTAAATCAGCTGATTTTGAATCCTCAAAGCACAAACCAACCTTCACATAGACAGCAGCCTGAAGAGGTCCAAATTAGCTGCAACTGCCTTCTTTGTATGTTGATAAAGCAGGATCCAGACATAGGCACTAAGTCGGAGGGCTGTTAGTAGAGACATACCAGCTCAACGCCTCTCACCATAGGCAGCTCCAGAGTGGAATAAAGTCCAGCCCCTCTCAAGGAGATTGGTTCCAAAGACCATGCTGTGCATCGAAGTGCACCCAACTATATCTATTCAGTATCTCTCAACCTCACGCACAAGCTCAGGCTCCTTCCCCACAAGAGAGGTTACATTCCATGTCCCAAGAGCCAGTTTTGGTAAGCCAAGGTCAGAGTGCCAAGGTTGCTGCCTTCAGCCACTGCCCATGGAGTCATGCACCCGACTCATATGGCCCCTCCTGCAGATGGTGGGCCCACAGGAAGATAAATGTAACTTGGTTGAGTCAGGTCTTTTGGACAGGTTCTACGTTGAAATATTTTGTCTTTTATCTAAATGGGTTTTTCAAGCTGAGGAGCTGCAAGCAAACTCAGTCTTATAAGCAGTACCTTCACATAGTGGATCAACCAATATGCTGGTGACAGATCAGACAAAGCAATTCCAAGACTTTTTATGAACAAAATAAAACAAGGAACTCAGTGTCCCTTGCCCAGACGTAGGTTAGTGGAGCCCCACCCTGGAGCCAGGCCTGGGGGAGGGGCTCATCAATAAACACCTGATGATGGGTCTTTACCCATGGGGCCGGGTTGATCTCAGCCCAAATAAAAAGCATGGATTTGTCTACCTGGATGATTGAGCATGCATCAGGACTGAGCTTTCAGGAACTGTGGCCTGAAGGCCTTTGGTAAGTGCTATATATTGTCATCTTGGTACAGTCCCAAACAAAGACAAAACATGATCCAGCAAACATAAAATATACCCAAGTGGAACAGCTGGAAGCTATTTAAGCACCTGGGAGCAGTTAGGGAGTAGTTGTCTTGCTCTAGGACATCACAACATTTGGGCATGGAGAGGAATTAAACTTGCAAATTTGTGGTCCCAAGATGGCTGTTCTACCATTGTACCACAGCAAACTACCTGTTGTAGTAGCAACCAAAGGGACACTTTTGGTGGGTGACACCAGCAACGGTGACCATCAAATTGAAGAGGGGGGTCTTTGGGGTTTGGCTGTCCTGGAGGACTTCTAAAGCATCTGACAGAATGCCCAGAAGTACCACAATTTAAAAAAAATGGTTACCACAAAGAGAGTTGAGGGTGATATATCACACATTTAATGCATCACGCTCCACATCAACACAGCTGAGTTGCGCTCCACACACCTTTTGAAATCAGTAATGCTCCATTTATTTCTGAAAGCTCACATCTCAGTTGGTCATGGCGAGCTCCATCAGGAATTAATGAATAGCCAGAGGAAGCATAAAGACAAATTGATCTGTTGCCATTTCTTGGAACTGTTTAACAGCCTTCAGAATTTTGTTCACTAGTGACGATAGGGCACAACAGGAGATGGATTGAAAGATAAGGGCCTTGCCTGTGTTTCCCCTGTCTGTGGTGGTGAAGGAATTGAGCTGAAAGGAAAAACTCTCAAACTACTGGTCCATCTCTGTTCAAACCCTGACTTATGTTCAAGACATGTTGAACATGACCAAAAAAAACAAAATCCTGGACCCATGCTTAATTTGTAAACTGATCGATGCCGGAACACGGGCTGGTGGGGGGTTGGAGTGGGGGTGGGGGGGGGAGTGGAGGGAGCATGTGGGTCCTCCTCCCACTTAAATTGTTGAATAGTAGATGCTATTTCCTGCATTTTTGTGTAGCTTGTTTTAATGGGTTAAACATCTACGTTTACCTACATTTGTAAACATGATTCAATAACTATTTTAGAGAGCAACAACAGGTTGTGTGTGAATAGAGCAGCTGTGATTCTGTAAAGCATCCTAGCCCCGCCCCCTAACACACACACACACACTTCATGTTTCTGAGCCGAACTCCTCCACTGATTTCATTCCTGCTCGTTGTTGCTCCTGCTGCTCCAGTCTCAATTGCGACTGCCTTCTCGGTTGTCCAGCTAAGGACAATCCATCCATCCATTTATTTTATGAAAGTAAATTGGACTGTCTTTTCTACATTTTGATCCCTGTTATTTTGACAAATTAGCGCTGTTGTTTTGATATGTGATTAATGTGAATAATACGCATCAAACATTTCTCTCGTTTTTTTTTTTTTTTACGTAAGCTTTTTTTATTTATTATGTCTGAAGCATATGCGTGAGTTCACATCAGCAGTTTTGCGTGCTCTGTAGAGCTGTCTGGAGGCGCTCCTGTGCGTAAAATATGGCAAGCGAAGTGGCCCATTAATAGCCACTTTTATCACAAGTCTGGCTATTAAAGATCCACTTGGCTTGCCATATAGATGAAGACACTTCATCCTGGTGGGGCATACCGTCCGCGTCTCTGCTGTGCAGGAGTGTGTGCGCGAGCTGGTACGAATGCTGCAGCCATAATATCCACTCCACAGACCGGGCAAGGTCTCCTTTCTTTGTATTTTTAATAAATAATCAAAATAAAAATGCGCAATGACTTTGGACTTTTAGGGGCGCAGATTTGAGTTGCCGGATCAGAGCATTCAGTTGCCGGAACACACCCGATCAAAATGAGAGAGTTCCCGGATCTTGTTTTGGCAGGATCCGGCTCAAAATAAAGCCCTGCCTGGACCTAAGCAGCTGAAGTTAGCTTCCCCCGTAGAGTGGCTGAACTCACCCTCTTAAGGGTGAGGAGCGCCATCATCAGAGTAGAGCAACTGCTTCTCTTCATCAAAAGGAGTCAGCTGAGGTGGTTCAGACATCTGATTAGGATGCTTCCTGGATGCACCTCCCAGAGGTTTTCCAGGCACGTCTCATTGAGAGGAGGCCCTGGGGCAGACTGAGAGCTCGCCAAAGGGGTTTTATATTTCAGCTTAGCGAGGTCCTTTTTTCCCTGCAAAGACTCGTAGTAGAACTATGGTGAGTTTCGATGTAGATGGTATTAATTAGCTGCTTCCACAGCAGTCTTTCTTTAAATATTTTCTTAATAAATGAATCCATTAATGATGAAATCCCATTAAATCGGTTACGAGTTGGAGTTAAGCGATAAAAATCTCTGGTGTCAGGCGGTTTGAGGTGGTTTCATGTTTACAGAAAACTGAGAGGTCTGAGTTTGGTGGGTCGACCTCCAACGAGTCGCACAAAGAAAAGGGAGAAGAAGAAAAAGGCTGAGAGGAGTGTGTGTGTGTTTCACTGTGTGTGTGACAGAGACAGTTTCAAGGCGCCCCTTCTTATTCGCTCGTTCGCCCTCGCTGCCTGTCTCTCTCTGACACACACACAGAAACACACTCTTTTCACGCTTCACTGCCAACACTTTCCCTCTCGCGCTCTCTCTCTCCAAAGGCAAACCCATGCTCGCTCGCTCACTCAGGAGGAGGAACACGAGGAAATCAATTAGTCTTCCTCCTTTTCTCACCTCCTCATCATCAGTCTGTTCTGATGAAGGCTCAACTTGTCTCCTCACTCTCTGCAATATGTTAACGTCTCTCAAGACTGTATATGATCAATACTTCACCGATCAGTTCCAATAACGTGTCACATTGATTACATTTGGTTTTAATCATTTAGAGGGGAAAAAGTAAGAAATTTGCAGCATTTTAAAAAATGTTTCACCACATTTTGAATTTTTTATTTTTTTTTCTGAAGCAAAAGCTTTTGACAGCCAGGGTTGTGTTTGTAGCACGGACATTGGAAAGCCGGCTCTCAACTCAAGTCAAGATAAATCATTTTCTCTCATGTGCCGGAAAAAGAAAACCCTTTTATTTGAAGGTTAAATAAAATGACTGGATTTATTTATCTTTTTTTTTAATTACTCGATTTAGCTCCTCTGATACAGTTTTACACCCATTCACAACAAGAGTACCGCTTTTGGCACATTATACGCTGTCGACAAACTACTATACAGCAATACGGCAATCTATAAGCAAAGGCCCGGACAAGCAAAGACCTGTTTTAACATTTGACCTTGATTTGTGACCTTGACCTTGGAGCTGGGGTGATGAGTGTATGCAACACTCCATCTAGTGGTGACGCATATGTGTATGAGGTTTTGGTAAAGTGTCTTGAGCGTTTCAGAAGTTATGGGTGGAACAAGAGAGTTACGGACAGATGGACGGAGAATATACCATAAAATGTTCGGCCTTCAAAGGCATATAAAAAAATTCTGACAAGGCGAAAAAAGTTTGCCAATTATCTCCTAAAAAATACTTAGAGTGCCACTTGCTGGCCATCAGTGTGTATGACACTATGAAAAATGCTTTAAAATGCATAAAGTTAACAAACATTAATTTATCAAATTTTCTTTAAGAATTCATTATTTCTTCACAGCTGAAGTTTAGGATTTGATCTATATGTTATTTAACTATTTAAACTATTTACTAGTTATTTTAACTGTCAACATGTCAACAATGGCGTACCACAAGGCTCAGTCTTAGGACACACTCTCTTTACAATCTACATACTGTAAATAATGTTGCTCAGATCATCCCTGATGCAGCCTTACATTTCTATGCTGATGACACAGTTGTTTATTGTTGTGCTAAATCAGTTGCTAAGGTTTTCCAGCTTTTACAGTCTGCATTCAAGATCATCCAGTCAGATTTGTTCCATCTCAAACTGGTGCTAAATTCTGACAAAACCAAAGGGATGTTTTCAAACAGGAAGCTGGTCCCAGCAGTCCTTCCTTCTTATCCACGAATGGTGTACCTATTGAGTTTGTCGTTTCTTACAAATACTTGGGTATCTTGCTCGATGCACGTCTCTCTTTTAAGCCTCACATTGAAAACTTGGTAAAGAAATTGAAAGTAGTTTATTTTTTATTTTTAAAGAAATAGATCCTGTCTAACTCTGAATGCTAAGAAATGCCTTGTAGCCGCTACTTTCCTTCCGGCCATTGACTATGGTGACATTATTTACAAGAATGCTCCTACAAGCACCCTGCAGATGTTGGACGCTGTCTATCACGGTGCGTTAAGATTCACAACTGGCTGTAACTACCGTACCCACTGCTGCACTTTGTATTTTTTGGTCAATTGGTCATCATTAACTTCACGCAGACTCTCCCACTGGTACATTTTCATCTTTAAATCACTCATTGATCTGTTGTCTTCATATACATCTCCACCTACATGTATCTGTGTGAGTGCAGCTACAGCGTGCGCTCTCAGGACATCATTACCTGCAGCGTCTCCTCAGTGTGAATTGAATTTGGCAAAAGGGCCTTCTCCTACTCTGCTCCTGTAACCTGGAATACCTTGCAAAAAGCTCTGAAGCTGCCAACTTTGACCTCTCTAAGGGATTTTAAACAATTTGTTAAGGGGCGGAGATGGGGTAGAGGTAGGACAGCCGACTTGGGACCAGAAAGTTGGGTGCTTACACATAATCCACTGCTCCACCAGGGTGTATCTCATGTGTGATGGGTTAAAGTTGCCATATAGGAACATACAATGATGACAATCTTAAACTCCCCTTCCCTTCAATGCAAAAATCAATGCAGACATGTTCCTGTTTTTAGTATTTTACCCCGTGTCATAATGCAGCTTTTATTGTATTTTACTGTATATCATTAATTTTATTTACTTTTCATTTTATTTGCTGTTTATGGCTGACCAACCTGTATAAATAAAGGTTGAACGAACGAATGAATGAATGAATGTGTGAATCCAGAACAGATTAATGCTGCTCAACATGCCTGGAGTTTAAAGTTTACTCTGCTATACACCTATGATGTTTAATGTTACAGCGCCCTCTAGCTGCCCTGCATCAAGAGATTTCAGTTGAAACTTCATCCAGAACTATAGATGCATGGTTTTAGTTTTTGAGCACGCACACATGCACGTGCAGGAATCCAGGGCTGACGCTGTGTGTGAAATTAGATCGCCTCGAAGGAGAAGCGACGCACTCGCCTCGTTTACGCCTGTCATTCACCGAGTCCTTGTCCTCCTTCTCTCCTCCATCCCTCCCATCTGTCCCCCTCGTTCTCAGATTACATCCTTGTCACCAAGAGCCCTCGCTCAGGACAGATTTCCCACCATGCATCCCTTCCCTCACGCCTTTCAGCTCTGTGTTGCAGAGAACTTGGGAATAAAATCTGCAAAGCATCTTCACCTGAGCCTGTCCTGACACCGGAGTCCTGACGGTGGCGCTGCAGAGCTGCTTGCCCTGAATGGTGAAACTTGCCCTTAAAACATTTTTCCATCTTCGATGTATGATCGAAAATTTAAACCTTAAACTGGTCACGTCGTACACAAGTTAAATCTGACAAACGTTTAGTCGCTTTCAGGGCAGCTTCTTCGCTTTTTTCCATAAATAACATTTTATTAACCGATGGATTTTGTGTAAATTCTTTGTTGTTTCTAGAATTTTTAAACATTTCGTTGTGCTTTTTATGTGAAAAATTGCTTCCTGCCGCCTGCCTAATTTCTGGAGATGAGCATAAAGTTGTATGATGCTAGCAGCTCTTCTCTTTGAGTCTAAAGTTTTTGCTTCGACTGTCAAATTGTACAAGTTTACTCACAAAGGCAGTTTCTGACAGTTTTCCACTTTTTTAAGTTTAAGTTTAGGAGCAAGACTAGAATAGATGAATAGATGGGTTTCTCTCATGGTCTCTTTCGCCATAATCAGGAAGGATATAACGCAAAAAAAAAAACTTAATTTACTGTACTTCTTGCTGTATAAGTCGCACCTTTTTGCATAAATTTGCATGCCCTTCGACTTATACGGCGAAGCAACTTATTTACATTTTCCCCATATTTATAAACCAATTTTTGGCTGAGATGTGACGATTTCATTCATTCTGACATGAAAAATATTGAACACTACCATTTGCAGCCACTAGAGGGCCCTCGACTATTATGGCAAGCCAAGTGTCTCATTAATAGGTAAAAGTGGCTATTAGTGAGACACTTGGCTTGCCATACATTGCCACCTTTGTCTCACTCTGGAACTCCTGGAGCAAACGTCAAATCAGCTGCATTTCACCGTGCCGACCAGGCGAAATGCAGTTGATTTGACCATTAAAGTGCATTTATTAAGGAAAAGTCAAACTGAGACACACCTTTGCTATAATGTCGAGTAAACAAATAATTGTTTTTAAGTGTTAATCTAATTCTTGTTAAAGTTCTCCCATGCATGCTCCCGCCATTTGGCAGCCAATTGATTTTTGGCACAACACCGGCCCACGTTTCCGGGTGGTCAGTGGTGACGCGTAATAGATGTGACTTATACGGCAGAAAGTACGGTAGTCGTGTTTCAGGACTAATTGAATTTTCTTGTTGCTGCTTATAAATAAAACGCAAGTCAAGAAAAAAATTAAGAATGAAAAAACAACAATTAAACTAGCATTTACTGTATTTATTTATTTGAGCATGCTAGGCAGCGAGAGATATCCAGCCCTTAAAAGTTTTAAACTATGATCTTATGCGATTTATTCACACTTGGAGTATGTTTTAGGGATGACTCCCAACTACTACCACAAAAAAAAAAAATTTGCTCGAAATCAGTAAAGCAGATAAACAAACGCACAGAGCTGACTGTAATTATTTAATGGCGGTGGGCAATTAAAAAATTTGGTTTTAAGTTTTATTTGTTGGTTCCAAGAATCAGCTAAACGGGCTCAAATTAAACAAATTTGTTTAATTAAGGAATTTTTGTCATCGGTAAATTTGTAACGTTAAAAATTCGGGCTTTAGCGCCTCTGGTGGGAGCGTCACAAACATTCTGACGTAAAGTTGAAATATTTCTGAAATATCGTGAAACCAACAGGAGCATTATCCAAGCTGCTGTGCAGTAGCTGTCAGTCAAACTGAAGTAACCATGGCAACCATGAGGAGAGGACACACGTGACGGAAGACGCACAGACTGAACCTGCTGACCTTTGACCTCACTCATTCCTGCACACACACCATTACACATTGCTCAACAGGGTGTGTGTGTGTGTGTGGGGGGGGGGGGGGGGCAATTATTCCTGGTTTAACCTCTTAGACACTAACTGGTACATACACACACACATACACACACACACCACTGCAGAGTGGTGCGTGTGTGGTACCACAGCGCCCCCTGCTTCTCACAATATAAACACAATTTCATAAAAGTAAAATAAAAATAAACTGCAATTAATTATTTTTTTTATATTAGGATTAATAGAAATATCCATCCATTATCTTTACCTGCTTCTTCCTTTTTGGGTTGCGGTGTCACTGGTGCCCATGTCCAGCCATCACTGTACGAGAGGCGGGGGACACCCTGGACAGGTCTCCAGTCCATCACAGAGACACTCTCACTCACACTTATGGACAATTTGGAGTTACCAGTCAGTGTAATGTGCATGATTTTGGTCTGTGGGAGGAAACTGGTGTACCCGGAGAAAACCCACGCATGCACGGAGAGAACATGCAAACTCCACCCAGAAAGATCCCGGGTCAGGATTTGAACCGGCGACTAGGCCTGTCACGATAACAAATTTTGCTGGGCGATTGTCTCAGAAATTATTGCGATAAACGATAATATTGTTTGAAATTTGACAATAATAAGTAATTATTGTCAAATTTAAGAAGAAATGTTGGTAAATTTTTGTGTGTAGTACATTTTTCTGTCCACTGGATGGCAGTACAAGATTGTTTGAAATGAAGGATGGATAGTGAGGGAGCGAGCAACGTGTCTCTTTAAGAAAAATGGGAGGGAAGCCCCTTGACGTGACATGTGCTGTCTCTTCGGTTCTCAAAGTGGCGAACGCTCGGTGTGATTTGAGCTCTTTAGCATAGCAATTTTCACACAAAGCTTTTAATTTAAAAAAAAAAAAAAACAGAAAACAAGTTCTCAGCTTCTTTTTGCAGAGAAAAACAACTTTTTACACAGAGGCACAGGTTTCAACTGTGAATCTTGGAGCGTCGACAAGACGGAGGTTTTTTTTTTCTCGAGGTCGGCCTGTTAGCTTAGCTCGTAGCTTAGCTTCTTTTAACGATCCAAAAACGTGATTTTGGATCGTTAAAATGGATTTGAAAGAGAAAATAGAAAGGGAGGGGTCAGTGAAGAGCACCGGAGTTGAAGCTTTTTGTCATCCAGTGTCTTCGGTAGAAAGAGAGAGACATGAAGAAACGATAAAGCTGATAAATGAAAATGAGGTCGATAATTTTAATTTATCATCCGATTAACTGATTTATTGTTTATTGCGACACGCCTACCGGCGACCTTCTTGGTGAGAGGCAACAACTCTACCAGCTGAGACACCGTGTTGCCCTAAAATATACATTTTCAAACTACCTATACCAAGTAGCTAAATTTTATA
>NC_056520.1:12061421-12083584 GCF_014905685.2 Nematolebias whitei | reverse complement strand
GCTGCAAATAAGTATTTGAACACCTGCCAATCAGCAACAGTTCTGGCCCTCAAAGACCTGTTAGTCCGCCTCTAAAAACTCCACCTCCACTCCATTTATTCTAAATTAGAAGCACCTGTTTGAGGTCGGTAGCTGCATAAAGACACCTGTCCACCCCACACAGTCAGTAAGACTCCAACTACCAACATGGCTAAGACCAAAGAGCTGCCCAAAGACACCAGAGACAAATTTGTAGACCTCCACAAGGCTGGGAAGGACTACGGGGCAACTGCCAAGCAGCTTGGTGAAAAAAGATCAACTGTTGGAGCAATTATTAGAAAATGGAAGAAGCTAAATACGACTGTCAATCTCCCTCGGACTGGGGCTCCATGCAAGATCTCACCTCGTGGCGTATCAGTGATCCTAAGAAAGGTCAGATGAAACCAAAATAGAACTTTTTGGTCTTAATTCCACTCGCTGTGTTTGTTACCCATACTCCACCCTGAAAGGCTGGGATTTGAGCTGGCGACCTTCTCGGAGAGACGGCAGCTCTACCGACTGAGTCACCGTGCCGCGCCACAACCTGATGATGTTAAAAATTAGCCAAATGAAAAATGCTGCAGGCAACAGGAAGAGTTTTGACAAAAAGGTATTTTAGAACGCTCAGTTTAAATAATAAAATGACCATTTCCAGAAAGATTTAAGCGTTTTTTTTGTTTTTTGTTTTTCACAGAGAAAAACTCAATTTAACAGTTTTTGACTGGCTGTCACTAAAACTCATCTGACCCAATCCCGACTCTTGTTTTTACTGACAACTTGTCTAAATAACAGGGTTTTTTTTTTTTATTCCAATAAGTCAAACACAAACAAGACGATAAACCAAATACCTCCTAACAAATTTTAGATTTTAACTCTTATTTTATTCACTTTTAAAACAACAGCTGCAACAAAGTGCTGTGCTTAAAGATTAAAAGAACATTTAAAGCATATTTCAAGAATGAAAACAAGCGCAGTAAAAACAAGAAAGCAGCGTTTTGTCGCCCCCTGGTGGTGAGTTCTTAATATGCTCACAATTTATTAAAAATAAAGGGACAAGTCAAATTAGACTGTAAGAAATCAATTAAATTAATCAAGTTTATTCAGCTAATCATCCACATCTGCCTCCACCCTCATTTGCCCCACGCTGGGTCCTTGACCAAGACCCTTAACCCCACCCCCACACCATCTGCTCCCCTGAGCGCCCTACATGGCGGCCCTCTGTTTTCCATGTCCTGTTAAGGAAGGGCATCCAACATAAAAAAACTAAACCTTTCTATAAATTGACTCGCCGTGGCGACCCCTGAACAAGGAAAAATAATAAATCTTTCCGAGCGCATTTTGATTGTCCAGTCGTTGGTTTAGTGTTATGTTCGTGTCTACACGGTTAAATAAAGTTACTTGAATGAAACGGAGACACGTGCTGCTAAACGCTGCCAGCCGGGCGTCTTCGTATTCCTCCGTTTTCACCGGTCTGATGGATCACCTGGAGGAATAAATTCTGACAGTGAAGCTGAGCTCACCCGTGACCATAGTTTCCACTTATAATCCTTTCAAAATAAACTAAGATGGCGGAATCGTGCTGGTAGTGTATTTTTTTTTTAAAAACAGACTCGGGAAACTTCTTTAAACTGACATAAAAAAAAAAGTATTTTCTGATATTTCCCTTTTTTTTAATTTTTTTTATTACAGCTTCAAACCCTTTACTTATCTCCAGTCAGTTTGTTTGTTGGGCTTGACCTTTAGAATGATAAAATGATCCAGGTTTAAAGTTCCTTCTTTCCTCTGATGCAGACTGTTGTTTGAACCGAGCTGCAGGTCATTCTGGGCCGAAGATCTCAGCAGGATGGTACCGGATGGGACCGAGTTCTGGCCCTGTTATCTCATGAACTGTGGCGCTGCTGACGGAGCATGTTCATAATATTTATAGACCCGACACTGAACTTAGTCAACAACAAACCTGAGGAGTCCGGTACGATCAGAACTGATACCAGCGGACGACCAACAGAACTTTGAGTGTTTTTTTTTTTATTTCTAGCATCAAATGTAAATTTGTTCCTGACTTTTTTATTTATTTATTTGTATTAATTCAGAACTTTGGACACATTTGTATTTTATTTAAATAAATATTTGTTGAACAAATTTCTGTAAATTACCCAGTCATTTCCTCTTGTTTGTGTAAATATTTTAAGCACAATTTTTTTTTATTATTTAGAATTTTCTTTTCAATGGTTCCTAACCATGGTCCCTGAGGAACACCATCCTGCATGTTTTAATTGTTCTTCTGCTCCAACACACCTGATCCGAATGAAATCATGACTAACAGGCTTCTGCTGAACTTAAGGAAGTAATTAAACCACTGAATCAGGTGTGTTGGAGCAGAGAAACAACTAAAACATGCAGGATGGTGTTCCTCAAGGAGCAGGGTTGGGACCTACTGCTTTAGGTGATGATTTATTGAACTAAAATTGTTGCCGTTGTGTTTCACTGAATCCTTCGTAAGGTTTATTAACCAGTTAGAAACTGATGCAACGTGTTGGTTTTGGTCAGTGTTTTCAAAGTAGGTAACAGTTTAATGCTGGTTCAGAGCAGAACCATCCTGGAACATCCCAGAGGAAGCGCCTGACGGTGTCACCGAGCTGGTCGGTAAGAATCAGTTTCACCTTTCTGTTGCTGTCAGCTTGGGTTTTGGAGCGGAAAGCTGAAGTTTGGAGCTGCTTTGGTAGCGTTCAGAATCTCTGCAGAAAAGTTCTGGAGCTCTCAACCATCTACTTGGTTTTTACCTCCAGTTGGTGTATTTTACTTTTGTTCTTTCAAATAGTATTTCCCAGAAAGCATTAGTTCAATTTATGCTTTGATTGGGTCAACCCATTTATTAGTGATGAATGAAGACGATGATTAGAAGGCACCTAACTTATTAGGTCATGGAAAACCTCAAAACCTGTTCCTACAGATTGGAAAAACATTTTTCAAGAAAACTTCTAAGAAGTCCTACATGACCATTGAAACGTCCTAAAACTTCATACATTAAATCCGAAACATCTTGCGTGACCCCCGAACTGTCCTGACCATCTCAAAAACCTATCATACGTCCTGCATAACCTCTAAAATGTCCTACTTTGCTGATTGTTTTACCCTAAACAAAGGGTTTCAAGAGAACTTCTAAAAAAAAAAATAAAAAAAAAGCCTACATGACCTTTGAAACATCCCATATGAAATCTTAAATGTCCTACATGAACTTTAAACTGTCTTACCTGACTTGTCCTTATGACATCTGAAACGTCCTATGTGACCTTCAAAGCATCTTTCATGACCTCTGAAATGTCCTACAGGAGCTTTAAAACATGTAACATGAAGTGTCCTTCATGACCTGAAACATCCTACATCTTAAAAAAATGTCTTACGTGACCCCAAACTGTCCTCACCATCTCTAAAATGTCCTATATGACCTTTAAAGGCGTCCTACACAACCTCTTTTAAAATGTCTTCGACCACAACAAAAGGAACAACTCCTGAAATACTCCGACAGCTTTAGTTCGTAGAACTAAACCAAAGATTTTAAGGCTTTAACAATCTCGTAACGCATTTGGAATAACTGCTGAAAAAAATACCTCCAGACATCGTCACCTGGTACATCGTCCACCTCCATAAAAACCGTGGAACCTTTCACATGGTCTACAACTTCTTATACGACAGTACATCTGGAAGTACATTATGATTGACACCTGGACAACTTCTACACATCTCGTCACATTTGGAACGTTGTCATGTTCAGCAACAACCTCTAGACCTCAAATCGTCTGGAACATGTCTGGAACTTGTGTACCACAAGGCTCAGTCTTAGGACCCACCCTCTTTACAATCTACATACATAATGTAGGTAAAAACATCCCTAATGCATCCATACATTTCTATGCTGATGACACAGTTGTTTATTGTCAAGCTAAAACTGTTGCTAAGGCTTTCCAGCTTTTGAAATCTGCATTCAACTACATCCAGACAGATTTGTTCCGCCTCAAACTTGTCCTAAATGCCGACAAAACCAAAGGGATGCTTTTTTCAAATAGGAAGTTGGTCCCAGCAGTTCTTCCTCTGATCTCATCCTCAAATGGTGTCCCCATTGAGTTTGTTGATTCCTATAAATATGTGGGTATCTTGGTCGACTCGCATCTCTCTTTTAAGCTCCATGTGGAAAACTTGGTAAAGAAACTGAAAGTTAAACTGGGTTTCTTTTTCAGAAACAGATCCTGTCTAACTCTGAATGCTAGAAAACGCCTTGTATCTGTGACTTTCCTTCCCTCCATTGATTACGGTGACTTTACATGAACGCTCCTACAAGAACCCTGCAGATGTTGGATGCTGTCTATCACGGTGCACTAAGATTCATAACTGGCTGTGATTATCGTACCCACCACTGCACCCAGTATTCACTGGTTAACTGGTCATCATCAACTTCACGAAGACTCTCTCACTGGTACATTTTCATCTTTAAATCACTTCTTGGTCTGTTGCCTTCATACATCTCCTCCTACATGTCTCTGCGTGAGTGCAGCTACAGCGTGCGCTCTCAGGACATTATTACCTGCAGTGTTCCCTCAGTGAGGACTGAACTAGACAAAAGGGCCTTCTCCTACTCCGCTCCTGTTTCCTGGAATATCCTACAAAAACATTTGAAGCTCTCGACCTTGACCTCTTAAGTGGCTTTAAGAATCTGTTGGACTCCTGGCAGGGACCAATGCAGTTTTAGTTTTCTACATTCGCCTTAGAATCTAGCTGTTTTTTGTTACTTTTCTTTTTACTTTTCTTTTTTTTGCCATCCTATTTGTTAAAAAAAATAGACTTTTTATAACTTTTTATTGTTGTCCATTGTTGTCATCATTCTTTGTTGAAATCAGGTCTCTCTTGTAAATGAGTCCTAGAGGCTCAATGGGATTTACCCGTCTAAATAAAGGTTGAATGAAAAAAAAAACATCTTCCACCTTCATAAACTCCTTTACAACTTCCTGAAGAACCTTTAAATAACTAAACAGTTCATCTGGACGGTTTCTTTCTTTATTGAGATGTTTCATCCTTCATCCAAAGGACTTCATCAGTCTGAGGAGTCACAACAAACTCGGCCCCACAAGCAGCACACTCACATAGTGGGTCAACCAGTTTGCTGGTGATAAGATGGTTTCTGGGTCCCGCCCTCTCCCCCGTTGACTCCTCTGAGGCAGCCATAGTCAAAGTGATTCAAAACAACAAAGTTCATGCTCAATAATCCAGGTAAAAAAAATCCAACAAAGTTAAGTCAGGTCATCTGGATGCTTTATTTTTTTGTTGATGTTTCGTCCATCATTCAAAGGACTTCATCAGTACGTTTAAATAACTTCTCCTAACCTCCGTGTTTTTTCCTAATCTACCTCTTGAAGATCTTGACAAGATTAGAGCGCTTTAAAAAGTTATTTTGAAAATCTCAACCATTGGGGAAAATATCCAGCAAAATTAAGTCGGGTCCACTGGACGGTTTCTTTTTGTTGAAACGTCTCGTCTTTCATCCAAAGGACTTCATCAGTCAGAGGAGCCGCAACAAACTTAAGTCTTATAAATGGCACCTTCACATAGTGAGTCAACCAGTTTGATGGTGCCAAGATTGTTTCTGGAGTTGACTCCTCTGAGGCGGCCATAGCCACCAAAGTGGTTCAAAACATCAAAGTTCATGCTCAATAATCCAGGTAAAACAAAAATAAAATCCAACAAAGTAATTTTTTTTTTTACCTGGATTATTGAGCATGAACTTTGATATTGGGAAAATACATTTGACTCAACAGATAATCCCAGTCCGAATGAATTAAAAACACTGAAATCCTCGTTACAACTTTATTTACGAAGCTCAACATGAAATAAAATAAAAAAATGCATAGCACTGAGAAATAAAGAAGACTTTACATAAATTAAGAGTTCAGAAATGTTTCAGTTTAAAACGGTGTAAAATCTTTTGCTGGGTATTTTATTGTTTGCGACTCTGCGGCGTTTTATACGAACCTCCTTTTATCAATTAGAAGACAAAGCTTTAACATGCAGCCGAAACGAGCTTCGGGTAAACATCGACCAATCAAATCACTGTACAGCTTTGGAAGGTTAAAGTCTCACAAACGTTTAGCTTCTTTAGTTTTTAAAGCAGAAATGAAATAAATAAAACCTCTAATAAAAGTTTTTTTTTTTTTTCTCCTTTGGCTGATTGAAGAGTTTTGTTTATTTTCCTGGTATTAGAATAAAACACTGAGTCTGTTCAGTCATTTCGGGGATTTGTGCGTGAGGAAAGCAGCAGCTTCCACTTCGGTCACGTTGAGTTGTTTTGTTGCATAGTTTGGAATTTACAGCATGAAATGAAGGACGTCAAGACGACAAACTTGATAAAAAAAATGTAAAAAAAAAACCACAGCAAAACCCTGAAAACTTTGTGCAAACATCTCCCCACCGCCACGATTTTTGGAACCGAAAAACTAGGGGTGCACCGGTAAATCGGCCCCGATTTCCTTAATTTTGGGAAATCGGAAAATGGCCGATGCTTGCATGAGAAACCGATTTTACCGATTTCTTTTTTTATTATTATTATTATTATTATTATTGTTCGTTTTAACAATAGTCTGAACTTCCTTTATATTTCAGAGCGGTACCTCATGGCCAGTTAAAACCAGTTTTTATTGTTTCTAGGATATTGTTCAAGGGTATGTTTTTCAATAAAATAATATTGGAAAATTGAAGGTACATTGTGAATCGACAGCGTCGCTTATAAAACAAAATCGGAATCGGCAGCTCAGACTTTTTAGAAATCGGTGCTCGGCCAGAAAACCGTAATCGGCGCACCCCTAAGAAAAACTTTTCTTTTGCGTGAAACAGAAACTCAACCAACCACTCGGGTTTTAGCTCGTTAGCTACAAACCTCGTGTCTTTAAGGTTATAAGTGAAGGCTGACGGGGAAAAAAAGGACACTTCCGTCATTTTTCAACCCTAATAATTGTTAAATTCATCTAAAATGTGTATAAACGCAAGCAGCAGACGTGAAAGGATCCTGACTCCGGAGTTTCTAGCTTTCATTTTCTACGCTCAAATTTTTGTCGGAAGATTTTAAGAGTCATGTGATGCCTTACTTCCGGTAAGATGGCGCCCGTGTACATGGCTTGCAATCCACCTCTGCTGATGGTGTTCGGATTATTTATGTTTTGTTCGTTTTTTATCTGGGACATAAACTCGCTGCTGGTGTATGACCGACAACAGCTTCTGGATCTTCGTTTTAATCATCTGTTGAACGTAGAAGGGTTTCTATGTTCAACAGATGATTAAAACGAAGATAAAGTCTGCAAACATTGATATGTTCCATGTCATTTTTTTTCTTTCTTCCATATTTATCCATGCCTGGAAAATACAAAAATAAACTGCAGACATTTTAAGACTACAGAAGGACTCTCGATATCTTCCCGTGGAGTCCCTCAGGGGTCACATCTGGATCCTCTGAAGTTTTAGTTTTGAGAAAAGTCACTGCTGGGTTAAAATAACGGTTTTGGACTCCCTAAAGGTGCTTGGATATATATTCTATCAGCTTTAGTCAAAACTTGGCATCAAATTATAAATAATACACTCTTCAAATTCAACCAATAACTGTGATTCTCTTCATTATAATGCCATGTTTTATGTCCGAAAAGCTGCGCTCACCCGCGACCATAGTTTCCACTTTAAAATAAACTATTATGAGGGAAAGATGGTGCTGACACACTGTTGTTGTTGTTTTTTTCAGATGGGATAGGCGGCAGGTGTTCTGTTGAAAAAAGCACCCCGACTGGAAAAGCACCATTAGTAAAACAACTCGGCGTGCTGCTGCCAGGTATGGTTGCATTATTTCTTCAAATTCTTCTTTCATTTTTCTCAAACAGGAGAAAAGATAAACCAGTTTGAGCGCACCAGCCTCTTTCTGCCTAAGTGATTTATTTTGTAAAGTGTAAAGTTAGTGTTACAGACTATTATGAATATTTTTTTCTGAAAAGTCCACCGGTAATAATAATAATAAAGTCTAATAATTACCAAACAAATTTGATGAATGTTGTAGCTCAGAATGCAACCCTTTACTAAAAAAAAAAAACAGATTTAAAGCTGTTTATGTCTACATTTAAACCTCTTCATAAAGAATAATGTATAAATAATTTATGTTTTGTTTTTAAATGAACCAAACACCAAGGAAAGCTGCGGCTAAGTTGGTCTGTAAAATGCCACGAACTTTAAAAATGCCCCGAAAAGTCTGTTTATAAATAAACATTTATTCTGCTGTTGTCTTAACAGATTATTAAATCCAATGTGTGTCTGAGATGTTCTGCTTTTTAAAAAATTTATATTGTTTTAGTACCCGGATCAGAACTTCTGGGATGATACCAAGCCTTAAAGAGTTTCACAACTTGAAGAAGTTTTTAGGAATTAAATATTGAAAATTATCTGTGGTTCGTCGTTAAAGAGCTAAAAGTGCTGCCGCGTTTCTGTAAACGGAACGGAGCCGGGTCAGTTCCTGCAGCCGATCTCCTCCTTGTAGCGGTTCGTGAGCGTGTTGGCTTTGTGTGTCAGTTTGGACAGGACCGTGTGAAGTCCGCTCAGGTGGAAGTGGAACTGCTTCTCCAGGTCGTCCTCCTCCAGCTCCGCTTGTGGCGCCTCCTTCAGGTCCACCTTCTCTCTGGGCAGCTCGTCTCCCCGCTCGGTGCCGCCATCTTTGGGCCGCTCATCGCTTTCCTCGGCGCCGATATCTTTAGGCTGCTCGTCCCCCTGCAGGACGCCCCACTCTATGTCGTTACGGATGGACTTGAGCAGAACATACGAGCTGTACATGTCTCCGTCCTCCTGGTGGAAGTAGGCTCTGCCGTTGCAGGTGGGTCTGGTGCCGGTTCCTGGGAGCTTCGGGTCCTGGCTGTGGTCCAGTGGGACATCCCGCAGCAGATTGGGCACCATCACCGTCTGGTCCATGTTGTTGACGGCGCCGATGAAGCGGTTCATGGTGTTGAAGAGCGAGTTCTTCTGGTTGTAGGAGTCGGATATCTGCATCATGGCGGACAGGGGGGGATCTCCTGTCCCGTCCAGAACCAAACTTAGTCCGTTAATGCTCTTTGGAGGATTATATGGAGGCTGCAGCCTGATCCTGGGTCAGCTCTGAAGCTGCTCCTGATCCCAGAGAGGAACTCACCACTCCCACATCAACCGCCGGATCAGCTTCCTGGTTCCAGACCCCCGGTCCTGGCTCCTGATGAGGAGTGTCTCTGGCTCCAGACCTCCGTCCTAGAAAACAAGCAGGAAGAGGAACGGATGGAGGAATGAATCGGTGTCTTCTTGGACTCTAAAAGTCTCATTTTTTAATTTAAAGTCTCATGCAGGACTATAAATGAAGAACCAGGAAGTGTTCAGCAGGCTAACTCTGTTAGCACAGGAGCTAACTGCATCCTGGGAGTTCAGAATCGACATCAACCCAGATTCTAAATATTTATCTCCAACATTAAGAGCCTAAATAATCATGTAAGACACAGAACCTGGCTGCAGCTGCTAACAGTTAGCACTATGAAAAAGCGTCACATAATTAGTTGTGATGCTACGTCCATTATCGGACAGCCGCATCCGGCGTCCGTTTCATCATTTTCTTACATGATCGCCCTGATTATCCTGGTGCTAATGACACGACCATGTTCTCTTGTGAACAATCGTTAAAGGATCGGTTCCGTTTTGGTTTTTAAAAGGGTCGGTTCCGTTTTTGATTTGTAGTCATTTTTCTGTAAAGATGCTGCGTCCACGCATACAAAAGCCCAAACCGGTACTTTGCAGGTTTACAACCGTCTTTTTAAACACATGTTAAAACCTGACATCTGATTTTAATCGCACATTAAAAGCTCCCGGTCTCTGCAAAAGATGAGCCTCCATAGAAGCTCGTGCGTTCCTACGATTGAAACAAAAATAAAGGACTCGTCCGATAATGGAACCATAACATCTTTAGCACGTCCGATAATGGAACCATAACATCTTTAGCACGTCCGATAATGGAACTAGCATTAGCCTGAAGGTTTACAAGCGGTTTTTTTTTTTTTTTAAACTAACTTCAGCTCAGTTACTCTCAGTTAATTATCTTCACACCATTATTAGTTAACGTTAGTGCCGCTGGTTAACGGTTAATTTCCGCAATTACCGGATCAACCGGTCTGTTCACCCGCCCAATCCGTAATTCCGGGTCCCGCTGAGTCGGCGGGCACCGGGCCGTGGAGCTTACCGTGACTCACTCGTTGTCCCTGGATGCTCTCGGTCTAAGAACCACCGGGTTCGGGTCGTGTTCCGGGCCAGGAAGAGATGAGCACCGACGGGTCAGACCAGGTCCACGAACCGAGCGAAGAACGAGACGGAGCAACGGGGCGGGGCTTACATCGGCAGGAAAAGAATTAGCCAATCACAGAAAGGCCCTCCAGAGTCAGCCAATCAGACGGGTCATGACGTCACGCAGAGTTGGAAATTGTTACAACAGCTTAATTACCTTGTTGATTATTTCATAAAATATGTGGCAGATTTTTATTTTATATATTTTTTGTTTAATTTTGTTCATGGAACAAGTCATTTTTGTAACTTTAATGCATCACATTTGTTTATGCACGAGTATTTGAAAAAATATCACTTTTAGTTTAACTTTTACTTCTGATGAACTGATAAATTTATCTAACTGATTAAGAGTCAGAGAGGTTAAAAAAAAAACTTAAATAAAAATAATTGATTTTTTTTATCTCAATTTTGTGAATGTCAATTTTTTCAAATCAATTTATTTAAAATGAACTTTCCTTTAACACTTTATGTTTGCGATCGATATCTGTACATGTTAAAGGATGAGTAAAAAATAAATGATAAACATATCAGTATTATAAAGTAATATAAAGTGGCGAGTTGTTGTTGTTGAAGTGTCGCCCTCTTCTGGCTGTTCTTTAAAACTGCACCTCATTTATGTCATTGAAATTATTTTTTTGCCTTTTAATTTGCAGAATCATGTTCGTTACATTTTTTACATTTGATGCTTTTTAATAAAAAATACAAAACCTTCATTTTTTTTAATTCAGCCAGTAAAACATGCTTTATTCCACAATAAAATACAGATCACAGTTTTCTTCTTTACATAAAATTTAACTGTAAAATGTAACAAGAGTTAGCGCCCCCTGCTGGATTTACAAATACACTACACGCTGGTGAAGATTCGCAATCATCCAGGACATGGTAAATCCAAAAAGAAGTTAAAAACAAAACAAGTGGACTTTATTTGTAACTGAAGACATTTCGCTTCTCGTCTGAGGAGCTTTCTCAATTCAATGAAACAAGGAGTGTGGGATTCAAGTTATAAAGCTGTGGTGTTCTGTAAACTTGCATAATGGAGATTGACACATGCAGATTGACCTCTCGCTCTACACAAATACACTACACACGGAAACCATCAACTTCAGGGGAAAAAAAAGTAAAAACAAAAACAAATTTAATACAAAAAAAAACTAATAAGCTGTGTGTTTTGCAGGTTTCCATAGTGCTGTACATCATGTAGTTTTCTGAAAGAGACAGAAAACAGCAGACGAACGTCAAACAGGAGTCCTCTGAAGGCAGACCTGTTTCATGAAGGGGTTAAAGGTAAAGGTTTTTTTTGTGACAGTTAAGTTTGTAGAAATTAATCGGAGTGATTGATCTTTACATAAATAAAACATCTGTGTGTGACTTACCTGTCAGACCATCTCGTACTGATTGGTGCTGATGAAGTAAGACAAACAGCAAGCCAGACACATCCCAATTACCTGAGACACAACAAGTTTGTTAGGCTTTAGTCTACAGCTGAAACTGTTTAAGATAAAAATAAAAAAAACTATTACAAATACACAAAATATAGTGTTTTAGTAGATAAAGGCTGGTGCCTGAGAGAAGGCAACGCCAAAGGTCACTCCAGCAATGATCCCCATGTTGCTGTCGATGAAGGACACCACCAACTCATAACAGCCCTGCAGACACAAAGAGAAAGTTTAATCATCCATCCATCCATCCATCCATCCATCCATCCATCCATCCATCCATCCATCCATCCATCCATCCATCCATCACTGCTGTAATTTTTCGCTCCAGCAACCATACACTTGGTTTGATTTCAAGCTTAATGACTTCCCTTGCCAAAATCCTTGATTGTGTTTGTTACTTTCAAAGGGTTTTCCTGTAACAAAATTTCATGAAACAGATTTGTTTTTGAGCAGTTTGAGCCTTCAGAATCAGAATAAACTTTATTATCATTGCACCGAGATACAATGAGAACATGTACGTACTGTCGTCCAAAAGATGAGTGGCGTGCACAAAGCTGCTACTATGAAAGTGCGGCCTTCATTATTCTTATTCAGAATAATATTTTGCTTAGATGAGAAAAGGGAAGAAAACATGAGGAGAGGTGGTATATATATAAAATAAAAAAAAGATCTCTCACGCCGTATCCCAGACAGGGCACGGTTTGAGGCATCAAAAAAAACTTCAGATGCTTTTAAACTGATCAAGATGTAAAACTATTTACACCCTTGCATGCGTTTACTCTACATGGTTTGATTTGATTTCTTTTTTTAATTATTATTCCAAAGTATGCTCTTATTTAAGATCAGTATGTTGTAGTGTGGGCAGCACGGTGGCTCAGTTGGTAGAGCTGTTGCCTCTCGGTGAGAAAGTCGCCAGCTCAAATCCTAGCTCAGGACCCCCATGGGAGTAGACCCCCATACACCCTCAGTGCACTCATGGGTCCCCACTGGGTACTCCGATTTCCTCCCAAAGACACAAATCATGCATGTTAGGCTGATTGGTAACTCTAAATTGTCCCTAGGTGTGTGTAAGTGAGAGAGTGAATGGTTGTTTGTCTCTACGTGGCCCTACGATGGACATGAAACCTGCCCCGCCTCCCCACACAGTGAACGCCGGATATGGGTGCCATCGACCACCATGACCCAAAAAGAAAGAAGCGGGTAAAGATAATGGATGGATGGCTGGATGGATGTTGTAGTGTATTTAACCATTTCTACTACATAGACTTCCTGACCTGTCTGTAGACTTTGCGAACAGCCAGCGTTGCATTCTTCATGTCGGCTCCACTGCAGTCAGCAAAACTAAAGCAACAGCTGGCAGGAATCCCACCAATGGGAAAATACACGCTGCTGAACCAGCTGGTGTAGTTGTAAACTCCACAGCAGTGCAGCTACAGAGAACCACACAAAAACACACCGGCAGATCATTTAAAGACTGGTTCCAATTAAAAGAATCATTCACATAAACCAGTGCATCATCTTCATATCATCGAACCTCGTAATAAAACTGATGCAAACACAGAGCCCTGTGGGACACCTGTCAGCAAGACATATTACATTTTCACAGTAAACACTGAAAACGCTGAATGACTTTGCTTAAATCATCTGAAAATTGCTGAAACTGGATTATTAAACTTAAAAAGTCAAAGGCAAGCTAGGAGCTAAATGTCGTAAAACACTTGTCAATAGCATATGCAATGTAGCTAAAAGCTAAAATTAGCATAAGCAGACAAAAATAGAGCCTGTACGCTGAAGTGTCAAAATGCTAGCTAAAGTATAAAAAGGCTAGCTAAAAGTACCATATGGTGACAAAAACAGAGTTAGCAGTGGACACCAATCTCAACGAGAATAACGTTTTGAAAGGAGCTAAAGAAATTTAATGTTTTTCTACAAGAAAATATTTGTAAATATAGTAAAATACTATGAAAATTGTAATAACTACAAAATAAATAAACAAAGCGTCAATCTCCTGAGTGAGACAAAAGTTTATTACATATGAACTAAAATAGAACAAAGCAGTTAGATTGTAAAAAGGTGCTTTTATCATTTAGGAATGAAAAGCTAAAGATGAGATCATTTCAAATATGTGAAACTCAAAGAGCCCGAGAACAGAAACCAGAAGTGGAAAATATTTGGTTCAAATAAAGAGTGAAATTCTGGATCACTTACCATTTTAAGCATAAAACATGTAACAAAACAAGTTGATAAGGAGGGAGTTTAAGTCTGTTACTCACTCTGCGCTGGACGCTGTCCACGGCCAGACTCCTGTCATCTAGTCCATCATATCGCATCACAGCCTCACTGTACGAAGTCAAAAATGTCTCTTTAATCTGAAAACACACAGAAGCTTCTTACTTCATCAAACAAACTGTTTTTCTGCTGAAATAATAATAAAAAAAAATCAAGAATAATTCTAATACAATACAACTTTATTTATAAAGCACTTTTAAAACAACATCGTTGGCCAAAGTTCTGACCTCATGACGAAAGATGAACCCAGAGATCCCAGCGATGACTTCAGTTATGAAGACCAGAGAGAGAAAAATGGTGTACTGAGGAGAGGTCAGAGGTCAGGATGACGGTGTATTGAGACATTAATAATATTTCTGTTTTTCCCATGACTCAGAGGTCAAAGGTCACCAATCAGTTTAAAGCTCTCACCAGTTTGAGCATCCAGGGACGCCCCTTGCATGTGGCAAAGCAGCCGTAGAGTCCAAATAGCACAATGGCGGCTCCGGTGCCAGCGAGCACATACGGCGCATTGGAGGGGACACTAGAGATCAGTAGCATGTAGGGACCCAACATGAACTTCCACCATAACCCCACTGACAGCAGGACCACACCTGTCACCTGAAGGGTAGGAGCCAAAGGTCAAAATGTCAGCCAATCAGGGGCTTTCTTTTAATATTTTTAAGTGTTAACAATGTAGTAGGAAATTTTCGGGACATAATCATTAGATGTACATCTACAGCTGGTTGGTAATGACTAGCTGAGCATTTAGTCAGCCCAATTCAAGATGGCCACCACAGTTGATCAACCTTAGGAAACACAAACACGGGGGTTACGTTCCAGACACCCCAGCAATAGGTGAAAATCTGTGAAGTAGGGACGTTATATATTTATTTTAGTATTCATATATATATATATATATATATATATATATATATATATATATATAAAAGACTTTATAAACCCTTCCCACACTCTTGCAATGTTCATAACAATGTTCTAAATGATCTAAAAAAGCACAGCGATAGACAGCAGACAAACGTGGTTACCGATCAAATCAGCGTGCGGGGGTGGACTGGCCATTGAGAGCACCAGAAAAATTCTCGGTGGCCTGGCCCGCTCAGTCATCGCTGAGGGGGACTACAGGCTCGGTTTGGGTGGCACTTGATTATTTTAGATAAACAATCCATGCCGCTCTGATGCTCACTCAGGTATAAGACAGACCCCTCCGCCACCTCCTTTCTTTTTTCGAGGCTGTCTGCCACAGAGCAGAAACGCCCCGCCCCCTCCTTTCTCTTTCTGAGGCTGTCTGTCAGCTTCAGAAAAAGAAATAAGGGGGCAGGTGGGGTCTGTTTTATACCTGAGTGAGTGGCACGAGCGGCATGCACTGTTTATTTAAAATAATCAAGCGTGACCCAAATCAAGCCTTTAGTCTCACTCAGGGATCACTGAGTGAGCCAGATCACTGGGAAATGTCCTGGTGCTCCTGATGGCCAGTCCGCCCCTCAGCACAATGCTCTGGTTGGTCGCCTTCCATCAATCAGCCAATTGTGTGTCATGTACAATCTTATGTTGAAAACCCACGAAAGAGTGAGTCAGCAAAAGTCGAACCGCAATGTATCGAGGGACTACTGTATTGAGCAAAAATCTGGTGCGGTAGTAGCTGAGATCATCCTGAACCAGTGGTGGACACTGTTCTACTAATCTAACAGCTAATGGCGGAAAAAGTTTTTTTCTTTAGAGGATTAGCATTTTCGCTAACATTAGAAGTCGTTAGTGGAATTAGCTTCTGTTAAATTATGTTTCGGCAACTTTAAGTCTGCTGACAAAGTTCACAAGCTTGTTCCTGTCAGTTGTAGGTGTGTCTCAAAGAGTCTGTTAGGCTCGCTATTGGTTTACTACTTGTACACGTGACGAGATGTGATTGGTCGATGCAGTTTCAACTGGAAGGAGACGAAAACGTGCGACGCAAACGGATTGACAGCTATCTTATTAGCTTAGCATTAGCTTTGCTATTTCTTTTGAACTGTTTAGCGGTTTAACGTTAGTGAAGCTAATTTTTTTAGTTAGCGGAATACGGGTTATCAAAGCTAACTGGATCGCTGTGCCCACCATTGCCCTGAACACCTACTGTAAGCACCGACGGTGCAAGATCTCTTTAACATTGCCTGCAGCCGTGCATAAGATCTGACCACAAAAACTCTGTAATTTTTCTAAATAAGTTGATTTTTAGTTAAATAGTGAGGACTGAACTAGGCAAAAGGGACTTCTCCTACTCCGCTCCTGTTTCCTGGAATATCTTACAAAAAGATCTGAAGCTCTCGACCTTGACCTCTCTAAGTGGCTTCAAACATCTGTTAACTTCCTGGGAAAAACCAATTGCAGACATGTTCCTGTTTCTAGTTTTCTACACCGCCTTACAACCTAGCTATTTTTTTTTTTGGTTTCGTTTTTTGAAAACACCATTTTATATGCATCCTTTTATGATTGTCTATTGTTACCCACTGTTGTCATCACTCTTTGTTAAAACCAGGTCTCTTGTAAATGAGTCCCCGAGGCTCAATGGGATTAACTTGTATAAATAAGGGTTGAATGAAAAATAATGGTTAAATGTGAAGGTATTTTAACTCCTGCACCAGACTTTTTGTTTTCTTTGCAATGTCAGTCCGTAAATCTGGTCTAAGCGATTCTTCTTGTTTGTCTGTTTGATGCGACTGGCAGCAGATGGACCGAGTCCCAGAAATGGGTCGTGACTAAGCAGCACATTACTGTAACACGGCAAACAGACGGGAACAGACGTTCAGGTCAGCGTTGTCAGCAGGTTGAGATGAGGGGGGAAAAAAACACCACAAGTCACTGTCATTGCATCGCTGTCATCTTACACAGAATTTACTGATCAATAATCTGGGTCTAAAGGTTTAAAATCACTCAAAATCACCAGTTGATATGCCCACTTACAAGTTTAATACTGATCAAATCAGTTTTGACTAAAACCCAACAGATGCTCATAAAGATCTTTATCAAAACAGTTTGTTTGGTTCAGATGTTTAGGGTTTGGATCAGAGCTGCCACAGAATAAAAGACAAGATAAATGACTCGTGTTGTGTGGAGGAATTTTAGTGCCATCAAGTTCACTCACTTGAGTTGGATCATTGTACGGCAGGTTGTTTTACCATATAATCAAATCACACTCCTCTCTTTATTTGCCATTTCAGATTTCAATAAAAACATTTCTCCTGAAAATAATTATATTCTTACTAGTCAGAATTGCAATGAAAGATATTTACAGTCATTTTAACATGAGGAGAAATTAATAGTAGAAATTCTGGAGGTTCTTTGGGTGTGTTGCTACTTTTCCTTGTGTCAAAATCAAAGATAACGAAACAGCCTGCCATACTTAGTTCCAACTCCAGAATGCAAACAGGCAGAGTTAAACTCACAGGAAATGTTGAGCGAGTGTGTGAACCATAATTATTTGCTCAGGTTAATATGCCTTCATGCATTAGTCTCACTCCGTTAAGCTTGATGGTGCATAAATGACTCCACACACGCAGACGTGCATTTACACAGTCAGGCTGTGATGAGAAGATGAGAAATCTGCAGAATCTCTGCTTTGAATCGGGCTGGAAGATGTTTCTGGAAAAACTAACATCAGTTTTTGAACTAACACTCTGAATAATCGGGGGGGTTTCACTTCATATTCTGGAGTAACATCCGTTTCAAAACGATCAAAAGGGAAATTTTATGATGCTTCTTCTTCTTAGGAACAGAAAACATGAACATCATCTCCATGCACATGAGAGGTCAGAGCGTCCTGATGTCAGCTGTGGGGAAAATATCAGCTCTGAATCAAAAATAAAAAAAAAACACGTTCTGACATATTTTTATCCATCTGTGAAGAGACAGCTGGTGGAGAAGATTTAAAGCTCTGATTTCTGTCCCAGTAACACGAAGTAAACAACATTCAGATGACAAAACCCCGAGTCTACGCAAGTGCCAACAGGTAAAACCAAGCAAACATCAGATCAGATCCAGGACCAGAGCAGCAGGACTCAGGAGACAGGTCCAAACCAGAACCCAAAATGAATGAAACTACCGGATTAATCAACTTTATAATTACACCGTATGATTGAACAACAAACAACTATATACAAAACACACACATTAACAACAACCATACAGTTAGGTAATACCTTTACAATTAGACAAGTGTACAGTAAGACACCATGTACAGATAAACAACCAACAACCGTACAATTGAACAACAACAACAATGTTGGCAACAACCAGACAATTAAATCAGGGGTTCTCAAACTTTTTGGGTTCAGGGACCCCCTCACCACCTTCATATTTATTAAATATGTTTCTTAACATAAATACTTAAGATTTGTTCTTTAATCGTGTTAATACATGAGCATGCATCAGGAGCGTTAATACAATTTTTATACTTTTAAATGGGGTATTTTTCATTCAAGACACACTAAATTAACACTTTTTAATTTCAAATTTCAAAAATTACAGTTTTGATCAAATTAACAGCATTAAAAAAAAACCACTTTAAAATTTTACCTATTCACATAATGAACATAAATGTATCGCCACTTCATATTATTACAGAAAACTCTTTAAATAAAACTGAACAGAATCAAAATAGCAGTGGTCAGACCAAGTAACGGGGATTAATGTGTAAACTGAACGATGCTGGAAACGCAAATAGCGGGTGAGCCGGGGAGAGTAGGGGGGAGGTGCAGGGGTCTTCGGGGTCCTCCCTCAGAAAATTTTGACAAAAGTACATGTGATTTCCTGCATTTCGGTGTATTTGAACGGGTTGTTAAACCCGTAAACATCTATGTGCTTGAAAAAGAAAACTTTTTTTTTTTGCGGACCCTCAAGCACCGGCTCACGAGCCCCCGGGGGCCCACGGACCCCAGTTTGGGAACCACTGACTTAAACAATCGTAAAGTTAAAAAAAACCTGCTGTTCAATTGAAAAACTACGACAAAGTATTAGAGCCACGCTAAGAAAAAATTATTACGTAAAGAAAAACAATTGCATTACGAGAAAAAGGTCATGAAATTACGAGAATAAAGTCATAATATTATCAGAATAAAGTCGAACTGTTATGAGAATAAATTTGCAACATTACCAGAATAAAGTCGGAATATTATCAGAACTCCGACAAAAAGAAGCAGTCTCACAACTGGGTTAAAATGATGAATGTTGACGTCGGCAGTACAATAGCAGGAGGTCCAACGCACTGTGGCATATGGATTCTTATGATAAACTCAAGTTGTATGGCATTGCAATTAATGGCTGCACTGACGGATTTAGTTGTGATGTAATGTGTATGGAGGCATATTTCACAAACAGTGACGCAAAAGTGATTGCGGACTACTTCATAAACACAGTGACTCACATTGGAGGCTGTCCACAGCAGGTGCGAGACGACCCAGGAACGTATTATGAGTTTATTCTCATAATATTACAACATTATTGTTATATATTATGACTTATTGTCATACAACTTTATTCTCATAACCCTATGACTTTATTCTCAATACTACAACTTTATTAGCATAACCCTATGACTTTATTCTCATACTACTACAACTTTATTCTCATAACCCTATGACTTTATTCTCATAATACTACAACTTTATTCTCATAACCCTATGACTTTATTCCCATAATACTACAACTTTATTCTCATAACCCTATGACTTTATTCTCATAATTTTATGACTTTTTCTTGTAATAATTTTTTTTCTTAACGTGGCCCTAATACTCCGTTGTAGAAAACCATTATATGCTGGATAAAAGAAGCAAAATGCTAGCTGTTAGATATTAAAAGCAAAATGCTAGCTAGAAACGGAAAGTAATAAAGGATGGCTAATATTAGCCAAAGACTAGCAAAAAAATAATAAATAGCAGCTAAAAGCCAAAAGTAGCAAAATTGTAGCTAAAAATTTAAATTGGCATAACCATAGCTAGAATTGACAAAATTGAAGGTAAACGTTTTAAATAAAAAACAATAGCTAAAAGCTAAAATCAGTAAAACAGCTGTAAGGACTAAATGTAGCCAATGATTTATTAAAAGCTACAATTAGCAACAAAAAGCTAAAAATAGCAGAATGACAGCTAAATGCTGAAAGTAGCATTAGAAGACAAAAATAGAGCCAGTAGCTGAAGAGAACTCTTTCAAAGCGAACAATGTAAATAAATAAATAAATAAAGCTCGAAAGAGATATTGATGAAATTTAGTAGAAAATATTTATAAATAAAATCAAATAGCTAAAAAAAAAAAGTTATAGCTCCCATATTTTGAATGAGCTGAATGTTTTAATGTGTGAAATACTAAAATGGCACAATGTTTGTAGACGTAGTTGGATTGTAAAACTGAAAAACAATAGTGCTGACGGCATGAACTACATTTAATCAGATGATGAAACTTTCAATCTGTTTAGGAAGTGGATTAGTTTGAAATATCGAGACCTGTTTTTTCAGCAAAACAAATGATCCAGTTCAAATCCAAACCAGAACATCTGGATCAGAGCATGAGGTCTAAAACTTCTTGTCCTGATCAGATTTATTGATCACTGCCTGTGTTTAATCTTTGGTTCGTTTCTGATGAGTTCTTCATCGTGTTGGTGTCAGAGCTGCAGCCTCCTCCTTCTCATTCCTCAGGGTCCAGATAAATACCGACCCAGGTTCAAACTTCATGTTTAGTCCTGAATTATGTTATAGTTTATATAGTTATAGCTTGAAGTGACAGCAGAACTGTCAAACACTCACCCAGAAGACGAAGGAGTAAAACAGCAGCAGCGTCTTCAGACAGAAGATCACCGGTTTGGTTTCCATCCTCCTGGGAGCCATCATCCATCTGATTCAAACTGGGCTCCTTTCTTCTCTTCCTGTGTCTTTGTACCAGCTGAGGAAAATTTCTAAAAGTTAAAACTGCGCCCTCTGCTGGTCACTTATCGAACTGCACGAACCTCAACAACAACAACAACAAAAGTAATTTTTAATAGTTTTATTACCAGTAAAGTTAAATTTTAATGTCATTCACCCACTTCAGAGAGATTATTTTATTAAAAAATATATATATATTTATAAAAGCTGCAAAGAAAATGTATGAAATGGTTCAATTTTAGCTCCAATTTGCACTTATTCATGCTCTGCTGCTAAAACATGAGTGAAACGTATTTGCTAAATGTTCTGATGTCAGCACGTAAAGTATAGTAAGCCTGTCCACTTCCTCAGACTGACTCTGGATCTGTTTAAATTAAAGCATTTGAAATACCCAAACATGTGAGAATATTTGGAGTAACTGTGGTCAGTGTCGTGTTGGGGGGACGGGCAGGGTGTCACCTCCGTGTAAATTGTGTGGTCAGAGTGTGAGGTATGATGGTCACATGTTGGTGCTCCTGATGTCTACTGACAAACTTTTGCTTTAGATCTTTTTGGAGTTTCAGAAAACAAACGTTAAAATAAATTTAATCGGATAAAAATGTGCAACACACACACACACACACACACACACACACACACACACACACATATATAGATACACAACCCTAATTCTGAAAGCACTGCATGGACTGTAAATTAAAACAGAATACAATAATCTGCAAATCTCATAAACCAGTGATTTATGGAACATAGGAAACGGTAAATGAAGAAGTTTTTTGGATGAAAGACAAAATGTTTCTACAATTTTTTTTTTGTTTGTTTGTTTTTGGAACCCGTCAAGAGCTGATACTGATCTTAAATAAGGGCATACTTAAGAATTAAAAAAAAAAAAAAAAAAAATCTGACTACTTTTTTAAATAAACGGTAAAGCTAAGAAAATAAACTTTTTTTTAAAAGAAAAATGCGTAAATTGGAATTTTACTGCAGTAACACATCCGTAAAAAGTTGTGCCTGTGAATTTTACAGATGTTAAGTTCAACTTTATAAAATTTGGTGTAGCAGGAGTTTAGTCATCCCCAACACACATACATGTGTATGTATGTACATATGTGTGTATGTATATTATATATATATATATATATATATGTGTATATATATATA
>NC_056520.1:12032995-12056421 GCF_014905685.2 Nematolebias whitei | reverse complement strand
TATATATGTGTGTGTGTGTATGTGTATATATATGTGTGTGTGTATGTGTATATATATGTGTGTGTATGTGTATATATTTGTGTGTGTGTATGTGTATGTGTATATATATATATATGTATATATATATATACGTATATATATATATATATATATGTATATATATATGTGTATGTGTATATATATATATAGATGTATATGCATGTATGTATATATATATATATATATGTGTGTGTATGTATATATATATATATATATATATATATATATATATATATATATATCCATTTTCTTTACCCGCTTATTTCATTTTGGGTCACGGGGGTCACTGGTGCCCATGTCCAGCAATCACTGTGCGAGGGGCGGGGTACACCCTGGACGGGTCTCCAGTCCATCACAGGGCCACATAGAGACAAACGAGACAAACAACCATTCACTCTCTCACTCACACCTAGGGACAATTTAGAGTTACCAATCAGCCTAACATGCATGTTTTTGGTCTGTGGGAGGAAACTGGAGTACCCGGAGAAAACCCACGCATGCACGGAGAGAACATGCAAACTCCACCCAGAAAGGCCCCTGGACCGGGGTTTGAACCAGTGACCTGCTCGCTGAGAGGCAGCAGCTCTACTAGTTGCGCCACCGTGCTGCCCTATATTTATATATATATATATATATATATATATATATATATATATATATATATGAATGTTCTTGTTCAGTACCCTAAGATGACTTCTGTAGTGACTTGGCACTATATAAATACACTGAATTTAATTGGATTGAATTGATGTTAAACAATATAATATTTTTTTAGGAATGATTGCTGAATACATGTTCTATAGGCTACAGTGTACTTATACTTCATTGCTACAGTGAATTATTTGCCTCCCTCCTGACAATTAGTTCTGAGCATTTCATGTGACTGAAATATCTCGTAGAAGTTCTGGATTTATTCAGGGAAACAAATCAGAGACAAACCCTGGGAATTTTGTTTTCATGAAATACTAGGAACCCCATCAAGTAATGCATTTTTAAAAGCTGAACCAAAGATAAATCCTTGGAGATATCACCTCAGATCTTTTAATGGATTTGTTTTGTGTTAAGGAATCAGACTGTAAAGAACTTAAGGATGCTTTGAAAAGATTTATTTCAATAAATCAATTACAGTATTATCGTTTAGTTTAAGGTCACATTACAGTTCATGTTTATGTGGAGATAAAAAAAAAAGATGTGACGCAGTAGCAGCAGAATAATTTGATTATAACACACAGAAGATGGATTTTTCATAGAACCAATTAGAAAAGCTCTTTAACATCATCTGATCCAGAACCGAACACCAGCTCATCATCAGTCATCAGAGGAGGAACAAGGAGAAACGTATTTCTTATATCATCAGATCTTGATGAAAGAATGTTCCCTCTGATTGGAGCTTCTTGCTGGTTAAAACAAAGATTGTGTTTTTTTATTGGTTGATCATCTCCTCTACACCTGGACAGACCAAGGCTTGAAGGTTCCTGGTTCTGCAGGAGGACACTGCAACCAATAACAACAGAAATACTCAGAATAAGACAACTTGAGAGGCAACAAAATCTACAAATATTACAAATCTTGAGTTTCCATACCAGTTTGGTGAAGCGGTCACTGCAGGTGTTGCGGATCCTCTCCGCAGAGGCGGGGCTGTCCAGCCTAAATGGTCCAGTGATGCCCGACTCGGCCCGAGCGGCACTGATGGCGTCTTTGATGGCATAGAAAATGGACGCCGCCAAGAAAAAAGGGGGCTCTCCCACCGCCTGGCCAATAAACAGTGATGAGAAACAAGTCACGTTCTTTGTAAAAGTGGTAGTGTCACCGCAGTGTTACCTTGGAGGAGAAGATGGCCTTATCGTTGGGAGCATCTCGGAGCAATGAGACGCTGAGCTCCGTAGGAACGTTGCCAAAGGCTGGGATCTTGTAGGAACCTGGACCCCGAGTGAGGAGGACTCCCTGAGGGGAATAGTGGAGCTCCTCTAGGGTGAAGAGGCCCAGACCCTGCATGAAGCCCCCCTCAACCTGCATCCAGAGAAGGACCGTTAACAAGACAGATAAATTAATTTGTACACTTTCATTAAAAACAGGAAATCCCACAAAGATCACTGAAATAATCTGAAACGGAAAAATGTGAAGAAGGGAAATAAAAATACTAAAGCTCAAATCAGTTGCGTTCCAATTTCTTACAATAAGGATTGTACCCTGAACTTATTACTTTGTGGCAATCCCTGTAATCAAGAGATTTCTGTGACTCTCCTTGATTCTTCTCTGTCTACTGGTATTTTAGGCCACTTCTCATGATTAAACTGTTCCAGCTGTCTCATGTTGGAAGGGTTTCTTCTCCAGACTGCACGTTTCAGCTCCTTCCACAGATGTTCAGTAGATTAGGGTTCAGAAGGCCTTTTAAGAATAGTTCACTGTTTGATTCTTAGCCATTCTTCAGTGTTTTTAGCTGTGTATTTTGGGTCATTATCCTGATGAAGGACCGTGACTGAGACCAAGCTTTATAACACTGAATAGCGCATTTTGCTCCAGAATATGAACGAGCATGTTTTTTTCTTTAACAAAAGGGTACAAACTAATTTGTCTCAAAACCTGAGGAGGTGCTAAAGAAGAAACCAACTATTTGAGAAAATGCATCTATGTTCTTCTTAGTGGTAGCAGCAAACTGAATTTCCTGAATAAAACCAGCTCACCTGTCCTATGTCGATAGCTGGATTCAAGCTCTGACCAACGTCCATCACTATAGTGGTGCTCAGATTCTGTAACAGAGAAAAACTGGTCTACACCTCATTGCACACTATGATCTGTAGCTTTAAACACCAAGGGGCCTAATACACATCCTTGTGGAAAACCTATCCAGGAAAAAACAAACCATAGATTTTCTATGTTTTAACTGCATTTCTGGCTTAATTTTATGCAGACCTTGTGAGCTCCAGTCAGACAGTCGATCTCCACTTCCGAACAAGCCACCCCATAGCTGAAGTAGTGAAACGCTCTGCCTGAGTTTAACTCAAAGCTGTAACCCAGATCTGGAGTCCTGGCAAAGCAAAAGAAAAACTATGATACAGTCATTGTTTGTGAAATAGACAGCTGCAACTCAGGAAATGAACTCACTTGTAAAAGCCGTTTGCACTAAGGTTGACTCTGTCGAAGTACGCAGTCTTCACCTAATCAAACACAGACAGGAGGAACCCTCAGAACTGCATCTTTAAGTGGAACAACCTTAAAGTAAAGTTCTTCTGGACAACAAATCAGATTTTATTGGTGCTTAAGGAACATAAAATAGTTAGCATCCACACATAAGTGAATATTCTCAATAATCCTGCCTACCCAGTCTTCCCATGATCCTTCGGGGTTCTTAATTTTGAATGGTTCCAGACGTTCCTTCAGGATCTCACAGGCGTTCTGCACAGCAGCTCCATTGAGGTCGGAGGAAGCGGAGGCAGCGGTGGGGCTGGTGTTGGCCACTGTGTTGGTGCTGGTCTCTGAGATGTGGATTTTTGAGCAGGGGATACCCAGAACCCTGCTGGCAACCTGAAGACACAGATCAAGGTCATCGAGTTTGCAGATGATACTGTTGTTTTATGTTCTCTTGTCATCTGTTTATTAGCTCTATTCAGTGGGTTTAATCATGTCCATGTGATTCCTAAGTTTGGAAAAAGGTTTTTAGAAACCTTTAAATGCAGGAAAGAAAGAAAAATAGTGGATTTAACTAACTGCAGAACAATTTTCTATTTTCCTTTAAGCCATTTTAAATGAGCTTTGGTCCATAGATCACAAATGGCTCCTTAGCATGATGGAGCATCAAGCAGTATTTGCAGATGTCAAGATGAATAAGGACATTTTGTAAATCCCTTCATTCTATTTTTATTTACATTTTACATGTATCAACTTTTTCAGAATTGGGATTGCACCCAATATTTTTTTTCAGCTCTGTACCTGAACCATCTTAGTGTGGAGTCCTTGTCCCATCTCAGTCCCTCCATGAGTTAACAACACAGAGCCATCTTTGTAGATATGAACCAGAGCTCCGGCCTGATGACAAACATTTACAATAAAATCTCATCATTATTTTAAGGAAACCGTTTTTCAGCAGTTAAGTGTTATTGTGGATCAAACCTGGTTTAAGAAGGTGGCTGTAAAGCTAATGCCAAACTTGGTGGGCACCACAGCAAGCCCTCGTTTGGTCCATCGGTTCTGTCTGAGGAAAAAAAACAACAGAATAGGTCGATTTTTTACATACATCACAGCCTTTGCTTTTTGTGATTTTCTTATCATAGAGAAAAATATTGTATGTGTTACAGAAATAAATTAGATTTAAAAAACTCGGGCAAGTTATAAGAGATGTAGGTTTTACAGGCCAAATGTTATGTCACACTGTTTTAGAGATTTTTTCATCAGAAGAAATGTCTGTCCTACCATTTTAGCATTTTACACAACTCTTTTAGTCTTTATGGGGGTTGTTTGGAGCTTTTTTGTTCTTTTTGTTTTGTACATTTTCTCTGTGGACATCAAAAGTATCGGTGTATCTGGATACTAATTGAATTTTTCCTAAACCCCCACAGAGCCTCAAAGTCCTTGTGTACGAACTCTCTTTGGTCCAGATCAGTTAACCTGGCGGCGTCAAAGGCAAAACCTTTGAAAAAAAAATCAAAAACCAGTCAAAAACCTGTCAAAATCTTTATTAAACTTTAAAGCTTTTGTTTTGTATGGAGTTACCGATGGTCATCCTTTACATTGACACCAAACTTGGACAGCATGCAGACTATAAACTGTAGTCAAACATTTTTTTAATACTATGTTCAAAATAATTTATTTTTTACTTGTTGTAGAGGTGAACAGCAGCTTGGCGTTGCACATATCCTGAACGTGACAGACATTCATTCCAGCAGCGATCCAACGTGAGCCCGTACAGGATCTGATTGTATGGCGTTGACTCTCCATCCAGGTACAGGTTCAGCCGACGCACCTGCAGGGAGACAGAAATACCAGTTGAATGCTGTGCAACCACCAGCTTGTCACAGGTTTACCTGCTCACACACCTCTTCAGCTGAGCGGCCCAAACTATGAGCCACATCAGTGATCCAGTTCTCAGCAACCATCATGCCTTGGGGTCCTCCAAAGCCTCTGAAGGCGGTGTTGGACGGCAGGTTGGTGTGACACATGAAGCCTTGGCCACGAATGTTTGGCACTCTATAAGAGTTCTCCATGTGAAACAGAGCACGCTCCATGATCTGGACAATAATAACAGTATCATCAGCGTAAAGTGTGATAACATGAAGAACATTTGTGGTTCTAGATGAATACTCACTGCCTGAGACAAGTCCATGGAGTTTCCAACATTACTGTAGAAGGACGCATCCACAGCGACCACCTTGCCACTGTTCAGAAACCCTACCTGCAGCGAGAAGGCAGCAAAGAGTTAATCTAACCTAGTTCCAAACTCGGAGCTTTAGCAGAGGATGCTTGCCCACCTTGTACTTTCCATAAAATGGGTGTCGTCCTCCCGTGATCAGCATGTCCTCATCTCTGTCCAGCATACATCTGACAGGTCTCTTCAGCCTGAAACAAAGAAACATATTCGCTTAGTCACATTTTAAAAGTTTTGAGTTTTAAAAACCAAATAGATACACCTACTTGTTTGCTGCCACAGCAACCACAGGGGACAACACCACACTTCGGCTTTCTTTTCCTCCAAAGCCTCCGCCCATCCTCTTCACACGAATCAACACCTTGTTAGCAGCGACACCCAGAGCCTTCGCCACGAAACACTGAAGAATAGACAGACAGATATATGTAGTGTGATTATATCTGGTTGTTCGCAGGAGAGAATATGAGGTTTTGTTGTGTCTTGTTGCCTCTTGAGAGAAATGTCTTTTAAGGACCCAACAAAGTTCAGTCGGGTCATATGGATGGCTTCTTTTCTTGCCGAGACGTTTCGTCCTTCTTCATTCCGAGGAGTCACAAACAAACTCCGTCCCACAAGCAGCACACTCACATAGTGGACCAACCAGTTTTATGGTTATAAGATGCTTTCTAGAGTCAGCCCTCTTCCCCGTCGACTCCTCTGAGGCAGCCATAGCCAAAGGGGTTCAAAACACCAAAGTTCATGCTCAATAATCCAAGTAGAAAATCCAACAAAGTTCAGTCAGGTCATCTAGATGGCTTCTTTTCTCTTTTATTTTATTTTTTTTACCTGGATTATTGAGCATGAACTTTGATGTTTTGAACCACTTTGGCTATGGCTGCTTCAGAGGAGCTGACAGGGGAGAGGGTGAACTCCAGAAACCATCTTATCACCAGCAAACTGGTTGGTCCACTATATGAGTGTGCTGCTTGTGGGACTGAGGTTGTTTGTGGTTCATTGGACTGATGAAGTCCTTTGGATGAAGGACGAAAAGTCTTGGCAATTAAAGACTGTCCAGATGACCTGACTGAACCTTGTTGGATTTTTTTTTTTTTTTCCCTGGATTATTGAGCATGAACTTTGATGTCTTTTAAGGACTTCTTTAATCTTGTTTTCTTGAGTATTTCTTTTGTTTGGCTAATGATTTTCTGATTTCTTGCCAATTAGCACCTTATTTTTTGACCCCATTTGAGCAATACAAAAAACTAGAGAAATTGCATTTTCTGTAAAAGTGTAATGAGATGCTAAGCGTTGAATGACTTTGCTAAAATTTGCTGAAGAAGCTGAAACTGAGATTTAAAGCTAAGCAAACAGAACACTAACTAAACGGAGCAAAGGGGTAGCCAAAAGTAGCAAAAAGCTAGCAAAAATATAAAAGTAGCAGCGCAGTAGATAAAAGTAGCATACAATGAAAAAAAAGCAGTCAGATGGCTGAAGCAGATTTCAAAGAATAGTGTTTTTAAACTAACTGAAGAGATCTCAGTGTATTTTTATGGCGGAAATATTTATGAAGTTCAATATTTTAAAATGTAAAAACATTACAAAAACCCAAAGACATAGGACCTGTCTCCTGAATGAGCTAAAGGTTTTGATATGTGAATGACAAAAATAGCACAAATCTGTAGAAGTAGTTAGACTGTAAACATAAAATTCAGACAAATGACTAAGCATTCACACTGTTATAATGGTTCCAATGGTTCCAAACTGGAAGTTGGTTCCACAAGAGAGGAGCCAGATAACTGAAAGGTCTTCCTCCCATTCTGCTTTTAAAAACTCTAGGAACCGTAAGTAAACCAACAGTCTGAGAGTGAAGTACTCTGTTAGGAAAATATGGATCAACAAGATCTGTAATATAAGATGGAGCTAGGTTGTTGAGGGTTTTGTAGGTTACAAGTAAGATTTTGATTTTGATTCTGAATTTGACAGGGAGCCAATGGAGAGAAGCTAAAACTGAAGAAATACCTCCCATTAAGACTCTGCCAGCAGCATTTTGGATCAACTGAAGATGTTTTAAACAAGTTTTAGGACACCCAGATAACAAACCATTGCAACAGTCCAGTCTGAGCCTATCAGAGTGTACCTGTGTATCAGAAGGAGACTGGGTGGAAACAAAGAGCTCCATCTCTTCGTCTTCCCGAGGAACAGCCAAAGTGACGTGTGTCTCCAGGTAGAAATGTTCCTGACCTCCAATATGAATCTCGCCTGAGAAACAATCAGTTATCAACACTTGATCAAGAGGAGATGGTTAAAGGTAGACTCACAGAGACAGTCCTACCCTCTAGGATGTGCTCAGCCTGTTTAAACCCTGCCTCCAGGTCTCCATTTTGAATTGTTCTGATAGGTTCATAAAATGAGCGGGCGGTGATGGCCTCCTGTCAGTGAAATTAACATATTATGTCATTACAAAAGAATTTAATTAAGAAAGCTGAGCCCTGATTGGTCCGCAGCAGTCCAGTTGTGTCTTGTCTCACCTGGATGGTAACAACAGGCTGCAGCTCTTCATACTGGATCTTTACAGCTTTTGCAGCTCGCTGAGCGTGAACCTGAGTGTCAGCTACTACGGCGCCGATGATGTGACCCACACAGGTCACCTGCACAGCGAACAGACGTGCTATCAGCCTGAACTTTAACGCTTTCCGATTGGTCTAATTAACAAAAACACACCTGGTTGTCCGCAAAGACGGTCTCATCTAGCCTGATTCCGGTCACATTACTGCCAGGAACGTCATCAGCGAACAGAAAGCTGACGACACCAGGTAAACATTCAGCTGCCGACACGTCCACAGAGCTGCAACAAGCACATACACATGTACAAGTGTGTCTTATTCAGGCATCTAACAAGGTTAAGTCAGGTCTTCTGGACGGATTATCCGTACAACGGACCTGACTTAACCTTGTTAGATTTTTTTCTACCTGGATTATTGAGCATGCATCAGGACACTTATTCAGGTGCGTTGTACAAGAGTGTTATACTGTACAGGTGGCGCTGACTCAGGTGGGCTGCAGGTGTCTTACAGTATTTGAGCATGAGCCTTGGTGCTGGTGATGAGCGCCAGGTAGAGCTCATTCTCGTATGTCGGCATATCATCGCAGTAAACTGCCTCACCCGTGGCCTGCTTCAAGGCCGACAGGTGCATCATGGGCCGGCCCACCACGTCATCCTGGCACTGTCCCTCTGGAACCGTCTGGAGGAGGAGAAAGGATCACATCTAGATGGTAAATAATTGTTTGTTTTTTGGCCTCACTGGGGAGTTTGACAAACCTGATAGATCTGAACGCTGGATGGCGTTTCTTGATGATACACCTGCGTGGCGCTCAGAGACTTTGAGCTGACCTCCTGCACGTCAACACCCTGACAGAACAGCAAATCTTTTATTTTTAATTTTTATTGTTTCGATGGAACATCAGATTCTAGTTTAATCAGGTGGAACAAGTGGAATGCAGACCTGCAGTCTGAGCTTTTGTAGCACCGTCAGGTAGAACTTGTAGAACAGACTCAGAGTCAACGTTCGCCGGTATGTCACCATGCCACCAGGCGCTGATGGGTCAAGGGTCATTTCCTCAGCCAATGACGAGCAAGCCTCTTGCAGAAGCTCCTCCCCCCACTGCCTGTATGACAACCCACATCACAGCCTTCCATTCAGTGGTGTAGTATACGTGATACGCAGGTATACAGGGTATACCCACTAGAAAAGATAGAGAATTTCAGTATAACCACTTAACAGTGCCCAATGATACATGACATACCATTAGGCACGTGTCATTGATACGCTAAATGGCAGTTAACCGCTTCCGTAACAATCTTATCTGTATGCAATGCTTGTTTATTACATTCGCTTATCCAGCGAATTATTGTATCAGTAATACATGTTTTGCTTTGATACTGTTTTGTAAATTCTGTGATGTTTTTAAGACAAAATCAATTGTTGCGCAGTTTGTTGTACATTTATTCAAATATATAAGCATCAGCGAAATTTGAAACGTTCAATATGCTTAAAAATCAAAGTAAATTGACACTTCCATTGTACTAACCAGTGTACTTTGGATTCTAAGCACAGTATACCCACTACAAATATGTAGACCACACCACTGCTTCCGTTCTTCCTTAATCTTTACTCACGGCATATTTCTTACCTTCCCAGCAGTTTATTTGCCGTCTTCTTGGCCAGCATCGTGGTTGGTGCCATGCCGCCATAACTCAGTCTCAGGTCCTCCACAACATCAGTCCCAGGAGTGAAGGTGACGCTCATCGCCGCAGTGACGATACTGATGTCATCCTCACGGCGAGGGGACTGCTTGAAGGCTGAGATGAACTGAGACTGAAGAAACAGAACAAGAAACATCGACAGTTGTCAGAGGACGATAGATGATGGGAGGGAATGATGGATTGGAGTTCACAGATTATTTAAAGATCTAGATAACGTCTAATTTGGGTTTTTTTAATCATTGGAAAAAGATTTTGGTTTACATGCATGTGGTTTTAGATGGTTTTCAGTGGTTTCCAGATAACTAATGGGGTTCCAAGTTATTAAAAGTAATAGGAGATAGAATGGTGTCCTACATCTTTGGTGATGGTTTCTTGGTGGGTTTCTACATGATTGTACAGTTGGTTGTTGGGTGTTACTGTTCCAGATCAATGGCAGCTTGGTTTTACCAAGTGCCATAACGACGGCGTTCCATACCTTTTTGCTGTATGGGATGTGCACAGAGATCAGGATCTCCTGCGGGCGAACGACCGTCCTCCTGTAACCTGTGAAGAACCTGTCGTCCATCTGAACTTCACGGCTTCCATCTGATGGAGAGGTCAAAGGTCAGGACCATGCTATATGGCTTACTGATACTCGTTTGATCTGTTAAAGAGCTAAACGACTCAAAACAAACAGCCGAGGGATAAATAATTATTTAATTGAATCTCAGATTTATTTACTCATGTTCTTTAATAACTTCATGTTCTGGTACAGATTTCACCAGAGTCTGAAACCATTTGTGATGTTTGTAACCAGGCTCTGATTACATAACACATGTTGAACTGGTGGAAACATTAACTAACAGTTTAGAGTTTAGTTTAAAGGTCACTTCAAGGTCCCCTGGATCAACTAAATACACTATATTGACGTGATTTCAGTCCAAAATATTGTAAATTATAAGACCTAGAGCTTTAGGAGAATTTTGAGTCAAAATAACTTAATTATTAAAGTGTTAATATTCTGAATAAAATAGTACCTTTGTCCATCAGAATGAGTTTGCAGCCTGCTGCCATAAAAACAGGGTTGAGGTCTGAAATTGGACTCGCCGTCATGATGTTTCCTCCCACAGCCTAAAAATACAACAGCACACGCACAAACCAAACTTATAACTTATTATTTAATAGTGTTTTATATAGTTTACTGAATCTGAACTCAGGGGGACAAATATACTTCCTGGAATCGTCCGCTCTAACATTCTTAATTGTTTGATATCTAATCTCTGCAAAACCTCTAACATTCCCAGGCCACCCAGTAGCATCTTGGCTCTGTCAGTT
The DNA here is from genome assembly GCF_014905685.2 of Nematolebias whitei. NCBI lineage: Eukaryota > Metazoa > Chordata > Actinopteri > Cyprinodontiformes > Rivulidae > Nematolebias > Nematolebias whitei. The sequence goes on along the minus strand of NC_056520.1, from coordinate 12,045,463 downwards.
TATTGTAAATAGCTGGATTAATTGGTTTCGTATTGGACACAAACTATTCCTTCATATATTTTCTGGAGTGCCACCTTTATCGGCTCTTAAATTAGAACTGGATCCAGTTAATTACCTGGGAGGAGGTCTAAGCTATCAAATCCTTTGATTTACTGCTTGGTTCTGCTTATTTATAATCCATTTTTTTCATTATTATTTGAATTCAGAATAATCCAGAACGGATCCTAACTCTATTTTTTATTCTCGACTGTGGCAGTATTCATAAATATTTAGTGGATGCTGTCTATTTCTTAAGAAATCACTGATAACCTACTGCCCCAGTACTCCTGAACAGAATCAGACACTCACAGCTACGTTACGGATCTGTTGTCCGGCGAACCATCGCAGCTGCTCCAGGACAGCGAGGAAGACTTCGGACTGATGAGGATGAAGAGTCCTCACCGCCTGCCTCAGCACCGCTGCCATGTGGCTTAGGGTGCACGCCGCACCAAATGAAATACCTGAACACAAAAAGACCTTTATCCACATCTGGACCTTATTTTAAAAACTATAGCATGACAAATATTTCTGCTTTTAAAACTTTAGTTATGTTTGTGTTGGTTTGCCGTGTGAGCAGAAGGTTTTGCTGCAGAGATCTCTGCGTGAGTCTTTCTCACCGTCCTCCGTGTGAGTCACTGCATTCAGCTCAGGGATGAAGGCTGGAGCCAGAATGACCGGATAAACCATGTTCTTAAACTTTACTTCAATACCTGCCAACGCAAACAATGAAGGAGTTGATAAATACTGTAACGATTAGTTTTATATTATATAATTATGCATGAGAGCATAGGTGACTGAGTCAATGAACGAATGAAAGAATCTTTGACAGAAGCAGACAGACCCACTTCAGTGTTTCCCACCACCACTCGGGCCTCTGGATGTTTCCATTTCAGAAGCAAAAACTCATCCAGACTGTCCGGCTGCAGCCATGTTGTTCGCTCGCCATGAAAACACAGGGACTGTGACCTTTGACCTTTAGACAGACTCTAGATTAGAGGGGGGTAGGGGGCAGAGAGAATAAAAAATATGTACGGTGTACAAATTAAGTCATTAAACACATGAAGATTGAACACTTGGTTGTTGATATGTGCTGCTGACTATCCATGATGCTGATCGTATGCTGCTGTTGTTTGGCACATTGTTTTGTACTATAAGTTTTTAGTGTATTCTTAGTTTAGCATATTTCTTAGTTCATGTCTTGGATCTTACTACTGTTTTTCTTTACAATTTGTATTTTTGTTGGATGTAACTAGGACCCTATGTACATAGTTTTGTTCCACCTCATGTACCACATGTGATGTGAATGACAATAAAGTACCTTGAATCCTCTAGAACCAGTTGAAACTACAGTTCCCATGATGCATGATCATAAACTATCAAGAACCACTTTATAAATCTGCAGGAGCTACTTCCCATGCACTGAACCCAAAATGATTGTCTAAAATGAATGAATACATTCGACTGTATGCCGATGACATGCTGGGTTATGAGTGAAATGAATAATTTTACTTCTTTAATTTCACAATTTGGCATCGCTTGTTAAAAATAAGTTTTGGTGTTTTTTATTTTCATTTTGTGTGTGGGGGAGTGTGTGTGTGTGTGTGTGTGTGGGGGGGGGGTTACCATGAGTTCAGGGGGGAAGATGACTTCCTGTGTGGGGTCATAAGGTGCAAAATCTTCAGTGTTGAAGAGGGATGTGGCCTCCTGTTCAAAAACACAAATAGCCTTAAATTGACTGATCTGAGCACATTTGAAACAAAATGTGCTGATCCGAACACATTTGAAATGACAACACTTACATCAACATACTCCTCTGAGTTTTGGAGAACTTTGTTCTTATTCTTCATGCAGCATCCGTTTTTCCCTTTACCACCACAGCATCCCCCATCCTACAGGAAATACACCACCAAAATAAAGTCCAGAAGTGACACTCTATAGTTAATTCAACCTAAATATTTTAAATGTGTTCTCACCAAAGTGAAAGTCTTATATCCATGCAGAATGGGTCTGTATCCAGTGCAACGGCACAGATTTCCTGAGAGAAAGTACACCGACAATGATTTTTGTATTTTGGATGTTTTTTTTTTTTGTTTTGTTTTTTTTTTTTTTACTGTAGCACAGACATCGAGGCTACAAAAGTTATGTTCTATACCATTAAGTCCTGAAAATCATTTAAAAGTAACAATGTAAAATGTAAAGAAATGTAACAATGTATTTTTTTCCCCAAAGGAGAACAAATTGATGTTCTACAAAACTCAACAAAAAAGTATATTCTATGTTGTTTCATGTAAGAATTCACAAAATACAGTAAAATTAAAACATTAACAATATAATAAATTAAAATTCATTAATGATGTTGTAAATTAAAAGGGTATTACTTTACAATAAGGCTCCCCTTATAGATGGCTAATAAATAGTACGTAGATATATAGTTAATGCCTATATAAACACTTTATAAATCATTAATAACTGCTTATTATGCATTAATTAAGGATGAGAAAAAGACAAAACTGACCAGTTTCTTCTGAGCCAAATCTGTTCATCTATGTATTTCATCTAGAGTTGTTATATTAAACATTTCAGACTAACTTACTACCTTGTAAGTACAACAAGCATTTGTAAAACTAATATTTTTAGGATATAATATTACTAGTAGATACTTATAATGCACTCGTAAAGTACACTATTATATGCTAAAAAATATATGTTTACAAATGCTTATTTTGCTTACAAGGTAGTAACTTAGTCTGAAATGTTTAATATAACAACTAGAACAGATTTGGCAACAAACTGGTCAGTTTTGTTCATCACCCTTAATTAATGCATAATAAGCAGTTATTAATAATTTATAAAGTTTTTATAGATGAGTTAATAATGTATCTATAAACTATATATTAGCCATCTATAAGAGGAGCCTTATTGTAAAGTTGTACCATTAAAAGCAAGTGGAATTCAGCTGCCAGTAAATTTTACAGCCATCTCTTTAAAGTGTAATTTAGTTCCGAGTTGGCTTGAGCGGATTTGTCTGTAACTCTTTCCACATCTCACATAGTGAAACTAATAAAGTTCCGAACCTTGGAAGGCTTCTTCCATGTCGGCCATCTTTGGCGTGGGGTTGTTTCTCAGTAATGCGTACATGGACATGACAATTCCTGGTGTGCAGAAACCACACTGTGAGCCGTGAGACTTGGCGATTCGTTCCTAGACGTCAAAACACACATTCTCATTAAACATCAAATAGTATTTCAGAACACTAGTCTTGTTTTTATTCATTTGTTTCGTGTGTTTAACCTACAAACCTGATTTTGGGTTGAATGAAAGAAATGCGTCATTTTGTCTCCTGTTTGATAACAAGGTGGGCTTATAGGTAAGAGTCAGAGTCTTAACTGGAGTTAGTAGGAGAGATTAGATCTCTCCAGTTTTAGCTTCTCTCCACTGGCTCCCTGTCAAATCCAGAATATAATTCAAAATCTTACTTCTAACCTACAAAGCTCTCAACAACCTAGCTCCATCTTATATTAAAGATCTTATTGTCCCATATTTTCCTAACAGAGCATTTTGCTCTCAGACTGCAGGTTTACTTGCAGTTCCTAGAGCTTCCAAGAGCAGAATGGGAAGAGGATCTTTCAGTTATCGGGCTCCTCTCTTGTGGAACCAACTTCCAGTTTCTGTCCGTGATGCTGACACATTGTCTGGTTTTAAGACTGGGATTAAGACTTTCCTTTTTGATAAATCCTATAGTTAGGGTTGGATTGTCATGCTGCTATAGACTAATACTACTAGAGGAACTGACCTCATTTCCTTAAATGAATTGTAAAAATTCAATAGCTTTCATTTGATACTATTTCTATCTTAACATGTGATTCTCGACCTGCCATTGTGTATCTGTTCCTCTCAAACCCAGCCGGTCGAAGCAGATGATCGCTTGTCTTGAGCCTGGTTCTGCTGAAGGTTTCTTCCTCATGAGAGTTTTCCCTTTCCACTGTCGCCTTCATGCTTGCTCAAAATGAGTCTGCAATGAAGTTTAAATCCAAAGCAGTCTGCTCCTCAGATAATTAATGTTAAATTATTATTTTTATATATGAATGTTTCTGTTCAGTGCCCTGAGACGACTTCTGTTGCGATTTGGTGCTATATAAATAAACTGAATTGAATTGGTAATAAGGCATTTGTTCTTTACCTGTACAGGGTGCAGTTTTCTCGCCACACTGCCGATTCCCTCCACGGTTGTCACAGCAACCATGTGCAGGGAGCAGAGGGGGGCAAGACAGGCGTTGATGGCATAATGACTGAACACAGTTAAAGATGAATGTTCGTTTAACAGCTGTGAAATCAGGAAAAATCTGAGACGTCAGATGGAAGCACATGACTGCCACGGTGGCATGCTTCATTTTCACACAAAGAGGATACAGGAGCTGTTTGGTGTGTGGTTGGTATCTGGACAGCATGACTGTACACGCGCCGCATCCCCCTTCAGCACAACCCAGCTTAGTTCCGGTCAAACCCACTGAACACACACACAGACAGAGACAGGGTGAGCTTACAGTGCTGCAACCAATCATTGACAGAGATTCACGATAAAGTTCAGTAACCCTCGGCGTAAAACACTGAACTCTTGACTGCAATAAAACACAAGGTTTTATTAAGAGTTGAACTCAGGGGGGTGGGGGGTTAAAGTACCTTTAAAACATTTGAGGAGGTAGTCACAGAGCAGACGTGTGTTTGAGGTGAGAGAGTGTGCAAAAGGCCCATCTTTCTGTAGTTTAGTGCACGTTGCAAAGGACGTCTGCGAGTGTCCAAGTCTGAATGTGAGGACACTGTCCAAAGTTTAACACTAAAACCACCTCAGTAGACAACGAGAACATTACGAGAACATTGTTTCTGTCTGTAAGTGGTCACGTGACTGAGGTTATCTTCTTCTTCTTTTGGCTTTTCCCTCTTCAGGGGTCTCCACAGCGAGTCCTCCTCTTCCATCTCTGTCCTCTGCATCCTCTGTCCTCACTCCAACTTCCTCCATGTCCTCTCTAACTGCATCCATATATCTGCTCTTTGTCTTTTTCCTGGCAGCTGCATTTCTAACATCCTTCTACCAGTATACTCACTGTCCCTCCTCTGGACATGTCCACACCACTGTCCCTCCTCTGGACATGTCCAAACCATCTCAGTCTGGCCTCTCTAACTTTATCTCCCAGTTGTTCAACCTGTGCTGTACCCACAATGATCTCATTCCTAATCTTATCCAGCCTTGTCACTCCTAAGGAGAACCTAAACATCTTCATTTCTGCCACGTCCAGTTCTTTCTCCAGTCTTTTTGTCCATGTCTCTGTCTCCAGACCATGCAACATATCTGGTCTCACCACTGTCTTGTAAACTTTTCCTTTGACCTTTGCTGACACTCTGTTGTCGCAAATCACTCCTGAAACTTTTCTCCATCCACCCCATCCTGTCTGGACTCTCTTTTACCTCTTTATCACATGTGAGGTAAAAATGTGTCTAAATAAACTCATTGGACTTGTCTAATAATTGGAATTGTTACGGTGTCTAATTGAACACCTATATTTGCTCTGTGCACCGTGGGGGGAAAAAAAACTACGCTGTCTTTAAGTGGACACCTGTCTGTGTCTCTAATTAGACACATTGGGGTCATTGTTGTCTCCTAATTGGATTTCTGGACATTATTACTGTATCTAAGTGGACACCTGGTAGTTGTAACCTAGGGGTGAGTGGTAATCCGTCTATTCTGGGAAAGTTCTGACCAGCGTGCCTGGTTTATGTTGGGACACTTTAGGTTACTCCTCCAGAAACAACAGCAGGAGGCGCTAACACGACCTGAAACAGTGTAAAAACCACTGAACAAGAATAAAGCTGAAGTAAAATTTAGCAATAAAAACACAAACTGTTTGGGATTAATGTGACGGTTTTCAGTTTTCAAAATTATGTTGGTAAAAGTAAAGTCTGGGGCAAGGTTGGGCGAGAGAAAATTTTCATAAACTGAGAATGGGATTGGCAGGATTAAATTACACACTTCATGAAATAGGGGGGAGGGAAATACTGGGAAATATTCATAATGCAGTCAACCAGGAACAATAAAACATGTAATATTTGATATAAAAATTTAATCAAATACGCCCTATTGACACTCCAGCCCAGCAGGTGGAGCGTAACCACTTCTTTCTTTTTGATGAGAAAGAGATAAAGAGTCATTTGCTGTGGGAAAGAAAAACATGAGGATGTTGGATGGGAAAAGTAGAAAAATAATCCTAGTTTCTATAAAGTTATGTATTCAAATGTGAGAAGCTCTTTGAGCATTTTTGGCTGTAGAGAAACTCCAGCATTAAGCTGTGTTCCTCCAGAGACTGATGAGAGACAGGTGGCATCTGATGAGAGGATGAACAGTGATGGAAATAACTGAGCAGCAGTGTCATGTAAGTGTTCAAGCAGGGATATTTTATTTAACTGCTTTGTGAGAGGACTGTTGTTTTCCTCTTTATTATTTGTCTACATGGTTATACAGTCAACGGCTAATGCATAATCTGCTATTTTAGTCATTCATATAATCTGGTCATTCAGGAGATTGAGGCAATAGGTGACTAGTTTTTTTTTACTTTTGTACTATTGAAAATAGTTTATTTACAAATATTTTTCCATAGGCATACATTACAATCTCTTCAACTCATAAAATAATATTTTATTTCTTTAAAATATGCTTCAACTGCTGGCTATTTTTTTGTTCTTTTATACTTTTTTATTTTAAGTTATTTTTCTGCTTCCATTAGTTTTTAATCTAGCCTTTAGCTACGTTTAGCTTTTTTGTAGATTTTTGCTACCTTTACCTTTTAGGCATTTGGCTGCTTTTAGTTTTATTGTATCTATTTGCTACATTTAGCTTGGGGGCCGAGATGGTGTAGAGGCCCGAAAGTCCCAGGCTCGATCCCCAGTCACTGCACATCATGTGACGCCTCTGGGCAGCACGTCTCATCCCCAAAATGTCCCCCGGGTGCCTTCAATAGCTGCCCACTGCACCACCTGGTGGTGGATGGGCTAAATGCAGAGACTAATTTCGCCATTGTATGGAAACATATTGTGATGACATTATTATTATTATTGTAGCCTTTTGCCACTTTTAGCATTTCACTAGCATTTTGCCAGCTTTAGCTTTTTTTCCAACCTTGTGCTATCTTTACCTTTCAGGTAGCCTTTTGCTACTTTTGGCTTTATAGTAGTCTTTTGCTACTTTTAGGTTTTATCTAGCCTTTTATTACTTTTAGCTTCTCGCCTTTTGATACTTTAAGCTTTATTCTAGCTTTTTGACACTTTAAACTTTTATCTAGCCTTTTGCTCCCTGGATATATTTACTGTCTATAGTTAAACAACTTGACATTTTTACCATCTCTAGTTGAACACCTGGACACTGTTGCAGTCTCTAAACACTTGGATGCTGTTTCAATCTCCATTTGAACACCTGGAGGTTGTTACTACCTCTAATAGAACATCTGGAGTTGATTACCAACTCTAATTAAATACCTGGATGCTGATACCAGCTGTTGTTGAACATCTGGATGCTGTTACCATCTCTAGTTGAACACCTGGACACAGTTTTTGATCCTACTGGGACACCTGGGTGTTGTAACCATTTCTAGTAAAACATGTGAAGGCCGTTACTTTCCTTAGTTCAATACCTGCAAGCCGCTACAGCTCCCCTTTGAACACCTGGATGTTGTTTCAGTCTTTAGCTGAAAGCTTGTAAGTCACTCCTGTCTCTAGACTTGTAGGTCTCTACAGTCCATAGTTGAGGGCTTGAGATTGATACAGTCTCTATTAGAACATCTGGACGTTGTTACCATCTCTAGATGAACACCTGGACATTGTTACAGTCTCTATTGGAACATCTGGACGTTGTTACCACCCCTAGTTAAACACCTGGACATTGTTACAGTCTCTAGTTGAATATGTGAAGGCATTTCTTTGTCTAGTTAAACATCTGTAGGTTGATAACATATCTAGTTGAAAGCCTGGAGGTTACTACAGTCTCTAGTTGAACTTGTGGGTCAGCAACAGTCTCTAGTTGAGGGCTTGAGGTTGATGGAGTCTCTAGTTGAACACCTGGAGTTTGATACGATTTCTTATAGAACATCTGGATATCGTTACCATCTCTAGCTGAATGTTTGGAGGTTATCTTCCCTAGTTGAACACCTGGACATTGTTACAGTCTCTAGTTGAATACGTGAAGGCGTTCCTTTTCCTAGTTAAACATCTGTAGGTTGATAACGTATCTAGTTGAAAGCCTGGAGGTCACTACAGTCTCTAGTTGAACTTGTGGGTCAGCACAGGCTCTAGTTGAACATTTGAAGGTTGGTGCAATCTTTAGTTGAACACCTGATATAAAAATATGTTTTATATCAATATATTAAGTTGCCTTTATGCCTATTCAAACATATACATTTTGTGTGTGTTACTTATTCAGAATTAAATGTCTAAAATTGCCATAAAAGCAAGGGTGGAATGATATAGAAATGATTATTTTAATGCTTTTATGTCAATCTATACCTATATTACACTTATTTAAACACACTTATACTCACTTTTGATGCAGCTTATCTCTTATTTAGTCATTCCTGTGCTGCAGATGTGTTTTGGAGTAATTAAAGTTCTCTGGGGATGCTCTAACCAGAAGATTGGGCCCAATCTTAAGGTTACAGTGACCCAGGTTTTGAAGGACATGTTTTTCATGAAACCATCGCTCTGTTGCACAGACTGCTTTGATGAAGGGAAAACAGATTTAATTAAATCTGCCCTCCTGGCAACCATCACTGCTCTCACGCGATCAGGGAAGGTATATAAGAAATGTAGCAAACACAGGAAGTCGGAAGTCCTGTGATGGATCAGCACGCGCTGGTGCCATGCGCCATTTTGATGTGATTCTTCTTTACCTGGGTCGAAAACGACTTCCCGGCCAGTGTCACGGTGAGAAGTTATTTCATATCAATTTGTGTGTTAAGAGTGTACGAGTGTACATGTGTTTTCTGCTTGGCTGTTTTCTGTGGCAGGTTAATAAAGGACACTTATTACTCCTAGCAGTAACAGCCTCTGTCTTTTATTTTTCCCTATTTGTCTGAATATCTGTGCCGACCGTTCACGAGCCCTTTTGATAAAGAATTTCATAATACAACACCTGAAGATCGTTACAGTCTCTTGTTGAACATCTTGAGGTCAATACAGACTAATCAAATGCCTGGAAGGTGTTACTTCAGTTGAACATGTGGAGGTTGTTACAGTCCTTAACTGATCACCTGGAAGTCAGTACAATTTCTAGTTAATCCTCTGGAGGTTGGCACGGTCTCTAGCTGAACATCTGGATGTTTTTATCATCTTTAGTTAAACATTTGGATGTAGTTACCATCTCTAGTTAAACACATAGAGGTTGTTTCCATCTCTAGTTGAACACTTTGACGCTGTTACCATCTCTGGCTGAACACCTGGATGTCTTTACCATCTCTAGTGGAACATGTTAAGGCTTTTACATTCCCTTGTTAAACACCTGCTGGTCAATACAGTCTCTAGTGGAATACATGGAGTTTGTTATGCTCTATTAGAACATCTGGACATTGTTACCATCTCTAGATGAACACCTGGGCGTCATTACAAACTAGTGGAACACCTGGACATTGGTACAGTCTCTAGTTGAATACGTGAAGGCGTTCCTTTTCCTAGCTAAACATCTGTAGGTCTATAAAGTATCTAGTTGAAAGCCTGGAGGTCACTACAGTCTCTAGTTGAATGTTTGAAGGTGGTTCATTTGCTACAGTCTCTAGTTGAACACCTGGAAGTTGTTACTTTCTTCAGTTGAACATGGGGAGGTTGTTACGGTCCTTAGCCGATCACCTGGAAGTCAGAACAGTTTCTAGTTTATCTTCTGGAGGTTGGTACAATCTCTAGCTAAACATCTGGACGTTGTTATGGTCTCTAGTTAAACACGTGGAGGTTGTTTCCATCTCCAGTTGAACACGTTGACACTGTTACCATCTTTGGCTGAACACCTGGAGGTCTTTACGGTCTCTAGTGGAACACGTGAATGCTTTTACATTCCCTAGTTAAACACCTGCTGGTCAATACAGTCTCTAAATGAACACCTGGACATTGTTACCATCTCTAGTTGAAAGATAATTAAAGTCTCTAGTTGAATGACTCCATGTGGGTACAGTCTCTAGTTAAACTGGTGTTTTTTTTATCATATCTAGCTGAACACCTGGACGTTGAATAGGGACCACTTCACCCAAAGCAATTCTCTTAATTTAGGATCTTAATGAAGATGATTCAAGCCTACATCAAAATTGTACATCCTGTTCTCTGATTGGTACATGATATTTGAATTTGGCTGAATGTTTGTGGAAAATTGTTGGACTTTGACTGGTTGATCTTAGTGGGGGGGTCAGTGACCTGAAGATAAGTCCACAGCACAAATCACAACAGCAGCAACTGTAGATTTGTATGATTCAGCTGGAAATCCACCAGAGGCCCAAACTGAAATCTAAATTAACAATGAGGTTTACCATAGAAACACTTTGGATCTTTATTGAGTGAACATACACAGAACAAATTTACATAATTTAAGGATAATGTAAGTTCGATCCTACGTTTTCTCCGCAGATATGTCAGCAGGGTCATCTCAGGATCTGCATTCTTCTCAATGATCTGAAAATTTTAAAGAAAAGCATTTTTGTTGTGAGTTAAAAATTGGTACACCAGTTTTATTTGTAAATGTGCTGAATTACAAAAAGAGATCAAATGTATCAAGTCTCATTTTAAAGCGACTAAAATTTTGATGTTCACGTGATTTTATTGGTTTAATTTAAATTTTATACACATTTCTTTTTATCCCTTCTTGTTTTTACAGACTTGATGACTTTAATTTGGACTGAAAGTTTGTCATATTAGTTAAAGTTTTGATTGTTTCCACAACTTTTCTGTATTTTTCAGTTTGAAATGGGTTTAGATGTTTAAAACAGACAGAACTATGAATTTTTTTTTAACATTTCTTTTCATGTTCGTTTCAGTTTGCCTCCTGATAATCAAATCTAATTGATTTATTGAATGATTATTATTTATTTTTTTATGTTTTTACATATATTACAGCAAAAAAATTTAAAAAAAATTCTGAATCACACTAGTTTTAAGATTCTGCAAGATTAAATCTTATTAAAATCAGAAGAAATGTGGTTTAATTCGGATTCGGTCCTACCTTCCTTCCATTCACAAAGAAGACGAGTTCATCAGAACCGTTCCGGTCCCCAGCTTCAGCCATGGTCCCATTAACATCCCTCATGTTGGTGATCTCCTGCAGTAGCTCTATCTTGCTGGTTTTAATAAAGATGGTCCTAGTGGAGTCTGGACCAGCTCCTCCTCCTTAGAGAATTCAGACAACCAGACAAATGAGTCCAATGAGATGATGCATTCAGGGCCGCAACGAATCATGGTGCAGTCAGGAACAGAACAAAATGCGGTGTGTTCAGGGGCGGAACGAATTGTGGAGCAATCAGGAATTAAATAGATTACGATGTGTTCAGGGGCAGAACTAAATGTGGTGCATTCAGGAACAGAACCTGTCACAGTTCATTCAGGTCCAGACTCATTAGTTTGTTTATTTAGTCTGCATAAATTTTCAGAAGTTCAGAATAATGACAGCTGGTACCGTTGATCATAAAAATATCATCAGTGTCTTTAAGCTAATTATTCACCATTCATCTTCTACCTGCAGGTCAAAGGTCAACACACCCACAGGCTGCAGTACAGTACCGATTATATAACCTGTTTGACATCAGGAGGGTGGAACTGACGCAATGAGGCAGCGCTTCAAAGCAGCTGTTTACTGGTTCAGGTCTCTTAGGCTCCGCCTCCTAAGAAGGTGTGTCAATTTTAAAACATTACTTATAAATAAGCCTTCAAAAACAAAAATATCTTCAAAAAATTCCACTCTGCCAAATACTTCATTTAAAGGAAAAATAATACAGGGCTAAAATATTAAAGCTAGGTAAAATGTATTAGGAAAATAAAATGATAAAAATAAAATAGTAAATGGAAATGGATATTAATAAATATGAATATTTATCAAGAAAATTACCACCAAACAAAATAGGCAACTTTGTTAGTGAATAAATAGGTAGAAAGAGAATGAATTATGTAAATAAAAATGAAAACTTTTCAAAAACGTTTGAGCATAATTAAAAATCTACAATCACCTTCACTGGCACTCATCAGATTTCAAACTAACTAAAAACACCTTTCAACAAGAACAGTAAATTATCTGTGTATTACATATTATGACTTTTAAGTAAAATCTATAAATAAATGAAAGCATGTTTTTTTATATAAACTTGATTATATTTGGAAAAAATATATTAAATCAAAACCATTATATATATATATATATAT
>NC_056520.1:12031006-12032895 GCF_014905685.2 Nematolebias whitei | reverse complement strand
AATTGTATGTTATTTATATTTATATATATGAATAAAAAATTATTATTTATTTAATGCATAATTTTGTCAGATTTTCCCGTGCACATTATGATTCAGTATTAAACAGATTTTCAGTCCCGTCGATTAAAACAAACAAACAAAAAACCTGACAGAAATAGTAGGAAAAATGTAAAAATGATTTTCATCTGCAATTAAAAGCACAGAAACATACAATTTTTTTTATTACGGAGCAATTTTTGTGCCCTCCAGCTGACCATGACAAGTCTGATGTGCACGATAAGCCAAGCAAACAATAATGTGTCATGCAGGAGCTCAGCATTTTAGGAATGCTCAATTCTGCCCGTTTCCTGAAAGTATGGCAAGTTGTCTGACCATATAATCAGATCACTCATATCTCTACTGTTGTAGATTTCAACAACAGTATTTTTACTAGTCAAACTTGAAACTAAACAAGTCTGCATTGAAATGATTATGGTTAAAAATTACAAGACCCACAATTATACTTGTACAAGTCAAATACAAGTAAAATTTATAAAACCCCTTAAAAGCTGTTGATTTTATTTTTAAAAAAGTGGTATGTATTTATGTGTGTATGTGTGTGTGTGTGTGTGTGTGTGTGTGTGTATGTACGTATTTGGTAACAACAGACACTCCATCCTGACCGTTAAATATTTAGGTAACCACTTTAACTTTTTAATGGTTTACACACACACACATATATATATATATATAAATATATATATTTTTTACTTTGTTACATAGTATTAAAATTTAAAATAACTATCATCCATTACCTTTTACCTGCTTTTTCCTTTTTGGGTCATGGGGGTCGCTGGTGCCCATATCCAGCAGTTAGTACAGTCAGTGTGTGAGAGGCAGGGGACACCCTGGACAGGTCTCCAGTCCATCACAGGGACACATAGAGACAAATGAGACAAACCACCATTCACGCTCTCACTCACACCTAGAGACAATTTAGAGTTACCAATCAGTCTAACATGCATGTTTTTGGTATGTGGGAGGAAAATGGAGTACCCGGTGAAAACGCATGCATGCACAGAGATAACATGCAAACGTCACCCAGAAAGGCCCAGGGCCGGGATTTGATCCGGCCACCTGAGAGGCAACAGCTCTACCAACTGAGCCACTGTGCCACTTAAAATAGCTATCATAAATTTCAGTTTTGACTAATAAGAATGTTATTGTGACCAGGACAAATTATGTTATTTAAATCTGAAATAGTAAATATATGTGGGAATATAATTTATTATTTTGTAAAACGGCCTGCCATACTTTGGGTCAACTCCAAAGTGCAAACGGGCAGAGTTGAGCACGTGCAGGGTGCATTGTTTGCTCAACTCAACATGCATGTGTACTTCAGTCCCACTGTGTGCTCAACTTGATGGCACAAAAAAATACTTTCTACTTTGATAATCACGTCATAAAGATGCAAGAAAATCTTATTGAAATAACTGCAGAGGATCAGACAACTGCTGAAGTCTCATATGAGTTTATTCAGTCATCCATTATTCAGCTGATCTACTAGAGGATATAAACACAACTGATATAAAGACGGAACAAATCCTTGCGGTTCCATGAAAAATCTGCAACCAAACGAGTAACTGTGTTATTTTTTTTTAAAGCATTAAAGAGAACACAAGGTCCACATTTTTCACATTAGTCTCTTGTCTATGACTCGTTCATGTGATTCATTATTTAGCTCAAAATCCATTTGATTTGCTTTCAGGAGCCCAAAAACCCTTGACTCTCTGCTCTACTTTACAATGATTCTTTACAGTATGTAAAATTTACAAGTTTAAGTTGTTTAAATCTGTAAAGTTTCTATTAATATTATGTCACAACAGCAACTAAGAAATCTCAGGTAGATC
>NC_056520.1:11986006-12026006 GCF_014905685.2 Nematolebias whitei | reverse complement strand
CAGCCGTGTCGCACTTGGCTGCGAACCACTCTAGCGAAAGCTGTAGATCACAATCTGATTAAGCCAATAAGACCACATCATCTGCAAAAAGCAGAGACGCAATCCTAAGGCCACCAAAACGGATCCCCTCAACACCTTGGCTGCGCCTAGAAATTCTGTTCGTAAAAGTTATGAACAGAATCTGTGACAAAGGGCAACCTTGGCAGAGTCCAACTCTCACCGGGAACAAGCCCGACTTACTGCCAGCAATGCAGACCAGGCTCTGACACTGGTCATACAGGGACCTAACAGCCCGTATCTAAGGGCCCGGTACCCCATACTCCCAGAGTACCCCCCACAGGATTCCCCGAGGGACGCGATCAAACGCTTTCTCCAAGTCAGAGGCACGGAACATGCCCCACTCGGACTCAATGTCCCCCACCTCCCCCGGAACATGTTCGAAGTTCTCCCGGAGGTGGGAGTTAAAGCTCCGTCGCACAGGAGACTCTGCCAGACGTTCCCATCAAACCTTCACAATACATTTGGGTCTGCCAGATCTGACCGGCATCCTCCCCCACCATCGGAGCCAACTCACCACCAGGTAGTGATCAGTGGACAGCTCCGCCCCTCTCTTCATCTGAGTGTCCAAGACATGTGGCCGCAGATCAGATGAAACGACGACAAAGTCGATCATCGAACTGCGGCCTTGGGTGTCCTGGTGCCAAGAGCACATATAGACACCCTTATGCTTGAACATGGTGTTCGTTATGGACAATCCATGATGAGCACATAAGTCCAACAACATAACACCACTCGGGTTCAGATCAGGGGGGCTGTTCCTCCCAACCACACCCCTCCAGGTCTCACTGTCATTGCCCATGTGAGCATTGAAGTCCCCCTGCAGAACAAGGGAGTCCCTAGGAGGTGCACTTTCCAGTACCCCCTCTAAGGACTCCAAAAAGGGTGGATAATCTGAACTGCCGTTTGGTGCATAAGCACAAACGACAGTCAAAACCCATCCCCCCACATGTAGGCGGAGGGAGGCCACCCTTTCATTCACCGGGGTGAACCCCAACACACAGGCACCAAGATGGGGGGCAATAAGTATGCTCACTCCTGCTTGGCGCCTCTCACCAGGGGCAACTCCAGAGTGGAAGAATGTCCAACCTCTCTCAAGGAAACTGGTTCCAGAGCCAGAGCCATGTGTAGAGGTGAGTCCGACTATTTCTAGCCGGAACCTCACAACCTCACACACCAGCTCAGGCTCCTTCCCTACCAGTGAGGTGGCATTCCACATCCCAATAGCCAGCTTCTGTAGCCGAGGATCAGACCGCCAGGGTCCCCACCCTCGGCCACCACCCATCCCACGTTGCACCCGACCCCTTTGGCCCCTCCCACAGGTGGTGAGCCCATGGGAAGTGTGTCTGCTCAGAGGTTGTAAAAATATCCATTTATTGTCTGTGTAACAACTTTAGAAAATATGCTTTTATTTTTAATTATTATGTTTGAAATATCACCAAATCCTGAAGAACCCTCATTTTGGTTATGTTTGAAGAGTTTTCTTTAACATATTATGTTAAAAACTAAAATCTGTACTGTCACTTTAAGAGCGCTTCATTATGATGTCAGTACTGTGTGCGTGCGGCAGCTCTCTTTTGGCAGCACAGATATCATATAAACACTTTTATATAATATCTATGGTTGCCAGTGTCATGATCTGTTACGGAAGCACGATCCGTAGTGTAGCTCATTTTCGCATGTGCTAAAAGGAATACTTCCGGATCACATGGATTGCCATTGAATATGCTAGATTAAGGAAAATGTACTGGTATAATTCTATTTATGAATAAGAACAGTCTTAATTTACTTAGAAAAGTACGTGCTCCGTCTCCACTGATTTTCATGTTGCTTATTTATTCCACTCGTATTTCCGTTAAAATCATTGACATATTTACGTCATGGTTTAAATGATATGTAGCTTCACCACTGAGCGGCGCTGTTTCACCATGGAAATTATTCATTCTGTATCTTGCAGGATTTTTCTCATTCAGTCCAGGCTGGGGGTCAGGTCTAATGTGTAGCATATCATCTTAACAAATGATTTGCAACGGAAATACGAGTGGCGTAAATTAGCTACATGGGGGCTCAGATTGACTAGGAAGTAAGAGGGGGGTCTTTGAGGAAAATAGGTTGGGAACCACTGAATTAGACCTTTGATTCAAAGCCATTTGATATTCGTTAACTTTTGTCATGCATAATTTTCACCATATATATCACAGATTATTATTTTTATAATAAAATACCAACTGAATTTGTGAATATTTTGGCTTATCTGTGTGTATTAATTGATTTGATCCCCTTTAAACAAAAGAGTTCACGTTCAATTTACATTTTTTGGGGGTAAATAAAGACTGGTTTTCTTCTCTAAGAGAGAGGTGGTGCCCAAAAAAACGAGGTTATTTGCATAAACATGCATATTTTATGAACTTAACTCATAACTGATAATCAAGCCATATATTTACACCCCATGCCACTACACTTGCACACCTGTATTGCGAGCCGCTGGTTTAGTGTTACGTCAGTGCCGACAGGGGGAATGCGTGCAATTCGTTAGACAGGGTGCTCGGTTCTGTTGATGGGGTGGCGCGTCCCGCTTGTATAATGGTAGGGGGAAAAAACTTATATCTAATCTTTTCCAGTTGAACATGACACATGACTTCTCTTATCCAGTCTTCGTATGCTGGGGGATGCTAATCCTTCCATCTACATAAAATAAGTCTCCTGGCTAGAAGAGAGTCAACAGTAATCCTATTCCTCTTGCACTTGCTAAAGGATGCATCCACAGGGGCCATCCCAAACAATGAAATGAATGGTGAAGGGTACACAGTTTTTCCACATATCACAGAGAAAGTATCAAAAATAAATTCCCAATAGTTCCATAGCTTTGGACAAGTCCAGAATGTGTGTAAGAGCATAGCTTGAGTTTGGTTACTCTGGTTACATGCAGGATCCAGGTCAGTTTTAATTTTGGACAGCTTATCTTTGGTGCAACATCTTGAAATGAATTATAGCATGTCTCAGACTGACTGAGACTAATATGGATTCTCAAGTCCATTTCCCATTTCAGTTTAAGAGAGTCCAAGTTGGTCTCATGGTATGAATGTTACTGTTTTTTCTAAGCTTGCTTTCTAGTCTGCATTTTTGTCTGCCTATCGTATTAGAAATGCTGCCGAGACCTAACTAACTGTTTAGCTTGAGGATTTGAAATGGAAACAAGAAAAAAAATAGTTACCTAAGAAGATAAATATTTATAATATTGTGTCTACATTGTTTTATAATGGTAACAATAGAAACATACTTGACTGACAGACATAAAAAACAGGTTAAATGTTGCAATTAAACAGTTAACCTGTAGACAGGTGTGGTGCACCTGCCCATGTACTGTATGTCAGGTACCTCGTTGTTTAGGTCTCTCTCCAAGAAGTGCTGCGCCACATGAGTCGGCAGTATGTTGAGCAGCAGACACTCGTTGTGCTCCCTCTGCTCCTTCATGTCCTCTACTTCCTTCCTCGCCTGCAGGCGCCACAGGAAGTCCAGCCGTGCCGTCGCCTCCAGCTACCAACAAAGAGCCATAGACAGTGATGAGTTTTATTTGTCTTGAAATAAACAGGAGTTTCAAGGATCTCACCTGTCTGCTGTTGTAGAGGACGGCCACGACAAACATCACCATGAGAAACAGACAGGCGCCCCTCCTGCACAGGTGATGAGAGCTGACCCCAGATCAGATCCAAAGGGAAGAAAGAAAACATACATGAGACAGGAAGCAGCTTAAAGAATCATCCTACAGCACCTGAACACAGCGCTCAGGCCTCACAGCATCTGAATGCAGTGCTCGAGTCCCACAGCACTTGAACGCAGCATTTGGGCCCCACACCTCAACTCAGCTCTCAGGTTCCGCAGCACCTGAACACAGCCCTTGAACTCTCTCAATCCAAAGCACCTCAACGCAATGCTTGGGTCCCGCAGCACCTGAACACGGCAATTGGGTACTTGGTTCCCAAAGCACCTAATTTTAATGCTCTGGTTCTGCAGCACCTGAATGCAGCGCTTCATACCTGTGCATCTCGATGATGTAGGTGTACGAGATGGCAGCCAGCAGCAGGAACGCCAGCTGCAACACGCAGCTCAGCCGAAGGAAGACCGCGCAGGTAACCATGGCAACCACGCAGCTCACCACCATGTACTGTGAACGAAGAAGGTCAAAGTTTACTGTCACAGGGGAGGGCATGAAGTAACGTTCAGGGTGTGCAGGACAAATGTTTTCTCACCTCTGGGTGGGTGCAGATGTCAATGTCAGGCCAGGTGGAGGTGGGTGGAGCCAGCAGGGACTCGCCACCACCAGAGTTTGATGAATCACACCACAGCTAGAAGGAGAAAGGAAGGGAAGAAGGAAATAAAGAAGAAAACGTCAAAATGTTTCCCAGAAAAATTTTGGGTGCTTTTTTTCATAAACATTTTTTTTAATCACTAAAAGAAAAACTTTACATCTGCATTGCATGAGCACATTTTATTTTTAAGATTTTTGATGTAGTCATTTATAAAGAGACTTTATATTCATAGACTGAGCTTTATTATTTTCCCTAAGAAATTGTCAATCAATTTGACCTCCATATTCCCAGCTCCAGTTTCCCAGCATCATTGAAGATGACACAAAAATTGAAAATAGCAATAATCTTGCACTAATCTTTGACTCACAATGTCCATAGTGACGACCACAGAGTTTACTGTTATGGCGGTGAGCGTGAGCAGCGTTCGGGCATCTTTGGTTTCATGAACCCAGCAGCAGAGCGACTGCACCCTGGCAGGGCAACGTTTAAACTCCTCTCCCAGAGTCAGCAGAAGGAGCAGGGAGTAAGCACAGCCACCCAGGATTAACTGAACCACCATTGGACACAACCTGTATGTAAAACCAGAGAAAGTGACTGTTGGGTATCAACGGTCTAATGTGTCTTGTCAGGTTCTTTTGAGTTTTATGACAGAGTTAAAATCCATCAACCTGGTTTGTTTTCAGTTCTATAAAAGGTCAAACATGGATACATTTGGTGTCCTGCTTTATTTTCCAATAACCTGAGCAGGAATTCTGTAGTGTGATCATTTGAAAAGTGGAACAGTCTGAGGATTCAATTATATGCAGATGATATTGTCTTGTACAAGTAAGAAGCATGGGCTGACAGGTTATATATACATAACTGTAAATCTGCAAAAGCACACTTAAGAAGCTTGTTTGTATAATAAAACCATGTCTACTTCTTTTGCATGCTGAAATTTTTATAAAAAGCAGAAAAAACAAGATTCTTTATTAAACTAACCTATGAACATGATGGTGAGGAGCAGTTTATGTTTTAAGGCATGTGTTTAAATTTCTTCTTCATCTATAACAATATTACAGAAATTATGTAATGATTTGTCATGTTTTGCACTATTAGTGACAAGTGAATATCTTAGATCTTTTAGGGTACCGTTGGGCATTCCTTTAGCGTATACAGTATCTTAGTGTATATCTTAGATCCTTATTTACTGTTTCTTTTTACACTTTGTATTTTTGGATGTAACTGGGACCCTGTACACAATTTTGTTCCACCTCATGTAGCACATGTGATGTGAATGACAATAAAGAACCTTGAATCCTTGAATCCTTGAATGATGCTTAAACAAAACATGGCTGAACAAGCTGTTGCTGATGGATAGGTGTACCTGGGGGCAGGGATCAGAACCTGGACAGCCATCAGTAGGATGAGCAGGATGAAGGAACAAACCATGTTGGTCTTGAAGAGTTCATCTCTGATCTGAGAGTACTAAAGAAACAACAATAAAAAAGATAACCAACCTGTCTGCTGCACCTGAAAACTAGCTCTGCCCTCAACAGGAAGTTACCTTTCCTTCCATTTGAGAGTCCTTGAACACTTGGGTGAAGGTGGTGATGTGCTCCTTCCTCATTAGCTCGCTGCTTCGAACTTCCATTGCCTGACGAATTCTTTTGTTGACTTCCCGAGATCCCGAGCGCTGAGCTGCAATGTGATTGGGCAGCTGATTAAGAGAGCCATTGGTAAAAGTGGCCAATATCTATGGGAAAGAAAAGGTCAGAGAAAATGCAATATCCAGATATTTCTAATATATATGTGCACTTACAAAATTCATGCCCAGGATATCTCCAAATGGTAGCTCTGCGCTCCACGTGGTCATTTCATCGTAGCTTGGACGCCTCGCCTTCGGTGGTTGGGCTTCCTCCCGTGACGCTGGGCGGATCAGATACGTGTCTATGTTGTGTTTTCGTAAGAACTCGCTTCGGTCCTGGCCATGTCCTCGCTTTGTCTCATAGATCCCATCCAGACAGTCCAGAGTGGCCTGTGAGATATGAACCTGCCTGAGAGGAAAATATATTTTTCTAGCCACACAATGAAAACTTGAAGAAATCTCAATCAACCAAACTGAATCAAACACTAAGTGTTCTGATTTTGGGCTTCATCCAGATGTAAGTGAAGGTTAAACTTTGGCTTTTTCATATATTTTCATGTATGATCTACTTGCAAAAACAATTTCAAGTAACTGAAAATGAATCTTCAGGTAAATGCTATCTAACTTGACCTGATCCGTTTACAAGACAGTGAACTACAAAGGTACGATAGCAGCAGAGCTAGTCTTGTTTGCAGGAGTTTTCTCTGGTTTGCATAAAAATGTAAATTGATATGTCTGCTATATTAAAACTCATGGCGTCCAGAATCAGCTCTGCAGATACAGAATAAAAATTTTAAAAAAGTGTTGTGGCATTTATCACAATGTTGTCAAAGTTCACAGAAGTAGACATCCCAGCCAATTTACCCTGAAGGTCAGACTGTGCAATGCTCAAAAAGATGAACTCTATCTCAGGCTCTGCAGTCAGGTTAAAGGTCAAATATCATGACTTCTTTGGAAGAGTTGCTGGGGAGAAAAAAAAGCTTTTCTTCCAGAACCAACATGGCAGCATGACTTGGGTTTGCAAAGGTTCATCTGAATGAACCACAATACTTCTGGTTCAATGTCCTCTGAACATACAAGACCAAACGACAGATATTTCTCCAAAGTGCGCATTGCCAACTGACAATAACTGTCAGTACAATGGTGGAGCGCTGATAGTTTGGGTTACTTATTTTTGCTACTACTATGGGCTACAGTCATAGTGTTGACCATAAACACTCTTGGTAGGCCAACAGATTGTAGACTCAAATACAAGGCCATCTGTCTGACAGCTGAAACTTGGACAAAACTTGGTCATAATGCAATTATCCCAAACAAAACAGCTTGTCTGCAGCAGAACACTCAAAAACAAAAGAATCAAAGTGCTGCAATGGGCAAGTCAAAGAAGGATAAGGAGCCAATGTGTGATGGAATAAATATGATTTCATACGTCTTGTTTCTTCAATGTTCTTAACTGTGGAGTTTTACTAACCTAGACCAGTTCAACTCATGACTGGATTATCCCTTAAAAATGGATTGTAATCAACTGTCTATAAACTGCCGGTTAAGTATAATTTGATCACTGTAGTGTGAGCGATGATGATGTGAGTGTGGGAGTGTTTCGGACCCTGGCACTCCTGCAGCCTCTAGACAGTTGGCAACGTCAACATCCCAGCTCCAGATGTCAAACTGCCACTTCTGAAGGCCCAACACGCCGCAGAGTACAGAACCCGAGTGGACTCCTATCCGCATGTCTACCTCCTGCTGCAGCTCCCGGCGAACATATCTGCAACACAACACATTACTGCAACGCTCTGTGGAAACGAGAGTTGGGATGTTGGGGTTGTCCTTACCGAATGGTGCTGATCATGCTGAGACCCATCTCTACACAGCAGCGGGCGTGTCCCCTCTGTGGCTCTGGAACTCCAGAGACGCAGTAATAACAGTCCCCCAGAATCTTAATCCGTAAACACTGGTGCTTCTACACAGATAAGATGCACAGCCTTATCCTCAGACGGAAAAGTTCAACATAAAACTGATGAACACAATGTGGTTCTCAAGTTGATCTGACCTCAGCCAGCTTGTCGAAGCGCCCAAAAAGCTCATTTAGAGTTTTAACGAGTTCCTGCGCCGAGAGGATCAAAGATAGAGATGTGAAACCAATGATGTCTGCGAATAGGATGCTACAGAAACAAACAACGTCCAAATCATTGCTCTGACATTTTTATCATTCATCAACTGTCCACATTGCTGGTTAAACAATCGGAAGAACTGCTTATCAGAACATTCTGTACCTGACATTTTTATAGTGATGGATGTAAATCTTATGAAACTGATGAGGCAACAGATAGTCATCTGCGGTTGTCATGTCAGAGATCATCTCCAGAACCAGGAAGCGGGGAAGGATGGACATCACCAGCCGCTCCTGAAAACACCATGAAGCGGGTACATAAATGAAAATTGCTTGAGGTGTTTTGACTAACTATGGGTTCTGACTGGAGGTGAGATCTGGACTCAACCTGTCTGTAGTTTTCCCTCTCCAGTCGTACACGTCCTTCGATGCAGCGCCGGGTTTCCAGGAAGCTCTGCCGCTGAGTCCGATCAGATAGATAGTTGATGAACACACCTGCCATGTTCACAGACAAGTACAGCAAGGCCTTCGACATCACCTGCATAGGCAGAGACAGACTGTCTTCTGTACAATAAAACAGTCATCTGCACAGATTAAACCAGACTGATCATCACCTGTACAGGTAAAACGAAGAAAAAGAAAAGCCTCCAAACCTTTCTCATGAAAATCTCGTCGCTGTAGTTTCTGCTGACGTCCACTATGAGATGCAGGGTTGAAGTAGTTGCCCCAGCAACAATGGACCAAAGTAAGGGGAGGGGCAGCAGGGTATAGGTGGAGAAAAGTGTGAAAAAGACATACCAGGTGTGATTTGTTTCAGTCCAGGTGAAAACACCAACCAACACCTGGATGGTCTGAGATGCCCAGCTAACCACCGACAGGAACCTGCGATGGAATGAATAGAATGGATTATCAGAACCTTATGGCAGCAAACAGAAATTCATTTTCCAGCATACCTGAGCCCCCATGGTGACATCATCACCTCTTTCTTAGCCAACGACATCAGGAAAATTCCCATCCACAGGATAACCGTCAAGACCGTCAGCCAGTCACAGGCCATGCTCCCCCAGCCAGTCGGCCTTGTTAGTAGAGAGACGAAGAGTCGGGTTAGGATGTCGATGAGGTTGGTGACAACCAGCGAGGTTCTTCTCTGAGCTGAGGAAAACTGCTGGTAGAGCTGCTCGAACTCCTCAGACCTTAAGCATTTGAACCACAACTGTTATTAAACACTTAGCCAGTGTTTTATTTGAATTGATTTTCATGCAGATTTGTTTGTTCATCCATACTTGAATGTTAGCTTCAGAGTGGGAATGAAGACGCCTCGGACTGTTGATCCATACGACACAAAAAAGTCAGGGTCAGTAAGCAGCCGTTGCTTGGCTTGATTTTCTACAGAGATCCTCTGTGTTATTGGTTGGATGCGCGCCACAGAAGAGCGACGCTTCTGCCAAAACGTTCCACGAGAAGACTTGTTCTGAATCTGTCTGCAAGACAAAACCAAGGGAGCAATCCATGGCTAAGCTTTTCACCTGCACCGTGTCTGGTAATGACATCACGTTGTGTACCTGTTGATGTCTGCGATGTAGGCGTCTGTGACTATGATGTGGTGTCGACCCCTCTCCAGTCCTCCGGCAAGCCTCAGGGAGTACAGGTTATGTTGGTCGATGATGTTCCTGACCGCTGTCTGCCACAGCAGGTGCTTCCTCTGCAGGCCATGGTTGCAGTTTATGTTTGCACTGATGGTGATGTCACTGGTCTGTCGTGCCGCCTCGCAGTCGCCGTTTCTCAGTTCACTGTTGATGTTGGCCATGGCTACAGAGGCGGTGACAACCCTTCAACCCTTGGAGCTGCTGAGAAGCTAGCAGTATGCCTCCTGGCTCTGACGGCTTCAGAGTCAAGATGCAGAAACAAGCAAATAGATTTACAACAACAAAAATCTGCGTCAGTTTCGTAAAATTTGATTTTGCTTTCTTGTGAGGTTTTATACCAATCCAGATATAGCCTGATATTCTGACAACCAAAGTTCTTCTTTGGAATCTGGTATTTTCTTTTATAATAATGCAAGCCAATCTTTTACTGTTTTTTGTTTGTTTGTTTTTGTTCCTGAATCCTTGCGACGCTCTGACTTATTCTCCGGAACATCAAACATCTTTTTAGAAACGACATGGAAGTGTGAAATTCACCAACATCTATAGGGGTGGCCATGATGAAAACATAGAAGGAAGAAAAGCATGCTGGGTAATATAGGTAACCTAGAATAAGCTAAGTCATTTGTTGCCATGGGGTTGAGAAGCAGAAAGATGAAGAGCAGCCTACAGCACATCAGGCAGAAACACAGTAAAAAGTAAGTCTCAGACAAACAGTCTCTGTGTGAAAACTATAAGTTGGATCAGAAACTTCTTGACTCGCGAGTGGAAGAAGGTTCTCATGGTCTCATATGTTCATTTCTGTTTCTGTAGTGTTTGATGGCAGGGATTTGACAAGTAAAAAAGAGCCCTCCCTTTTAGAAAAGACAATTCTGAGCTCGGATACAATGGAAGTTATTTAGAGTTTGGGTGTGTACTCTGAACTCTGGGGTATTTGAAATAAACCCATCAGTACAGTAGAAAGACACACTGCGTGAAAGAAGATAAAAATACTGAAGTTTGGTTGTAGAAGCTGTGGAAAGGTTGTGGAAATTAAGAGTTTAAAATGTTGCAAAGTTTAAAAAGCTTTAAAAGTTCTGTTGTAAAGTCTGAGCTCTTAAAGCTGGAATTTATCACCCACTTCAGCTAAACACCACTGATGCCTATGAGGACGTTGTCACAATTTTTAGTGAATTTTTTCTACGCTCAGTGATCTGCCAACTGATCCTGATCGAGATGCAGGTTTTGATGTATTTTATAGGAAACAGAAGAAAATTTCTAAGAAGAAAGACTTAAATAAAACTGTTTCAATCCTTATGAGCTGCTACCTTTAACTACCGGGGTCTTAAAGGCTGCTTCTTTACCTCCTGGTTGTGGTTAGGTGTTCAGGACTTTATGGATTTTGTTCGGAACGATTTTTAGATCCGAGGGTTCAAAAAGATGCAAATTGAAGAATCAAAGAGTTTATTGTGATGAATGACCATTTGTTGTACTCACTGATTTCATTCAGGCTTTAACTGACGCCGTGAGAACGCCTCCTCCAATTTATTTCTTCATCGTCTTCTACTGATTGATCTTTTTTATCCCAGTTTCCTATTGTTTGTGGCTTTTCATATCCTGGTTTATGATTTGGTCCTTTTGTCCCTTTTCAGGCCACATCAGATTTCTTCAAGTTTCTTTCTCATAGCTCCTTATAAGCCGTTCGCTTGAAAAATCGGTTTAAATGAAATGTTTCTCCCAGTCGGAAAAATGCTTGCTTCAAGTTTCTTTGTCGCATTTCTATCCCAGAGCTTTTGCGTATTGACGGGTTTGTTCATCCAAAACCAGTGTCCAGTCTTCCCTGCTGTGGTTGAAAATTAAAAAAAATCAACAAAGCTTGTCAGGTCGTAGCTGCCGGGGTTAATAAAGGGTTCCTGGTATTACCGACATCAGAAACTGAGAAGAAAATTAAAGAGCTACAAGAAAGGGAGCATAGAGTCAGACGGAGGAGCAGCAGCTTGAAGGAATGATCTGATGTCAACCAACAGATGTCCGAGTGCACTGGTAATCCCATCAGGTACGCTTGAAACAGACAAAAGGCCAGTCATTAATGGGTCAGGTTAACCATGTGGCGTGTCTGACTGCTCAGGTGCCTGATGGGATTGGCAGACCTCCAAGCAGGTCAGACTGTTGGTGTGTTTGCTCTCAGCGTGACAGGAGGTAAACCCTCACAGATTGTAGTGTATGTGAGAAGATAGCCCGCTGTGATCTGCTTAGGGAAGTCCCAATGATTTCAGCATAAGAGAACTGGGACGAAGCTGGTTACTGTGGCACCATCTGGTGGTACAACGCCAGGGATCACAAGGTATGTTTCAGGGAAACGTGCTGATGACTGAATGTCGTTCTCAGGAGTCGAACCACATTCTGCAGATACTTCAGGAAGTATTCAGACCTTCACTTATCGCAGGATGGTTATGTTGCAGTTGGATGGTACAATTTATTATATTTCTTCATTAATCTACACGTAATACCCCACAAAAAGTTAAAAAATACAAATCAGAATTCATGTGTTAGAAAATAAAACTCATTTCCGTTAGTCTTCAGACCGTTAGCCTAGAGATGAAGCACCTTTGACACCGATTTCCACCTGGAGTCTTTTTCGTTTTGATGCTCCGACCTTTGCATTTGGAGGACTACCGGTACATTTTTCTAAAATGATCTGTTTCTCAACCCAATTGAATGAGAACTGTCACTGGAGCCATTTTCAGGTCTCTCCAGAGATGTGTTCTGGGGTTCAAGCCAGGGGTCCGGAGTGTCTTCTTCATGTTGGAAGAGGAAACTTTGGTCTGAGCTCCAAAGAACCAGACTTCTATTACCTTCAGCTGAAAACCACCTCTACAGCATAATGCTGCCACCTCTGTGGGGATGGTGTTTAGATGCTGAGTAGCACCTGCTTTCCTCCACAGACCTGAGCCCAAACAGTTCAGTTTTGGTTTTATCAGACTGGGACGTACTTTTGTCTTGTTTTATGCAAGATCTCTGAAGCTCAGTCAGCCATGCGGTGGTTGGTCTCATATCAGCTCAGTGTGGCCAAAGGACCAGTTTTTAAGAGTCCTGGTTGGTTCAAACTCATGGAGTCCACTGAGCTGAGGAACCTTCGGAGCAACAGGAAGGTTTCTGAAAGGATGGGGTAGAGGTAGGGCAGCTGACCTGGGGTCAGAAAGCCGTGGTTCGACTCCCAGCCAGTCCCACGACACGGTGTCTCTGAGCAAGACACCTAATCCCTAACCGCTCCCCGGGTGCTTTCATAACCACCCACTGCTCCACCTGGGTGTATCCAAGGTGCAGTGGTGTAGTCTACATTGTTGTAGTGGGTATACTGTGCTTAGAAACCAATGTACACCTGTTAGTACACTGTAATCGTCAATTAATTTAGATTTTTAAGCATATTGAACATCTCGACATTTCTCTGATGTTTGAATAAATGAACAACAAACTTTGTACAACAGTTGGCTTTGTATTAAAAACATGTTATAGAATGTATAAAACCGTATCAAAGCAAAACATGTTCAAGTATTAAGTAGTAAGTACAGATACATTTGCTGGATAAGCTAATGTAAGAACATACAGATAATTATAGAAGCATGTAACTGCCGTTTAACCTATCAACGACACGTGTCTAATATGTCATGTATCATTGGGCACTTTTAAGTGAATATACTGAAATTCTTGAGCTTTTCTAGTGGGTATACTCCGTATACACGCGTATAGCGTAAACTACACCATTGCCCAGGTGTGAAGGGTTAAATGCAGAGTAATTTCACTATGTTCCCATGCAATGGTGATAATCTCAGACTTTTCCCTTTCTGTACCTGTCCTCAGGTGCCTGACAAGTCCCGTCTATAAAGAACAATCCCACATCTTGATGCTGCCACCACCGTGCCTTAAAGTTCCGAGTACATTATTGAGGGAAAATCCCTTTAAACAGTGAAAGCCTCAACAGAAACCTGTGAAGTAGGTCTGAATACATTTTGAAGAGTGAAATATTTCATTTGAAACCTTTAACTATCGTGTTTATTTACAAACCAACAAAACAGGATCAGTTTGTTTCACAGTAAAAACTTTTTTGGCAATGACAAAATACAGACGAAGTCAAGACGTTGGAGTTCAGGCTGTTTTTATTCATTCACATACAGACATGTAAAAATATAAAACTATAAGAACTGATGCTGTTTGTGTTTGATAAAAAGTCGGGAAATGTTTCCTTTTTATCTTCGTCGTGTAAACGTTCACTTTAAGGGTGACAACATGCAAAAACAGACCTTTTGATTTATTATGACATAAATCTGTAATATGTGCAAAAAGTTCCAAACTGGAGGAGAAATAAATTATTTAGTGTCTGATTAATTATATTGTAAACATTTTCTGGAAACAGGATGAGAAATTTACATCTTAACTTGTTTTAAATCAGTTTTATGGAATTGTAGATTTAGGTTCAAATAAAACTTGGTTTTATTTCGACAGTGCTAATTTTAATAATCTGAGATGTTTAAAAGTCAAGATTCAAAAAAACTAAATTTGAAGCATTAAACTCACAGTTTGAGAAGAAAACTCAGTTTAAAGGTTTTTTTTAATAGGAATATGAAAAACATATTTACGTGAAAATTAAGTCACTTAAGAGAAAAAAAGTGCAATTTTTTTTTTAAACTTTAATATGAGGCACAAAAACAAATAATTGTTTATGGGACAAACTTGTTGTAAATGAGATAAAAGCATTTAAAACGAAAAGAATATTTTTGTTGCACAACTTTGGCAGTTTGAAGACATTAATTTAAAACTTGAAGTTATAATTTAAGAAAAAAATAATAATTTGGCTGCAAAAAAGTTAAAACGTTAAATGTATTTACCAAGAAAATGCTTAATTTGTTATTCTAAAAAAAGAATAGTTTGAATCCACAATCTAAAATATAATGGTTAAAATACAGATGATCAAAGTCAGGGGAATATAATCTGAAGGAATAAATAAAAAAAAAAAAAATAAATTCAGGGAGAAAAGCTGGATTTTAAAGTTTTATAGAAATTAATTCCATGGAAACAAATTACACTTGATATATTAAACTAAAAAGAAAATAAATTTACAAGAGTTTAGGTGAGAAATGTTATTTTGATGTGAACAAACGAAAGGGCAGCTGATTGGTTCCCGTCAGACAGGAAGTTGTTTCTGTTCCTTCAGTTTAAAACGAGTAAATAAATATTCAACATGCATTTTCATGACATCACATATTTAATCTGCAGCCATTTGGAGACTTTAGGATTATTTTATTTACAAAAGCTTCACAAGCTGATTTAGTGTCGTTTAACTGTAAACTGAGGGAACCTTTCAAAGTAAAAGTCCTCTCGGATAGCATTTAATTTCGGTAATAAACTGTTCAACTCATTGAGTCGGGGTGAGTTTCTCTAAGTTAAATGATGAAATTTGACACAATGCTAATAAATAAATAAACATTCACACACAGAGCAACAGGATTTTAAATTTCTAAAAGTCAAAACTGAGCCGACTTCATTTTATCCACATTTAAATTTAAAAACTAATTATTATAATTATTTAGAAATTAATGTACCCGTTCTGTTTAAAAACTGTCAGTTTAGTGGAATTCTTTATTTAAACTTAATAATTTATCTTAATTTAAAAAATTTTACACACAAATTTAAAAACAAATGTTAAAATTTAGTGTTTATATACTTAATTTATTATTTGATTTAATTTAGTGTTTTTATATTTTTGCTGAAAGTTCACAATTTTTATATTAATTCATATTATTTCACAAAATTCAAATAGTGATGTGGGATTTTTTTTTTTTTTGGCCCAATCCAATTGTTTCCTAAAAATCATTTATTTAAATTAGTTTAAATAATGTCACATTTAAATATTTTTTATTTGTGTCTAAAAGTCATGTTTTTTATTTTATTTTTTATTATTATTTAGTTTAATTTTTAATGTTGCAGTACAAGCCAAAATGTATGACAAATATAAATATTTATTATTAAATAAAACTAATTTTAACATAATTTATTTCTCTTTGAAGTTAAAAGGAAAACAAATTACTGACATATTTAGCAATTTAAAAAAAAAACTTTTTAAACTTTTATTTTACCAAGTGAAAAGTTTGAGAATCATTATCATGACCTGATTAATTAAATGCAGGTGTGATGCTTCGGGTCAAACAGCTGCTGATTGGTTAAAGTCAAACAGGAAGTGGCTGATGCTAACGAGTCAATCGTCTCTTCTTCAGTTTCAGCTCTTCACCCTGATGCCCCCTCTTCCTCCAAACACCCAACAGATCAATAAATATGTTTGTCAGGTTGGTAAACAGCAATAACATGGCACACGAGACGTAAACGCTGAATAAATAAATAAATAAACACTGTGGTTCCTCGGTCTGTGCGTGCTCCTCTCCATCATTTAATGTTCTTAAGCAGCGACGTGCGAGCGTTCACCACTGCCTTGAAGGCGTCCTCGCTGCCAGGCGCCACACACTTGTCCGGGTGCAGCAGGACCGCCAACTTCCTGTACGCCTTGTTCACTTCCTCCCTGGAAACAAACATGTAGGAGACGGACTTTTTATTGGAGCTGCTCTAATAAACTAATGGACTGGACTGTTGCGATGGTTTATCTTCAGCCGATCCAAAATGCTGCTGAGAGTCTTAACTATAGGATTTATCCAAAATGAAAATCTTAATCCCAGTCTTAAAACTGGACAATGTGTCAGCCTCATGGACAGAAACTGGAAGTTGGTTTCCGCAAGAGAGGAGCCTGATAACTGAAAGATCTTCCTCCCATTCTGCTTTTGGAAACTCTAGGAACCTCGAGTAAGCCTGCAATCTGAGAGCAAAGTGCTCTGTTAGGAAAATATGGAACAACAAGATCTCAAATACTAGAAAGTTCCTGGAGAAACTTTGATGGGGACTGCCTATTTATTATTACATTATTAATAATAATAAATATTAATAATAAATTATTAATATATTGTCCATCTATTAATTATAAAAAACTATTAATATATTTGATAAATATATTAATATTAATAATTAATATTAAATCTCAAGTATTACTATTGGTAATTGTTGACGTTATTATTTGTAATTATTAAAACAAATAATTAATAATTTGTTAATTATTTTTTCTATTTAATAATAATAATAATAATGGGTGACTTCCATGCATGTTGAACCAAAATGGCTCCCAACGTTACTCAGTTTCTTTGAAAAGTTTTGTCCTATTCATTTCCTATGGGAAATTTGTCATTTTTGTTAGCAAAATATGTCGCCATGGTTACGCCAATTGCCAATAAAAGTAATAGCACACATCTCGGAGCCGGGCCGGTCCTTTGGATATAACTTTTGTGGGGGTCCACTTTGTGGTTTGGTCCACATTAAAGTTGAAAAAGATACGCTTTTCAGGTGTAGAATAATGAGTGGGCAGTCACCAACTAGTTCCTGGAGTTGGTGAAATATTGCGTCTTTGTTCGCAAATTACGTCGCCATGGTAACTTGAAATGCCAATAAAAGTAATAGCACACATCACGGGGCCGAGCTGGTCGTTTTGATAGAACTTTTGTGGGGGTAGACATTGTGGTTCGGGCCACATTAACGGAGATAGAAATGTAGATTCACTTCCGAGGTGTAGAACAGTCCCCAATAAGATGGAGCTAGGTTGTTGAGAGCTTTGTAGGTTAGAAGTAAGATTTTGAATTCAATTCTGGATTTGACAGAGAGCCCGAAGCTAAAACTGGATATATGATCTCTCCCACTAACTCTCATGAAGAAAACACAAGTCAACAATAGCAATGAACATGGTGCTCGTCTGCTCACACAGACTCATGTTCGTGCTGCTGTTCGGCGTATTGTTTTTATGCTACTAGTGCTTAGTGTATATTTAGGTGATGTTTTTCTTAGTTCATATCTTAGATCTTATTACTGTTTTTCTTTGACATTTTACTGTTGGATGTAACTGGGACCCTGTGTACATAATTTTGTTCTGTCCCATGTACCACATGGGGTGCGAATGACAAATAAAGAACCTTGAACACCAAAGTCCATGCGCAACAATGAATATGCTGTAATATGTGTACGGATGAAGATGCCCCCCCTTCACATTTCCGCCTGCCCCCTCATGTTACCATGCCTAGAACCACCCCTGCTTAGATGCTCCTACTTCCTTTACCGCGGCCGATGATGATCAGCTGATCCATCTGATGTTAACAGGACTTTTTTTTTTTTTTTTTAACCTCTACCAGCCGGTCGGACCTGCCTCCTCCTCAACAAGTAGATTAACACAATATTATTCGTAAAACCGCACCAAAAGAAGCCCGAGCCAACATGCACAATTACTGCGTAATGCGCCAGCACGTTTTAAAAAATGTACTGGCTGTGCTGGCGTATTGTTGTAACTAGGAATGCGCGATATATACGGTAGAAACGATAGAAATTTAGCCTACGATAGAGATCGGTCTTCTACCGGCTAACCGCAGTAATGCTGTGTCTGAAGTAAAATCGGAGCTGTCAGATTTAATCGTTACTTTTTTTGAGTTGAAAACTGTGCGCAAATGGCGTTAAAAGTCTTTTCTTTGAGGGCTAAGTAGCGAAGCTACAAGCTAACTACGCCCGGCTTGCCGTAGTGTTGCCGTATTCTGACGCATGCGCAACACGCTGTGTTCCGTCAAAAGTTTTTTTTTTCCCGTCGAAAGTTAAAAGCGTTGATCAGCTTTAGAGAAACCTGCTCTCTGATCTGTGAAAAGAACGCTGTGTTGTGTGATTTTACTGCGAGACCCTCTGGTCAAAGCCACAGTCGTTTTGTGTCAGCTCTCCATTAAAGCGGAAGGAGGCGCCCACTAGAGGGTTGGAGGGTGAAGTGTTTTCAGTTGCTGCTCGGTTGCTCAAGTAAGACTGGAAACTGTTAAGAGTTAACAACATGTTTTTTTGTTTAAAACATATGGCTAAAACTACATTTCATATCTTTTGCACTACAAGAAAGAAGCCTAATACTTGATTTGTTTATTATTTAAAAACACTCTGGACCCAGTAGAGGAATTTTCTTAATTTAAAATAAATGATGGCAAAAGGACACCCTATGCTTTTTTTTTAGCAAGTTTTATACCAAAAACATATTGCGATATATATCGTTATCGCCACCCTTCACAATACATATCGTGATATGAATTTTATGCCATATCGCACATTCCTAGTTGTAACCTGTCATCACGAGAGCCACCAATAAAGCATGGCGAGGGGCATGTGGCTCGGGAGCCACGCGATGAGTATCCCCGTGCCAAAGGTTTCTTCCTCATGAGGGAGTTTTTCCTTTCCACTGTCACCTTCATGTTTGCTCAGGATGAGCGTCTGCGATGGAGTTAAACTCAAAGCAGTCTGCTCCTCACATAAATAATGTTAAATTATTATTTTACATATGAATGTTTCTGTTCAGTGCCTTGAGACGACTTCTGTTGACTTGGCGCTATAAAAATAAACTGAATTGAATTAATAAAAAGCAGCAGGTTTAATAAATCTATCTGAGCGTTTACTCACCGGGTGGCACCGGGTTTCACGCCCAACATGTCCCATGAGTCCTTGCTGTTGCGGATGCGTCGAATAGTGTCGGCCTGCTCCTTGGTGAAGCCCACGCTGACCTCCGACACTGGGCGCTTCCCGCCGTTCTCGCACATGTCCGTGATGGAGGAGAAGAAGGCCTGCGGACGACACGACGCTCAGTTTCTCCTGCGCGTTTGGCGTACGTGCGCCTGCGTGTGAGAGTTGTACCTGGAACATCTCGTTGATGCCCTCGCCGCTTTGCGCCGACGTCTCAAAGTAATGAAACCCTCTGGACTCCGCCCACAGACGGCCCTCCCCCTCGTCCACCACCCGTCTCTTGGTCAGGTCCACCTGCACGCACCCAACACAGCAGAGATGCACCTCGGGGTTTTTTTTGTTTGTTTCAGCATTTCGAGAGCGGAGAAGCGTTTCGTGGGGAGTCGTCACACCTTGTTGGCGCAGACGATGAAGACGATGCTGTCCATGTTGGCCTGAGAGCCCATTTCCTGTTTCATCTCTGCCAGCCAGCTGTCGAGGGCGTCGAAGCTCTCCCTGAGGCCAACGTCGTACACCAGCAGCACGCCCTGACTGTCCTTGTAAAATTCATTTCGTACCTGAAACAGGAGAACAGATGGGCTGCAGCGGCGCCACCTGCTGGAGGCCCGAAGCATGCTGGGAACTGAAGCCTCACCTCGTAAAAGAATGGATGACCGGCCATGTCGAAGATGTTCACTTTGATTTCTCGGTCTCTGACCTGCACTCTGACATAAAGAAAAAACATGAATACTACATTGCTCCGCGCACACAACCCTGCTGAGCGGCGAGTGGGACTCACTTTGTGACGCCATAGTCGATGCCGATTGTCGCCAGGTACTTTGGAACAAAGCGCTTCTCGCAGTAACGTTTAATGATGCAGCTCTGAGGACGAAAGCATGTTTTTAATCACTTCCCGTGTTTCAAAAGTGTCACTTTTTTATCTGAATTTAGCTGGTTGGGGGAAAGGCTTTCAGCGCCAGGAGTCAAAAACCTGGGTTTTGGTTCAAATTAATCTAAAAATCCTGCTTTTCTTGCAAAACAACACATCTTGTGTTATTATTGTGTAAACGCTGAGTTAGCTTTTTCAAAATTTATTTACTACTGTCGGCTTTATGGCATATAACTTTGTCTGCACAGTCTGTGCTATTTTAGCCGTTCGTATATAAAAAATGTTCAGCTCATTCAGGAGACGGGTGCTGTGACTTTTGGTTTTTGTAACAGTTACACTTTTTCAAAATATTTAACTTTATTGACAACCATTGAGCCCAATAAATACATTCAAATATCAACTTTTTAAAAGCATTACTTCTAAGTATAGCACGTTTACGTTACTAATGACGGGGCGGCTGTGGCTGAGTGGTTAGAGCAGTCGTCCTCCAATGCAAGAGTTTGACTCCACCAGCAGTCACATGCTGAAGTGTCCCTGGGCAACACACTGAACCCCTCATTGTCTACCATACAATACCATTTTATTTATAGAGCACTTAAAACAGCAACAAGGCCAACCAAAGTGCTGTACAGACAGAACAACAGGCAACACACAAAGCAAAATACAAAATGAGGTAAATCAGAATAAAGACATAAAAACGATGCAGATAATGACGACAAACCAGTGTGGAGCATACAGGATCAAAACACAGATCATCTGGTGTTGAAAGCTATTGAATAGTAGTGAGTTTTTAAACGGGACTTGAAAACCGAGAGGGAGGGGGCCTGTCTGACAAGCAGAGGTAACTCGTTCCAAAGTCTTGGTCCTGCTACAGAGAAGGCCCCGGTCACCTCTGCGCTTAAGACAAGTTCCTGGAACTGTGAGGAGCAACTGGTCCGCTGACCTCAGGGAACGTGGTGGGACATCCGGCTGTAGCAGATCAGAGAGATTGGGGGGGGGGGGACTGTTCAGTGATTTGTAGACATACAGGAGTATTTTGAACTGGATTCGAAAGTGAACCGGTAACCAGTGCAGTGAGGCCAAAACTGGTGTAATGTGCTCTCTTTTGCCTGTACTGGTTACAAATTGGGCTGCTGCATTCTGGACCAGTTGTAGTCGTGCAATGGAGGTCTGACTGATACCAAACAGGAGCGAATTGCAGTAATCAAGCCTAGATGTAATGAATGCATGTATTACTGTCTCCAGGTTATTTTTGGACAATATGGGCTTCAGTTTAGACAGCCGCCTCAGTTGGAAGAAGCATGATTTAACAATCATGTTTACATGATTGTTAAGTTTCAGGGAAGGGTCCATTATCACGCCCAGATTAGTGACTCTTTGTTTTTCTGACAGGGTTAGAGCGGAGAGGTCGATGCAGTGGTTTGTGATCGTGTCATTGGGAGGGAACAACATGACTTCAGACGTCTTTTCATTGAAACTTATGAAGTTTAAAGCCATCCAGTCCCTGATGTCAGCCAGGCAGTCGAGCAGAGGTTGAATAGAGCATATACCATTGTGTCTTAGGGGGAAGTAAATTTGACAGTCATCGGCATAGAAGTGGAAGGGCATGTTGTGTTTCCGGAAAATAGCACCAAGCGGCAGCAGGTATAAAGAGAATAGGAGGGGACCCAGGATGGACCCCTGTGGAAACCCCCATTTAAGCTCTGCCGCTGCAGAACTAAATTCCTTGATGGAGACACAAAAGGATCTGTCAGTGAGGTAAGATCTGAACCAACTGAGGGCTCCGACGTGTGTCCCATCAGCGCATGAATGTGATAAAGCACTGATTATTATTTGTACAGATCTAGTAGAGTGCTGTATGAATGGGTAAATGAGGCCCAGATTGTGTTGTAAAGCACTTTGAGTATCTGGATAAGATAGAAAAGCACTATATATATATATATATATAAGTACAGTCCATTTACCATTTACTAATGCTAATACTACCAATGCTAATGCAAATTCTACTCATGGTAATTCTAGTAATGCTAATGCTTTAACTAATGCCATCAACACCAATGCTGATATTACCACTACTACTTTACTATTCATGTTCGGTAAGACTTTTGCTGTCATTAATGTATTACTACTTCCAGCTTTAAGCTAGCTTGTCACTACTTCTACGTTTTTGCCAACCTTTTGCTACTTTAAACTTTTAGCCATTTTACCTTCTGGCCTCTGCTTTAGCTGTAACCCAGTTCCAGCTTCTTCAGTCATTCAGCACTCGTTCACGCTGTGTTTGAGCAGGAAATGCATTTTCTCTGGATATTATTCATAATTTATCCATCAAATACAGGCCTAACTGAACCTTAATTATTACTGCTATTACGGCTCATAAACGACTATTAAAGATGTGTTTAGAGGAGAGTATTTTGTTTAATTAAAAATGTTCATTGATGTTGAGGTTTAATATTGTAATAACGTATTTATACTGATTATAAATATAATATACTGTATCCCGAATTGTTTTGTTACTGATAGTCTTTTTATATGTACATTTAAAGCTTCTGTACTTAAAGTATGTATTACTGATAACGAAAAATGTATATTTTTAAAAGGTAGTCTGGCGTCAAACAATACCAACGAAACCAGACATTAAAACACTCGTTTTTTTCAAAGTCAAACAGCAACAAATGTTTATTATAAACGCTCTTACGTATGTTAGTGATTATTAAGTGTTAATTATATGTAAAACATAATCTATGTATAAAGGTTTGTTGCAGCCGGACGCATCACAACTGAAAGGCACCAGACTACGTTATAATTTTGGGCTAAAACAAGCAGATTGACTCGTACCTTTCCCACCTCGGCGTTTCCGAGGCTGATCACTTTAACCCGCAGAGACTTCTTGTTGTCACGTCTTTTCGGGACGTTTGTTTCCATTTGGATTCCTATTAAATGCGGGAGTTTTGCGGTGAATATCTCTGAGCAGTAACAGCAGCTTGTTGTTTTTAGCGAGGCTAACACGGCTAGCTACCCATTAGCGATGCGGCTAGCTAACTATTAGCTCAACCCTGAAACCGAATGATTATCATGAAGTTAAATAACGACGACAGCTCACTGTTTCATTTTACTGCTGATTTTGATTTGGTTCGGCTGTCATCGTTGCGCAGATCTAAAACACAACAGTCCCACTAGCCTTGTAGCCGCATTCTTCTTCTTCGTTCCAATTCCGGCAGACTGGACATCACGCATGCGCACTGATGGTATCTAGTTTCTACCATGCCTGCGCAAAAATAATAATAATAATCTGTAGTACCAGAGCCCTATAAAGATATATAGGGCTCTTTATAGGGCTCTGTGTAGTACAGGCTGTAATACTGATAACATGAGCTCAATATTTATAATTTGTGATCAGATTTTTTTTAACTCGCTCAGGTATTCTTCCATACATACCAACTTTTCACAAGTTACCTTAACCCCCCCTCATTCCATATTTGGTCATATAATTTCCTCATAATACAACAGCTGGTCTCACCACTGTCTTGTAAACTTTTCCTTTGACCTTTGCTGACACACTTTTGTCACAAATCACGCCTGAAACTTTTCTCCATCCACTCCATCCTGCCTGGACTCTCTTCTTCACCTCTTTACCACACTCCCCATTTTCCTGGACAGTGGACAAGTACTTGAAGTCCTGCACCTTTGTGACCTCTGCTCCTTGTAGCCTCTCTGTTCCACCGGCCTCCCTCTTATTCACACATGTACTCTGTCTTACTACGGCTGACTTTCATTCCTGTTCTTTCAAATGCATACCTCCACCTCTCCAAGTTCTCTTCCACCTGTTCCCTGTTCTCACCACCGATCACAATGTCATCTGCAAACATCATAGTCCATGATGATTCCTGCCTGACCTCATCTGTTAGTCGGTCCATCACCAGAGCAAACAAGAAGGGGCTCAGAGCCGATCCTTGGTGCACTCCCACCTCCACCTTGAAGCGATCTGTCACTCCTACAGCACATCTCACCACTGTCCTGCTGTCCACGTCTAACATACTTCTCTGCCACTCCAGATCTCCTCGTGCAATAGCACACCTCCCCCCTCAGCACTCCGTCATATGCTTTTTCTAAACCAACAGAGACGCAATGTTCTTTCTGACCCTCTCTGTACTTCTCCATCAGCATCTTCAAAGCAAAGATGGCGTCCGTGTTGCTCTTTCTTGTTATGAAACCAGACTGCTGTTCACAAATCGTCACATCTGCTTCCACAACTTTCTCCCAGGTCTTCATCGTGTGGCTCATCAACTTAATTCCCCTGTAGTTGCTGCAACTCTGCACATCACCCTTGTTCTTAAAAATGGGCACCAGCACACTTCTTCTCCATTTCTCAAGCATTTGTTTCACCCTCAAATATGCCATTGAATATCTGAGTCAAAAACCTCACTGTCATCTCTCCAAGACATTTCCAAACCTCCACTGGTACGTCATCAGGTCCTACTGCCTTCCCCTTCTTCGTTCTTTTCAGAGCTTTCCGGACTTCACCCTCACTAATCTTTCCCACTCCCTGGTTTCTATGACCTCTACTCTTTTTCTCATTCATTCTTCTCACTCATGTGAAAATGTAGTTTATACCAATTTTGATTAAAAAAAAAAAAAATGAATGCTGAACTCTGCAGGCCTTTGTAAATCCACTTTTAATTTGTGGGGAAAAAAATGAATAAATATCCCACTTTGAAGCAATGAAACGCACATTTAAAATGCCTGTGACGTCATTTTTAAAAATAATAAATACGAATGCCTTTTTTGATGCTGAGATGAACAGATGTTGAGATTTTAACATGTACAGTAACAGGAAGTGATGACAAAGGGGGAACACCTGCATGTAAACAGAGTATTGCTACAATGGTTAAAAACACGGCTTCAACAAAGACCATGGAGTTCCTCTTTTAAAAGAGTTCTCTTTTTTTATGTCACTTCCTGTTTCACTTTGGCACCATGTTCAAAAGAAAACATGCCAATTATGTGGCAAAATGGGTAAAATCTTATGTATTATGCCAGATTTATTCTTCTTTCCACTTTTTGCAATTGTAGCTGTTATAGAAAACTTGTGTACTTTACCTTAAAAATAAAATGTTTTACCTTAAATATGAAATTCATATTTTCACAGTGTCTTCACAGTGGACAATGATGAATCGTGCATCTCCTGTTTATCAACATAGAAAAGTACGTCTCATATTTGACAGGTCTTGTCTAACTAGGTCTTCGTTTTAATCTACATAGAACGGAGAACATGAACAACCAGCTCCAGTTATCAGAAAACACAAACACAATGACTTTTATTCATGAGCCATTTTTCTTGTCTGTCTTGAATCATGTGCAAGAGTTATAAATGTGGACTGGACAGTTTGGCATACACCACTCCTGCAGGCTGTGTGAGAGAGCATTCTGTACAACTGGTGTCGGTATATGGTTTATTGCAATAAACAAATCCAAAGACCTTTTTTTTTTTGAGGACATCTTTTATTAATTCAGGTGTTTCTGTACAAGTTTCATTTAGATTTCCACGACAGTAGCATAAATGTCACAGGCACTTTAAAGCGTGCATAAAAATGATGCCATTTTGTTCCGTCTGTAATTGTGACTTATGTATTTAAATGTTCAACTCTTTCAGGACAATCCTGCTATGACTTTTGGTATTGGTGCAACTTTAGCTTTTTGAAATATTTGGCCTTTTCTGCCATTTTTTCTCTCTCATATAAAAGGAATTGAGCTTAATTTCCATCCTTCAACTCTCCTCTCCTTTCACATGTTGTTCTGCTTCAGCTTCTTTCAGCTGCCTTGTGCAAATTTAATACATTTTCAGCTGTTTTGGGCTCCTTTCAGCTTATTTCTGCTAAAATTTTTGAGCTTCAGCTATTTTTTTTCTACCTTTTCTACTATTTCAGCTACTATTTAGCTGGTTTATGATAATTTTAGATTTTCAGCTAATTACACATTTGTTTGCACTCATTTCAACTTTTATCGGCCGAAATCAGATAAAATGCGCTCTCTCCACTTCCTTCTGGCAATTCACGTTTCTTTCTGCCTTTCAGCTATTTTTTATCTGTTTTTTTTTTTTTTTTTTTGTTTCGGCTTTTTTTTTTCCCAGCTAATTTCCACTTTTTTGTGCTCATTTCTGTTTCTTTCTTATCTCTTCAGCAAATTTAAACTTGTTCTACATTTCGGCTAACTTTTTTCAGCTTGTTATGCTCCTTTCAGCATTTTTATCAGCTAGTTTAAGCTTTTTCTGCTATTTCAGCGACTGTTTAGCCGTTTCTGTGCTAAATTTAGCTTTTTCAGCTAATTCCACTTTTTTTTTTATCTTATTTCAGCTCCTTCCACTTCCTTCTGGTAGTTTAAGCTTCTTTCTGGATGTTCAGCTAATTTTTAGCAATTTTTTTGAGCAAATTTAAACTCTTTTTTTGAGCTAATTTCCATATATTTGTGCTAATTTCTGCTTATTTAAACCCAGCAAATATGTGTTCTTTATGCTTTCTTATGCTAACTTGAGCCGCATGTGGCCCCAGAACTACAGCTTAGACCCCTGCTTTAATTAATGCTAGGTCTTTAGTCAATGTATTTCATTTTAAATTGATTTTTTATTGTTTTCAAAGTTTTATTAACGTTAGTTTTATTATTGATGAGCTGCACTATAGGAATGAACTTTGAGTTGAATTTCAACCAACACTTTGGTGGGTTTCTGACAGGACGCTGTAATTACCTCTGTTTATAACGACTGCTAATACATTTTAGTTAAAAATTCAAAGTAAATCCATTTGAATGATGCAGAAGTGTCAACTGCTGGTGTGTTTTGTTGTTATTTTGTTCCAGCGTTTGTGAGGACTTCAGAACATTTCTGCAGACAGACTTTCACCTTCGTATCTGGAGCTCGATGTTTGATCAGCGAGTCACACGGAGACCAGATCAATGCGGATCAGCTGCAGCACTTTTTAAACCGTTAAACCCTAAAACGTGAATTTACCAGCTCGGATGACGAACCTGACCTTTGACCCTAAGCTGCAGCTCAGATGTTCTGCAGCTGCCGTTTCTATTAAATCTGTTCGCTTTAAAATCGAAACGGGCAGAAAGGCTTCAACCTTCGAGCCTCCAGAGCGAGATTTTTCTGCTTCTCTTCATAAAAACTCAAAATCTTTCATGAAATATTCATTTCATAGCTATTTTTCTAGAAGTGATACTTTTCTGACATTTTTTTTTTTTTACCTGAAACTCAGAATGTTTCTGTCGCACATGACGGGAACTCTCATCAAACACGTCCCACTCGTCAAACTTTGACCTCTGTCAATAACTCCCCCCTCCTCCCCCACAGGGATTACAGGCAGGCAGACTTTCGAGCCGACAGGACGCTGCTGCTGGTTCTGTTCTGTTAACAGGTCTGGATGATGGTGGAAGCAACGTTTAAAGGAGCTGTGGTTCTGCTGCTGTTGGTGCTGCCCGGCTGCGTGGCTCAGGATGGTACCAAACATTTCTAGGTTCACATGTATTAGTCGTGTAACGGAGCTAGGCTGCAGGACAGAATCCACTTGTTTCTGGAAAATTATTGATCAGCTTTCACTTAAATGAAAAAAAAAACGAACCTGAACTAGATTCACTTTATTTGCAAACACTTTGCAAATAAATAATTAGGTTTTAAAATTTTTCTTTAATTTTTTTGTTTGTTGTCGTTTCCCGAACAGGTGAAAAACAGAGTTTCAAACACGGAAATTAACTCTGACCGTTTTGAAGTCGAGTCTGTGACAGCTCATCGTCGTTCTCGTCTTTTTATTTCCAGTTTTTCTCAACAGCCAGCATGCGTCGCAGCTTTTGGTCCGAAGCAGACGAGCCAATCATTTATTCGAAGAGATGAAACCAGGTAACTAAACTCGCCTGTGACACCCGTTTGACCTCTGACCTCTGGGACAGGAGTCTGCAACCTTTACGATCAAAAGAGCCATTTTTACGCCTTCGGTCACCAAATTAAACGTGTCCAGAGCCGCAACAACCTGCTACAACTGTGGTTATCAACTGGTGGCCCATGGGCCACTTTAGGTTTGTTTGTTTGACTTTTTTGCCTGTAGGGGTGACATTTTTAAAGTTAAAAATATCTAATGATTTTTAACATTTAATATTTTTACAATTGGGGGAGTGGTGGCGCAGAGGTTGGAGAAGGTGGGCCTGTAATCAGAAGGTTGCCGGTTCACCTCCCTGGACTGACAGCAAAATGTGGGTGGAAAAGACCAATCAGGCACCCACACCTGTCTCCACCCTCATTTGCCCACTCTGGGCCCTTGAGCAAGGCACTTAACCCCCAGCATCTGCTGCCCTGGGTGCCCTAGATAGCAGCTCTCTGCTCCACACAGAGGGCTGTGGTTGTGTCAGGAAGGACATCCGACGTAAAAACAATCGCCAAACCTTTGTGCGAGTTAGTTCGCTGTGGCGACCCCTGAAGAAGGGAACAGCCGAAAGAAGAAAAAAAATCTGTTTGCTTATGAAAATATGTGATATTTATCTCAGCCACCATATTCCCTCCTCTCTCACGTACCTCCACTTATCCACTCTTCCACCTGCTCCCTACTCTCACTGCAGATCACAGCGCCGTCTGGAGAACCCCAGACTAAACGTCGCACAGTGAACCAGAGATGTTTGTCTGTATCTGAAAACGGAAAATGACTAAAAGACAGGATAACAGAACTCCACGAACAGGCTAAAGATGCAGCGTAGATTAGGTTTGTGTTCCTGTATTGTCTCCATGGTAACACTTTCAACATTGTTGTTTATTTCTGCGTCAGGAAACCTGGAGAGAGAATGTGTTGAAGAAGTCTGCGACTCTGAAGAAGCCAGAGAGGTGTTCGAGCAGAAAGAGAAAACTGTAAGATGTTGCTTCTCACTGCCTTTGTCACATTCAACAGATCTGAGATCAGATTAACCAGACCTGAGATCATTCATTCAATGAGCAAAACAGCTAGATTATAAGGCGGTGTAGAAAACTAAAAACAGGAACGTGTCTGCGTTGGTTCTTGCCAGGAACTTAACAGATGTTCACTTATAGAGAGGTTCAGATCTTTTTGCAAGATATTCCAGGAAACAGGAGCGGAGTAGGAGAAGGCCCTTTTGCCTAGTTCAGTCCTCACTGAGGGAACACTGCAGGTAATGATGTCCTGAGAGCGCACGCTGTAACTGCACTCACGCAGAGACATGTAGGAGATGTATGAAGGCAACAGACCAAGAAGTGATTTAAAGAAGAAAATGTACCAGTGAGAGAGTCTGTGTGAAGTTAATGATAACCAGTTAACCAGTGAATACAGGGTGCAGTGATGGGTACGGTAGTTACAGCCAGTTATGAATCTTAACGCACCGTGATAGACAGCGTCCAACATCTGCAGAGTGTTTGTAGGAGTGTTCATATAGATAACAGGGGTTGAATAGACAAATCGACTAGTCGATTCTAGATCATCTCGCGAGTTTTTATATTTCAGGTTGACTAGTCGCACCCCCCCCCCCCCCACCCCCCCCTGTTGTTCCCAACCCTATTCCACCCAATCCATGTGGTGGATTAAATAAAATAAACCTTAAAAACAATAGCAGTTTTGCAGCTTATAATAGTTTTTCTTTTCCTTTGACTTATTTGCAGTATGCTAAATGGTAGGAGCATAAATATACGCCCCATGTTTTGTTTGTTC
This sequence comes from Nematolebias whitei, assembly GCF_014905685.2. Taxonomy (NCBI): domain Eukaryota; kingdom Metazoa; phylum Chordata; class Actinopteri; order Cyprinodontiformes; family Rivulidae; genus Nematolebias; species Nematolebias whitei. The sequence continues at coordinate 11,996,093 of NC_056520.1, read as the reverse complement.
TTTTTTTTTAAATAAATAATAAATTACTTTTTCTTATATATTTTTTTTTCTTCTTCAAATATGATAGTGTCTTGAGTTCCTATGACGTCATAGACTAGTTGAAGTCGACTCGACTTTTATCATGTTAAAGTCGACTTTTAGACATATGTAGTCGTTTAACCCCTAATAGATAATGTCACCGTAGTCAATGGAGGGAAGGAAAGTCGCAGTTACAAGGCGTTTCCTAGCATTCAGAAGTGATTTAGGTTCTGATTAAACTGATCTCAGGTCTGATTAAACTGATCTGAGAACACTTTAAACAAACTTAAAATCCATTTAACCTGATCTCAGGACAGTTTACTAGACTGGATTTTTTTTTTTTTTTTTTTTTTTTACCAGAATTGAGATTCGTTTAACCAGACCAGAGATTCTTTTTGGCCAGATATGAGATAACTTTGAGCAAACATGTGATCACGTTAACCAGACCTGGAATCAGTTTAACCAGACCTGAGATCACTTTAATCAGAACTTAAATTACTGAGATGATTTAACCAGACCAAAGATCATTTAAACCAGATCTGACATCCGTTGCAACAAACTCAAAATCATTCGCAATCACTCGAAAATCGTTTTAACCAGAACTGAGATCACTTTACACAGACCTCAAATCAGTTGCCAGATTTGTTTAACAGATCTAAAACCAATTTAACAAGACCTGAGATCTGTTTACCTCTAACACGTTTTTTTTTTCTTCTGATTTTCAGGACAAGTTCTGGGTGAATTATCTCGGTAAGTTCTGCTCAGTCGCAGCGTCTCATAGGAAAAAACTGTCGCTTGGAAACGTTCCAACTTTTATTTGTTGTTTGCTCATAATCTTGGAATAAGCTGCAGATTGTTCCTGATATTACCTGAAGTCCTGTCTGCTTTATAAAACAGAACTGTCACAGCTTTTTGAAGCTCCAGATTTCGCAAAACCCCAAAACAGTCTTAATTTCTCATCATGTCAGCTTAAGAAAAGCAACAAATCAAGTAAATCATGTTAAACCTCTCTCATGGTTGGATCAGGGGATGAGCACTGTAACTAGTTTCAACTAAAGATTTTCAGCTTTTAGTCCAATTGACTGATTAAAGAATAGGTTTGTTACTGGGCTCAGATTAACGTTTGGTTTTTACGTAACTCAGCGAGTTTATTCAGCTGCATGTCGCCTGCAAACACGAACAAAGTCCAAAAGGTCCAGAACAAACATGTAACTGCCGCTGCGTTCGTGTTCCACAGACTGCAAAGGAAAGAGCTTGGTCCGAACGCCAGACACCGTTGCCCTGGTCCGACAATGCATACAAGGTAAACACAAACATGATGTAAACAAACTGGTCACATGGTTGGTGTAAACACTGATGGTCCGGGTGTCTTCAGGACAGTGTATCTTCGGTAACGGGTTAAACTATGAAGGAGAGGTCAACATCACAAAAACGGGCAAAGTGTGTCAGCGATGGGGTTCCAACTACCCTCATCCCATCCACAGGTAACCAGTCACCACACAGTTAGCAACCAAACAGACATTATCACAAAGAAATGGACCAACCAGATAACCTAACAAGACAACTAACCGTCACAAACGTTAGCTAACAAACTCATAATTTGCTAAATTTACTTACAACTAATAAATAAAATTTCAACTACTGTATTTTTTGGCCTATAAGTTGCGGGTTTTTTTTGCATAATTTGCATGCCCTGCATTTTATAGGCCGAAGCAACGTATTTATGGATTTTCCCCCATATTTATAAACCAACTTTTGGCTGAGATATGACCGTTTTCATTCATTCTGACTGAAATAAATAAATAAATTGAACAGTACCATTTTCAACCACTGGATGGCAGCAGAGTAGTAGTAGTAAGGCATGCTGTTGTATCATGTAAAAGGCAAAAGTGGCTATAATGACAAATTCAAAAAAGTTCAAGACAAAAACAACTGCACTTTATTTATTATACTTTATTGTTTTTGTCTTGCACTTTTTTTTTTAATTTACCATGTCCTGGATGACTGCGAATCTTCACCGTCTATTAATGACACAATCGGCTTGCCATAGTCTGCCACCTTCGTTCTGCTCGCTGCTTGGAGCAACCATGAAAACCAGCTGCTCCGCCCTGGTGAAATGTAGCTAATTTGACCATTAAAGTGCATTTATTAAGCAAAAGTTCAACTGAGACGCACCTTTGCTATAATTTCGAGCAAACACATAATTGTTTTAGGTGTTTTCTTGTTAAATTTCGAAGAAATGAGCAGTGGCTCGTCCCTCTGCGTGTGCACGCTTACACGAATTGGGTTTTGAAATACATTTGATTTGACAGTCAAAGTGCGTTTATTAAGCAAAAGTTAGACTGAGACACACCTTTAATATAATTTTGAGCAAACAAATAAATGTTTTTAAGTGTTAATCTTGTTAAATTCTTGTTAAAGTCCTCCCATGCACACGCCCACGGCTGACATTTGGGCGCCCATAGATTTTTGACACAACACCGGCCCACATTTCTGGGGTCGGCCCACATTTCCGGGTTGTCAGCGGTGACGTGTAATAAACGCAACGCGTCAGCGGTGACGCATAATAGATGCGACATATACAGCAAAGCGACATATTTATAGATTTTTCCACTTTTTTAGACAAATATGGACTGATGCGACTTATAGGGCGGAGCGACTTGTATGGCAGAAAATACAGTAATAAAAAAATATTCAACTAACTAAACAATGACCACTGATCACAAATTAAAATCCTGATTAACTATTGAACTCAAAATAAACAAATATAGATTAACTAATAGACCAGGAAAGAGATGAAGTAAGCTACAGAACCAGGTCTTGAAAAATACCCATAGTTCACATCCAACTATCGAAAGTATTTACCGAACTAAAAGACAAATAAACAAAAATAGAAAAACAAATTGTGTTCACATCAACTAACAAACAATAAGTTAATGAATTAGGTGCATTTTAGTGCTGACTGCACATAAAATGTATTTTATTTGATAAAAAATAAATGCCATTTTAAAATAAATGAAACTTGTGAAAACCTTAACTGAGATGAGAGAAAACAACAAAATCAATTTACTAACCAACCAGCTTGTTCATTAACCAGCACAAAAAAGAATAAATTTAAACTCGACCTAAAAACTAACTGTTAACAACTGTAAATAAATATCCTATTACAGAAGTCCCTCGCTACTTAGCAGTTTGTTTGTCGCGGATTCACTATACCGCGGTTTTTCAAAGTAAGATTGGACATGACACACAATTGGCTGATGGATGAGCCATGGATTGTTTATTGAAAATAAATTGTTTTACATGATTTTGTACTGGTGTGCAGCCCACCAGTGCAGTGGGACACTCCCGCTTGCATTTCTCCTCCGTCCTGCAGCTCTACGTGAAAGGTTAACCAGTGGCGAGTGGTGAAATTTTCTCCAGGGGGGCTATATATATATGGGGGCCGAGATGGTGTAGAGGCAGGGCAGCCGGCTTGGGACCCGAAAGTCCCAGGTTCGATCCCCAGTCACTGCACATCACGTGGCGTCTCTGGGCAGCACGTCTCATCCCCAAAATGCCCCCCGGGCGCTTTCAATAGCTGCCCACTGCACCACCTGGTGGTGGATGGGTTAAATGCAGAGACTAATTTCGCCATTGTATGGAAACATACAGTGGTGACATTGTGATGACATTATTATTATTATAACTCCAAAATAGACATTAACCAAAACATATAACAAAACATGTAACATCACACCAGTGCATTTACATGAATTTATTTTATTAACTTTTATTTAACCAGGCAAATCCCATTGAGATCACAGATCTCATTTGCAAGGGAGGCCTGGGCCTGAAGGCAGACTATGAAATGAAAACAACAAAAGCAATTTAATTTCTCTTGCTCCATTTCACATCTCTGTCCCATCGTCTCAAGCTGCATTCAGCTTTGGGCGCAGGAGTGGTGCGCCCCAGAACGGTCCTATCTTTTGTATTGAAGAGGAGCTACTGCACATGTACAACTTTTAATGAGAGTTTATGGGCAAAGATTTTTGTGCCCCGGGGTGGAAAAACATCACCAATCAGACAACGATGGTAAACTAAACAACTTTACTCATCATTAACTATAAAATATTTATCTTACACAACTAAAACAATATATACATATATTTTGAAATGTTTTTATTTTATTATTTCATATCTATTTAAATTTTTAATGTCTTATTCAAGGTAATGTGGTGAGAGGTGAGTGGTGGGGCAGCGCCTTTGCGCCCTCGATTGGTCAGCCGCCACTTTGCTATCCTGATGCACAGATCCACTTTTGTCTTCCAACTTAAAATTCAAAGTATGTCACATCGTAAAATCATCATAATTACAAAATATAAACAAGCTAAAAGTTATTTTTTAATTATTTTAGAACTTCCATGTTCAGTTGTCACAGTGTAAATGATGAAGACATATATTTCTGCTCCGTGCTGCAGAGCTGTGTGAAGGGTTAACCCTTTAATGTCCTGCTGTGCTTCTCTTCTCTACAATTTCGATTTAAATACTGTAACATTTTAAATAAACAATTCACGCTGCATGGATTGTTTATTTAAAATGTTACAGTATTTAAATTGAAATAGTTTATTTAAGGAGGGAGGTTGGGAGTAACAGGTGAGGAGTTTGATTACAGCCTGGCACATGTCATGACAAAATTTGCAGTATTTGAACTGAACTTGGACTAGTGTATCCCTACGTTGCGGTTTTTCACTTTCCCTAACACCCGCGATAAACGAGAGACCACTGTATTATCTATTTACTCAAATAAGCCACTCTGAGGACACAAGATTTTTTTAACTGGTCTTTTTCTTGCAAGGGCAGAGTTCACAAAAGGTGAAGCTACATTCTTGGTTCCTGGTCATGAATATCTGCACCAGACAGTGAGGCAGGGAATGTTTTTATAATCCTTATCAAACAGTCAGGTGACCATGTGTAGGCTCAAACCAGCTCTGCGCATACAAAAGACTCTCTGACCTCACACACGGCTCAACATTAATTTAACATTAGTTAGTGATAAACATCCATAAACCTTTATCAAAATTCCCTTGACACTAACAAAGTGTCTGAAGTAATGAAAAGCTAACAAATCAGCCAACAGCAAAATCAATCATTCACTTAATCAATCAATCAACTAACACTACTCAGCCAGTTAACTAACCAACTGTCTTAAATTGTATTGCCCTAACTAAATTAACGTCAACAAAACAACTAACTAGTCCAAAGCCATTTCACACTGAACCATTGACGCTAATAGCCAAGTAGTTAATTGTCACAAAATGAAAAGGATACAAATTAACTAATTAACTAGTGGGCAATAAACATTTGTTATTTAAGGCAAAATGGCTAAATAACTATTATTTGGTTACCTAGTTGGACAGGTCATTTGTTAACTGACCCCTTCAGAGAGAATGTTAAGAGTCTATGCTGTTGCATCTTTCTACTGTTTTGTTTGCAGGTTTGTTTACCGGTACTTGTTTACCTGGTTGTTTACTTGTTTATCTGTCTGTGTTCAGGGAGATTAATGCTTCAGCACTGAACAGTAAGCTGCAGGAGAACTTCTGTAGGAACCCTAACGGCCATCTAGAAGGACCATGGTGTTTCACCACAGATCCAGTAGTCCAGAAAGAGACCTGCAGGGTTCCCAAATGTGGTCCGTTTCTACCAAAGCCGATTTCAAACCAGAACCACGTATTCAAGTTTCACACATATATAGAATATTTACACAGTTTGACCCCATACGTTTATTTTATTTTTTATAATAAGGTGAGGCATTCATCCCACCAACTGTAGCTCCAAGAGCGGCCACACCCACAGTGTGCTTACCTAACTATGGTGTTGACTACACTGGAGACCTGAGTGTTACCCTGAGTGGACACACCTGTCTGCAATGGTCATCACCGCAGGCCGTAGCCCTCAGCCGGGACAAACAGTTCATGCCAGAAGTGGTTCTGCAGGGCAACAAGTGCCGGAACCCAGACAACGACCCCGAGGGCCCCTGGTGCTACGTGGACATTTCTGGAAACGTGACGATCGATTACTGCAACCTGGAGCTGTGTGGTACTGTAAAAACTCACTGTCCATAAGCACATCACCTGTATACCTGCGGCTCACCTGTCTCTGTCTGCCTGCGTGTCTCAGAGGATCCCCTGATTGGTGGAGACGAATTGACCAACACCAAAGACAGGGAACGGTCGGTTTTAGTTTCTAACAAGCAACTGTTCTTCAGTCCTCGATCGTTTGGACAAGGAGAAAGTGGTGAGTTGTCTGCGTGGTTAGTACCAATAACCTCAAAACATGGGGTCAAAGTCACTTTACTGCCTGGATCATGTCTTGGTTGACTCATAGACTCTTTACAAAGTGGCTGAGAGCTCAGGTCTATAAAAACACCCTAATTCCATGAGGTTTGTTGGCTAATTTACAAGTTTACAGTGTTTTCGACTAAATTAATCATTTTAGGGCAGGGCTTAATTTGTAAACCGATTGATGCCGGAATGCAAATAGCAGGGCGGCCAGCTGGCAGGTGGAGGGTCTGGGGGCCCTCGCCCAGAAAATTTAGAACAAAGTAGATGTTATTTCTTGCATTTTGGTGTATTTTAACGGGTTGTTGAACATCTACATTTACCTACATTTGTAAACACTCCGCTTCTGTCAAGCCTACCCTCCCCACCTTGATGGTTCTGAGCCCGACTCTTCTCCACTGAATTCACTGTCCTGCTCGTTGTTATCCAACTCCACATGTGAAGTCTCCTGGCGCCTCCTCCATCTGTTCATGGCGGCTGCCTGTGTGCTCCTGCCAGAGTACGACTGCCTGGTTAGCTCTCACCCCCACCACTCGCTCACTCCTGCTTCAATCTCGACTGTCACTGCCTTAAGGTGCCTCAACTCTTGGTTGTCCAACTAAGAACAATGAGAAGCCATTCTTTTAATGAAAGTAAATTGGACTGTCTTTTTGACACTTTGATTGGTGTTATTTTGACAAATTAGCGCCGTTGTTTTGATACGTAATGTGAATAATACACATCAAACGTTTCTCTCGTTGTATTTTTAATAAATAATACTAATTTTATTAATGACCCACTTAAACTGTCAAACTGATTTGCAATTTAGTTATGCTGTTTAATTACATTTTTGAGTTTTTTCTAAATTTGGGCGATGACTTTGGACTTTTAGGGGCGGAGATTTTTTTAAGGGTAGAAAATGCTCATTGAAGAGGTAGCTCGTATGTGATATTAAGAAGCTTGTAAGTGGCTGTTGTGTTTAAAATCAGTGTTTATGTTATTATTTCCAGTTTACATATCCAATATAGGTTTTATCCGTTCAAGGCAGTCAAATTTGTTCATAACTTTATTATTAGTAAGCTGAGAGTTAGCGTATCCAAGGAAACAGTTATCGGAATGCACCTTGTCAAAATAAGAGAGTTCCCGGATCCTGTTTCGATGGGATCCAGCTCAAATTAAGCCCTGGTTTAGGGTATGTGTGACCAAATAAACAGTTCTCAAATGTTTCATTAAATGACCTGATTCCCAGGTATACCGTTTCTGATCTAGTTCACCAGTTTAGAATGTGAGACTAACTGGTTTAAAGTGTTTCTGACCAAATTACCTGGCTTAGGTTATTTCTCACCAGTTTGACATTTTTAGAATGTAAGTGACGAAAGTACCTGATTAAAGTGAGTCTGATCAAGTTTATCGGTTTAGAACGTAAACCCAAGTTAAATGCGTAAAAGTGAGTCAGAAAAAGGTAACTAGTTAAGTGTTTCTAAACAACTTATCTGATTTAAAATGTTTCTGATCTAGTTAACTAGCGAAAAATGAGTCTGGACAGTGTCCTGGTTTAGCGTTTTGACCTAGTTACCTGAATGAGTCTAGGTTAACCAGTTTAAAGTGTTTCTGACTAAGTTACCTGGTAAATTGTGAGTCTGGCTTAGTTAATTGGTTTCATGAACCACCTTGCTGACTGGTTTCTGGTTGGTTGTGTTGCAGTGTGCGGCATGCGGCCCCTTTTTGAACTTGCAAACAAAAAGGACAAGAATGAGGACGACCTGGTGGACTCCTACAGAGATAAAAGGATTGTCGGGGGGAGCAACGCTGAGGTGGCCTCAGCACCATGGTAACTACAAGCCGTCATTGTGGTAACCACACATAAACATCCCCAGTAACAGTTTAGACTTTAAAAATCAAACTGTTAATACTATTAACCCACCCTCAGAAAGGTCATCTAGGTGTTAAATATCTCATTTCCTGTTCTTAAAAAATAAAAGCATGCTTTTTTTGCAGGCAGGTGATGCTGTACAAACGCAGCCCACAGGAGCTTCTGTGTGGAGCCAGTCTGCTCAGTGACCAGTGGATCCTGACTGCAGCGCACTGCATTCTTTATCCTCCCTGGAATAAAAACTTTACCTCCAACGACATCCTGGTCCGCTTGGGGAAACACAACAGAGCCGCGTAAGACGACCCGCAGGCCCGTTTTTAGTCTGATCATTCCTAAAGACTTGTGTGGGCAGCGGTGGATGGGTGGTTAGAGCAGTTGTCCTCCAATGGGAGAGTTGGGGGTTCGATCCCACCAGCAATCACATGCTGAAGTGTCCCTGGGCAAGACACTGAACCCTTCATTATCTCTGATGTGTGTCCCATTGGTGCATGAATTTGATTTAAAGCACTGATTAGTTTCTAGTACAGATTCAGATTATCTTTGTAGAGATCTAGTAGAGTGCTGTAAGAATGGGTAAATGAGGGCACAGATTGTAGCGTAAAGCGCTTTGAGTATCTTGAATAGATAGAAAGGCATTATATAAGTACAGTCTATTTGCCATTTGTTTTTTCAGTCATATTAAAAAGTCCATTTTTATCCAGATTTGAGCGTGGAATTGAGAAGATTGTTGCAATTGACGAAATCATTGTCCATCCCAAATACAACTGGAAAGAAAATCTGAATCGGGACATCGCTCTGCTGCACATGAGACGGCCTGTCACTTTCACCAACGAGATCCATCCCGTCTGCATACCGAGCAAGCAGGTCGCCAGGACGTAAGACAACGAACCAAAACCAGCTGTTCTTTCGTTTGAATGTTTTCTGAAGCAGATTCAGTCCCAAACTCATTTGTGGTATTTTTTTTCCAACAGTCTGATGACTGAAGGCTTTAAGGGCCGAGTGACCGGCTGGGGGAACCTGAAGGAGACCTGGAACCCTGCGCAAAGAAATTTACCCGCAGTCCTCCAGCAGATCCACCTTCCGATTGTGGATCAAGACGTCTGCCGCAAGTCCACGGCGGTCAGAATAACAGACAACATGTTCTGTGCAGGTAACTTCTCAGTTTTTAAATGTACATACAAAGAATAATAAAGAAGTGGTAAGCATAAATAATAATAATGGAAGTGAGGTTAGCTCAGATGTTAGCCTTAGCTCAGTTTATACTTGTCACTTCAAGGACTGTTAACTAGTTGAGATCTTTGATTCGCCTGAAAAACTTTAGGAAACATTAGAAAATGAGATGTGAATATTTTTTATTTAGAGGCAGGTCAACTAAAAACAGAGGTCTGCTGATCCATTTATAGGTCCTTAGACAAAGAACAAATATTACACTGAATATTATGAATGTTTTGTTCTAAATCACTTTAAAATAATGTCATGGCTTCAAGAAAATATACACTAGTCCCTCGCTACTTCGTGGTTCGACTTTCACGGCCTCGCTCTTTTGTGGTTTTTCAAAGTAAGACTGGACACGATGCACAACTGGCTGATTGATGGATGAGACGCACGATTGGCATGGAATTTTTATTTAAAATAAATTATTTAAAATTATTGAGCGTCTGCTGCACCTGTGTGCAGCCCACAGGTGCAGGGAGAAGATCCATCCTGCAGCATGTCATAATCTCTGCTCTGCAGCGAAGAAGTGGGCGTGGCCAAGAGTGTTGGCGGGTGGCAGAGAGCGGAGATCATGACATGCTGTGCTCTTTTAGAGCGTTTAAAGTTTAGAAACATTGTTTCGAATATTGCGAAAGCGTGGGAAGGGTTTAAAATGCCTTCATATATATATATATATATATAT
>NC_056520.1:11953350-11985906 GCF_014905685.2 Nematolebias whitei | reverse complement strand
ATATATACTACAACTTTCTACTTGTACTACTATTCCTGCTTCGTACTTTTTTATTTATTGCGTGAGTGTGTGTGTGTGGGGGGGGGGGGGACTGAGAACAGAAACCTCTGCTCTTCCACCACCATGCATGACTGATGGCATGACGTGTTTATGCTAATATATTACTGTGCATTATGGGTAAACATCTCTTCTTTGGCATCAACTGTGCTTCCATCATAGGTTATTAGACAAACTTGGGACTAAATTTGCTGTAAAGATTGACGGTTCCCATCTCACAAATCTGAATACTATATTTTAATTTACCACCTTTGCTCTCAACATCAACAAGGAAGTGGTGGCACAGAGGCTAGAAAAGGTGGGCCTGTGATTAGAAGGTTTCCAGTTCCAAGTCCTGGCAGCATCAAAATGTGGGTGGGAAAGGTGAAACACCCACACCTGCCTCCCCCCTCATTTCCCCCACTCTGGGCCCTTGAGCAAGGCCTTTAACCCCCACCATCTGCTCCCCCGGGCGCTCTAGATAGCAGCTCTCTGCTCCACACAGAGGGCTGTGGTAGCTCGGTGGTCTGTGGTTGTGTCAGGAAGGGCATCGGTGTAAAAACCATTGCCAAGTCTTTGTGCAAGTCCGTTCGCTGTGGCGACTCCCAAAGGGAGCAGCCGAAAGAAAAACAAAAAATTCTCCCCATCATTGGATGAAAATTAAAAAAATATATGTTTAATCCTAAAGTAATCAAGTCGATTTAAAAATGTTTTCAGGATATTCTTATTCTACATAAATGTAACCTTGTTGAGATTTCCTTCATTGTTACTTCATCGTTGTTTGTTTGCAGGTTTTAAACCAGAAGAAAACCAAAACGGTGACGCCTGCGAGGGCGACAGTGGAGGACCGTTTGTAATGAAAGTAAGAAACGTAATAGTGAACCAATAACAGCTTCTAACCATTATTAATAAGATAATCAGTATAAACTAACCCGGATGTAATAAATTACTGCACCCTTTGTTTATTTAGTATCCACTGAAAACGACCACAGCTGAAGGTTTTACTGGCACTGATGAATAACGCTATAAATCTGAGGTTCTGTTGACACTTTTTATGCCCATCATAAAGTGAATATTAAAGAAAAATAAAGTCGATCCTGCATTTTTGCCTAATGACCAGCAGGGAGTGTTTCCAATGGAGTTAAATCAGATTTACATCAGTTTACAAGAAAAATATTTCTTTGTCGAATCTAAAGTTAGTTTCACGTCGTCAGCGTTGAATATTGTTTTAGAGTGAAACAAAGGTTTTCTACTCACTGATGAACTGCTGCTGTCAGATCCAGTAAAACCTTTAACAGCATTTATGTAACCCGTCAACATCATGGTACTCTTGGTTTTTATTTGTTCCTATGAAGTCATTGGAGATTATCAGGAGCTGCATTTAAAGACCTGTTTGTTCCTGTTTAATCCGATACTGTTTCAGGGGGTTAAAGTTTTATTTTTAATAAACTTCAGTGTGATGGTCATAATGGCTGAACATCAACTAAAAGTGTAACCAGCTGAAAAAAATAGCTTATTCCTGAATCCTCATAATCTTCAAAAATCAACATTTCTTTAAATCAAATAAAAATTTTATCAGGCTTTTTATGGATTTTTTTTTTTTCTGAATTTAATGTTTCCAGAAGAGTAATAACTCCCAATCCTATATAGGGTTTTACAAGCCAATTCAGAAAAGACTTTGTGAAAAAGTGTAAAAACAGAATGCAATTACTGTATTTGCAAATCTCATTTACCCATATTTCTTTCACAATGGAACATAGTAAACATATCAAATGTTGAAACTATAAAAATTAGCCCAACTTTTAGAAAAATTGCTTCTTTTTTTTTAATCTTTTTTCATGAATTGCCACCTTACTGTGGTGATTTGTGTGCCTGAATAGAAGCTACGCTGTTGGCAGGGTCTCCCTAGGTAGATTGGTCCTACAAGCAAGAAAAGAGTGGTTCACGATACTTGTATTGACAGAAGACAAGGAGCTCAATGTCCCTTGTCTAGACTTGGGATACTGGGGTCCCACCCTGGAGCCAGGTCTGTGTCAGCGAACGTCTATAGTGACTGGGCCAGTAAGTCCCAATAGTCCCTCCATAGCCTCCATGGTAAGGTCTATTCCAAGGTGCTGGGAGTTCAGTCCATAGGCAAACCTTGGATTAAGGAGGAACAATGTGGATTACATCCTGAACATGGACCAATAGATCAGCTCTTTACTCACATTTTGACCCTTCAGGGGGTATAGGAGTTCGCCCAACCAGTCAACATGTATTTTGTGGACTTTAAGGAGCCATTCAGTCGTGTTCCATGAGATACACCGTGGGCTATGCAAACAATGCAAGTCTGGTTCGCATTGCTCGCAGTAAGTTGGACTCCTTCCGAGTTGGGGTCGGACTCCACAAGGGCTGTCCAATGTCATTGATCCTGTTCATAACTTTGATGAACACAATTTCTAGGTGCAACCAGAAGGTGGAAGAGATCCAGTTCTGTGATTTTATCGCTATTTGCCGCTCTGTTTATTGGCCGGTCTGTGCTCCTACTATAACCTATAGTCTCAAACTCTGGGTAGTGACTGGAAGAGCGGAGTCGCAGATATAAATGGTCAAAATGAGTTTTCTCTGCAGCGTAGCTGGATTCTCTCCCTTGGAGATAAGGTGAGACGTTCAGTTATCTGGGAAAGACTGGGAGTAGAGCTGCTGGTCCTCCACATCTAGAGGAACCAGTTGAGGTTCAGGCATCTGGAAAAGATGCCTCCTGGACGCTCCCACCAAGATGGTGTTCTGGGCGTGTCCAACTGGAAGATACGCTGGAGAAGACCCAGGACATGCTGGAATGACTTACGTTCCTTGGCTGGTCTGGGAACATTTGGAATCCTCCCAGAACTGGAAGAGGTGGCTGTAGATGTAAGCAAGTGGCGGATAGGAGGAAGATAGACCATTTTTTAAACTGTTCATTTTCTCAGTTTCAAGACTCGATATACTACGCTGTTCCGTTGTGAATATAAATATTATTTCATTTAATTTCTATAGCACTTTACACAACCACAGTGACGATGATCAAAGTGCTTAAAGACAGTAATTAACATAAGTTAAAAGCAAGAAAAACACAATAACAAAAGGAAAACCCAAAATGGCACCACAGTTAAGTACTAAAAGCCTGTTGGAATAAAAAAAAAGTCTTAAGCTTCGATTTAAAAAGGCCAAGCTCTGTAACTAAACGTGTATGAAATATGTAAATCGTTGCAAATGATTTGATATGATTCATTAAGGATTTTGAAAAATTAGTATAAAACAAGAACAAAATGTTGAACAGAAACACATGAAAACGTAAAACGTTTTATTCTGGCTTTAGTTTAGACAAAAAAAAAAAAAAAAAAAAAAAGGCAAAACTTTCTGCATCTGAAGGTCCTCAGATTGTTTTTTTTCTTCTGATTTTAGCTCCAAGTTTTCTTACAGATTTGATTATAAACTTCCAGCTCCCATCCTTCAATCTCATTACTTCCTGGTTACCAGCTGCTGATTTGTGCTTTTCTGTGCAGTATCCAGCAGAGAACCGCTGGTACCAGATCGGTATCGTGTCCTGGGGCGAAGGTTGTGACCGCGACGGAAAGTACGGCTTCTACACCCATCTGTTCAGGATGGCCAGGTGGATCAAGAAAGTTATCGAAAAGACAGGAGACGACGAGTAGACGCAAACTCAGAATGAATCCCAGTCACTTCCTGTTTTGCCTGTTGATGAATAAATGATGCTAATAAAGTTTGTCCAAAATAATCTTCACCTCTAGTTTGATCAGTCTCTTTGTGGAAAAACAGGAATTTCAGAAATAAATGCTGGAAAATAACAGATTCTCAAGGTTCAGTCCTCAGTTGTCTTCATTTGTCTCCGTCAGTCAGCAGGTGTTTGTTCAGGTGAATATGACCGGAGGTCATGTCTCCTCAGTCGTCTCCACCTCCACCACCTGTCCGTCAGCAGCTCTGTGGCTCAGCAGGTGTCGGTTCAGGTGGGTCTGACGAGTGTAGCTTTTAGAGCAGAGGATGCAGGCGTATGGACGCACATTACTGTGGGACAAAATGTGCTTCTTCAGGTCAAACTTCCTCCGTAAGCATTTTCCACATTCCGGACAACAGTACGGCTTCTCTCCTGCAGAAAAGAAACTTCATGTTTTATTTATTTTTATAAACATGACTCACTTCTTTTTTTCTACTTTTCCTAAACGCTTCTCGCAACATGTTTCTGATAAGTCTTGTACTGTTTGTAGCAAATGACAGACATTGTGAGGCTGATTTCCTGCATCACTTTTGTGGACCCCGTCTCACCTGTGTGGACCCCGTCTCACCTGTGTGGACCCTGCTCGACCTGTGTGGACCCCGTCTCACCTGTGTGGATGCGGCGGTGTTCTGTCAGGTGACAGGAGATGGAGAAGGCCTTCCCACAGTCCTGGCAGACGTACGGTTTCTCTCCAGTGTGAATCCTCATGTGTTTTTGTAGGTCTCCTCCAGATGGCCACGCCTTCCCGCATACCGTGCACGTGTACGGCCTCTCTCCGGTGTGCTGCCGTACGTGCACGTTGAGGCCTGCGAGTGCGGTGAAGTCTTTAGGGCAGTGGGGGCAGCGGAAAGGGCGTTCTCCTGTGTGGGTCCTCAGGTGGCCCTCTAGGCCTTCTCGGGTCTTGAAACGTTTGCCGCACTGCGGACACAGGAAGCGGCTGTCGCTGCTGTGAGTGGCTTGGTGGGACTGCAGCCCCGTAGACGAGCTGTACAACTTGTTGCACTGATTGCAGCGGTACGAGCGAGAGGTGTGTGTGCGCTGATGGATCCGGAGCTGAGTTACTCCTACAACACAAACAGGACAGGCAGAAAGAAACGGAGATAAAACTAAAATACAAATTAAGCTTTAAATAATCTGAACTGCTTCTGGAATACAAAGCAAAGTATGGAAACTGAATTTCCTGCAGAGTGCAGATCACTGAATGACTCAGAGTTGAAGAGACCTCAATGTATTTTAAGAGGAAAAATATTTGCACAATAAATATTTTGAAAAGTATATAAGTTACAAAAATTAAAGTTAATTCAGGTCATCTGGATGGTTTCTTTCATTTTTGTGTTGAAACGTTTTGTCCTTCATCCAAAGAACTTCATCAGTCCGAGGAGCCACAAACAAACTCAGTCCCATAAGTGGCTTACTCACATATGCCACTTTTCCGTAGGTCCTGCTTGGCTCAGCCCTTATCGGGTCAGTACAGGTCGGATCGCTTCATTTCCCGTTTCCACAGTGCCCATTAGTGCCCCTTTAGTGGGTGGATCATTATTATCAACACACCGACACTCTTTATAAACCTTCTCGTTACGTGTCGCTCCATCTAGCTCTCTCTGAACTTTTTCGTCTGCAAGCAAACACAAAAACGCCTGAACTTCAGCATTTGACCACAGTTGTGACATTATTGTTCGTTTATACCTTCAAAATACTCCAAAACATGCTCCTCCAGATTCGAGTTTTTTCTAATGGTGGGTTAAAAAGAAAATGGTGGATTGGATTGAGGTGGAAGTTTCTGAAACTCCGCCCTCTGACCAATGACTCCGCCCCCTGACCAATCAGTAACCAACAATGCGCTGACGTCACGTTTTAGGGTCCTGTTTGGCCTCAATGGAACCGCAGAGAAGTAGGTACTGAAAAAACAGGCCAGTTCCACAAAGAAGGCCCTGTGAAAGAGCACAGAACCGGCCTGAGCGGTAAAGCGGGGCCAAGGAGGAACTGTGGAAAAGGGGCAATAGTGGACCAACCAGTTTGATGGTAATAAGATGGTTTATGGGGTCCGCCCACTTCTCGTTGACTCCTCTGAGGCAGCCATAGCCAAAGTGGTTCAAAACATCAAAGTTCATGCTCAATAATCCAGATAAAGAAATCCAAAAACGTTGTCAGGTCCTCTGGACAGTTTCTTTTTTTGTTGTTTTTGTTGAAACGTTCGGACTGACGAAGTCCTTTGGCTGAAGGACGAAACGGCTCAACAAAAATAAACTGTCCAGATGACCGGACTTAACTTTGTTGGATTTTTTTACCTGGATTATTGAGCATGAACTTTGAAGTTTAAAATATAATAGCACAAAAAAGGGTTAAATCATGTCATCTGGACAGATTCTTTTTAGGAAACATTTCGTCTTTCATCCAAAAGACTTCATCAGTCTGAGGCCTGCCAACCCAGATCTGTCTTACAAATAGCACCTCCTTGATGTGTTTCAAGCCAGCCCTCTGTAGAATTCCCAGAAACTGGCTTTACACATACAGCGCACATCTAAACAAGCCCAACATTTTGACAGATAAGAGGTTGAAGAAGTACTTCCATGCTAAATACCAGCAGAAAACTGATACAAAGAAACCAGACCATCACAATGTGAATGCTGTTTCTTTTACCAAGTTTTTTTTACCAGTCCCACCGATGTCTACCAAGTAGGTTCTGGAGTGGTTGGAGTCCCATCTGGCAGAAAGAACATTTTCTGTAAAAATTGCTGGGTGTGAATCCTTTTCTGCTCCTCTGTCATATGGGATTCCTCAGAGATCAATTTTAGGGTCTTTGCTTTTTCCTTTACATCTACTTCCTCTAGGATCCATATTTAGAAAACATGGCATCTCCTTTCACCGCAACGCTGATGATTGCCAAATCTATGTGCCTTTAAGGCGAGTTGATGCTTGGTCCATTAAACCCCTTATCGTGTCTTGAGGATCTTAAAGCTTGGATGGCCATAAACTTCCTGCATTTTAATGAAACAAAGACAGAGGTACTCGTTTTGGGATCTAGCGGAGCTTGTTCGAGCCCTCCAGTTGACTTAAAACCCCTGACAATGTCATGATATTTGAGAAAATTAGCAAAAGGTAAAACCTATTCTTTCAAGGCAACAGTTTGAAACAGTAATCCATGCTTTCATTTCATCATGGCTGGATTACTGTAATTCCCTCTATCTCGGAGTCAGCCAGTCCTCACTTACACGTCTGCAGCTGGTGTAAAATGCTGCTGCATGCCTTTTAACTGGAACACACAAAAGGGAGCATATCATGCCTGTCCTGGCTTCTCTCCACTGGCTGCCCGTGTATTTTAGAGTTCATTTCAAAAATTCTTTTGTTTGTTTTTAAGGTTTTAAACAGCCTTGCCGCGCCTTATTTAACCGAGCTTCTCCACCACTACACTCCCCCCGGTCACTCAGGTCCGCTGAAAAGCTGCTTCTGGTCATTCCCAAGAGTAAGAGGAAGCTTTGAGGAGACAGGGCCTTCTCTGTTAGTGCCCCGAAGTTATGGAACGCTCTGCCTTTGCACATTCGACAGGCCCCTTCACTGTCCATTTTTAAAACCCGTCTGAAAACTCATCTCTACTCAGTGACCTTCAACCCGAGACTTGATTTTACTTCATTTTTATTGGTATTGATTTGATCTATTTAACTCGTCGTTTTATTGTGTTTTAAACTGAGTTTTTAGTTCACTGTGTGCTTGGCTTTGTAGCTTTGCTTTTATGCTCTTTTTTTTATCTTGTTTTTAACTGATGTTCAGCACTTTGTTTCAGCTGTGGCAGGCGCTTTATAAAGAAAGTTTTAAAGTTAAGAGTTATAACGTTATAAAGAAAGAAATGATGATGATGATTAGTCCCTGAAACTAAG
The DNA here is from genome assembly GCF_014905685.2 of Nematolebias whitei. Classification (NCBI taxonomy): domain Eukaryota; kingdom Metazoa; phylum Chordata; class Actinopteri; order Cyprinodontiformes; family Rivulidae; genus Nematolebias; species Nematolebias whitei. The sequence goes on along the minus strand of NC_056520.1, from coordinate 11,978,241 downwards.
TTTGCACTGTCTGAACGCAGTGTCAGGGGTGTGCCTGTAGGCCTCACCTGAGAAGGTCTTCTCACAGAAGCGGCAGCTGTAGCGGAGCTCGGCTCCCTCGGCCGAATGCGACTGCTGGTGTCGCAGCAGCGGCATCTGCGAGCTAAACGTCTGCGAGCACACGGAGCACACGAAGCAGCCGAGGCCCGGCTGGCGGTGCTGCAAACGGTGGGCATCCCGCTCTTTAGCGGACTCGAACATCTTGTTGCACCTGCTGCAGGCGAAGCCCTCTTTGTCCAGGTGTGTCTGCTTGTGATTGGTCAGGCTGGACAGGTGGTGGAACGCCCGGTCGCACTGGACGCACTGATAAACAGGGCGCGCTCGGTGCGAACGCTGGTGCGACAGAAGCTCGTCGTCGCTTTTAAACGCCGTGCTGCACTGGAAGCAGGTGTAGGTCCTGACAGGGCGGGGCTCTAACGAGCAGTGCTCCTCTTCAGCTTGAGTCTTCACAGCGCCGGGTGTTGAGGCCAACCCACAGGCCCGGTTCGAGCGCAGGTGGCGAATTACCTGTAAGGCACGTTTGTTTTAAAGACTTCCTGAATGAACCGAAGAGAAACGGGTTCAGGTCAACGAGCTCACCTGAGACCTGTAGATAAAACACTTCCCACACTGAGGACACCTGTGAGCCACACGCTGAGAATTGTGGGAAATGCTGTACAGGGTGCCGGCTGGTACTTCAGCTGTGGAGACAGGAAGTTTCAGTGCACTGCGTCAGTCCATGTGTGTATATGTGTGTGTGTTTGTTACCTGAGCCTTCTGATTGGCTGACACAGTTCCCAGGTGAGTCCTTTGACCTGACAGGAAGTTGGATTATTACACAGGTGTGTTTGGACTCAGTAACAGAACTGGAATCAGACTCTCACCTGTCCAGGACCTCAGGTGTGTCTGAGCTCTGATTGGACACCTCCTGCTCTGTCAGAACAATCGCAGCCTCCTCCATGCTCACCACCACCTCCACCTTCACCTGCTCCTGCTGCAAAGGACCGCCTTCATCAGGGACAGCATCTGATTGGACAGTTCTGTGGCTAGTAGGCGGGTCAGGGTTTGTTGGTTTGGTGAAGAAGGAGTGGGACCAGACGCAGAGGAGGGTCGTCTCCGTGTCTTTACTCACTGAGAATGTTAGAACCACTTCAGACCTTTGTCGGTTTCAGGTATGTTTCAAGTCAAATGTTTGTACCTGTGGTTGTTGCTCGCCCCACACAGCAGCTCTGATTGGTCAGAAGCTCCTTCAGGTGTTTCCTGTCTTGAAGGAAGTCCTCCACAGCAGCGGGGGCGCCATCAAGCCAAGAGGCAGCCTGCAGGACACACAGGATGTTCAAACTTGTCATTCAAAACAGTTTTTAGGCGATCGGATAGCGTTAAACTCAGGTTTGAACTGCTTGAACGCGCATTAATATGTTTGTATCCTTGAATCTGTCGTCTGAACATCATCCGTCCAGAGTCGAGCTGTAGGACCACCCACTGAACCACCATGACAAAAATATCAGCTCAGCTGCAGACTGCTTATAGACATTTAAAGAACCTTTAGAATATTCTGGACATTTCCCTTCTTATTTGTTTTAAAGCTAAACGTTTTCATAACCTGTTTATCCAATTCCTTCTTAATCAAAATGTCTGAGGTGTTCTGAAAACACCTCTTAACCACAGAGCAATAGCTTTTTATAATACAGTAGTCCCTTGTTTATCACGGGGGATCCGTACCCTGAAGCCCTGCGATGGGTGAAAATCCACAAAGTAGGAATAGTAGTAAAAGTAGAAGTTTATTTTATTATTTATATACAGTAGATACATATTAATGCTTTTTAAACCCTTCCCTCACTCTTGCAATATTCTAAACAATGTTTCTAAACTCTAAACGCTCTAAAAGAGCACAGAATGTCGTGATTTCGGCTTCCTGACTCCTCTGCTCTTTGCCACCTGCAAGCGCTCTTGGCCACGCCCACTTCTCAGCTCTGCAGGAGAACATCTAACTTGTGATTTCTCTTAAAACAAACACTTCTCTTATAATAATTAACTGCATCTTGTCGGTTGTCATTTTTTTATTTTGGTAAGAATAATTATGCACCAAATCTGTTTCTAATTTAAGCAAACAAACAAAAAAAAATCAGAGATCTTTGCTGAGGAATAAAATGACAGCAGCTCAACATACTGACAGGAAGTCAAAGGTGTTGCTGCTAAATAGGAAATGAGAATAACTGAGCACAGAGTGGATTACAGCGTGCTCAGGTGTGGCTTTGTCTAGCTGTCATTTACAGGTCAAAAACTCCTTAGATGGACAATTAAAATAGCTAGCAGAAAATATCCATAAAAAATTATTATCGTGTGATGAACTCCATTAACTCAATAAGAGCAAAAGGATCAACAGACAGTTTGATGGTCAAATATACCCAAATGCTGAAAGATAAATTGTAATTTTGAAGTCAGACTTGTTTTCTCCATCCATCCATCTTTTGCTTGTTCTGAAGTCGGGTCGCGGGGGCAGCAGCTTGAGCAGGAAGGCCCAAACATCTCTTTCCACAGCCACCTCTTCCAGCTCTTCTGGGAGGACTCCAGGACATTCCCAAGCCAACTGAGTGACATAGTCTCTCCAGCGTGTCCTGGGTCTCCTCCCAGTCAGACATGCCAGAACCACCTCAACTGGCTCATCTCGGATATGGAGGAGCAGTGGTTCTCCTCCGAGTCTCTCCCAGAGAACTGAACTTCTCACCCTATCCAGTTTTTCCACTACCATTATACAAGCGGGGCGCCCCGCCCCATCAACAGAACCGAGCGCCCCGCCTACCGAACCGAAATCCCACCCACCATCTGGATACACGTAGCAATCACGTAGCGGTACGCAATACAGGTGTGCTAGCTAAGAAGCTAAATGCAGCACTCGGGCTGCCTCTTCCCTCACGCTGGATCCCCCCACCCTCTGCTCGAAAACTGTCGGTACAAACAGCACGCAGCTAAGATGTGTCTCCCGCCCCCAAGATGAGATGAGCGCCCTGTTATCTAGGGGAAACACTTCTATCTCTAATGGAGAGTCCAGCTACTCTGTGGAGGAAACTCTTTTCAACCGCCTCATTCTTTCGGTCAGAGCTCATGATAGGTGAGGGTAGGAACGTAGACCGACCAGTAAACGGAGAGCTTTGCCTTACAGCTCAGCTCTCTCTTCACCACAACGGACCGGTACAGAGTCCGCAATACTGCAGACGCTGCACCAATCCGTCTGCCAATCTCACGCTCCATTCTTCCCTCACTTGTGAACAAAACCCCGAGACACTTGGACTCCTCCACTTGAGGCAGAACTTCACCCTCGACCTGAAGAGCGCAATCCACCCTTTTCTTACTGAGGACCATGGCCTCAGAGTTGGAGGTGCTGAATCTCATCCCGGCCGCTTCACACTCAGCTGAGAACCGCTCCAGTGCGAGCTGAAGATCACGGAACGATGACGCCAACAGGACTAGATCATCTGCAAAGAGCAGAGGTGGAATCCTGAGGCCACCGAACTGGACTCCCTTCGCCCCCTGGCTGCACCGAGAAATGTTTTCAGCATGTCAAATAAAAAACGGACAATTTTTCTGGTGATCGGATGTTAGGAAAAAGTGTTCTCCCCAAAAAGTCCTTAAAAACCACAAACGTGTGTATATTTCTGAGGGGTTAGAGATGACCACCGTCAATCAAATCACCTGAAATGAATTTCTGACAACAAATCTGAGCAGTCTCAAAGACAGCATGTCACAGGAAGGAAGAGGAGCTCTCAAACTGAGCACCTGTCTGAAGGTGGGGACGGGGAACAGCTGCTCGATCCGGGACAGGAAGTCCGATATGAGGGAGTTCAGGGCGGCGTCAAAACTCTGGTCAAACACTTCCTGGAGGAGAAACACAGAGAGGATCAAGACGATGACGATGGTGGAACGATGACGATGGTGGATCGATGAAGACAACGCAGGTTTGAAGCACCGACCTGCAGGAGGCGCTGAGCGTCGGCTGGTGTCTCTGTCAGTTTGTTGGTGAGAGTGAGCAGAGCGGAGCAGCATCTGTTTACATCTTCATCCTGCTGCCGAGACAACAAACAAACAGTTTGATGACGGAGCAGCTCAGTGAGATCATCAAAGAGGAAGAATCAAATCCAACAACTGGTTTGGGAGCAGACCAGCAGTTTTATGTGTACTGGTCCTGTGGCAGCCATCTTTCCTCACTGTTTTATTTTTCAACACAGTACACCTCTTAACTTTGTTTATTTGTTGGCAAAAAATCACTGGGAACAGATGTGGTCTGGAGGAGTCCTCACCGATGACTTCGAGACAAATTGGATCCTGTTCTGGTGAGTCTGAACATCTGCTGGATCACAGAGGGTCACCTGAAAACAAAGAACAAAACGGTCAGGAAGTCATTTCCCTCTCATACTGTTTTTTTTTTATTATTTTTTTTTTTTATCACATTCACAGTTCAAATGAGCTATTGTTATTTTTAAGAACCAACATCCCTTTCCCACAATGCAACAGAGGAACTGTGCCTGTTTGCTGGCCTGAAATTGGACTAAATTATCAGTCTGAACAGTTTTAGTAAAAGAAACACAAGAATTCCAGTCACTAACATTATTGTTGTCCTCCTTCGATACCGTGGTTTTGAATAATTTGTAATAAAATCCCACCTTGGCCCTCAGAGCCAACAGCAGTAGACCCCTCTGCCTGTCTGTCAACAGCTGTGGGACGGCCTCAGTCACCATGGAAACAAAGTCCTCCAGCATCCCGTAATGCTTCATGCTTTGCTGCTGGACCACCTGCCACATAGCTGCCGTCAGGAGGCGGAGGGGAGGGATGAGGAGGCGCAGGGAGGAGAGAGGGAGAGAGGAGGCTGCAGAGGAGGAACATGTTGGTTTAATTTGTGTCAGCTAGCGCACTGAAGTTAGCATCTGATTTCACAGTAAAGGGCTCTCAGGGGTTCCAAACACTGGTCCTTGAGGAACACCATCCTGCATATTTTAGTTTCTCTGCTTAGACACACCTAATTTTAATAAACTGGTGATTTACAGGCTTCTGCAGAACATGAGGAAATAATTAAATCACTGAGTCAGGTGTATTGGAGCAGGAGAAAAAAAAATTAAAACATGCAAGATGGTGTTCCTCAAGGACCAGGGTTGGGAATTCCTGGTTTAAACATTCTTTGATCAGCTCTAGTTTAAAATCTACAATATTTAGACTGTTAGGACCAAAACTAAGTTGTTCTACACTTTAAGCAAAATCTTTAAAATCATATTTGTGGTATATGAATAATTTATTCTATTTATTAAAAAAAGAGAGATATTTATTATGCAGATTGCTTTTGGTTATTGCATCTATACATCACCACAACATCTAAGTCAGGTTTGTAAACAGTGCTATATTGAACAATACTATAGAATAAATGTTTCATAGATCAAACATTATGTTTTAAACAATTATCTTTTTGCATAAAACTACTTAGTCCAAGTTTGAACAGTTTAAGTAATGTAGATTTTGATCTGGATTCAGTCAAAGATCATCCCAAATTCAGTGCAATAGCCCCCTGACAGTAACTTCAGTCCACCTCGGAACCTTTTCTCAAGTTAAACGTTTGTCGGAACCACATCTGGAGAACACAAGACTTCCAAGATCCATAAAACACCAAAAACTGTTCTGATTAGACCCAAATAGGATTCATGTCTGGTACGAAATCAACATTTATAACAGAGTACCTCCTCCCTCCTTGGCCCTGTTGGTTTGAAACAAACTGCTGCATAAACGCTGCTCAAGTCTGATTTAAATCTGTATTTTACGTTAATTAAAATCAAATATGAGCTGCGAACGAGCCGAATGAAAGCCAGCCGAGTCATAAACACCAGTTACGTGTGTGTTGCGTATTAATACTAGTAAAGTACAGTAATTTGAATCTTTTTTTCGAGCTATCCGGCTACACAAATTAAACACCAGCTCCTGATAAAAGTGTGTTAAACTGAGTCTGCTCACCCATCGTGTCCGAACCTACGCTCATCCTCCGTGAACTCGTTATAACCTGCTTGGTATTGAAGAAGCTAACAGCTAACTGTTTACACTCAGACAGCTAACGCTGCTGACTCCGCCCCCTTCACGTCGGACCTTAAAGGAAACGCGTCGTGATTTAAACAAGTCGATGGTGCGCATGCGCAGATCTCTTTTTTTTTAATTTTTTTTTTTTACCCCCCTCTCTCGGCTGCTCTCTTCGCACAAATTTGGCAAAAACAGGTCTCTCTTGTAAACGAGTCCTCGACGGAACCTGTATAAATAAAGGTTGAATGAATTGTTTGTATGTCGAATGCCCTTCCTAATGCAATCACAGATCGCCGAGCTACCACAGCCCTCAGTGTGGAGCAGAGAACTGCCATCTAGGGCACTCGGGAGAGCAAATGGTGGAGGTTAAGGGCCTTGCTCAGGGACCCAGAGTGGGGTAAATGAGGGTGGAGACAGGTGGGTGTTTCACCTTTCCCACCCATATTTTGAGGTTGTCAGTCCAGGGACTTGAACTGGCAACCTTCCGATCATAGGCCCACCTTCTCTAGCCTCTGCGCAACCACTCCCCCGTCGATGTTGAGAATGAAGGTGGTAAATTAAAATATAGGATATGTTTTATTTTATTTATTTGCCCTTTATTTATACTGGTAGTCTCGTTGAGTCACGAGAACTAATTTTCAAGAGACACCTGTTTTTGGGAGCGAATGGTGGGTGTTGAGGGACTTGCTCGGGTGCCCAGCGTGGGGCAAATGAGGGTGGAGGCAGGTGTGGGTGTTTCACCTTTTCCACCCACATTTTGATGTTGATGGTCCCGGGAGGGCAGCACAGTGACGCAACTGGTAGAGCTGCTGCCTCTCAGCAAGCAGGTCCTTGGTTCAAACCCCAGTCCAGGGGCCTTTCTGGGTGGAGTTTGCATGTTCTCTCCGTGCATGCGTGGGTTTTCTCCGGGTACTCCGGTTTCCTCCCACAGACCAAAAACATGCATGTTAGGCTGATTGGTAACTCTAAATTGTCCCTAGGTGTGAATGAGAGAGTGAATGGTTGTTTGTCTCGTTTGTCTCTATGTGGCCCCGTGATGGACTTGCGACCCGTCCAGGGTGTACCCCGCCCCTTGCACAGTGATTGCTGGACGTGGGCACCGGCGACCCCCGTGACCCAAAATGGAATAAGCGGGTAAAGATAATGAATGGATGGTACCGGGAGTTGAACCTGCGACTTTCTGATCACAGGCCCATCTTCTCTAGCCTCTGTGCCACCATTTCCACCCACACTTTTGAGGTGGTAACTTGGGCAATGGTGCTTGCTGCATGGGTTTTCATATTTACATTAGTTTTAGGGATCAATACGATTTATGATAAAGGTGCGTAAAAAAAAAACCTAGATGTTTTTATCCATGTGAACACAGAGAGTCTGATCCGACCAACCAGAGTAAGGCGCAACTACCACTGGCTAGTGCACCCCTGAAACTGGGTTCATTTTATGAACACTTGGGTTTATCCCAATATATAGGTGATATGGTATATACATTTTATTTAATAAGTCCAATTCACTGGGCAGTTGGTGCAACTGCTGAACCACCCATTGGATCTCCCCACCCCTCCCTAAAAACACCAACAACAAAAAAAAAACTGGGAACAATATGGAAAGCTATTTGCATTATTCAGAGATATTTATTTTACAATTCCACACACACCAATAAGCACACAAACAACTAAAACAATGGAACAAAAATGTAAAATGTACAAATTAATAGTTTGAAATAAAATTATTGGGTACTCATTGACAAAACCACCAGTAGCACTAACAGTCAAAGCATTAGCAGTAGTGGCAGTGGTGGGCACAGTTCCGCTAATTCGTTAATAGCATAATTAATTTTTGGTTTAGCGGATTAGTGTTTTCGCTAACCTTGGAAATCGTTAGAGGAATTAACCTCCTCAAAATTAGGTGTTGCCAACTTTTCAGTAAAAGGAATTTTCTTTTGGCTGCTTCCTTCTTCAGGGGCCACCATAGCGACCAAACTCGCATGAAAAATCTGGCAATTAGGTTTTATGCTGGATGCCTTTCCTGGTGCAACCTGGGCATGAAACTGCAACTTCAGGATTACAAAATCACGGTACTGACCGCCGAACTACCACAGCACCGTTTTACAAGTCCTATAACAAAATTCACAAGCTTGTTCCTGCCGATTGTAAGCGAGTCTCGAAGAGTCCATTAGACATGCTATTGGCTTACGATGTGTACATGTGACAAGACGTGATTGGACGACGCAGCAGCAGCTAGCTGAAGGCACTTGGCTTATTATGTATACAAGTGACAAGATGTGATTGGTCAACATAACAGCGGCAAGGTAAAGCACTGAAGCTTGTTTAGTAACAAGTTTAATTACTATATAATTTTTTTTAACACAGCACTTATTGGTGACATCTAATGGCTAACAGTATAAAAGCACCAAAGGTCATGCTCAATAATCCAGGTATAAAATCCAACAATGTTCAGTCAGGTCATCTGGAGGGTTTCTTTTTTTTTGGTGCTGAAAAGTTTCACCCTCCATCCGAAGGGCTTCATCAGTCTGAGGAAATGCCAAACAAAACTGATTCTCCACCAACAACCTACTCCAAACTGGGGGGAGGGAAAAACAGTTATGTTGGTGCTAAGATGGCCTCTGGGGCACGCCCTCTCCTCTGGTGCCTGCCCTCTCCTTCGTCAACAGTCATATCAAATTGGTTCAAAACACCAAAGTCCATGCTCAATAATCCAGGTATAAAATATAAAAAAAGTATAAAGAGCAGCTTGAATCCCCCACCTGAAATGAACCGATTCATCGTGGTTGCCCATTCGACAGAGTTGACGGAAGTTGCAATGTTTCTCTCTGATATCGGGCACTGTCATTGCAGTGCTTTGAACATTTACTTTTTGTAGGTAAAATAATTAAGTTAGGGTTCATTAATGAATATATTTAATAGGGAATCTTGTTTAAATGTGTGCCATTACATGATGCACCTCTGCTTCATGACATTTATGAACATAATTCTTTATTAATCATATCTAATTTACTATAAATTAATCAAACAGCCTATCACCAGAAAACAGAAAGACATGCGGTTAGTTAGATGTTCCTGCATGAGGAGGGGAGCTGTCTCCTTGAAGTAGGGCTGGGCTTTAGCCAGGTGCATTCACCTTGTTGCTCCTCGGTGTTAATCAATGAGCAGCTGAAGTGCCGAGAGGTGTTTTCATGTCATGTGACATGGTAAGCACGTGTAATCGTCCTCATCCTCCACTGCTTCCGTAACGGGATTAGCAACCACTTCAGGTCGGAGCTACAGAAGACAAACAGAAGGAAAACAAGAACCCAAGGAAGAAGGCAAGCTGAGGAATTTGGAGACACTGTGGTGAAGCTGGATGGATTTGTATTGAGAAGTTGGAATGAGTGGGATGAACTTCCACGTTCTCTGCTGCTGAGTGCTTATTGACTAAACTTGGCCGTACGTCTAACCCAAGCTGATGTATTTATTTTCAAGTACCGTATCCTAAATGTTCCTTTAGCTGCAGAAAAAGTCCCCTCACTATGAATCTAGACAGAGAAGAAGACGTGTTTTCGGACCCAGAAGAACCATTTTTTATTAGAGAAGATCGGGAAGAAGAGGAGGAGGATGAAGAAGAAGATGCCGGGATCTTCAACGCCTGGATGCAGCGGTACAGAGGAGGGGAGCGGCAGAAGAAGCAGGAGCAAGACGAAGAAGAAGAAGAGGAGGAAGAGGTGTCAGAGAGAGGAAGACCTGACAGCAGGTGCAGCTTTGAGTCGCCGGTCCAGATGAGGTCTGTCCGTCGGTCGTCTCTGCCGTGTTCGGTAAGAAAGCCACAAAGCACTGATGTTGTCAGGAGATGTGCATGGATGTGTTTTAGGGATGTTTTCTAGAAAAGTTCAGTAAATTCTGAGAATAGTTAAGAAAAAAATGAAGATAATCTGATTTCCAATCCAACTCTTGATCAAAGGTGTCCAGAGTAATATCCAAGGTCAACAAATAGGTAACTACTTCAATACTTTCATTAATTTTAATCATTTCATCATTTATTCAGGTCTCTCTTGTAAATGAGTCCTCGTGGCTCAATGGGACTAACCTGTTTAAATAAAGGTAGAATGAATTAAACTGAAAATATCTACCAGCAGCTTACCACCTCATCCAACATCGATAATCATGATCTGTACTCACTTCTGCACATATCTGTTCCATCTTCCCTCAGAACTGTAGTAATAACTCCAATTCTTTAAAAAAAAAAAAAACTGGTTTATAAACTACAGATCCATCTCTAATCCACCATTTACTTATAAAAAATATTAAAAGAAAAAAATAACTGTGCAGATCCACTATCATTTAAATAATAAAAATAGTTTTATGAGCGCTCAGTCTGGTCTTTGGCCTCTTTGTAGAACAGAATCTGCTCAGGTTAAAGTCACTAACCTGCTGATGGCTTTCGGTTCTGGTGCTTCATCCTCTGATCAGACCTTTTTGACACCATTTCTCAAAACATCCTCCTCACCTGGCTTGTGATCATAAACAAAAAAAATATCATTCAGTTGGTTCACTTCATACATTTATGATAGTTTGTTTGGCTCTGATGTTTCCATTCAAAACCATCACCTGCGGTGTTCCCCAGGGCTCAGTTCTCGGGCCCCTCCTTTTTCTATTTCATGTATTTCCCCTGTTAAGTTTTCAGGAAACACAATATCCATACGTACTGTTTCGCTGATGACACCCACCTCTCCCTCTGCTAAACCCACTTCTGCACTTCCTCAATCTTCTATGCTGATCTGTTAAAAAGAAGTTAAGAACTGGTTTGCTTAAAACGTTCTCAAACTCAACGGCGACACCATAGAATTTCTTCTTGTCAGTTCCAAGCTCTCTCTTTCTGATTCTCCCTCAATCATAAAACAATTAATCCACAGTCTGTTCCTACCATTATGTTATAGTTCGGGTGACATCCTTGATGAGACACCACTTTTTATTGAAAAACACTGTACCCTCACTCATTCTGTTCATTTTTATCTCCACACTACTAGCCATCTTCATAAGTGTCTTCAGTATCAAAATCAATTTAAGGACCAGTTCCTTTCAAAGCTTGTCATTATTTTGCTCCTCTATGCATTTCATAAATCCACTCCATCCCAAGCTTGTTGTTCATCATAGCTGTTAATTTTTTTAATCAATTTGTTTATTTTTCTATTTAATTATATTGTTCTATTATCATGTAATATTATCATTATAACTTAGAGATGCCTCTTTGTCCTTTTTTCAGAATCCAAAATGATCTCTGACAATCAAGTTACACAATTGTTGCTTTAATAACCTCAAGTTGCAGATAAGAATATTCCCTCTGTTTGGACTGTTCATATAGGAGATTGCATGTTTTTATAGAAGTTCTTGATTTTTTTTTTCTTCTGGCTTTGTTGTCTCTCCCACATTCTAAAAACAATCATAAAATAAACCTTGGTTATCACCTAGACATCCATTCCAAAACCCAACAGGCCTATAAGACCAAAAACGTCTAGTCCTAAATCCATGTTTTTACAATCGGCTCCAACAGTGAAGGAAATCAGGAGTATGAAGCAGCCAGATCAGTCCACTCCTCTTTATTTAGTCGTCTGATCTCTTTAACCCCGAGGGGAGAAAAACACCTCATTAGTTGCCGACGTCTCTTCAACCCGACAGAGCGGCTTCACTGCTGGATTTAGCTCAGGGTCACTCGGCTCAGATGAGTCTGGCCCAGTTGGGTGTTAAAGACAAACATGAGCTTTCAGAGCTTCTAATGAGGCTTTTCCACTTATAGAAACAAACACAAGTCAGGAACGTAAACCTCTCCGAAAAACAAAGGAATCACGATTCAAATATCACGATTCCTTTGGAATTTTAGTCATTTATTGCTACATTTGCTGAACAGAGTTACTTTGTGTTTCTAAGAACAGCTTAAATTAAATTTAACCTGTAGTCTGAGATTATCTAATGATGAACTTTAACCGATAGGATGACTAGTTGGTCGACTTCTTGGTTGGTTGACTGGGAAGGTTATTGGTTGGTTGGCCATTTGAATGAATAGTTGATTAGATGCTTGGTTGTGTTTATTATAGCTGGCTGTTTTTTGATTGGCTAGTTGGCAGTTTGGATGATTTGTTAATTGATTGGTTGGGTAATTACTTGATTGACTGATTGGTTGGCTGGGTGGTTGGTTAGTTGATTGGCTGATTTGTTGTTTGTCTCTGTCAGGACACCCTATCTGCCATGCAGTTGTCTCGCTTCCACTCTTCAACTTGTGCTCCAGTGACCGCAAGGGTTTTGCTGCGACGCTCCTCCTCTCGTCGCCTCTTGCCCCCGCCACAGGAAGATGTCGACCCCCCACTTGAGCAAAAGCCTTCACTTGCACCCACCATCTCCGAGGCCGTGCCCACCGAGAGGCAGGGCCGGTTCAGGAGACGTAACGTCATGTCGCTGGTGAGTAGACAAATAGGCTGATGTTTTCCGTTTAAAAACCAGTTTTCAGAGGACTTTTGTGACTTTGTGTTCCAGAGTGATGCGTACAGTATGTGTCTGATCTGTCACGTGGACCTGAGCCAAGGTTCAGGTGGCACCAGAGAGCTGCAGTGCACACACACCTTCCACAAAAAGGTAAGACAACAAAGAGCACACGTCAATTAAAACCAGTTACATTCATGAGAGTTGGTTCTGGACCAGTGGCGGTTTTAGCCTCTTTTTGGGAGGTGCTCAAACGCCCCTAAATTTTAACTCAGCATCCCTGAAAAGTAAAGAAACCGTCATTAGGATTTTGCAAGGAAGCTTAGCTCTCAAATCTTAGATTCGCAGAAATATTTACTAAATTTGAAATAAATATGGAATAAAAGACGACACATTTAAACAGGCCAGAGCAACCTATGATTTGCTGCACGAGTCAGATCCTCAACGCCACCTGCCAATCGTTACAGTAGGCTCGTCAGCAACTGAATAAACAGCAATCACATTTTGTCCCGAAGTGAACGCCCATTACCTGCAGGAGCTCCACCCCCTTTTCCTCGAACAACATACAACATTGTTGGTATTTTGCATTACCAACGTTTTTTGCTCAGAGGGATTTCGTGAAAAATCATCAGGAAAAAAAAAAAGGTTAAACATTGTCAGTGGAGAACATGTACTTCAGACAGCGTTACCCTGAGCGTTTAGAGGGTGGAATACAGTTTATTCCATTTCCAAAACTAAACGGAGTCTGGATAAATGTAAAAGACACAATACATATAGTGATAAACAGGAAGTACCACATTTGTATGAAGGTGACTGCACGTAGGGTCAATCTTCCATTTTCTGTGTGTTGTTCAAGCCAAGAGCCATTGTCAGTACAGGGGGCTAAGCACCCCAAAAGGCCAGATCCTAGAATCGCCCCTGCTCTGTGACCAGATTAGATCAATTTATTGCTAAACAAAATATTCTAAATTGCAGTCAGTACGGGTTTAGAGCAAATCTACATCAATGACTCTCATGGAATTGATAGAACAAATAACAACTGCTGTCGACCAAAAACAATATTGTGTTAGTATTTTTGTGATTTAAAGAAGGTGTTCGATACTATTGACCATATTATTCTCTGTGGAAAAATTGAATAAATATGGCATTGGAGGACTAGCACTACACTATCTGAAAGATAAGAAACAGTTTGTACAAATAAATTATGTAAAATCTAACCTCAGTAATATTACATGTGGAGTTCCTCAAGGTTCTGTACTTGGACCACAGTTATTTATTTTATATGTGAATGACTTGGTAAATGTGTCAGGACTCCTTAAATGTGTTTTAATTGCAGATGACACCACATTTTTTTTGTTTGGGTAAAGATATAGAACGGGTGTTGCTGTTGATGCAAACAGAATTTGTAAAAATACAAACTTGGTTTAAACGTAATAAATTATCATTAAGCTTAGATAAAACTAACTATATGATATTCAGTAATAGAAAGAGAACTGTCAATGTTCCATTTAGAGTCGAGGGCGTTGATATTTGTAGAGTTAGTGAGGTGAAGTTTTTGGGTGTTATCATCGATGAAAAACTAACATGGAAGCATCACATGTAAGAACAAAAATAGCTAAAACTATTGCAGTACTGTACAAAGTAAGGATAAAACTCTGCATATGTTGTATAACGCAACAATTGTTCCACACTTAATCTATTGTATTGATGTTTGGGGGAAAGCGTGCAAAACAATTACAAATCCTATTTTTGTTTTACAGAAAAGAGCTGTAAGAATTATCACTAGAAAGCATTACAGTCACCCATCAAGTAGTTTATTTTATCAACGGAAGTTATTGAAGTTCCATGATTTGCTAGATTATAGTATTTTATCAGTTATGCATAGGGCTCATAATAACACATCACCTTTAAATATCCAAATAAATTTTGTTAAAAGAGAGAGCTGTTACAATCTTAAGGAGATAGAAATCTTTGTGAAATCTAAATTTCGAACTAGTCTGAAGGAACGAGCTACCTCAATCCAAGGAATTAGATTATGGAATAATCTAGAGAGTGATGTTAAAAATGCCAGATCAGTGTATATGTTTAAGAGAATGACCAAAGTTGGTTTGTTAAAAAAAAAATTAAATAGCTTAATGTGTATTCGTATGAAATGTTGCTCGAGAAAGAGTTGTTTATTTTGTTTTTGTTATTTGAAGATTATTATTATTGTTTGAATTATTTTTTTGGTAAAACGGGGCAGATATTGTAATTTTTTTTCTTTTTTCTGCTGCCTTTCATTATATTTGTGATTGTATTTCTTATTGTATATTGAATTTTTTTTTTTTTTAAATGAATAAACTTATAAATTAAAAAAAAAATCTTCCAACCAAGATTCATGATATTTGGACTGGTTCATAAAAGGCTGGTACCCATTAATGTATCTGATGACCTGTGGCCTGCTCTGACCAATGGTGGCAAAAGCTTATAGTGACCCTGAGGCCTTTAGTCTAAAGTATGTGTTGACATGTTGTCTAAAGAAGATCCGCTCAACAACTAAAGACCTAATAATTCACTCAGGCTGTTCACACGTTCTGTTTTCTTGTGTCTCTGCAGTGCATAGAGGAGTGGTTGTGGAAGAAACAGTCCTGTCCAACGTGTCACATTCATGTGACTATGCCACAACCCGTCTACTGGAACTCCACAAGAGTTAAAGTCCCGTGAAACCTCCAGGAAAAAAAAAAAATTCCTAAAACTGAACTACGTCACCATCAAGGTTTTCCTAAAGTGGAAGCTGCTGATTTAAGAGAACAAACAAATGACCACGAACAAACTGTGTATCACATTAACATGGATACGATTAGGAATGAGATCATCAGAGGTAAAGCGCAGGTTGAACAACTGGGAGATAAAGTTAGGGAGGCCAGACTGAGATGGTTTGGACACGTCCAGAGGAGGGACAGTGGGTATACTGGTAGAAGGATGTTAGAAATGCAGCTGCCAGGAAAAAGACAAAGAGGAGCTATATGGATGCAGTTAGAGAGGACATGGAGGTAGTTGGAGTGAGGACAGAGGATGCAGAGGACAGAGATGGAGGAGGATGACTCGCTGTGGAGACCCTTGAAGAGGGAACAGCTGCAAGAAGAAGATGTTTAGAAAGAAAATGGACTAAAATGGACTGTGAAACTCCAGTACAACCACAATGACCTCACTCCTACATGTTTTTTTTTTACATCTTTTAAGACTTTTCAATATATTTTAACAAACAGAAGTGTTCAATTTGTCTAATGATCAGGTTTTTTTTTTTCTATAAATCTGTTTTTGTTTGCCAGGTGAAATTATGAAATGGCTGCGTCATTTCATAAAAATTATTACTTTTAAAATATTCAGTGCCTCTATAACATTATTCTTACCTATGATTGTTGTTTTGTCGTCCAATTGTCACTAGTGTTGCAACGTTTTTATTGAGATATTTAGAACTAAATCTCTTGAACTTCCATTTTACAAAATAAACCGGAGTGTTTTTATTAAAAAAAAAAAAAAAACAGAACGCTGGTAAATTCAGGTAAGATGGATGGTGACCGGGTTTAATTTCAGATTAGATGTAGAACAAGACGAGTTCTTTGGACTTTAAAACATGACCAAAATACAAAATAAGTAACTCACTTTCTTACCGTATTTTCTGCCGTAAACGTCGCTCCACCTCATAAGTTGCTCCACCCTGTAAGTCGCTCCAACCTATAAGTCGCTCCGCCCTATAAGTCGCTCCGCCCTATAAGTCGCTCCGCCCTATAAGTCGCTCCGCCCTATAAGTCGCTACGCTCTATAAGTCGCTACGCCCTATAAGTCGCTACGCCCTATAAGTCGCTACGCCCTATAAGTCGCATCAGTTCAAATATGTCTAATAAAGTGGAAAAATCCATAAATATGTCACTTTGCTGTATACGTTGCATCTATATGCATCACCGCTGGCACGCCGCGTTTCTTACATGTCACCGCTAACGACCCGGAAATGTGGGCCGGTGTTGTGCCAAAAATCGATTAGTTGCCAAACAGCGGCCGTGGGAGTGTGCATGGGAGGACTTTAACAAGAATGTAACAAGATTAATACTTAAAAACGATTATTTGTTTGCTCGAAATTATAGTAAAGGTGTGTCTCAGTCTAACGTTTGCCTAATAAAAGGACTTTAACAGTCAAAATAAGCTGATTTTCACAAGTATTTGCTGCCTCAGTGCTCCGGGAGCGTGCAGACAGGGAAGAAAAAAGGGAGGAATGCTACGCAATTCTTCAAAATTTAACAAGATAACCACCTAAAACAATTATTTGTTTGCTCGACTTTATAGTAAAGATGCGTCTCAGTTGAAGTTTTACTTAATAAATGCACTTTAATGGTCAAATTAGCTGCATTTTGTCGGGGCGGCGCAGCGAAATGAAGCTGATTTGACGGTTACTCCAGGCGAGCTGGACGAAAGTGGCAGACTATGGCAAGCCGATTGTGTCATTACATGATACAACGGCATGCCATACAACTCTGCTGCCATCTAGTGGCTGAAAAATGGTAGTGTTCAATATTTCAATCAGAATGAATGAAAACTCTTATATCTCAGCCAAAAATTGGTTGGGGGGTGGGTGGGGGGGAATCCATAAATATGTTGCTTACGCATTTAAGTTGCAGGGCATGCAAATTATGCAAAAAATGTGACTTATAGAGAGAAAAAGTTGATTTTTTTTACAGCGTCAGCAGATGAGATGTAGGTTTTAGTTTCTCCAAAATTGATGAATCTAACTAATATAATCCAGCTGATGTTGGAGATGTTGATGTGCGTGATGAGGATGTTAAGCTTCTTAGATTCTGACAGATGGTGTTTCAGTCAGGTAGACAGCTGCCTTCAGATCTGAGGGTTGTGGGTTCAAATCTCTGAACCACTTTTAAAAGCCAAACGGCAAAACTGAAAATATTAATGCACTGTGAGAAATGCTTTGAGTGTGAAAGGTTCTGGTGTTGTGGTGGGTCTGTTTGCTGCAACCGGTTCACATCCTGCCTGCTGCTGGTACTTGGATCATCGACTGATCCCATTAGAGTGGATCAGAGAGAGGTCCGTGTCCCCCCTAAAAATCTATAGTTAATTAATGGAGGATTATGGAACCTGAATTTATTTTCTTTAACAAAATAATGCTACATTTTATCAAAGGTTTTCATTTAGCTTTAGTAACAAAGAGACAATATTATATTTATTGTGCTGCAATATTTCCTATATATTATTTGTCTACGACTACATTTAATAATACAATAGTCCCTCGCTACTTCGCTCTATCGCGGTTTTTCAAAATAAGAATGGACATGACACACAATTGGCTGAATGATGGATGAGCCGCACGATCGGCATGGACTTTTTATTTTAAAATAAATTGTTTAAAATTATTTAGCACCTACTGCACCTTTGTGCAGCCCACACTGCAAGATAAACGTCCTGCTGCAGCTGATCAGCTGATCAGCGTGCAGAGTGGAAAAGTGGGCGTGGCCAAGAGCGCTTGCAGGTGGCAAAGAGCAGAGGAGGCAGGGAGCTGAAATCATGACATTCTGCGCTCTTTTAGAGCGTTTAGAAACATTGTTTAGGATATTGCAAGAATGTGGAAGGGTTTAAAACACATATATATATATATAAATATAAAATAAAGTACTACTTCACGGTTTTTCACTTATCGCAGGGCTTCATGATACGGAACCCCCGCGATAAACGAGGGACTACTGTAAGTTCATACTCTTGATTAGCAGAACTTCCTGTTTCTGTTCAGCTTCAGCCACCTCTTCGGTACCAGCAGCAGGCAGGACTTGAACCATCACAGATACCTTAACAAGCACGAAAAACCCACTGCACCACTGACACCATACACAATCTGGAGATTTTTTTTCTTACTTCATTCAACCTTTATTTATACAAGCTAATCCCATTGATTACACATTTATCTCTCCAGTTTTGCCTTTTAGACTTAAAAATGGGTTCAGTGGTAAGACTCAAACCCACAACCTTCAGCTGTCTAAGAGTCTGAACCACCACAGCAGACACATCTCTCTGTCTCCTGCAGCTTTTGTTGGAACTGTTAAAAACCATAAAGACGTTTAACTCGAGCAGTACCGGGAGTTGAACTCTCCACCTGTGTTCCCACAGTCCGCTCATCACCAGCCTGAGCGCCGGTCCTTCAAGCTGTCCACTTTTTTCATTGACGGTTGTTAAAAGTTGCAGGGACCAAAAACAACTTTGACTCTTTACTAAATGCTCAGATATGTCAGCAGCTTCCTCTCATGAAACTCTTCAGTCGTTCGTTTTACATGATGGACCTAAAAACTGAACTTATCACAGGATTTGAACCACAACCTTCCAGCCTGTTCCATCAGACTTCACGGGCCACGCCTTAATGAGCTGCACAGTCAAAGCGTTAGAAGTTCATATTCTGAATATTTACACACCACGCGACATTTGATGAATAAAAATTGTTCTCGAAGTTTCATTTGTATGTTTTAAAAGGAAGACTTATAGCGTTCAAAACTTAAGACGAGCTTTTCTTTTTAAACTTTCAACTCTTGATTTAATTCTTGGCGCTCACCTTTCACCAAAGGTCTAAACTTCAGATTTCTTCACGAACTGAATTCAGGCCTGTTATTTGTTCAGCCTTTTAGACGGACACCAGTTTAAATAGTGGAGGCTGATAAAGATCCAGTTATCCAAATACTACCTCCTTTAAATATGAAGGAACTGAACTCTTCAATGATGCATATCTGTCTCCCTCTGGTGGTACAAAGATGAACTGCAGGCTTTTCATTCAACCTTTATTTAGACAGGTTAATCCCATTGAGCCTCGAGGAGTCATTTACAAGAGAGACCTGATTTCAACAAAGAGTGATGACAACAGTGGAGTCAAGGTCGAGAGCTTCAGATCGTTTTGCAAGATATTCCAGGAATCCGGAGCGGAGTAGGAGAAGGCCCTTTTGCCTACTTCAGCCTGCACTGAGGGAACACTGCAGGTAATGATGTCCTGAGAGCGCACGCTGTAGCTGCACTCACGCAGAGACATGTAGGAGGAGATGTATGAAGGCAACAGACCAAGAAGTGATTTAAAGATGAATTTGTACCAGTGAAAGAGTCTGCGTGAAGTTAATGATGTCCAGTTAACCAGTGAATACAGGGTGCAGTGGTGGGTACGATAATCACAGCCAGTTATGAATCTTAGCACACTGTGATAGACAACATCCAACATCTGCAGGGTGCTTGTAGGAGCGTTCATGTAAATAATGTCATCGTAATCAATGAAGGGAAGGAAAGTCGCTGTCACAAGGTGTTTCCTAGCATTCAGAGCTAGACAGGATCTGTTTCTGAAAAAGAAACCCAGTTTAACTTTCAGCTTCTTTACTAGGTTTTCCACGTGAAGCTTAAAAGAGAGACGCGAGTCGACCAAGATACCCAAATATTTATAGGAATCGACAAACTCAATAGGGACACCATTTGGAAGCAGAGGAAGAACTGCTGGGAACGACTTCCGGTTTTATCGGCACTTAGGACAAGTTTGAGATGAAACAAGTCTGACTGGATGATGTCAAAGGCAGACTGCAAAAGCTGGAAAGCCATAGCAACTGTTTTAGCTCGACAATAAACAACTGTGTCATCAGTATAGAAATGTAAGGCTGCATCAGGGATGCTCTGACATACATTACCTATGAAGATCGTAAAGAGGGTGGGTCCTAAGACTGAGCCTTGTGGTACACCCTTGTTGACTGTTAAATAACTGGAGGAAGTACCATTATGTTGAACACATTGCCTCCCATCTGAGAGATAGTTAGAGAACTAACCAATGGTGTGTTCTGAGAAACCAATTTCTGAGAGTTTATGACACAAGATGTTATGATCCACAGTGTCAAAAGCTTTAGACAGGTCTAAGAAAAGTGCAGCACAATAATCCTTAGCATCCAGTGCTTCAACAATGTTGTTAAGAACCTTCAGTGAAGCAGTGGTTGTGCTGTGTTGTTTCCTGAAACCAGATTGATGTGGAGGTAAGATGTTAAATGAGTCCAGGTAATCTATGATTTGAGAGTTTATCAGTTTTTCTAGAACCTTGGCTAAAATACAGAGTTTAGAGATTGGTCGATAGTTGTTCAGTGAGGTGGGGTCACCTCCCTTCAGCAAAGGAAGAACAAAGGCCGTTTTCCAAGCGTCTGGGATGGAGTTTTGTCTTATGGAGAGATTGAAGATGTGGGTCACAGTGACTGTGATGATATGAGCAGCCAGCCTTAAGAAATAAGGTGGAAGTTCATCTGGACCTGCAGATTTTTTTAGGATCAAGACCTTTTAACAGTTTATTGACCTCACTAACTGAGAACGGAGAAAAAGAGAAGCTGTGATTAACTGAGGCTTGACTTGTAGGAGGGATTTCATTTGTAGAAGTTTGGTTATTAAGTGAAGTGGCTGATGTTCCATTAGTAACGGTGTCAAATAAAGAACCAGAAGCAACAAAATGTTTGTTGAAACAGTTCAGGATCTCGTTCTTATTTGACACAGGAACAGAGTTAACGAGAAGTTGTGATGGGAGGTCAGATGATTGGGGGGTGCCTGAGAGAGATTTGATGGTTTTCCAGAATCTTTGAGGGTCATTTCAGATCATTTCAACTTTATGGTGCTAATTTCTGCCTGTTTCAGCCTTAGTGAGCACATTTAAGCTCCCCCCACTTCCTTTTGGAAATTTAAGCTTCTTTCTGCATTTCTTTAACTACTATTCAGCTGTTTTATAGAGAAACTAGGATAACTCTGCCATTTTTAGAGCTATCTCTAATAGACTCTGAATGAAAATTAAAAAAATCAGCTAGTTTAGCTAATTTCAGCTACTTTTCAGCTGTTTTGTGCTTCTTTGAGCTTAATTCAGCTAACTTCAAGATTTTTATGCTTCTTCAAACTTATTTCTGTTAATTTCAGCTTGATCTGCTCCGTTCAGCTTATTTATGTAGGTTTCAGCTATTTCTGCTATTTCAGCTAGTATTTAGCTGTGTTGATGTTAATTTAATCTTTTTCAGGGCATTCCACATTTTTAGCAATCATTTTAACTTTTTCAGCCTAATTCGGCAAAAGCATGCTCTCCCAAATTCCCTCGAAGAATTTAAGCTTCTTTCTGCTTGTTTTAGCTACTCTTCAGCTGTTTTTAGCAAATTCCAGCTTTTCTCAGATAAGTTCAACTTTATTGTGCTAATTTTAGCCTCTTTCAGCCTTAGTGGGCACAATTAAGCTCCCTCCACTTCCTTTTGGAAATTTAAGCTTCTTTCTACATTTCTTTAGCTACTTTTCATCTGTTTTATAGAAAAACTATGAAAACTCTGCCATTTTTACAGCTATTCAGCTGAAACTTGGCATATTGGTAGCTGACAAAGATCCCTAATAAACTCTGATTGAACATCACAAATCCAAGATGGCTGCCTTAGCTAAAAAATACTCTAAATCAGCTGATTTTAGTCATATTTAGCTGAAAGTTGGTGTAATTACAGCTGACAATGTTTCCCATCACATGCTGCATGAAAATCAAAAATCCAAGATGGCCACCAACACCACTGTTGTATGGATTTAACTCAGACATTTTTACACATACAGAGCTAAAATATAGTGGTTATGACGTTCACTATCACATACTGCATCCAAATCAAAAATCCAAGATAGCCACCTTAGCTAAAAAGAAAAAAATACAATAACTCAAGCATTTTTAGAGCTATTTAGCTGAAACTTGGTATAGTTGTAGCTGAGAGCAAGCCCAAACACACAGCTTCATTCTGCTATTTTAAGCTACTTTTCAACTGGTGTTTTTTTTTTTTTTACTTTCGTAAGCAAGAAGAGTTCACACTTGAATTTTCGCAGGAAATGCAAATTCTCCAATTTTACATGTAATCCAGGTTCCTTTTGTTTGTGGCGCAACGACACCCCCTGGTGGTGGCTGGTGGTAAATACGTGGACATGACGTCAGCAGCTCGGCCGTTTTTGTTTTCCTTAGTGAACAGGAACGTCTGGATTTAGCTCCGTGATTTATTTCAATTACTAATGGAAAAAGACCTCGTGAGTCAAATGCTTTTTTCTGTGATTTAGTTCCAAGCTGCTGCTGCCAGAGGCCTGTAACGCTGCAGCTTATTGTCTGTGGAGAGTAAGTTAGTTCAGTCTGTTAGCATCTGTAGCTGTTAGCATCTGTATCTGTTAGCAGCTACGTATCGTTCTCGCGTGCTTGGATAATCTAGTATCGTGACTGTGTCTCTATTTTGCCGTGTAGGGGCAGGAGCTTCACGTCAGACCTCCTCCACCAACCACATGTTTTGTCTCTTAACAGGTATGGTTGTAATTTCTAGTAAAAATTGTTCTCAGAAAGTCCGCGCTCACGCGGTTTAGTTGTGCCGCTAGCTATATGGTAGTGATGTGCGGATCGATACTAAATATCGATACTCAAACCATAGAAATAAACACTAGATGCCTCATTGGCTGCTGCGGCGCAGGATTTTCGGCCGCCATCTTGGAGCGGTCGTCCTTATTTGGTTAAAGCAGAAGATGTCTCAGCACTTCGCAGCTTATTTCTGTTCTAATCGACGGACTGTTGACGTCAGGTCTCGTGGGATAACTTTTCACAAGTAAGATGAACATATTATTGTTAGTATTTTGTGAATATAATATTACTGTACTGTATTTATGTCCACCAGCTGATTTTATGTTCAGTGTAACACGTTCAGCTGCAATGAAGCTAACTGAGATCTGATGACAGGAATATTTTTCTAGCAAACGTACTCACTATTTTAGTAGCTTTGGTTCATTATCAAGAGATATGTATCATAATTGGAGTTTTGTTTAAGTTGTTTTTGTATGGATGTTAGTTAAGTATGTTTTTGTGTAGACACAAATCTCCTGTTTTCATTTGGAAGGTTTCCCAAAGAACAAGATGTGAGGAAGAGGAGGAAGTATCTTTGAGGAGGATTCATCTGAGCAGTGAGGATTTTAAACTGGAGGATTTTGATCAAACTGATCAGACTGTCCGACTGAGAGATGGTGTGGTACCATCGGTTCACCTTCAGAGAGTAGGAGCATTATTATAAGTTCATTAGAGTTCATAAATGTACATATTTTATTGTCAGTCACAAGGTGAAACACCTCCATGTGTTTATATGAACAGGTAACTAGAGACTGTAAAGTTCATATTCATGATGTTTTTTTCATTTCAGCTTGAAAACTGCAGGACTACAGGAACTCAACAAAAGCTGGAGCTGCTCTGTCTGTGGCCTCTCAGGAACGTGCACGTCACACACACACTCTCAGGAACGTGCACGTCACACACAATCTTGGCCTCATGATGTGAGTATTTCTATTTTAAACTTTTATTTTTTCATTTAGCCTTTATTTATACAGGAAGTCTCATTGAGTCACGAGAACTCATTTTCAAGAGAGACCTGTTTAGGAGCAGATGGTGGGGGTTGAGTGCCTTGCTCAGGGGACCAGGGTGGGGCCAATGAGGGTGGAGGCAGGTGTGGGTGTTTCACCTTTTCCACCTCATTTTGATGTTGACGGTACCGGGAGTTGAACCTGCGACTTTCCGATCACAGGCCCATCTTCTAACCTCTGCTCCACCACTCCCCCACATAACATCATATCATAATGATCATATTAAAATCTCACTGGTTTCCTTCCAGATGTGTTAAACAGCTACTGGTCCCCCTGATGTTTCCAGGTGTCTGTGGTCAGTGGATGAAAAGCCTGGCATGAACAAGATGATGCTGGAGATCATGATTTGACGAGAGCTCCCACCTTCTACCTGTGAAGAACAAGAGCAGCTCAGTGATTCCCTCAAGGCTCAGTGAAGGTGCTGAGAGCTGCAGAGAGGCTGATCCATGGAGCTTCAACACAGCGACCTCCAAACATGTCCACCCTCACACACATCGTCCGTGAAGACACTGGACCAGAGCACAAGATGATAAGACACTGATAACAACAACAACAATACACATTCACAAATGATTCATACAAATTTAAGTTTTTTTAATTGTTTGTTTGTTTTACAATTGAAAAACAGTTTGTTATCCACTGTTGTCATCACTCTTTGTTCAAATCCAGGTCTCTCTTGTAAATGAGTCCTATTGGCTCAGTGGGACTAACCTGTATCAATAAAGGTTGAATGAATATAAATATATACATAGTGATTTATTCAACCTTTTATTTATACAGGTTGGCTTCATTGAGCCACAAGGACTCAATTAACAGAGACCTGCTCCAGAAAGAACAGTAAACAATGGCAATGATAAACTACAGTAAAAATGATAGATATGATATGTATGTATGTATATATATATATATATATATATATATATAT
>NC_056520.1:11948411-11953250 GCF_014905685.2 Nematolebias whitei | reverse complement strand
TATATATATATATACATACATAGGGAGAGAGAATGAAATTATAATGTGTGTATATATATATGGTGGCAATATGTGGTTATATATAAAATAGATGTAATTGTGTGTATGTATGTATGTATATATATATATATATATACACACACACATATATACATACATAAGATGTGTATATATAAAATAGATATAATGTATATATAAGATTGTGATATAATATGTGTGTATATATTAGAAAATTATTAAACTGTATATATGACTGCTTTAGATGTGTGTGTATATATATATATGGTGGCAATATGTGGTTATATATAAAATATATTTAATTGTGTATGTATATATATTATTCAATTCAAAAATACTTTATTAATCCCAGAGGGAAATTAAATTATATATATATTATATATATATACGAGATATGTTTCTGTATATATATATATATATATATATATATTATATTTATATATATATATATATATATATATATATATATAGATCTTAATAAAAATGTATCAGTGACTGTGAGTTTTGCAAACGTGTCATAAGAATATTTTATTAGTGTTAATGTTAACCCCACCAAGAATATTTAAATACACTGAACCATGTGTTCAGCTTTAATGGCTGTACTCCTAAGATTTACAGAGGAAAAAATCGTGAGAATGAGTTTAGTATTCAGCTATGACTGATTAAACGCGCAAATACTTCATTGCTCCCGTCAAACAGGTTGCACTGAGTGGAGCGGTCGACCGTTTCAAGATGGCGGCCCTAAATCTCGTCAGCGCCAATAGACGATAGCGGTCAATGCTGTATCTAGTCATTATATGATATCTATGACCCGAACGGTTTGCTCTAGAATCGATGTTTAAATCAAACTATCGATAGTTTTGATACTTCAGTAATTTCAGGTAATGCATATACCTATTATATGTGAAGGGGACATGTCCCCCGCACATTTGTTTGGACACCCCCACATTTACCATGAAATGCTAGTTCACCCAGCACTGTTTGCATTTCTTTGTGAACAAATCCATTCCACTTGATTAATAGAAGAATACTCAAAGCACTTAAAGTCCACTCTGGGTTTTCAACATCTCCACACTGTGTGCAGTGTTTCCCCTGGAGACTTGTCTTGGCAGGGGACACTCATTTCTTAGGGGGGTTTCTGTGGACAGGGTGGGAGGAGGAGGGGGAGATGCCTCTGTATGGCACACTATCTTAGACACCCCCCTCACACACACACAAATGCTTCTGACGCCAATGCTGGTGTAGAGGGATATGTGGTTTGATATATATTGTAAATTATTAGTTATGAGTTAAGCTCATAAGATATGCATTTATTATGCAAATAACCTCGTTGTGGGCACCACCTCTTTTCAGAGGAAAAATCAGTCTCTAACCCCCAAATTAAATGTAAACTGAAACGTGAATTATTTTCTCGCGTTTAAAGGGCATTCAAAATCAGTTAATACACACAGATATGCCAAAATAATCACAAGTTTAGTGGATTTTATGTCTTTAAAAAGTCACACTTCTTTTAAAAGGAGAAAAATAAAGTGTGATTATCTTAAGGAGAGGTTACTTAAACATTTTCATAAACAAACATTCAGTTCGAAAGCTTTTGAAATAACATGCAATGTTCATCCTAAAGGTGTCGCAGTTCATCTCCTGAAAAGAGAATGTCAAACAAACAAAGGATTCTTTAAAACTGTTAATCTGCATGGGGAACCATCCTGGGAGTAATACTCCTTTTTTTTTGTTGATAAAAGTTCATCTCAGCAGATGTTTCACTTCAAGGTCGTTGAACCACAAACCTGTCCAAATGAGTTCGTATCGACAGTGAAGTTAGCACAGTAACAGGTTTTTTTAAATTACACTTTCATTAGTGTCCACTAAGAAATTTGTGCTGGTTGAACACCTGTAAAAACAAAGTCTGTTTGTTCCCAAGGGAATAAGATGCATCTTATTTTAACAGTTTCAAACACAAAACACATGAATGATGTTTGTTTGATATGAGGTGAACAGATTTTCTGTTTAAGCTGAGATGAACTGTTTCTGAGGCGGTGTTCCGCTGCACTGGTAAGACATTTTCATTGCGCCGAACATGTTTGTGTTGATGCTGGGAAATGAATCCAGCTCCTACTCCGAAAGTTATTTAGAAGGCTGGGAGTCCTAAAACCAGCTCTGTGGAACTTCTTCCTTTTAGATTGTGATATCGATTATTCTAAATTTATTGCAAATTAATTGACTGAAATGTCTCTGTTCAATGTGGTGTTGAGTCTTTTTGAGTTTTTTTTTTTTGCTGCAGTACTCTGGGGTGCATATTTTATGTTGTTTTAAGTTCAAATACATTGAAACCTCATTTAAGTGATTGTTACTTGAAGCTGAATTGTTTGTTGTTAAAAGCAGTTGTTGGCACTTTTCAGAGAGCATTTTTAAATAAACGTTGGCAATATGTCATGTTTTTATTCTATCACCACCTCAAAAAAAGTTTCAGGCTCAGGATTCTTTTTTCACTTTGAGCCCCGTTATTGACTGATGTCAAATCAGACAATGTGAGGCTATTGGTTGTTCGGCCCATCACTCAAACGGTCACTGGGTTATACTTTTTGATACTGGGTTACACTAACAACTGTGCTCTTGTCAAGCTCGGTCTTCCCCCGGAATATTGTAGAATCCAAGAAAAAGAAAAAAAAATCAGTATGTCTCTTATGATTTTCTATTGTCGTCGTCGTATCCACTGTTATCACTCTTTGTTAAAATCAGGTCTCTCTTGTAAATGAGTCCTCGAGGCTCAATGGGATTAACCTGTATAAATAAAGGTTGAATGAATTAATGAAAAAAAAAGACTTTACACCGACTTTCAACTACAAAGGAGCAGGTTGAATTGTGCTATCCTCCCGCTCCATGCTAGCAGTCTCCATTCAGCTAAAGGGAACTGGCTAACTAATTTGCTGTACAGTTGTCTACAAGGCCAAATTTTACAGTGGCCGGGCAGACATGTAATGCGATATGCAGTACGCTCGGTACATTTTAAAATCAATTTAAGGATCTTTAGAATCGAATCAGAATCGCGAGGACTAGGAATCTAGATTCTTTA
Organism: Nematolebias whitei; assembly: GCF_014905685.2. Taxonomy (NCBI): domain Eukaryota; kingdom Metazoa; phylum Chordata; class Actinopteri; order Cyprinodontiformes; family Rivulidae; genus Nematolebias; species Nematolebias whitei. The sequence continues at coordinate 11,950,159 of NC_056520.1, read as the reverse complement.
ATGAATCGATTATTTTTCTGCACCCCTAGAATGTTATCCTTTCTCTGTTTACTCTGTAGATTCCAGTACAGAACAGACCTAATTATGTCATCAACCCAGCATGCATTGTGCAGGTGAAAAAATGACAACCTCCATGGGTGACAAATGTAACAAAAGATGTAACGTTTTTGAAGTAATTGAGTTTTTACGTATAACAAACAGCAAATTTTAAGTTAATGGGAAAATTTATACATATTTAGTCCAACATGTTCAACTAATCATGGGTCCCTTTAATGTACATGTGTTTCAGTGGTTCCTGCCTCTGTTTAGAGCTGATTAAAAGAAGAATCTCCTCGAGTGAAGGCCTGATGTGGACCAACAGGACCCAGAGCATCTTATCATAGAGTGGAAGAGAAGACCCTTAGACCAGTATGGTGGGAGACCAACTCATTATGGAAGAGACCGATATCAGGTTTTTGGTCACTAGAGTTTCTTTAAAGAGTGAGGAGGATAAAAAACTATTTACCAGGAACCCAAATTTAAAGAAAGGCAGTTCGAGCTCTTCAAAGACTGAAGTTAATGAGGAAGAGGATGGTGAAATGACCAATCCTGACTCTCTGCTAAAGAACTCATCAGACTCTGAATCAGAACGTGAAGACAGTATGAAAGACTGGAAGGAGAGCAGGGCTCCTGAATCAGAGGTAAAAACTGTCGACACATCTTTGAGCTGCTCTGAGTGTGGTAACCAGTATGTCAGTAACCAGACTCTTCAAAGACACATGGCAAGTCATTCAGAAGTGAAGTCTTCAAGCTGTCTGCTTAATAAGAAATGTGTTGGAGAGAAGAAACATGTAGAGTCATGCAGGAAAGTCCAGGCAAGGCCAAAATCAATAAGCTGTGATGACTGTGGTAAAATATTTACTTCCAAATCAAATTTAATCGTACACATGAGAGTCCACACAGGAGACAAGCCATTTCCTTGTGATCTTTGTGGACAAAGATTTAGTCATCGGACAAATTTAAACTCGCACGTGCGAGTCCACACAGGAGATAAGCCGTTTCCTTGTGAACTTTGTGGACAAAGATTTAGTCAGAAGTCAAATTTAAACTCGCACATGAGAGTCCACACAGGAGACAAGCCATTTCCTTGTGATCTTTGTGGACAAAGATTTAAACAGAAGACACATTTAACCATACACATGAGAGTCCACACAGGAGACAAGCCATTTCCTTGTGATCTTTGTGGACAAAGATTTAGTCGGAAGGACCATGTCAACAACCACATGACAGTCCACACAGGAGACAAGCCGTTTCCTTGTGATCTTTGTGGACAAAGATTTAGTAATAAGCCTTCTTTAAACTTACACATGAGAGTCCACACAGGAGTCAAACCATTTCCTTGTGAACTTTGTGGACATAGATTTAGTCATAAAACAAATTTAAACTCGCACATGAGAGTCCACACAGGAGACAAGCCATTTCCTTGTGATCTTTGTGGACAAAGATTTAGTCATAAGCGTTCTTTAAACTTACACACGAGAGTCCACACAGGAGACAAACCATTTCCTTGTGGACTTTGTGGACATAGATTTAGACATAAAACAAATTTAAACACACACATGAGAGTCCACACAGGAGACAGGCCGTTTCCTTGTAAACTTTGTGGACATGGATTTAGACGTAAAATAAATTTAGACACACACATGAGAGTCCACACAGGAGACAAGCCATTTCCTTGTGATCTTTGTGGACAAAGATTTAGTCATAAG
>NC_056520.1:11935826-11948401 GCF_014905685.2 Nematolebias whitei | reverse complement strand
ACAAGCCATTTCCTTGTGATCTTTGTGGACAAAGATTTAGTCATAAGGCCGCTTTAAACTCACACATGAGAGTCCACACAGGAGACAAGCCATTTCCTTGTGATTTTTGTGGACAAAGATTTAGTCAAAAAGGCACTTTAAACAGACATATGAGAGTCCACACAGGAGACAAGCCATTTCCTTGTGATTTTTGTGGACAAAGATTTAGTCAAAATGCCACTTTAAATGCACACATCAGAGTCCACACAGGAGACAAGCCGTTTCCTTGTGAACTTTGTGGACAAAGATTTAGTCAAAAAAACGGTTTAAACAATCACATGAAAGTCCACACAGGAGTGAAAACTTTCTGACTTAAAATATTAAAATAACTATTATAGGCCATGAGATGCAACTGGTTTAACACCCAAATAAAATTTGTTTTGATTTTGTAAAAGATATTCTGTGACAATTTTCAACAAGTTCCCAATCTATGATTTGCTCCCAGTTTCTTAAGAATACTTTAAAAACAAACTAATTACCGTATTTTTCGCTGTATAAGTTGCATTTTATTTGGGTGTTTTTTTTTTTTTTCATAATTTGCATACCCGAAGTGACGTATTTATGGATTTTTTCCCATATTTATAAACCAATTTTTGGCTGCGTTATGGCTGTTTTCATTCATTCATTCTGACTGAAAAAAAAATTGAGCTGTACCACTTTCAGCCACTAGGTCAGTAACAGCTGGCTAGATGCTTATCATTCCCCTCCACTGTAAGGAACCTTGAGGATGTTTTCTGTAATGTGAGACTGTTCTTTATATAGTATCTGTCTGAGTTTGGTTCTGTAAACACTAGGACAAGACAAGGATCAGAACCAAAGCAGAGCAAGCATTGGAAGTTTTGTGTACTTGTAATGCATTGACTTTCTGTATTCTGACTGTTCCTCCAAAGCTTTGTGTTATTAGATTTGATGAAATCTACACCGGATTGTTTGAGAATCTGTTTTTTCTGCCATCTTTAATTTTTATTGTATTTGAACATATTCCCTGTATACCAAATTAATTAGGGATGCACCGATCCACATTTTTCCCCACTTCCGTTACTGATACCTGTGGTTTGTTATTTGTCGATGTCTATCCTATACCAACCTGATACGGAAAACCAGTGCCGAATTAACAAAAATGGCTAAATCATGTCCAGATGACATGATTTAGCATTTTTGTTGTTGTCTACCTGGATGATAGAGCTTACAAACCCAGTGCTGAATTAACTTAAAACATTTGTTTTTTTTTAAAACGCATACATGAATGTACTGAATTACATATTTATTAAAACTGTGCACCAGAGCAGCACACTTAAACACACCAAGAGCTTCACAAGCTTGGTCAAACATGTAAAAACTACTGCAGTGTTTCTCCTACCATTATACAGGCGGGGTGCCCCACCCCATCAACAGAAATGAGCACCCCGCCTACCAAACTGAACTTGCCCCTCCCACCCAGCACTGACCTATCACTAAGCTAGCGGCACAAAATACAGGCTCTCTAGCTAAAAAGCCAAAGGCAGCACTCACATTGCCTCTTCCCTCATGTTGAACGCCCCCCACTTCCGCTCAAAACTGTTAGTACAAGCTGTGCTCAGACATGTCTCCGTCCCCCCCATCAGCAAAAATCTATGACTGAGATGAGCACCCCGCCATGGCAAGCTAACTAGGGGAAACACTGAACTGCGTGACGTCACTCAGAGCACAAAGCATAGAATTAGAGTGAATAGATCTGCTGAGTCATGGATCGGTCACATTGTCACCGGTACCCGATCCAGAAGTTTTTTTGTTGTTTATTTTCCCTCAATATCGGTATCGATACCAGTATCGATGCCGATATTTGTATCGGATCGTGCATCTCTAAAATTAACCTTCCATGGTAAAAGTTTACTTTATTTTAACCAGCAGTGTTTCCCCTCCCATTATACAAGTGGGGCGCCCTGCCCCGTCAACAGAACCAAGCGTCTACCGACCCCCCCACCTGTCAGCACTGACGTAATGCTAAACTGGCGGGTCGCAATACAGGTGCACAAGCTAAAAAGCTAAAGGCAGCCTCTTCCCTCGTGCTGAACTCACATGCTGACCCCCCCCCCCCCCCCCCACACACACACACACACACACACACAAACTGTTGGTACAAACTCCAAACAAATGCGGAGAGATGAGAGCCCCGCTATGGCAAGTTATTTATGGGAAACACTGACCAGTGGTTTTTACTTAGTTTATGTGTGTACATATCCCTGATTTATCTTTGTTCTTTTGCATCAGAATGGAAAAAAAACACGACTCAAAATCCACCACAGACCTCGTCAGTAGTTGCAGCTTTTATCTGAATGACTACAAATTGAAAGGGTAACTGTGCTGTTGCAGACAAACAACTGTTGGAAATCATAATCAAAGTGTTGTCACCCTGATACACTTTATTTTCTGACAATAGTCTGATGTCTTAATTTTTTTTTTCATATGTTAGTGTCATTAAAATGTTGTTTTTGAGTAGTGACGATAGTTATGTCACATTTTATCAGTTGGCGTAGTAATAAAAATGAAAGCAGATTTTTTTTTTTTCCAATGATACAGTTGTACAAGAAAGTACCTTTTTATTGTTTTGCAGGCTTTAAAATAACAACAACATTGTTCTCAATAATGACATACCAATGTGACAAAATGCTTCATTAGCTAATATTAAACATCTACACTTTTACACAACATTGTTGTTTAGTTTGTCGCTGTTTCCTAAACTGAACGTGTTCCTGCATAAAAACGGTGACAAACTAAACTAGTGGTGTCGTGCAAATGTGTGGATTTATTAGTAGCTCATTTAGCGTTCTTTCACAGCAGAATGTTGTTGACAAGGAGTTGTTTTCCAAACAATCACATTGGCTGATTTGCAACAAATGTTGGTAGAGAATGAGATGCCATCCCACAGCAGTGTTTGACCAAGCTGGTGAGCAGCATGAAGAGGTGCCAGGCTGTTGTGGCTGTGTATGGTTCTTCCACATGCTTCTTAGGCTCCAGTTTGTTCAATGAGTAAATGAAGTTGTCAATATGTTTTGTTTCTTAAAACTTATTTGTTGAATCCAATAAACGACACCAAACAAGAGTCAACAGCAGAATAAGACGTTTGGTTTTGTCAGAGAAGATTTGACAAGTTTTACATGAGCATCATTTAGTTCACCTCCTAAAATGACAAATTCATCCAAAAGTTCTACTGTTCAAAATATTTCTGTGATAATTCAATCATGTTTCCAATCATTTTACAACAAGCTGTTGTTTCAATCAATGTTGAAAGTTTATTATCAAATTTCATACTTGATGATGTAAAAGCTTTTGTTTTATTTTGCTGTATTTCTTTATTTTACAATAAAGCTTATGATTGTGGAATAGTTTGCATCCTGGTAATAATTTGAGTGGAATGCACTGATTCATTTTCAATAGAACAAAACATCTTCATGTTGTAGTGAACTCGGCCTCCGACATCAATCTGTCTCTGAAGACCTTCAGGGGACATGAACTGTTATTTCATTGATTTGAGTCCAGAAATACAAATTATCTCATCAAGAGACTGTTTAATTGTATCCTGAATTAATCAATTGAAAGAACACTCTTCTTTTTACATTATCATTACTATTTTACAATATCTTGATAATCAAATGTGTGTTTAGTTCATACCATTTCTAAATGTTGAAGTGAACCACTCATTTTAAATCAACTGTGAAACAGTATTAATGATTTTTAAACCTCATTAGACCTTGATCATACAGTTAAATGTCTATTTACGAAGTAAGTGTGCATTTAGTCTTCTGTCTGAATGAGGGTAGTGGACCTGATGTCGGTCGAAAGTCAGAGACAAGTTGTGAGAACGAAGTGTCTTGTTTTTAAAACTCGCAGACAGTAAATGAGAGCTGCTGGCACCTGCTTCCTCTCATTTCTTAAAAACATTTCTCCGTCTGTACTAACCGTTCTTAAACATTCCTTCTGTCTCCTGACTTCTAGTGACCCTCTGACATCACTAGAACCACACCCCTGCTGGTTGTTTCAACCAATCAGGAAGTACCACGTAACAGGAAGTGGATACCCCTTTAAAAGGCAACACTTCTTGGAACTATTCAGTCTTAAGTCAGTCTTCTTCGAAGTCTTCACGAGTCTTAGTCCTTCCAGTCTTGCTGGAACTTTCAGTCGAAGATGAGACTCAGCTAAGTAGCTGATGGATTTGACCATGTGCCAAGGGTCTCTCCAGTCCAGCGCAGTCACAGCCTGCCTCGGCTGTGACTCAACCCGAGCATTAAAAGCTCAACTCCTAAGGAAGCTTATTCGGTTGAACCGAGTACTTCGTCACGATTTCTGATGACCCCCAGCTACTCTAACCGGAGACGCTGAAAAGGGAGCGTACCAATGGACTTCTGTTCCGGAGTGGATGCATCCTCTGCTAAGGTAACAAAGTCGCTGCACGTCCTGAAGTGTACCGGAGGGTTGAGCTGGATGTCGGAGTAAGGGTGCAATGTTCTGGTTCAACACATAACTCCACATCTAAACTTCCTCCTTAAATCTATTCCTCCTCTCTTAAACTTTTCTATTCGCCAGTAAATCAAGCTAGATGCCTTCAGAGGTGAATCAGTCTCAATCAGAAATGTTCTGTTGTCTTGTTAGTAAAGCGTGCCAAGTTTATTAATCAGAAACAGATCAACCAATCAATGTGTGCATGTTTTGATGTTAAATTTTGATTCTGTTAAATAAATGACCGCGTTTATTCTGATGGGTCAAAGATAAAATGGCGTCTCATGTCACTGATTAAACACTCCACTCACAAGTTATCTTGGTCACATAACAGAAATTTCACTCGAAAAAGAAAAGAATCCGTTGTAATTAAACAATTAATATTCTTTGTGCTTGAACTAGCCTTAAGAATAATTAATTAGTAGTGTGTCCACAGCAAAGCTGTCCTGACATACTACAATTTTAATTTGAGACCTAATTTTGAGGATCTTACATCAATTGACATCAAATTGCTGGTGTCCTGCTACAAGTCCAAATTCTTAGTTTACATGTGTTCAAATGCTCCATAAATCAACCAGACATGGACCTGAAACGGACCTTTAGATGACAATTGATCAAACATTTAGTGACCACCATCATTATTAGTGTTTTTACATCAAGAATCAATTTAGATTCAATTCTGTAAGAGCGATGACATTTCATTGTGTCACTTCAAGTAGTTTTTGCTGTCTAGATAAAGAACCATTAAAAGGGAGGAGTGGGATCTCTCCAAAACTTTTCAACTTCCATGTTTCCCTGAAAACGGTCCTCAGCGGGATGGTGAAACCCTGACGACTCTCAGGTTCCAGCAGATGCTTCTTCCACTGTTAGGCAGGATTCACAGGTTTTCCAGCTCGCACTTTTTATTCTTTGTATGTACCTCTACAAATGATCAAGTTTCTGAGTCAACCCAGTTCAAGATGGCCGCCACAGCCACCTGACCTTAGAAACAAGTTGTCTATAATTCATCAAAACAGGCCTCATCAACAGCCCTATTCTTTTCCTCCATAAAATAAGTTGTATTCTGACGTGTTTTTTGTGTTTTAAAAACTTTATTATCTGCTGTCTTTGCATGAATTCTGAAAATGTACTTTTGAAGTTTTAGTATAGATCAGACACTGATCACTGCAATCAGCTGCAGCTAGTAGAGTTCACATGTTCAAAAGTTAGTTTCTAATTCACCAACTAGTTGAAGTCATAATTATTCAAGCAGCTAAAAAGTCTTGAAATCATTGGAAGTTATTAATTATTGACTGACTTCAGGTCAGTTTAGATCAGTAGTTAGACCCAATATATTTTCCTTATAATAATAATATCCTTTATATTTTGATCAGAATCAAATGGATCAAAGTGATAAAAGGCCTGACCTCTGACCTCTTCTTCGTGCTGTGAGGGGTGTTAGTGGAATGTTTGGAGCTGAGATGCGGAGCAGGTTCTGTGAACAGAACTCACCAGAACCGAGGTTTGGGAGTGTGCAGCCAGATGTTTGTGTGCTGAACATCTGCAGAAACAGGAGACGTGTTTTCTTTCTCCTGTCTGCTCTAATGCAGTCCACTTCAAGGTTCTGATAGAAAACACATTCGGACAGCAGGTGAAACGTTTCCACTGAACATCTGCTGCTTTTTCTATCATCTCTACTGACTTGTTGAAGCAATGATCCTGGAGGTGATTGATCCCTGCAGAGTGATCGCATGACCGCAGCAAGAATCCACTGAAGAGGCTGCAAATAGAGCAACAAGAGTGAAGCAGAGAACAGGCTGAACATGAAGAAGTGGACAAAGAAATGATGAAATGAAGCATGTAGTGAACTAGACCTCCAACAACAATCTGTCTCTGAAGACCTTCAGGGGACAGGAGCTGTTATTTCATTGATTTGAATCCAGAAATACAAATTATCTCATCAAGAGACTATTTAATTGTATCCTGAATTAATCAATTGAAAGAACACTCTTCTTTTTACATTATCATCACTATTTTAAGATATCTTGATAATCGAAAGTGTGTTTAGTTCATACCATTTCTAAGTGTTAAAGTGAACCACTCACTTAAATCAACTGTGAAACAGTATTAATGAGTTTTAAACCTCATTAGACCTTGATAATACAGTTAATGTCTATTTACGAAGTAAGTGTGCATTTAGTCTTCTGTCTGAATGAGGAGTAATGTTTTTAAAAACATTCCTGCTGTCTCTTGACTTCTAGTGACCCTCTGACATCACTAGAACCACCCCCCTGCTGGTTGGTTCAACCAATCAGGAAGTACCACGTAACAGGAAGTGAATACCCCTTTAAAAAGGCAACACTTCTTGGAACTAGTCAGTCCTGGAACTCAGTCGGAGTCTCGGTCTTGGTCTTCTTCGAAGTCTTAGTCTTTTCCAGTCTTGCTGGAACTTTCCGTCAGAGATGAGACTCAACTAAGTAGCGGATGGATTTGACCATGTGCAAAGGGTCCCTCCATTTCAGCGGAGTCACAGCTCGCATCGCTGTGCACTCAACCCGAGCAGTAAATGCTCCACTTGTAAGGAAGCTTATTCGGTGGAACCGAGGACTTCGTCACGATTTCTGATGACCCCCAGCTACTTTAACCGGAGACGCTGGAAAGGGAGCGTACTAATGGACTTCTGTTCCGGAGTGGAGGTATCCACCATCTAAGGTAACAAGTCGTTGACGTCCTGAAGTGTACCGGAAAGCTGATCTGGATGTCGGAGGAAGGGTGCAATGTTCTGGTTCCACACATAACTTTCATCCATCTAAAACTTCCTCCTTAAATCTATTTCTCCTCTCTTAAACCTTGCTATTCGCCAGTAATCTAGATGCCTTCAGAGATGAATCGGCCTCAATCAGTAATGTTCTGTTGTCTTGTTAGTAAAGCGTGCCAAGTTTATTAATCAGAAACAGATCAACCAATCAATGTGTACATGTTTTGATGTTAAATTTTGTTACTGTTAAATAAATGACCGCATTTATTCTGATGGGTCAAAGATAAAATGGCGTCTCATGTCACTGATTAAACACTCCACTCACAAGTTATCTTGGTCACATGGCAGAAATTTAACTCGAAAAAGAAAAGAATCCGTTGTGATTCAAACAATTAATATTCTTTGTGCTTGAACTAGCTTGAAGAATAATTACTTAGTAGTGAAGTTAACGCCTTAGCTCACTACATAAATAGTGGCCTGTACGTGTTTTAAATAACATACATGGTGGCCCGTGTGTCCACAGCAAAGCTGTCCTGACATACTACAAGCGTTTAGTGTTTCCATTTGAACAGAGCAGCTGGAGCTGAAGCTTTTGATTCAGAGCAACACAACAGCTCTGCTTTCAAACCTCCACACAGTTCCTGACGTCCACTCTGTCCACAGTGTTGGACGTGTCTCCGTCCACTTGTGTTTTGTTCTGGACGGCCCACTGGAGCAGGATCAGAGGCTTTCTGCTACTAAGGCAACACTTTACACACACGAGGCTCTGATACAGTTCTTCTGTGTGAGCTTTGAGCTCAACCTCTGAATTGAATTCAAACTGGAGACCAGTCCACCTCACAGCAGCACCACTGTTGGACTGGATTCTACAGGTGGACCTAAGAAACTGGACCTTCAAATGCCTGTGACGTGCACAAACACGAAAAGAGGAAGAACATGTTCATATTGAATAAATTCTGCATAATATCCATGAATTAGTTACATGGCATGGCCGGAGTGAAACAGGAAGTGACAACAAAGAGGAAGAAGTGTTTAAAAATCTTTGTTTCTACAAGATGTGACTCTTCTTCATCTTTCTTTAATAGTGACTGTGAATAATGTGAAGAAACATCAGATTGTGTGCTCCTGTGTGTGTTAGCTGTTGTAGCAATGATGTGTTTCCATGCAGGTGTTGTCATCTCTCCGTTACTGCACATGCAAATATCTCCACAACTGTTCATGTGAGCTGCGTGAATTTATTCTGCCATACATCAGTAATGTTCTCTTTCCATGAACGCTTTTGTGTTGATCATGAAAACTGGATGTGACAGGAACTTGAAGAGAATTGATCCTGTTTCCATTAGAAAGACTCTCAGACACAGAAGCCCACAAGCAGAAATAAAACATGATGTAATGTGTCTTCATGTCCAACTGACTGAAATGGGATCAAACTATTGATTTATTCATGAAGCTTTATTTAAGCAGGCAAACCCCGTTGAGAGCACAGATCTCTCTGCATGGTCCTCCTGGGCCTGAAGGCAGCCTAACATGCATGTTTTTACACTGTGGGAGGAAAACGGAGTACCCGGGGAAAACCCACGCAAACACGAGGAGAACATACAAAGTGCAGAGAGAAAGAGCCCCGGTCCAACCCGGGGATTGAAGCGACTCAAGCAGCTGATCCAGAGCTTTGAATGTGACGTCTATTTATGACTGAGATTCATTCTAGACCAGTGGTTGTAGATTTGTTCCTTTAGGAAAGGGTTTACAAATCAAACTGTAATGATCATTTTATAAATGTTTGGGATCATCAGCTGCACAAATCTAGTGAAATGTTTAGTTTCTTACTGACACATATTCTTTTGGTGCTGATAACGCCAAGGTCGCGGGTTCGATCCCCGTACGGGCCACCAGATGTAGTGTGTCAAGGTCTAGGTTAGCTGTACCCTCACTACAATTATATTTACAATTATATTGTTGTCATCTTTCTTTGTTGAAATCAGGTATCTCTTGTAACCGAGTCCTCGAGGCTCAATGGGATTTACCTGTCTAAATAAAGGTTGATTGATATTTAAATAACGAGTTCTCTCTTTTTCGAGCTAATTACAGCCATGTGACAGAAGTAACTGTGCGTAAATGGTTTAATCGGTGACATGAGACGTTAATTTTCTTTGACCCATCAAAATAAATGTGGTCATTTATTGAACAGAATCAAAATTTAACATCAAAACATTGCACACTTGATTAGCTGAACTGGTTCTGATTAATAAAACTTGGCACGTTTTACTTAATAAAAACAACAGACATTTCTGAAGATATCTAGATTAAAGATGGGAAAATGGAGGAAGATGCATGTCTGTGGACCAGAACAGCATGCTCCTTTCAAACGCAGCTCGCCCTCGGTCCACTTAGTGCGTGAAGCTCGTGACGACTCTTTACCTTGGCAGAGGATGGGTCCGCTACGGTCAAGAGGTCCCTGGCACGCTACCTTTCAGCGTCTCCTCGGGGCCGCTGCGACTCGGCAGAAGTCGTGAGAAACTCCGTTCAACAGAACAAACTTCCTCAGGAGTTGTAGGGCATTCGCCGGGGGAAGTCACAGCGAGGCGCCGTGACTCCTGCAGAGATGGATGACTCCATCAGACTGGAAAAACTGAGTCCGGAGTTCCACTCCAGAACTCTACAGCACTGCTAGAACTCCTAGAACTCTCCCAGAACCGAATAGTTCCAGGAAGTGTCGACTTTTAAAGAGTTCTGCTTCCGGTCACTTTAGTACTTCCTGATTGGTTGAAGCAACCAACAGGGGGGTGGTTCTAGTGATGTCAGAGGGTCATTACAAGTCAAGAAAACAGCAGGAATGTTTTGAGAACGGTTAGTTACAGACGAGAAAATATTTTGGAGAAATGACAGACTTACAGGTGCCAGTTTTCTTATTTACTGTCTGAGAGTTTTAAAAACACGACACTTCGTTCCAATAACTTCCCTCTGACTTTCGACCGACATCACTACTTCTCATTTCAGACAGAATATCAAAAATGCATAATTACTTTGTAAAATAGACATTTAACTTGATTTCTAATTTAAATGAGGATTAAAAAATCATTAATACTGTTTCACAGTTGATTTAAAATGAGTGGTTCACTTCAACATTTAGAAATGGTTTGAACTAAACACACTTTTGATTTATCAAGATATTGTAAAATAGTAATGATAATATAGAAGAAGAGTTTTCTTTCAATTGATTAGTTCAGGATACAATTAGAAAGTCTCTGGATGAGCTAATTTGTATTTCTGGATTCAAATCAATGAAATAACAGTTTCTGTCCCATGAAGGTCTTCAGAGGCAGGTTTTGGTCGGAGGCCTAGTTCACTACAACTACAACAGGCAGATCCAGAACTTTACTCCTTTACTTGTAATGAGTCAGGATATCAGTTTTTTTTCAAATTACATCTTTTTTTTTTTTTTGGTGAGCTTTGCTACCTGCTCGAGAAGAGGTTCTCTGCAGGCCAAAAGTGGGCGTTTCTGGCTAATAGGTGTTTGTGGGGGGCAAACACTGATTGGCTAGCTGTGATTGCTGCTCTTTAGTTAAGTTACGTGAGCTCTTTTTTAAAACTGAAGGTTTCTAAGAACCAGCGTTAAATCTACTGTCAAATTCAGGACCATCCTTGAGGAATCGCAGAGGTCCGAGGAGGTCTCTGAGACTGTACACCATCTGGTGACGTCACAGTCCATCTGCCTCTCCGGCCGCTGGAGGGACCGCCTTGGCCAGCAACAGCACCAGAGGTGCTTCACAGCTGCGGCAGAGACTTCACGCCCTGCTCCTCCGCCGGCCCCCTCCACCAGGTAACAGATCCTTGAGGGGAAGGTATGTGTTTTTTGATGATGCATGCTTTTGATATAAAACAGAAACACCTCTGAAAGAAAAGTTTTACATCTGAGACTGTCAGATCAGCTGATCTCTCAGCTGCCTCTCTTCACACATTCCCCACACAGAACGAGCCAGTAACCTCTAAACAGCGTTTTAACTAGCACCGCAGTTCAGTAAATGTCACAAAACACTCGTCTGCCACGTCAGCTAAATTACGTTTTTTTCAGCAGACTGAGACCAGTAAAATCCATCGTTTTTCAGCCAGAGCCCATTTTTAATCTCTGCTGTTTTCTGTCCACTCACAAGGCAGCGGGAGTAAACGTGTTCCTCCACGACAGCTATAGCCTCCACCGAAACGGCGTCTCACTCAGAAAGCGCTCACACCTCCTTCTCGGTGCGCGCTGGCTCACCTCGCAGCCTGGGCCCAACACAGAGGCACACATACAGCCCTTTTTTCTGCCGGAGCCCCCACTGGATTCCCCGGAGAATCTCCAGAGCGAGTGATAGCAGTAAGGATTTTTTAATCTGGTTGACCTTCATGAGAAACATGACACAACACAAATGCGTGCCCGCTCTCCGAGCGCTACTCAGAGAGGCAACGAGTGTGTTCCCTGTACAGATGGATGGACCCTCTGATCAGAAGGGGTTACACACTGCAGTTCACAGCTCAACCCCCAACGTGAATCGTGTGAATCGTGCACTTTCTGTGCTTGTTCAGAACATTTCACAGGACAGTTGAGGCTGAAATCTAACAGATGTAAACTTGATGGACGATGAAAGAAACGAACAGCTGCAGACAAACCAACTATATTTAAAGAGTTTCTATTAAGAACACTGAACATGAAATGTTTGTGAAAAAACAAACAAAATCACTTCATAATTTTTTTAAATGAAAATATAATGTGCTGTGTTGAAATAAACATGTTGAATGTTGAAATAAATTTGTTAAATGTTGAAATAAACATGTTGAAATAAACATGTTGAAATAAATGTGATGAATGTTGAAATAAATGTGATGAATGTTGAAATAAACGTGTTGAATGTTGAAATAAACGTGTTGAATGTTGAAGAATGTTGAAATAAACGTGTTGAATGTTGAAGAATGTTGAAATAAACGTGTTGAATGTTGAAATAAACTTGTTGAATGTTGAAATAAACGTGTTGAATTTTGAAGAATGTTGAAATAAACGTGTTGAATGTTGAAATAAACGTGTTGAATGTTGAAATAAACGTGTTGAATGTTGAAATAAACGTGTTGAATGTTGAAGAATGTTGAAATAAACGTGATGAATGTTGAAATAAACGTGTTGAATGTTGAAATAAATGTGATGAATGTTGAAATAAACGTGATGAATGTTGAAATAAACGTGTTGAATGTTGAAATAAATGTGATGAATGTTGAAATAAACGTGATGAATGTTGAAATAAACGTGTTGAATGTTGAAATAAATGTGATGAATGTTGAAATAAACGTGATG
>NC_056520.1:11930436-11932826 GCF_014905685.2 Nematolebias whitei | reverse complement strand
AGTCTTGGTGTCATCCTCGACACCACTCTCTCCTTCACTTCACACATCAACAACGTCACTCGGTCTGCCTATTTCCATCTCAGAAATATTAACCGTCTCCGCCCTTCTCTCACACCCCGCTCCACAGCTATCCTTGTTCACAGTCTTGTGACTTCTCGGATTGACTACTGCAACTCCCTTCTTTATGGCCTCCCCAACAAATCTCTCCAGAAGCTACAATTGGTCCAGAACTCAGCTGCCCGTGTCATCACTCAAACCTCCTCCTATAACCACATCACTCCTGTCCTGCAGCAGCTCCACTGGCTCCCGGTTAAATCACGCATCATCTTCAAAATTCTTCTTCTCACTTTTAAAGCTATCCACAACCTTTCCCCTCCGTGCCTATCTGACCTCCTACACATCTCCATCCCCTCTCGCTCTCTCAGATCCTCATCTTCACTACACCTCCATGTACCCTCTGCCCGCCTCTCCACCATGGGGAGCAGGGCCTTCACCTGCTCTGCCCCTCATCTCTGGAACTCTCTACCCCCTGACTTAAGAAACACCACCTCTCTTTCTATATTCAAGACTGCTCTGAAAACACATCTCTTTAGACTTGCTTATCCTTAACTCTGCTCTATGTATTTTATATTCTTTACGCATTTTATATTCTGTATGTATTGTATATTCTTTACGCATTTTATATTCTGTATGTATTTTATATTCTTTATGTATTTTATATTCTTTATTCCTGTTGATCTTTGTTCTTACTGTAAAGTGTCCTTGGGTGTCATGAAAGGCGCTTTTTAAATAAAATGATTATTATTATTATTATTATTATTAACCTTTTTTGTTGTAGTTTTATTATTGTTATTTTAGCAAAATTCTGCTTTTAAAACATCAAAAAAACACAAGTTTACAATAAAATATTAATATGAAGCTGACTTTCATTGTAAAACATTTTAAAAGTAAATTCAGTCTTTTTCAAAGACTTTGGTGTAATTACAGCAGTGACCACCAGAGGGCAGCAAAGAAACATTGTTACAATGAAGAAAGTTTAAACAGGATGCATCTAACTGATTGAGTTTACAAACTTTTTTTTTTTTTTTTTAAACAGGAAGTCAAACTTTCAGTTCTGGTTTGTCTTACAAAATTTAAATCGCACAAAATGAACAGATAAATCAATTTACTTTAAAACAACTGAAGATCAATGGAAGTTCTTTCTGTCAGCGCTGCAAAATTAAATTGATTTTTATCACAATGCAACATGAAATATTTATATTTCAAAAAGTATTTTTTCTGCTTTAACATAATATATACGTGTGATGTTCTAATAATAAATTGAACACAGCACATTGTTCAAACATTAAAGTGTGATTGTTTGAAGGTGATGATGTAAAGTGAGGATGAGGAAACAGAAGAAGCAGAAACAGTCCAGTCAGAGTGTCTGCATACAAGCTGCTGCTGCTGCTCCAACCTCTGTGGATCATCAGGACGCGGCTCATCTTCTCCCACAAACACACCATCATGTTCAGACTCTTCAAAATTAAGGTAATCTCCATCTGTAGAGAGAAGAAGCAGCAGCAGAAGAGATAAATGAGTCTTTCAGAGAGACCAACACAAACTTCAATCACAACACATTGTGCAGCATCTTTGGGTAAAACTTAGTAACTGTTGGGAGTCAACCCTGCTTGTCTGTTAGCAAAATATTTCATAAACCACTGGATGGACTTTATTTAAACTTGCAGTAAATAAATCTGAAACGCTCACCTTCAACTGATTAACTTTTGGAGTCAACACAATTCAAGATGGCTGCCACAGCTAATTAAATTGAGCCTAGACATAAATATCTGTAACTCAGTGAATTTGACAGATCCTGATGTAAAATGTGGTGTGGTAGTAGCTGACAGTCATTCAACATCCTCCAAGCACTAACAGATCAGCTGAGACATCACATGATCACATGACGTGTTATTTTGGTGAGTGATCTGCATTCCTTCAAGTAACGCTCGCTCTTTCCTTCTTTTCTTGTCTTTCTGTTTGATCCTGAAACCAGTGCCTGTTCTCCGCTCATACATTCATTCAGAAATACAGTTACTGGAAAGCTGCAGGTTTACTGGAAACACTGGATCTTTGCTTTGACAACAACCGGCTTTAGTCCAATTCTGCTGAAAGCAGCAGGAACGACTCCGACCTTCTACTGACCTCAGAGTCTGCAGTCTGTAGTCTAGACTCTGCGCAAGATCCAACAGCTGCTGAACATCTGGATCCTGCAGGTTGTTGTGACTCAGGTCCAGTTGTATCAGATGGGAGGGGTTGGACTTCAGGGCTGAACTCAGAGAAGAACAGCTGATCTTTGACAAACTGCATCTGATCAATCTGAATAAAGAACAAAACATGTAAGTTTAGAA
>NC_056520.1:11928834-11930336 GCF_014905685.2 Nematolebias whitei | reverse complement strand
GAATGTTGAAGAATGTTGAAATAAACGTGTTGAATGTTGAAATAAACTTGTTGAATGTTGAAATAAACGTTTTGAATGTTGAAATAAACGTGATGAATGTTGAAATAAACGTGATTAATGTTGAAATAAACGTGTTGAATGTTGAAATAAACGTGTTGAATGTTGAAGAATGTTGAAATAAACGTGTTGAATGTTGAAATAAACGTGTTGAATGTTGAAATAAACGTGTTGAATGTTGAAGAATGTTGAAATAAACGTGCTGAATGTTGAAGAATGTTGAAATAAACATGTTGAATGTTGAAATAAACATGGTGAATGTGTGCCTCTCCTTGTTGTCAGATCTTGTGTTCGTGTCTCAAACTGAATTAAACATGGCTCCATTCATGAGAGCTGCTAGAAAATGGTCCTCAAATGCATCATGAGCTGCCAGATTCTTCTCACTGACACATCAGCAGCTCATTTGAGCGTGTGTGAGAAACAGGTAGACATTTTGTCTCATGGTGAATGAAAACCAGTTTAGGATGAAACCCTCCTGCAGGGACTCTGCTGCTCCCAGCAGTAAAAGCCAGGATTAATCCAGGATTAATTCAGGATTCATAATCTGGATGAAAGCGGTTTCCTCTGCAGTCAAGATCTTCCTCCATTGTCTTCTTTTCAAGAGAGAAAAACTGAGCAACAAAACAAACATGTGCAGCACAAATGAACTGGAAACAAACTGGTCACAGATTAGAGACGGGGACGTCATAAAGGAATTATCTCAAACTGATTGAATTCTTATAAAATGACAGAGTTGTGTCGATCCTGTATCAGAGTCAGGCTGCTATCTGCTGTAGGATTTGAACTGAACCGTGTACAGAGATTACAAACGTTTCAGTGAAGTTCTGGACAAATGAAGCTCTTGCTGGAATCTGCACCTTAAGGATTGTGAGCCGGTGTTGTGAGCACAGAACCAGCCAGGCCTCACTGGTTCATTTAAAAAACTTCACGTAAAGACTGGACTCCTTTCAACAAACAAGAGCAGAGATCTATGAAGGTCAGTCAGTGTCAAGAAGATCCAAGCAGTGGAAGACGTGTTCATGTTCTACCAAGAAAAGTAAAAAATATATATTTTTAAAAAGTTATAATGATGATTGATTATTTTGGACAGATGGTCCTTTTGCACGTGTTAAAAGCTTCTGAGATTCCAACAGGAGGTTGGCTTGAAACACAGCAATGAAGCCTACTGATGGGACAGATGTGGTTGGCAGGCCACAGACTGATGAAGTCCTCTGGATGGAAGACGAAAATGTTTCTCCCTTAAAGAAACTGGTACAGATGGCATGATTTAGCTCAAATCCTTTCGTTCCCAGTCTTCCCCCGTCTCCACGGGTGTCCCCCAAGGCTCTGTCCTCGGACCCCTCCTCTTCATCATTTACCTCCTTCCTCTAGGTCACATCTTCCGTAAATTTGGTGTCCATTTTCACTGTTATGCTGATGACACACAGCTCTACCTATCAACAAAA
>NC_056520.1:11922554-11928734 GCF_014905685.2 Nematolebias whitei | reverse complement strand
AACAACAAACCAACAAATGCTTCCCAGCTTTTCCAGCACTGGTCACTCTGGATGTAACTTCCAGTCAAAGTGACAGATAGGTCACTGGTCAGACAGACTTCCACGCTGAGTTCAACCAGTGTTTCTCAGACGTCACAGAGTTAGAAGCAGACCTTGAGCTGCTTTGATCTTTGCTTTAGTTTCACAGCAGATGTTCCTGCAGATGTTCAGTTGGAGCTGACTGACATTCAGTGCGACTCTGTTCTCAAGCAGAAGTTCACCACGTCCACACTGGACAGCTTCTACAGCTCACTGAAGGAAACACAGTTTACACACATGTTCAGGCACACACAGGAGGTGTTGGTTTTATTTGGCTCCACTTACATCTGAACAAACATCTGTGAAATGACCCTTTACCCATCTGTGGAATCAGAAGCCAACTTCAGGTGGTCCTCTGGTGTGACCAAGTTGTTCTGAAGTCCTGTCGTCTCCTTTGACAGATTCTTTTATTGTTTCAGTGAAATTATATATTTGCTCCATGTTTGCTAATCACAGTCACTGTATGTCTCTGAAAGATCTTTTTTCCAACTCTGACAGTGATACTTTATTTTGGTAATAAAGTTTTGATCATCTCAAAGCAATGGGCAGCAGTAAGAGCACCACAAAGAGCTGCCTTCTGCCTCCTCAACCGCAGTTTTCAGTTTTTATAAACTCCTTGTTCAACAAAAACATTCTAACTTCAGGATGTATGAGCGTTTCTAACTTTTACAAACTTATCTGTATTCTCAACTCGTGAAAATTTATTCTTACTGTTATGTCAAACACTGCAGACGATGAATGAACAATTGACTCAAAGTTACTCACTGACAAATATGATGATGACACACGCATGTGTTGCAGAGCTAAATTAATGTTTATTATTTAGATGTTATCAACATTTCTAACTTACAGTTGCTGCTAAAACTAGTATAAAAACTAATTTTGTAAATTAAATTTACCAACTAAAATACCTTGTTAAACACCAAATACTACAAAAATACATACATTTTATAATTTCGGAGCCTTTTAGGAACCAAACAGTAATAAATGATGAAAGAGATGTGAGTGTAAACCTGATGATTTAAAGCAGACATATAACTGTCAACAGCAACATTATTTGTGTTCCTGCATAAAGATCAGTCCCATTATTTCCAACATGTTCCACCCAGCTGATGTCCTGGAGGAAAAACTCCTCCAGTTCCTCATGTCTCATGTCAGACTCATCAGTCTTTACTGGACTCTGATGGTTTAATAAACAGGACAGAGGACAGAGAGAGACATGACTGGAATCAAACCAGCAGCTTTGGTTCCTGCAGAAAACACTGAAGACAATAATCAACAAGGACCCCTCCCTTCACCCCCAATGACAGCAGAACAAAGCTGCAGCTACGAGAGACACTGATGAGAAATATTTCATCCCATCAAACAGAGAAGATGAACTGAAGCTCGTAAGTGAAGGAAAAAAGTCCCAACAGGAAGAGTTCAACTGGTTTCTCTTCTAATCTGAACAGAACTGGTCATTTATCAGGATGAAATTATTTTCTTTTTATGTGTCCCGACAGACTTTCTCACTGTGGACTCTCAGAGACTCACTGTGAAGTTGTGGCCTCAGCTCTGAAGTCCAAACCCTCCCATCAGAAAGAACTGGACCTGAGTTTCAATGACCTGCAGGATTCAGGAGTGAAGATTCTGTCTGCTGGACTGGAGAGTCCAAACTGTAGACTGGAGAAGCTAAGGTGATTTAAACGACAATTTGTTTTTCACTAAATACACTTTCTGTTCTTTACTTCAGTTTGATCTTTTTACTTCATTGATTTGGGGGATTTATCTGAGCATAAAACCAAAGATGTGAAAATGTGTCAAAGTGTCTGTGAAGAAATGTGATCATTTGTCTCCGAAGGTCCAAAGTGAAGTCCAGATGTCAGAGGGATGTTGTTCTCAGTTGTGTGTAACTTTGGAAGAAGCAGACAGAATTAGTGTCAGACTGGTTTAGCTTCATATTAGTGTCAGCTGAACTCACGAGTGGATTTGTGTCAGGAACAGAGCGTTCACTTTCAGTGTGAACAGCAGGAGTCACAACTGTTTGATATGATACATGACTGTTGTTGTTGTTGTTGTTGTTGTTGTTGTTGTTGTTGTTGTTGTTGGTGGTGGTGGTGGTGGTGGTGGTGGTGGTGTGTGTGTGTGTGTGTTGTTTGTTTTGATAATTGGACTTTCTCATCAGGAACGAACATTGGAAACAAAAAAACAAAAAACTATTTTATTTAATTTTTGGTTTAAATACAAAAGATTTATTTTAAATTTTAGCACTAAAAAAAGAATAAACAGCTATTTAAAATGATTTGATTTTCTTTTCATGTTTAGAATAATAAAATAATAAAATATGTGACAATAAAAACTAATTTATTTTAATATTTTAATAGTTTTTGTCTGTTTTAAAACAGACTATTAATGATTTAATATTAAATAGGCAGTCCCCATCAAAGTTTCTCCAGGAACTTTCTAGTTTAGTTTAGTGCTGAGATGAATGTGACGTGAAAGTTGTGGTGACACTAAAGTGCCGACATAAGGCTGATATTTTACTGATCCACACTGAGGAGCTTCATGACAAACTCTGTTTTCTTCTTCTGGGCTTTCATTGAACATCAAATATGAAACATTGTGTCATTTACTTGGAAACTCTGACACACTTGATGTTCAGCTCATAGTTCAAGTCATGACTTTCACAATAAAAGCAGAGTTGAAACTAACAGTTATTATTTATTATTACTGAATAAACTTGAATAATTAATGTGAGTGCCACCAGCCCTCACCAGTTCAACACCCAACAAGCTCTTTGTGACGCGACACGTTTCTTCAGAATAAGTCTTGAATCCAATCATTTAGTTTTGTGACTTTTCAAAACAAAAGGAAAGTGACGTCTAAAGACTGAGTTACTCTCGGGTGCAAGACTTCTGCCCTTTAACACACTAACAAACTATTATTCACAGAAATAACTCAAACTGTAAAAATAACACATTTTACATGAAGTTTTCAACTCCTTTGAATAAATGGCTCTTACAATTAAAGTTTAATTTGAAACATTAAAACATCTTTCAGTTGGATCAATGTTTTTCACAGTTCAGAGTCTTTAAAAGTTTTGTTTTGTTTCTAAACTTACACGTTTTATTCTTTATTCAGATTAAGGAGGTGCAGTTTGACAGAGATCAGCTGTTTTTCTCTGAGCTCAGCTCTGAAGTCCAACCCCTCCCATCTGACAGAACTGGACATGAGTCGGAACAAGCTGCAGGATTCAGGAGTGAAGCAGCTGTGTGGTTTTCTGGAGAGTTCAGGATGTAGACTGAAGACTCTGAGGTCAGACATGTTTATCACCTGCTGGTGGAGGAGGAGGGACAATGTTGTTGATGCATGTGTGTGTGTGTTCATTTGTTTTTATTGTTACCAAAATATGCACGGGGAGAACATCTAAACTCCACACAGAAAGACCTCAGGAGGGAAGTGAACCTGCAACCTTCTTTCTGTGAGGCGACAGCTCTAACCGCTGCTCCACTGTGCCGCTCCTTATTCCATGAATCAATAAATGTAATTAACTCAAAGTTTCAGGTAATAATCTGGATGTTCGTCTACAACTGATTAACTTCTGGACTCAACTCGACTCTAAACGGTCTCCACAGTAAAACAATCTTAACAAACACAAAAATGACTCAAACGTTGCCATTTCTCAACTTCAGATGATTTGAATGTAAAACTCTGACATGAAAGGCAGCGGGGGATATTTTTCTCTTTTGCTTGTTCATTTGAAGGTTTCCTGTCTCCTCGTTTGTCAGAATCAATCTGTCACAAACATTCAGACTTCACTGCTTCTGTGTTGTCAAATTTCCCACGGACCTTGAACTAAACTTCTAGTGAAGACTGAAAGAAAGCAGCACACCATGATGTTCTCTTCTGTTCAGAGGATCCTAGACTGTCTTCAGTCACACAAAGAAACATCAGTGCAGCACAAAGAAACATCTGGATTTAGAAAAACTCCATGCAAGAAAAAAAGAGCAGAGTTCTGAAACTACAGCTTTTAGATTTTATATCTCTTTTATTTTAATGCATTGATGGATATTTTTGCTGCAGCTTCTTCCTGAACATGAGCCCAACATGTGGACTTTTAAATGGCTCCATGTTTGTTTTGATAATTGGACTTTCTCATCAGGAACGAACATTGGAAACACAAAAAAAAAACTATTTTATTTCATTTTTGGTTTAAATACAAAAGATTTATTTTAAATTTTAGCACTAAAAAAGAATAAACAGCTATTTAAAATGATTTTATTTTATTTTCATGTTTAGAATAATAAAATATTAAAATATGTGACAATAAAAACTAATTAATGATCAGTTTTTGTCTGTTTTAAAACCAGACGTCGTCAGCAAGAGTTCATCAAAGATCCATGACTAAATGTCAGTGTGAGGAGAAAGTAGTTTAAACTCTGTTCAGAGACATCCATTGCCTGTGATAAATGAACTCTGAGCAACATGCGTCGTTTTCCACAAACAATAAAAGAATGTGTCTCAGAGGAGACGACAGGACTGAAGAAAAACCTGCTCTCACCACAAGACCACCTGAAGTTAGCTTCTGATTCCAGCTGCTAGCTAAAGGGTTATTTCACACAATCTGCTCCATCTTCAGTCAGCTCTGGTTCAAATCTAAAATACTTTTACTTGTCAAACTTGTTCTAAATTATTCTGAATTGAATACAAATACATGAAAACACAGTTTGTCATTTATGAAATCTATATTTATAAAAGTTCAAAAGAGGGTTTCAACGCTCACACCTAACAGGAAAATAGATGTGAGAAATTCTGAAGTGTGTTTTGAAGCAGGTCCAATGTCTGTAAAAAGTCTGATCCAGAGTCCAGTCTAAGTGTTGTTCCTGGAATGAAAGGCGGCGGGCGATATGCATTCCTTCAAGGAATGCTAGTTCTTTATTTAGTTTAGTGCTGAGATGAATGTGATGTGAAAGTTGTGGTGACACTAAAGTGCCGACATAAGGCTGATATTTTACTGATCCACACTGAGGAGCTTCATGACAAACTCTGTTTTCTTCTTCTGGGCTTTCATTGAACATCAAATATGAAACATTGTGTCATTTACTTGGAAACTCTGACACACTTGATGTTCAGCTCTGTATTGTGAAATTCTTTATCAAAAGGGCTCGTGAACGGTCGGCACAGATATTCAGACAAGATGGAAAAAATAAAACACAGAGGCTGTTACTGCTAGGAATAATAAGTGTCATTTATTAACCTGCCACAGAAAACAGCCAAGCAGAAAACATGTACACTCGTACACTCTTAACACACAAAATGATATGAAAGAACTTCTCACCGTGACACTGGCCGGGAAGTCGTTTTCGACCCAGGTAAAGAAGAATCACATCAAAATTGCGCATGGCACCAGCGCGTGCTGGTCCACGCAAGACTTCCGACTCTCTGTGTTTGATACATTTCTTATATACCTTTCCCTGACCGGATCGCGTGAGAGCAGTGGAAAACAAGTTTGATGGTTGCCAGGAAAAACAGATTTAATTAAATCTGTTTTTCCTTCATCAAAGCAGTCTGTGCAACAGAGCGATGGTTTCATAAAAACATGTCCTTCAAAACCTGGGTCACTGTAACCTTAAGATTGGGCCCGATCTTCTGGTTAGAGCATCCCCCAGAGAACTTTAATTACTCCAAAACACATCTGCAGCACAGGCCTGACTTTAAGCAAGATAAGCTGCATCAAAAGTGAGTATAAGTGTGTTTTCAAATTACATGTAAATGAGTATAAATTGACATAAAAGCATCAAAATAATCATTCCTATATCATTCCACCCTTGCCTTTTATGGCAATTTAGACATTTAATTCTGAAAAGTAACACACACAAAATGTATATGTTTGAATAGGCATAAAGGCAACTTAACACCTTATAAAACATATTTTTATATCAAGCTCATAGTTCAAGTCACGACTTTCACAATAAAAGCAGAGCTGAAACTAACACTTATTATTTATTATTACTGAATAAACTTGAATAATTAATGTGAGTGCCACCAGCCCTCACTAGTTCAACACCCAACAAGCTCTTTGTGACGCGACACGTTTCTTCAGAATAAGTCTTGAATCCAGTC
>NC_056520.1:11920953-11922454 GCF_014905685.2 Nematolebias whitei | reverse complement strand
CACACACACACACACACACACACACACATCAACAACATTGTCCCTCCTCCTCCATCAGCAGGTGATAAACATGTCTGACCTCAGAGTCTCCAGTCTACATCGTGGACTCTCCAGAAAACCACACAGCTGCTTCACTCCTGAATCCTGCAGCTTGTTCACACTCAGGTCCAGTTCTGTCAGATGGGAGGGGTTGGACTTCAGGGCTGAACTCAGAAAAGAACAGCTGGTCTCTGACAAACTGCAGCTCCTCAATCTGAATAAAGAATAAAACATGTAAGTTTAGAAACAAATCTTTTAAAAACGCTGAACTCTGCAAAACTTTGATCCAACTGAAAGATGTTTTTGATCAAACCTTGAAAAAAAAAACTTTATGTTCAATCTCCAGAGATATTGTGATATCTTGAACAATCTGACATGATTACTTATCTCTTGAAGAATGTTGTGAATGACTCTCAGCTACTACCACACCACATTTAGCTCAGTGTCTGTAAAATTCACTGAGGTAAAGACACTTCTGTGTTGGCTGAGGTCAATTAGCTGCAGCAGCCATCTTGAATGACGTCGACTCCAAACAGTAATCAGTTTCAACAATTAATCCAAAGATTAATTGTTGAACGTTTCTTTGAAATATGTTCAGTGGTTTATGAGATATTTTGCTAACAGACAAACAGGACTGACTCCAACAAATTATATCAAGGTTTTAGACAAAAATGTTGCACAATGTGTTTCACTCAAAGTATGTGTTGAGTATGATGCTCAGCTACTACCACAACAACTGTCAGCTCAACATCTGTCAAACTGGCTGAGTTATAGTCATGTTGGTGTTTCCTTAAGTCAGATGGCTGTGGCGGCCATCTTGAATCTGGTTGACTATAAAAATAAATCAGTAGAGACATATTCAATGATTATTTTCCTAAAGTTTTGTTAGAGATTTTTATGATACGATAACTTTTACTGATAACCCCCCCCCACACACACACACACACACACACACACACACACATCAACAACATTGTCCCTCCTCCTCCATCAGCAGGTGATAAACATGTCTGACCTCAGAGTCTCCAGTCTACATCGTGGACTCTCCAGAAAATCACACAGCTGCTTCACTCCTGAATCCTGCAGCTTGTTCACACTCAGGTCCAGTTCTGTCAGATGGGAGGGGTTGGACTTCAGGGCTGAACTCAGAAAAGAACAGCTGGTCTCTGACAAACTGCACCTCCTTAATCTGAATAAAGAATAAAACGTGTAAGTTTAGAAACAAAACAAAACTTTTAAAGACTCTGAACTGTGAAAAACATTGATCCAACTGAAAGATGTTTTAATGTTTCAAATTAAACTTTTTAATTGTAAGAGCCATTTATTCAAAGGAGTTGAAAACTTCATGTAAAATGTGTTGTTTTTACAGTTTGAGTAATTTCTGTGAATAATAGTTTGTTAGTGTGTTAAAGATTAGGATAAATAACAACATGTGTATGTTATATATTCTTATTACGTGCTG
>NC_056520.1:11916818-11920853 GCF_014905685.2 Nematolebias whitei | reverse complement strand
AGTGACCAGTGCTGGAAAAGCTGGGAAGCATTTGTTGGTTTGTTGTTGTGGAAACAGCTGAGTTTGACTTTGAACAGGATGTAACTCTAATTTCAACTCACAAGACGTGACACGATACTCGGTTCAAAGATCAAAACAATCCTGGACTCTCAGAAAGACACTCGTCTCTCAGGAGTCTTTAAGAACTAAGAACAGTTCTAAGTTAAGAACGTCTCTGTAATATGCTAAGGTTAGGTTAGCTTCAGTTAGCTTAGAGCTCCACTACAATCAATTTTTAATAACGGGTTCTCACTTTTTCGAGCTACTTGACAGATATGTGACAGAGGTACTGTGTTACAGATGGTCTAATCAGTGACATGAGACGTTAATTTTCTTTGACCCATCAAAATGAATGTGGTCATTTATTAACAGAATCAAAATTTAACATCAAAACATTGTACACTTGATTATACTATCGGCTCTGATTAATAAAACTTGGCACGTTTTACTTAATAAAAACAACAGACATTTCTGAAGATATCTGGATTAATTACTGGCAAGATAGAAGTTTGAAGATGGGAAATGAAGGAGTTTAAATGGAGAGAAAAGATGTGGAGGAAGAAAGTGTGTTGACTAGGAATGGCACCCTCCATCCGACCACAGCTCAGCCTCGGTACACTAGGCAGTGAAGCGACTCGTTACCTTTGCAGAAGATAGGTCAGCTCCGGTACGGAGTTCCATTTCAACGCTACCTTTCAGCGTCTCCTTAGGATGGCTGAGAATCGTCCGAAGTAGTGACGGTACTCCGTTCAACAACACGCTCACCTCCCGGGTGGACTCACATGAGCTGTGAGTCCGTCAGAGGTTCCACTCAGATGTGGAAGACTCCATAATCCCAACTAGACACGGAAGAACTCCCAACTAACTCCAGCACTTCAGAACTTTCTCCAGGCACTGAGCTTCTCCGAACTAGAACTTTTCTGGAACTAGGAAGTATCGACTTTTAAAGAGTTCTGCTTCCGGTCACTTTTGGGAAGTCCTGATTGGTTGAAAGAACCAACAGGGGTGTGGTTTTAGTGACGTCAGAGGGTCATTACAAGTCGAGAAAACATCAGAAATGTTTAGGAACGGTTAGTTACAGACAAGAAAATATTTTGGAGAAATGACACTTACAGGTGCCAGTTTTATTATTTCTGTCTGAGAGGTTTAAAAACACGACAGTTCGTTCCAATAACCTGTCTTGGACTGTCTCCGACTTTTGACCGACATCACTCCTTTCTCATTTCAGACAGAAGATCAAAAATGCATAATTACTTTGTAACATAGACATTTAACTTGATTTCTACTTTGAATGAGGATTAAGAAATCATTAATACTGTTTCACAGTTGATTTAAAATGAGTGGTTCACTTCAACATTTAAAAATGGTATGAACTAAACACACTTTTGAAGTTGAGAGATGTGGGAGACTCCATCAGGAATGCTGTTTGCCAACTGATCTCAGCTCAGTGAGATATTTCCTTTAAATAGTTTAATATTCATGATAGTTAACTTTAGAACTGTTTGACTTTATTCAGTATCGCAGGCTCTCTACAATGTTTTTCATTAAACATTCAACCTATTTAAAGGAAACAAACAGTAAAAGAGCACCTCCACGTTCCTCTGACAACAGCTGCCAATATGATTCAAAAGTAGAAGGTTCATGAGACTATAGTCGACCTCTCAGGTTGTGAACTTAAGAGGAACTGCAAACCCAGTTTGACCAGACAGATCGTGTTGATGGTAGAAAAAGAACCAAGGAAACCATCCAAAACCATTCAAGATGAACTCCAAGGTAAAGCTGCGTCACTTTCTGATCACACCGTCCGTCACATTTTAATTCTTCATGTGTTCCATAGAAGAAAACCCAGGAGGACTCCATTATTGTGAGAAAGACAAAAAGCCAGACAGGAGTTCATTAAAGTTCATGTTGTCAAGCTCAAAGTCTCTGGAAAATATTTCTTGAACTGATGAGACTAAACAGGAGCTTTCTGGCTCGAGTCCCATCCGTTGTGTTTTTCTGATTATTGTGGACGGATAACAACAAATTTACCTTCGTCTTTAATAAGAACACGTCTATAAAACAATATTTGATAAACATCCACATGTTTGTTCACTCTGTAGTAATTGACAAAAATATCTCTGGTTATTTACTAGCATAAATATCACATGAAGCATCAACGGGTCATGTTTTACAAAGTCAAAGTTCTGATTCTGAAGTGGATCCATTTGTCATCACATTACAAAGTTTATTTAAATTGTACTTATTTAGAAATATTTTAATATTTTAGTACTTACATGGCTTTTTTGGAAACTTTGACCACTGGCAGCAGCCTCAGAATAGACTTCATGTCTTTAGTATATTTCCATGGGTTGAAATCATCCAGATCTTTTCCTGACGTCAGTAAGATGAAGACCAGAGCTGAACACTGAGCAGGAGACAGTTTATCTGTGGAGAGACTTCCTGAACTCAGAGACTGTTGGATCTCCTCCACGAGAGAACCATCATTCAGTTCATTCAGACAGTGGAACAGATTGATGCTTTTCTCTGCAGACAGATTCTCACTGATCCGATTCTTGATGTACTGGACTACATCCTGACTGGTCTGTGAGCTACTTCCTGTCTGTGTCAGCAGGCCTCGTAGGAGAGTCTGATTGGTCTGCAGTGAAAGACCCAGGAGGAACCGGAGGAACAAGTCCAGGTGTCCATTTGGACTCTGTAAAGCCTGGTTCACAGCACTCTGATGGAGATCATTAAGAGTTATATTTTTAAATAACTTGGACCACAAAGAAACTGTTTGTTGTTTTTCTTCCATCAGATTGAGTCCAGAGTTGATGAAGGTCAGATGGACATGAAGAGCAGCCAGAAACTCCTGAACACTCAGATGGACGAAGCAGAACACCTTGTCCTGGTACAGGCCTCTCTCCTCTTTAAAGATCTGTGTGAACACTCCTGAGTACACTGAGGCTGCTCTGATATCGATGCCACACTCTGTCAGGTCTGATTCATAGAAGATCAGGTTTCCTTTCTGCAGCTGCTCAAAAGCCACTTTTCCCAGAGACTCAATCATCTTCCTGCTCTCTGGACTCCAGAGTGGATCTGTCTCAGCTCCTCCATCATACTTGACCTTCTTGACTTTGATCTGAACTACCAGAAGGTGAATGTACATCTCAGTCAGGGTGTTGGGCAGCTCTCCTCCCTCTCTGCTTTTCAACACGTCCTCCAGAACTGTAGCAGTGATCCAGCAGAAGACTGGGATGTGGCACATGATGTGGAGGCTTCGTGATGTCTTGATGTGGGAGATGATCCTGCTGGCCTGCTCCTCATCTCTGAACCTCTTCCTGAAGTACTCCTCCTTCTGTGGGTCAGTGAAGCCTCTGACCTCTGTCACCATGCCAACACACTCAGCAGGGATCTGATTGGCTGCTGCAGGTCGTGTGGTTATCCAGAGGCGAGCAGAGGGAAGCAGTTTCCCCCTGATGAGGTTTGTCAGCAGCACATCCACTGAGGTGGACTCTGTAACATCAGTCAGGATCTGATTGTTGTGGAAGTCCAGAGGAAGTCGACACTCATCCAGACCATCAAAGATGAACACAAGCTGGAAGTCTTCAAAGCTGCACATTTCTTTGGTTTCAGTAAAGAAGTGATGAACAAGTTCCACCAAGCTGAACTTCTTCTCTTTCAGCACGTTCAGCTCTCTGAAAGTGAATGGAAACATGAAGTGGATGTCCTGGTTGGCTTTGTCTTCAGCCCAGTCCAGAGTGAACTTCTGTGTTAAGACTGTTTTCCCAATGCCAGCCACTCCCTTTGTCATCACTGTTCTGACTGGTTCATGTCTTCCAGGTGGGAGTTTAAAGATGTCTTCTTGTCTGATGGTTGTTTCTGGTGTGTGTGGTTTCCTGGATGCTGTTTCAATCTGTCTGACCTCATGTTCATCATTGACCTCTCCAGTCCCTCCCTCTGTGATGTAGAGCTCTGTGTAGATCTCATTCAGAAGGGTTGGGTTTCCTGCTTTAG
>NC_056520.1:11901038-11916718 GCF_014905685.2 Nematolebias whitei | reverse complement strand
GTCCACTGGTCTACATGTTGGACAGACTGACAGTCCACTGGTCTACAAAGTGCAGCATTGAGATGACTGTGAACACAACACATGTAAAAGTACTTGTTGTACATGAACGCACCATAAATATGGAGTCCAGCTGTGTTTGATGCTGCTGGGCAGACTGAGCACTGGGAACCTCTGAGCTCTGCTGGTCCACTCTGTGGAGGAATCATGAAGAATTAGCTCCACTTGTGTCTGTCCACACAGAGACAAACACCAGCTAAAGGTCCATGTGGAGTCAGGATCCAGAAACTATTTGTCCTCCTCCATCCAGCAACACCTGCCACCTGAGTGGAAGTTCCTACCTACACTGTGTTTGAAGCAAAGGTCAAAGGTGACACCTGCTGGACCACCTGGTGACCTACAGACACTCAGAAACTCCTCCTACAACATCCATTCTTTCACTTTGACTGCTGAGTTTGGAGAAAACATCCAACACACACCGCTTCACATGTGAACATAGAAATGTGTGAAAAAGAGCTGAGCTCACATGAAACACATGTTGGAATGAAAACATTTCAGACTGACTCAGTTACATTTTACACAGTTACAACATTTAGAGACAGCTCACCTCTCTGCTGATGGAGGCTGGACTGATTTAAAATCAATAAGATGACCCATTGACCCGTCGCTCTTTAAGGACACACAGCTGGGTTCAGGTCCAGCTTTGAGTCTCTGATGGATCCTGTTAAAAAAGTGACATTTAATGATTGAGTCATGGTGATTGGTGTCACATCCTGAGTCTGGATCCTGGAACATTCTGGATGAAAGTGACAGGATTATTTGTTCTCAGTTATTGATCCTGAAACGATCCTTTCCAGCTGCAGGACACCACATCTGTAATTCTACAGTCCATCTTCTCCAGTTCTCCTCCTCTTCCTGCAGCAGACATGTTGTTCTTCTTGAACTGGATTAAAGTGGATGAGTGTGTAGTTGAGTAATCCAGATTATTGTCAGCAGCAGAGCAGAGAGCTGCAGCCTCCTCTGTGTTTGTTAGAGACTGAGAGAGGAGAAGGTGGACTCAGAATCACAGCCTGAACTCTCTGGTTCTGGAAGTTCTCTGAAACTACACAACAAGCTGAACACAGCAGCCTTTCTTTGTGTCAGCTGCTGGAAAAACCTGAACCTCCACTCAGAGACCAGAACCAAGGAGGGTTTAGACCAGATCTGTGAGCTCGGACTCTGTCCCAGAATGAAGGAGACGTGGAAACCAGCTGGAAACCATTCAGACTTTAAACAAGTTACTGGAGACCAGACTGACACCAAAAACTAGTAAAACTAGTAAAAAGTCCAGATTGTTGCTGATGTTCTGGAAACTAACAGTGAAACTGGTTGTGATGGGAGTTCTGGTTCTGTCTCTGTCAGTCAGAGTTTTAGAGGAGGGTCTTGGTTTTTCCACTGGAGATTTGATCCTGGATGTTTGTAACTGTCAGTCTGAGACAGCTGAGAGTTTCTGTTACCATGGAGACGGTAATGAGCTCCAACTTCAGCTGATGTTCATCATTTCATCTAAAATCATCTGATGGATCATCTGAACATGAGAAGAATAAAAAGCAGAGCTGAAGGCTCAGTTTGGTTCTGGTTCCTGCTGGATTCTGTCATCAGCAGCTTTGTTCACGACACAATCAGCATCCTTTAAAACTCACATGATGTGACATTTATTCTCTTTGTTCAACAAGAGTTTGAAACAAGTTACAGACAGAAAGCAGCAACTTAGTCTCAGAGAAATGAAATAAAAATCAACTCAAAGTCGTTCAACAGAAAACAATTATCTTTAATATCATCCAGCCTCGACTGGACTCTGAGAGAAACTTACTGGTTGTTGGAGGAAACTCTTTGTTTGAAGTCAATAACAAAATCCTTTGACATGTTGCTCTTAAAGGACACACAGCTGGGTCCAGGTCCAGGTCCAGGTCCAGGTGTGTTCCTGTGAATAAAGTCAGTGTGTTGCTGTGAGTGCTGAGCTCTGACATGGAGAAGAGTCGTGGACAGTTAGAGATGTCACCTCTGATCTTTGCTCTGGCTCTCATGTTCCCCACACAGAGTGGTTTTAGAGGGAGGGACTCCCTCCTCTCCGTCCTCACGCTGATCCATGCTGCTGAATTCACATCAGCTTACACACACTTTCTACCTTCACCTGCAGAGGAAACACAAATCATTCATGTGAACATCAGCTCTGATCTTCTCCTGATCAAACCGTTTCCAGCTGCAGAAAGGAGGAAGTCTAAAGACTAAAGTGAAGCAGAATGAACTCTGATTTATTTCACAACCATCAAACTGTTCAAGTGGATTATCTGCTCCGTCTAAACGTCACACAATTGAAATCAAACACATCTGAACTAACACTAGTGTCATTTTATTTTGAAAGGACTGACAGGAAGCTGTTGAGTGTGATGTTAGAACGTGATGCAGTTTGTTTAGTGAAGAAAACAAACATCATCTGTTCATCATGTTGTTTGATTGCAGCTCATCAATAATCTAATAATCCTGTAGATTAGTCTCCAAACATCAGAGAGATGAAACAAACAGGAAAACGTTCCTGAAGACAAAGTTCAAGACGAAACAAAACAAACTTAAAGTTTGTTCAAACAGTCCAAAGAGATGAAGAAGAAGCGAGAACATCTGAATTCCTCCCTGAAGCTCCAAACTGAGCGCTCTGACTGCTGTCTGCTGCAGGTGAGACACTGACTGTTGTTGCTCAGCGTGTGCAGCCACTCCTTCAAATTCAACATCTTTTTTGTTGAATTTTTCATTTTTTTTCTTCCAAAAAACAAAAACATTAAACAGCAAAGATGGTAATAAAGCATTTGCATGTAACCATTAGTGAAGACATTAATAGACTGAGTCAATCTGATAAGCATCATCTACATTATAATCCACACCAAAG
Source organism: Nematolebias whitei (assembly GCF_014905685.2). Taxonomy (NCBI): domain Eukaryota; kingdom Metazoa; phylum Chordata; class Actinopteri; order Cyprinodontiformes; family Rivulidae; genus Nematolebias; species Nematolebias whitei. The sequence goes on along the minus strand of NC_056520.1, from coordinate 11,913,798 downwards.
AAAAGAAAATAATCCCTCCCCAATCGCTGGCAAAAGGAAAGGGAAAAATAAAAAGTAAAATAGCCAAGAGACTGCATTACCCTGAATGAATGGTGTTGTCAAAGAGACTGGGATTCAGGAAAGGTCCCCAAACTTTCTCAAATTTACCCTCTTCCTGTTGGAGTGTGAATCTGATATTGTCCAGCTTTAAACAGGACATGATGTCAGAGTCAGAGATTCTTTATTGTCATTCGCACCTCATGTGGTACATGTGGTGGAGCGAAATTATGTACACGGGGTCCCAGTTACATCCGACAATAAAATGTCTAAGAAAAACAGTAATAACATCTAAGATATGAACTAAGAAAAACATCAACTAAATATACACTAAGCACTCATAACATAAAACATTGAACATCAGCACAAACATGAACATGAGTCTGTGATGATGTGCACGCATGAACACATCAACATTGAAACAGATCAGCAGCAACATGAAACAGATCAGCAGCAACATGATGTGATTCCTCACAGTGATTATTCTGGTTAGAGATCCATGAGTCTAACAGCCTCAGGGTAGAAGCTGTTCCTCAGTCTAGTGGTTCTACACTTAATGCTCCTTAACCTCCTTCCTGAGGGGAGTGGGGCAAAAAGTGTGTGTGCTGGGTGAGTGGGGTCCTTCATGATGCAGGTGGCCCTCTTCCTGCATCTGGAGGTGTAGATGTCTGTGATGGTGGGGAGGCTGATTCCGACAGACTTCTGTGCAGCCTTCACCACTCTCTGCAAAGCTTTTCTTTCTGCAGCTGTGCAGCCTCCATGCCACACGTTGATGCTCGAGCACAGGATGCTCTCCACTGCACACCTGTAGAAGGAGGTGAGGACTGAGCTTCCCAGACCAGCTCGTCTCAGCCGTCTGAGGAAGTAGAGTCTCTGGTGAGCTTTCTTGATCAGGCTGGTGGTGTTGTTGCTCCAGCTGAGGTTGTCATTCATGTGTACACCCAAGTACTTGTGGCTGGAGACCACTTCCACCGCAGATCCTCTTATGTTCAGGGGGGTGTAGAGTACAACTAGCAACACCCTAACTGTGCTATGGTTTGTGTTTCCAAAAGATGCTACGATGATTTCTACCATACCATTTTATTTATAAAGCACTTAAAACAGCAACAAGGCCAACCAAAGTGCTGTACAGCCAGAACAACAAGTAACACACAAAGCAAAATACAAAATGAGGTAAATCAGAATATAGACATAAAAACGATGCAGATAATGACGACTAACCAGTGTGGAGCATACAGGATCAAAACACAGATCATCTGGTGTTGAAAGCTACTGAATAGTAGTGAGTTTTTAAACGGGACTTGAAAACCGAGAGGGAGGGGGCCTGTCTGACAAGCAGAGGTAACTCGTTCCAGAGTCTTGGTCCTGCTACAGAGAAGGCCCTGTCACCTCTGCGCTTAAGACGAGTTCCTGGAACTGTGTGAGGAGCAACTGGTTCGCTGACCTCAGGGAGCGTGGTGGGACATACGGTTGTAGCAGATCAGAGAGATGGGGTGGGGGCAACACTGTTCAGTGATTTGTAGACATACATGAGTATTTTGAACTGGATTCAAAAGTGAACCGACTTCTAAAAATGGATGTCCCAATAAAGACAATAAAAAAACTCAATGATGCATCAAATGTTGTCTGAGTATGTTTTAAGGTAATAACAAATGAGAAATCTGGAAAACAAAGACAATTCCTGAATCTGTCTTGTGTGCTTTGATGTGTACATAAGTTTATTGGAGGTCCTGAAACAACTTTTCTGAGAACACAACGATTTTTATTTTACCTTTGGCCAAGATGTTCGTTTGAAATCAGGCTGCTTACTGCAAAACCAAGAGTTTTTTAAAGACGGACGGTCTTCATTTGTATTGTTTTGTCGACTAAGCTAAATGTAATTTCTAAAATATGGATAAATCTGATCTCATCATGCAGCATAAGCAACTGGGTACAGGTGTGAGGGCCAAAAGTCTGGTTATGTACTGACTCCTAAATGTGCTTGTTTTCTACTGAAACATGAAGTAGGGTTGACCTTTAAAATGTGAGACAGCTGAGGAAGTTAACCAGTAAACAGAAATACCTGCTCCAGTTGCAGAAATCTGACAGAAACTGACAAATCACGCATCTGTAGTGACTGCAGGTTGAACAAGAAAATGTGAAGTTAAAGGAAACATCCTTTGTCCCAAGGCCAGTTAACGTATCATTAATATTTTTCTTTCTTTATGAATCGATTGTAACTTTTTTCACATTTTTCAACAACCAAAATGGATTTTGTTTTTTAATGTTACGGCTAGGTATTTAAAAAAACACTAACATTTAGCTCTACCCACTACCCAGTTATGTTGCTCTTATTTTGAAATGTAACCGGAAGTTCTGTGTTAAGAGAGGCGGAAAAAGAAGTTATGGAGACGTCGCGGCAGTATACTGGAGCGATGTCGAACCGAGACGCCGCTAATATCGTTCAGCCTTTTTTTCTATCGTCCAATCAGATGTGGCCGACTAGACGCGCTCATTTTTATATCGTCCAATCAGATGCGGCCGGCCAGATACGCCCATTTTCCTGTAGCCCAATCAGATATGATCGCCCAGATACGCCTTCCGAATTTGCCTGCAGACAGGCCTAGTTGGTTTGGTTTGTTTTCTCCTCCACCCAAAATGGCCGACACAAAAATAACTTGTTCAAAGAGAGACGAGTAAAAACATCAGATTTGAGCTGAGTGTTTAGAAATGTATGTTCGAGTCTTCAACAACTCTGTTGTCATGGTACCAGCAGGCTTAAAGACAAAGAAAACTCAAGAGTTTCTTGTTGGGGACAAACAGGAAATGAAAGAGACAAAAGCAGCATCTTGTCCCGACGGTGAATCAAAGTGAGTTCTGCCTCTTCTTCCCGCCACAGAGAGAAAAGCCCCTCAGAGACTCTGAGAGGAGAAGAAGAAGAATGTGGAGTTCACACGCACCTCGTTCAGCTTTCAGTCCTCGTTCTTCTGCTGTCACACAAAATGGAGTCAGAAGGAAGTGAAACGCTTTCACTTTCATGTCTCCTCCTCTGTGTTTGTTCAGGAAATCAACGTGCAGCGTGTGTGTGTGTGTGACTCTGAGTTGCTCATGTAACGTGTTCACACACATCAACACAGAGTCTGAGCTGCAGCAACAAAAAGTCCAGCAGAGACAGAACAAGTGTTGCTGCTCTTCCTCTCTAACAGACAGCTGTGGCAGCTCCGACTCTACACATCTGGATTAGTGGTACCAGCCTCCAGTCCTCACACTTGTCCTCATGCAACACTCCACTACTGAAGAGCTGTCGAGGAACAAACTGGTTCTCAGACGATCAGGTGTCGACTTCATGAACTTTATTGCAAAGTTTGGAGAAGAGGCAACAACTCCCAGCGGATCAACACGTCATGAAGAACAGAACTTCTTCACGTCTCGCCTCGTCCGAGTCTCTGACTCGTTCTGACTTCCTGAAATAAAAAGGTCACGTTTGTAGAGAACTCTTCAGGGGCCTTCCCCTCGCCTTCACCTCGTCCTGCTGGTTTCAGAAGCGAACCAGCAGCTGCACACTGGGAGCCGCTGGAGGTCAACACTTCTCCAGGAGTCCCACAGGGAATAATGTGCGTGTGTCCCATTTCATTGAAAGGTCCGGAGCAGAATAAAAGATGAGCTGTCCACTGTCTCCTGACTGTTTGTCCCCTCAAGAATGATCATGACACAGAGGAGGGATCATGGAAACATTTCACATCGTTCACAACAACAGTAAAGGAGCAGAAAACTTACAAAGTCTTTATGAATAAAGTCAAATAATAGAGCGTGGAGCATTTATGCACATCCCTCAACAAGACCAACATCACTTTGATGTTTGGTGACGTGATGTCCCCGTCCACTTTGTCATTAAACGAGGACAAATAATAAAAAAATGTCCGTAGTTTAGAGACATTTGAAGATAAACGCAGGTGATGTTGAGACATCTGACTGTTTCCTGTTCTGTATAAAACAAGTCATTGTTTAATGTTGAAGTACTAACTCATTCACTTCGCAGTATCAGCAAGTACCCAAACTGAAGTACTTGTACTCAGTCTGAAAGGACTAGTATTTGGACACCTGTACTCTGGATCAGCAGTCCAGTCAAGTCCCACACGAGGCTCCCACTCTGTGACCCATCCAGAGCTGCAGATGTTTGACTAACACACATTTAACAGCAGCTGCAGCTGGAATCAAAGGACTTCCAGAATCCTGGAAGATGAAAACTGATCGCTCCATCAGAACATCTGGAACCTGTTTTTATCACGTGACCACAGCTGGAGGGCAGAAATCCCATCTCTGTGTGTTTCATGCGTTCACCATGAAGAGAAACCATGTTCATGTTGTGAACGCTGAGTCAGCATTCACAACATTGTTGGATGTTTTTTTTATTTTTTTTTATGTTCTGTCACTTTGTTACAATCTATTTCTGCAGAATCATCAAACTGTTGATCTCATTCAGAGCTGAAAGATGATTTTTGATCGTTGTAACTTTCATCCTTTTTAAACTATTAAACTTTATTTACAAATATTTTCTCTTAATCTCTTAATAACTTTCAAAAGCACTTTTTAAAATCTGCTTCAGTTTGTCTTCTATGTTTTAGCCTTCTTGTGCTACTTTAAGCTTTTAGCTGTTGTTTTCAGTTTTTATGCTATATTTACCTTGTAGCTAGCCTTTGCAACTTTAGCTACCATATTATTTGTTTAGCTTTTGGCTAGTACTTTGCTTCCAGCTATCATTTTGTTACTTTAGGCTTTGAGCTGCGTGCTGCTTTATTTAGCTTTTAGCTAGCCTTCTGCTACATTTCGCAATCTCTATGCTACTTTCACCTTTAGCTACTTCTCATTTTTAGCAAGCGATTCTCTTCTTTAATGTTTTAGCTAGTGTTCATCGTTTTTTAGCTTTTAGCTGGTGTTGTGTATGAGCTTCAGCTGGTTCAGCAGGTTTCAGCAGACTCTTTCAGCTCAGCGGTCACAGTTTCACAAACGAGAATTATTTTTACAAACTCATCCTGACGCTGCAGAGAGAAGCAGCTGAAGAAAATGGATGGATGGATCCAAACTCCTCTGTCGTGAGCTCAGAAGAGGAACGTGAAGCTGAACTACATTTCCCATGAGCGTCAGCTACAGTAACTGCTGCCTCATGGGAGATGTAGTTGTTGAAGGCTCAGTGAAGCTTTGTGGTGGATGTTTCCTGAAATGAGGAGGTGCTCAGATGGTGTGGACAGAAAGTGACAGCTTTAAAAATCATCTCAACATGAACTGTGGGACAGACTTTCAGAACAGAGGCTGAGTTCAGGACTTGAGCAGGAACTCTGCTTCCACCTGAACTTCTCCCACACGTCTCACTGAAGCACGTGGACTTCTTGTGAGTCAGATGTTGGTCAGTTCAGAGAAACATCTTACTGGATGTTCTTCTTCTCTCCTCTTCATGTTTGTGGAGCTTTAAGGGCCGTTAGAAGCTCCTGCAGCTGAGTGGAACGTCTGGTCCTGAGATGTGGAGCAGGTTCTGTGGACAGAACTCAGCAGAACCAACGTTTTGGGAGGCTGCACTCAGAGTGGGAGCCTTCGAAGAACGTTGCTGAGCTTCAAGCAGACACAGAGTCCAGGAGAGAATCAGTTTCTACTTCCTGAACGTTTCTCCACTGCAGCCAGATGTTGGTCTGCTGAACATCTGCAGAACATCCCCTGTCCAGAATAATGCAGTCCACTTCATCTGTTCTGACGCTGGACACAATTAAAGGCCTGGCAATCCTTGAAATAATGCATTTCCCGCCACCTTTCATGTCTCAGTTTTAGACTAAGATCACCTTGTGGAGAAATGATGGAAGTTTTAGTCAAACCTGTAAAAAAGCGATTAATTAATTAATTAAGTAACATTAACTAATTGGTTTGTTTGCATTGTCTCAGTCCACCTTCTCAACAGTTTGTGGTGATAATGCACCAAATTGTTGTTTGCCAACCACCAATGTCGTGTAACAGGGTTGTTGTTTAATGAATTTTATCAAAACGCACCGTCTTTATAATATTTTTTCTTGTTTTGCTGAAAAGTTTGTCTAGTAGTTTCTTTTAATGGGGAAACTGTTTAGATCCTATTTTACATCTAATCCAGGTTCCTTTTGTTTGTGTAGCAACGACGCCCCCTGGTGGTGGCTGCTGGTAAACAGGTGGACATGACGTCACGCTCGGCGTTTTGTTTTTCTTGGTGATCAGAAGGAGAAGGGGTCTACTTGCCTGGACCGGGGTTTGAACCAAGGACCTGCTTGCTGAGAGGCAGCAGCTCTACCAGTTGCACCACCGTGCTGCCTGAAAAAACATGTAAAACTGAATAACTCCTGAATTGAATTAATTAAAGATGGCCGTCACAGCCAACTGACTCCAGGAAACAGCAACATGACTATAACTCAGCCAGTTTGACAGATGTTGAGCTGACAGTAGTTGTGGTAGTAGCTGAGCATCATACTCACCACATACTTTGAGTGTAACACATTGTGAAACATTTTTGAATAAAACCTTGATATAATTTGTTGGAGTCAGTCCTGTTTGTCTGTTAGCAAAATATCTCATAAACCACTGAACATATTTCAAAGAAACGTTCAACAATTAATCTTTGGATTAATTATTGAAACTGCTGACTGTTTGGAGTCGACGTCATTCAAGATGGCTGCTGCAGCTAACTGACCTCAGCCAACACAGAAGTGTCTTTACCTCAGTGAATTTTACAGACACTGAGCTAAATGTGGTGTGGTAGTAGCTGAGAGTCATTCTCAACATTCTTCAAGAGATAAGTAATCATGTCAGATTGTTCAAGATATCACAATATCTCTGGAGATTGAACATAAAGGTTTATTTTCAAGGTTTGATCAAAACATCTTTCAGTTGGATCAAAGTTTTTCAGAGTTCAGAGTTTTTAAAAGTTTTGTTTCTAAACTTACATGTTTTATTCTTTATTCAGATTGATCAGATGCAGTTTGTCAAAGATCAGCTGTTCTTCTCTGAGTTCAGCCCTGAAGTCCAACCCCTCCCATCTGATACAACTGGACCTGAGTCACAACAACCTGCAGGATCCAGATGTTCAGCAGCTGTTGGATCTTGTGAAGAGTCCAGACTACAGATTGCAGACTCTGAGGTCAGTAGAAGGTCGGAGTCGTTCCTGCTGCTTTCAGCAGAATTGGACTAAAGCCGGTTGTTGTCAAAGCAAAGATCCAGTGTTTCCAGTAAACCTGCAGCTTCCCAGTAACTGTATTTCTGAATGAATGTATGAGCGGAGAACAGGCACTGGTTTCAGGATCAAACAGAAAGACAAGAAAAGAAGGAAAGAGCGAGCGTTGCTTGAAGGAATGCAGATCACTCACCAAAACAACACGTCATGTGATCATGTGATGTCTCAGCTGATCTGTTAGTGCTTGGAGGATGTTGAATGACTGTCAGCTACTACCACACCACATGTTACATCAGGATCTGTCAAATTCACTGAGTTACAGATATTTATGTCTAGGCTCAATTTGATTAGCTGTGGCAGCCATCTTGAATTGTGTTGACTCCAAAAGTCAATCAGTTGAAGGTGAGCGTTTCAGATTTATTTACTGCAAGTTTAAATAAAGTCCATCCAGTGGTTTATGAAATATTTTGCTAACAGACAAGCAGGGTTGACTCCCAACAGTTACTAAGTTTTACCCAAAGATGCTGCACAATGTGTTGTGATTGAAGTTTGTGTTGGTCTCTCTGAAAGACTCATTTATCTCTTCTGCTGCTTCTTCTTCTCTCTACAGATGGAGATTACCTTAATTTTGAAGAGTCTGAACATGATGGTGTGTTTGTGGGAGAAGATGAGCCATGTCCTGATGATCCACAGAGGATGAAGCAGCAGCAGCTTGTATGCAGACACTCTGACTGGACTGTTTCTGCTTCTTCCGTTTCCTCATCCACACTTTACATCATCACCTTCAAACAATCACACTTTAATGTTTGAACAATGTGCTGTGTTCAGTTTATTATTAGAACATCACAAGTATATATTATGTTAAAGCAGAAAAAATACTTTTTGAAATATGAATATTTCATGTTGCATTGTGATCAAAATCAATTTAATGTTGCAGCGCTGACAGAAAGAACTTCCATTGATCTTCAGTTGTTTTAAAGTAAATTAATTTATCTGTTCGTTTTGTGCGATTTAAATGTTGTAAGACAAACCAGAACTGAAAGTTTGACTTCCTGTTTAAAAAAAAAACATTTGTAAACTCAATCAGGTAGAGGTACCCTGTTGGGGTCCCACAGGGTTCGATTCTTGGACCCCTTCTGTTCTCACTTTATTTGCTCCCACTGGGGTCCATCCTGAGGAAACATGGTCTTTCATTCCATTCATTCATTCATTCATTGCATTCAGCTCGTCCCGAATGCTGCAGCTCGGCTTTTAACCGGAACTCGTAGGTCTGAACATATTACACCAGTTCTGTCCTCCCTTCACTGGCTCCCTGTTCGTACGAGGATTGTTTTTAAAATTCTTCTGTTCACCTTCAAATGCTTAAATGGCCTCGCACCCCTTTACCTCCCTGAGCTTCTGGAACCTTACGTTCCCTCTCGGGCTCTGAGATCATCCGATCAGCAGCTTTTGGTTGTTCCAAAAACAAGACTGAAGCTCAGAGGAGATCGGGCTTTTTCAGTCATGGGCCCCAAACTCTGGAACAACCTGCCCCCCAGCATCAGGCAGGCCACCTCCCTTCCTCACTTCAAATCCCTGCTTAAAACACATCTGTTCTCTCAGGCATTTCATACACCGTAAATTGATCTAGTGTTTTTTTTTTTAAATCTGTGACCCTAGGTTTTAAATGCTTTTTATTAATTCTTCAGTTATTATTATTAGTGTATTGTATATATATATATGTTTATATATTTTTCTCTTTAATTTACTCATTGATTGTTGTTGTTGTTAAGCACGTTGATATCAGGTTCTGTTTTAAATGTGCTCTATAAATAAAGTTGACTTGACTTGTTTTAACTTTTTTCATTCTAACAATGTTTCTTTGCTTCCCTCTGGTGGTCACTGCTGTAATTACACCAAAGTCTTTGAAAAATATTGAATTTACTTTAAAATGATTTACAATGAAAGTCAGCTTAATATTAATATTTTATTGTAAACTTGTGTTTTTTTATGTTTTATAAGCAGACTATTACTAATATACTGAATTATTTTTAAAATACAAATATTTAAATACTGAAGCAAATAATCCAGGTAGATTAATCTAAAAAGGTCGAGTCGTGTCCTCTGGACGGATTCTTCTTTGTTGAAACGTTTCGTCTTTTATCCAAAAAACCTTCTTCAGTCTGAGGAGCTGCAACAAACTCAGTCTTATAAATATCACCTTCTCAGAGTGGATCAACCAGTTTGATGGTGCTCAGGTGGTTCCTGTAGTCCGCCCTCTCCCACGCTGCCTGCTCAAACTGTTGAAGTAAGATTTGGAAGGTGTGAGGAAGACTTCATGACTGTTCAAGATGTTTATTTGTTTTTCTTAAATAAAGCCTTGATTTTGTCGTCATCACAGAGTCATCTGTTTTTATTAACGACCAATCGCTGAATGAATAAAAATGAAGAAAGTTTTGTCAAAGGCACTATAAAGACCAAAAAACAGGAGAGACAGCCCACGTCACGTCAAGAGGCCTCCCTCCCATTTTTCTTAAAGACACGCTGCTCGCTCCCTCACTATCAATCCTTTGGTTCCAACAGTCTTATACTGCCATCCAGTGGTCAAAAAAGGTATTACACACAAAAATTAACCAAAATTTCTTCTTAAAATTGACAATAATTACTAATTAGTATGAAAAGAGTTGGACACTTTGTGAATGAACAGTGAAGACAGAGGTTCAGTGTTCTCAGTGTCCCTGATGATGGAGGAGGTTGTGGACTTGTTCAGTGTGACGGTCCCATCAGGCTGCATCAGGCCTCCTGAAGGCCCACAAGCTCACAGCTCTTTTTCCACAGCTTCACCTGCAGCTCAGAGTCGTAGGAGAGCTCAGAGGACTGCGTCTTCTCTCCGTTGTACAGGTAACAGCCCCCCACCCCCTCCATCTCGGCAGCGGCTGCAGCATAGATTGATATGGAAGCTCCCTCTGCTGGAGTCTAGGAAGGAGCCACAAGAAGACAGGACTCAGCAGGTTCTGATATCCAGGGTTGATTTAAACAACATGTGTTCCTGTAGAGCTACTTAAGAAAATACAACCTTATAAAACGTAAACCAAAACAAAACCTGCAGCTAGGCCTGTCACGATAACTAGTTTTGCTGGGCGATTAATGTCTCAGAAATTATTGTGATAAACGATAATATTGTTTGAGATTTGACAATAATTAGTAATTACTGTCAATTTTAAGAAGAAATTTTGGTTAATTTTTGTGTGTAATACCTTTTTTGACCACTGGATGGCAGTATAAGACTGTTTGAACCAAAGGATTGATAGTGAGGGAGCGAGCAGCGTGTCTGTAAGAAAAATGGGAGGGAGGCCTCTTGACGTGACGTGGGCTGTCGCTCCTGTTTTTTGGTTCTCAAAATGGCGGACGCTCGGTGTGGTTTGAGATCTTTAGCATAGCATTTGTCACACAAAGCTTTTAATAAAAAAAATCCGTAAACAAGTGCTCAGCTTCTTTTTGTAGAGAAAAAACTTTTTAGATGAAGGCACGGGTTTAAACTGTGGATTTTGAAGCTTTGACAAGACGGAGGTTTTTTTCCCCGAGGTCAGCCTGTTAGCTTAGCTTGTAGCTTAGCTTCTCAGCTTAGCTGCTTTTAACCATCCAAAAACATGATTTTGGATGGTTAAAACAGATTTTAAAGAGAAAGAGAGGGGTCAGTGAAGAGCACCAGAGTTGAGCCTTTTGTCATCCAGTGTCCAGTAGAAAGAGAGAGACATGAAGAAATGATAAAGCCAATAAATGAAAGAGGTAATGTTAATTTCTCCTGTGATTAATTGATTTATTGTTTATCGTGACAGGCCTTCCTGCAGCAAGACATTACATACAATAAATAGAAAACTTGCGAAGCAATTTTGAAGCGTACAAATCCAGCCACTCCCCCAAATTTTAAAACACAGTAAATATGGCTTGTTCTTTATTAATATTATCATTATTATTATTATTTTCCATCCATCCACCCATTATCTTCTGCTTGTTCGGAGTCGAGTCGCGGAGGCAGCAGCTTGATCAGGGAGGCCCAGACATCTCTTTCCACATCCACCTATTCCAGCTCTTCTGGGAGGATTCCAAGTTGTTCCCAGACCAAGCGAGAGACAAAGGGGCCGTTTACACGACACGTATTTTGAGTCAACAGCTCCCGCAGAGTTGTTAAAGCACATGCGCAGTGCAGGTGTATGTTTCACGCACGCGCGGACCAAGGGCATATTTCTATCAACACCAATGGTGCTGGAGTATAACATACTGCATCCTCTGCTACGACTTATGGAATATATTTTGGGTCTCATAGTTAAGCTACGCCAGAATGTAGCTGCTGTGATACATTCTTTCCTCATGTTCTTCTTCCCTTTTCTTATCTAAACAATAAAGGCAGTGCTTCACAACGAAGCTGCAGCCTCCATGCACCTCCGTCAACCCTCGTTTTCATTGGATGGCTGCACTGAAATGTATTTTCATTCTGCTGAACGGTGCAATGACAATAAAGTTGATTCTGATTAACACATACCCTGAACAGAATCTTGGCAACTGGTTTCTTGAGCATCTTTGCGAGGCTCCACAGGTTATCGTACAGCGCCGTGTCCACCATGCCGGGGTCCACAGCGTTTACAGTCACAGGAAATCCTCCAGACATAAGCTGCTCCTGAAGGTAGTAGGTGAAGAGGACCAGAGCCAGTTTGCTTTGGGAGTAGGCAGCATGGGAACTGTAGACTATCCTGGAGAAATTACAGTCAGATTAAACTGAACATTCATTAAAAACAAACTCAGTGAACAGAGCTTAAAGAGCTTGATTCTTAAGATAATACAGTTAACGTTTTTAAGATAAGATAGAACTTTATTAATCCCATAGGACATTGTTGTGCCAGAGTTTCAGTACAAAGTAACATACACAAGGAATAACAAAAGATATAAAAAAAAAACCAGAATATTAAAAATACCAGCACTTAAGATCTAAACAGGTCAGGTGCAAATGCGGGGGGGAAGCAGGCTCATCGTGAAGGAAATGGAGCACTACCTCTGTTTTTAGCTAGCACATCTGTATTGTGCATTGCTAGCTTAGTGCTACGTCAGTGCCAGCAGTTGTCGACTAGGGGCTTGGTAGGTAGGAAGCTCGGTTCTGTTGACAGGGTGGGGCGCCCTGTTTGTATAATGGTAGGAGAAACACTGGACTGTCATCATAAATATCAGGCCTTTTCAGCTAGATAGATATTTCAGGTTGTAACTGGACTTCAGTTGAACTTCTTTCCTGTCCTTGCAGAACCTGAGACCTACACAGGCTGTCATATTGTAAAGTTTGCAGATGATACAGCGGTGGTGGGATGCATCACAAACAACGATGAGTCCAGCTACAGGCAGGAGGTGGAACACCTGGAGAGCTGGTGCAAAGAGACCAACCTTCACATCAATGTGAAGAAGACAAAGAAGATGATCGTGGACTTCAGAAGGAACAAACACACCTACACCCCCCTGAACATAAGAGGATCTGCGGTGGAAGTGGTCTCCAGCTACAAGTACTTGGGTGTACACATGAATGACAACCTCAGCTGG
>NC_056520.1:11897894-11900938 GCF_014905685.2 Nematolebias whitei | reverse complement strand
CATTTTTAAAATCATGAAATAACATGTATATATATTCCCACAGCTTAGATTTTTAGTTCATAACAAAATGCTTTTATAATATAATTATATACCCAACTTATTACGTTGTGTCATTTTTGTACAAGTAAAGACGATCTCATGTTATTTCAAGATTTTAAAAATGTTATACCATGTTTTCTTGTAATTGTGGGTTAAATGTTTAAATTGTAACAATATTAAATTGTTTTACATTACATGAAAAAATAAAGATAAATATTAGATCAATAAATTTAATCTATAGGTGAAAATTTTATAGTTGTTTTATTTCCCCGGAGGTGGCAGCAACAGGCTTCCATACCACAACAACAAAAAACTTGCTTCTTAATATATTTTTTGTTTTTATTTTCTGTAACCTACACAAACTTCTTTTAATATTTCCAGTAACAGAAGGACGAGTAAACTGTCAAACCATTGATTACACACAAAATTGTGTAATATATATTTATAAACAGAAATTGTAATCAGTCAAAATGAAAGTGGATGTTCAGAACTAAAATAAATTAATTAAATTAAAAATAATTATCTAAAAACAATTAAATATAATGAGAAACAATGAAAATACTAAATCACCCTGCGTTAAATGTCAGGGAGTAAAAGCAAAATGGATGAACACAATCATCAACAACGAAATACCAAAGGAGATCGCATTGTGTTAAATGCCGATGAGTACAGATTTGTTTTGAGGAGAGATTTAAAAATAGAGACCGAGGTGGCCTGTCCAATGTTGATGGGCAGATTATTCCAGAGTTTAGGACCCATGACTGAAAACGCCCGAGCAAGAGGCGAAGGACACCCTGGACAGAATAGTAGGACCAGCGCAAAGACACAAACACGACTAAGATCAATTATGAGTCACTAAGCGACCATGTTTTTACATTTTTATTGGACTGTAAAAAGAAGGCCGGCGTACCCACAAAAACGTGCCCGTACTAAACAGAAAACTTCTTGAACCTTCTTACTGTGGGGCAATAGAGCAAACTTTTACCACATTGAGTAGCCATCAGAAGAAAAAAATAATAAACTGCGAAAATGTAGCGTGAACGCTTATTGCTGAAAAACTTGCTGATAAACAGCTGAAATTAGCTAAAAACATGCTGACATTTATCTGAAATGGAAGAACAAGCCTAAGTTAGCAGAAGAAAGCAGAACGAACACATATTTGCTGAATTTGATTTAAATAAGCAGAAATTAGTGCAAAAATGTTGTAAATTAGCTAAAAAAAAAGCTGAAATTAGCAAGAAAGAGCGGAAAAGTAGCTGAAACGGCAGAAAGCTTATTACCAGAAGAAAGTGGAGAGAGCACAATTGTGCCCAATTAGACTGAAAGAAGTAGAAATGAGCACGAAAAAGTGAAACTTATCTGTAAAAAGCTGAAATAAGCAAAAAAAAAAAAAAAACAGCTGAATAGTAGCAAAAAGGCAGAAGGGAGCTTAAATTACCAAAAAGTGGAGAAACACAATTGTGTCCAATTAGGCCGAAAGAAGCAGAAATGAGCACAGAAAAATTGGAAATTATCTGAAAAAGCAGAATTATGCAAAAGACAAAAAAAAAAAAAAAAAAAAAAAGGTAGCTAAAAAAACAGAAAGAAGCTTAAATTATCAGAAGCAAGTGGAGAGAGCATATTTTTGCTGAATTAGACTGAAAAAAGTTTAAATGAGTGCAAAAAATGTGAAATTAACTGGAAAAACTAAAATTAGCATAAAATCAGCTAAATAGAAGCTGAAATAGCAGAAATAGCTGATAAAACAAGCGGACTTTAACCTTGAATGAGCTTTCTCTTTTTGTCTGTTCAGCGTTTGCCTCTTGTGTTCTGGGAACAACCTGTTGAGACTATTCCAAACTCGTGCTTCTGTTCATGGCGATGCTCAGGAGTTTGGGAAGTTAAATTGTTAAACTGCATTTTATCCAGATTTGCAAACACTTAGAAGGTAGCTGGCAATAATGTTGCAGCTTCTCTAGCTCTCTGTGTTAGCACATCTGTTAAGTTACTGTATGGTAGAACAAATGTCCATCCATTCATTATCTTTACCTGCTTCTTCCTTTATGGGTTGTGGAGGTCACTGTTGCCCATATCCAGTAGTCACTGTGCGGGAGGCGGGGGACACGTCTACAGTGAGGTCAATGAAGACAAATGAGGTTTAAGTGAGCCACAGCTTCGCCCCAAAAAACTGTATAAGTAATAAAAAGTCATTAGGAGTAAATAAGCTTTTTTAGATCAAGCTTGTAATTATAAACCTAAGAAATTCAAAGCACAGAGAGATCCCTCATAATAAATGTATCAATATCAATCCCCTCTCTGCGTCTCACGTCCTTCGGGACTATTTTTTGTCATGTTGGGAGCTTCTATCTCTGCAGCCACTCCACTGAACGAGTCCCCAGAGTATTGTTGAATTACGCCAGCGAAGACTATTTGATTGGCTGTCTCTTACTGTATTGGAAAATGTCTGTCTTGGTTGGAGCAGCTTGGCTGAGGGCACACTTTGCTGACAGGGCTAGATGCCCGAGGCAAGGCCACACAAATACACAAACACACACACTTTGTGTGTCTTTTACACTTTGGTTTCATTGCTATAACAGTAAGGTAAGAATAAAAGTACAGAGAAGCCCACAAGAAACAAAATGTCTCAGACAAGGTCATGTACTTGTCAACTTCAATGATATAATGCATTAAAGACCAACTTCCCACCTTAAGTGTGAAACTACCCTAAACCAGCCAATGGGTCGGTATTTTGTGTGCTTTTGGTGCCAGTCCAAAACCTGGATAAATGGTAAGGGTAATGTCATGAAAGGCATTCTGTATAAAACTTGTGCTAAAACATGCCGATCTACAACTATCTTACAGTCAGATCGTATGACAACCTGACCAGACAAAGTTTACCAAACTGTACCACTGTCTAAGTACCAAACTGTACCACTGTCTAAGTACCAAACTGTACCACTGTCCAAGTACCAAACTGTACCACTGTCCAAGTACCAAGTTGTGCCACTGTCCAAGTACCAAGTTGT
>NC_056520.1:11896542-11897794 GCF_014905685.2 Nematolebias whitei | reverse complement strand
ACAAAACTTTAAAAAACTCTGAACTCTGAAAAACTTTGATCCAACTGAAAGATGTTTTGATCAAACCTTGAAAAAAAGTCCATGTTCAATCTCCAGAGATATTGTGATATCTTGAACAATCTGACATGATTACTTATCTCTTGAAGAATGTTGTGAATGACTCTCAGCTACTACCACACCACATTTAGCTCAGTGTCTGTAAAACTCACTGAGGTAAAGACACTTCTGTGTTGGCTGAGGTCAATTAGCTGCAGCAGCCATCTTGAATGACGTAGACTCCAAACAGTAATCAGTTTCAACAATTAATCCAAAGATTAATTGTTGAAAGTTTCTTTGAAATCTGTTCAGTGGTTTATGAGATATTTTGCTAACAGACAAACAGGACTGACTCCAACAAATTATATCAAGGTTTTAGACAAAAATGTTGCACAACGTGTTTCACTCAAAGTATGTGTTGAGTATGATGCTCAGCTACTACCACAACAACTGTCAGCTCAACATCTGTCAAACTGGCTGAGTTATAGTCATGTTGCTGTTTCCTTAAGTCAGATGGCTGTGGCGGCCATCTTGAATCTGGTTGACTATAAAAATAAATCAGTAGAGACATATTCAATGATTATTTTCCTAAAGTTTTGTTAGAGATTTTTATGATATGATAACTTTTACTGATAGAAACCCCCCACACACACACACACACACACACACATCAACAACATTGTCCCTCCTCCTCCATCAGCAGGTGATAAACATGTCTGACCTCAGAGTCTCCAGTCTACATCGTGGACTCTCCAGAAAATCACACAGCTGCTTCACTCCTGAATCCTGCAGCTTGTTCACACTCAGGTCCAGTTCTGTCAGATGGGAGGGGTTGGACTTCAGGGCTGAACTCAGAAAAGAACAGCTGGTCTCTGACAAACTGCACCTCCTTAATCTGAATAAAGAATAAAACGTGTAAGTTTAGAAACAAAACAAAACTTTTAAAGACTCTGAACTGTGAAAAACATTGATCCAACTGAAAGATGTTTTAATGTTTCAAATTAAACTTTTTAATTGTAAGAGCCATTTATTCAAAGGAGTTGAAAACTTCATGTAAAATGTGTTGTTTTTACAGTTTGAGTAATTTCTGTGAATAATAGTTTGTTAGTGTGTTAAAGATTAGGATAAATAACAACATGTGTATGTTATATATTCTTATTACGTGCTGCATTTTGATTGGCTGCTGAATTTGTAATATAAAGTCATGAAAGGCATC
>NC_056520.1:11882621-11893542 GCF_014905685.2 Nematolebias whitei | reverse complement strand
GAAAGAAAAGCTTTGCAGAGAGTGGTGAAGGCTGCACAGAAGTCTGTTGGAGTCAGTCTCCCCACCGTCACAGACATCTACACCTCCAGATGCAGGAAGAGGGCCACCTGCATCATGAAGGACCCCACTCACCCAGCACACACACTTTTTGTCCCACTCCCCTCAGGAAGGAGGTTAAGGAGCATTAAGTGTAGAACCACTAGACTGAGGAACAGCTTCTACCCTGAGGCTGTTAGACTCATGGATCTCTAACCAGAATAATCACTGTGAGGAATCACATCATGTTGCTGCTGATCTGTTTCATGTTGCTGCTGATCTGTTTCATGTTGATGTGTTCATGAGTGCTCATCTGCTCACACAGACTCATGTTCGTGCTGCTGTTGGACATAATGTTTTTATGCCATTAGTGCTTAGTGTATTATTTAGTAGATGTTTTTCTTAATTCATGTCTTAGATCTTATTACTGTTTTTCTTATACATTTTATTGTTGGATGTAACTGGGACCCTGTGTACATAATCTCATTCCACCACATGTACCACATGAGATGCGAATGACACACCTCTCTGAATCTCTGAGATGATTCTTGTTACTGGTGTTGTGTTCGTTTCATTAAGACTCATACCTTTTGTTTAAGTCCTCCATGTCCATAACTCCTGCGTAATGTGTAGCAGAGGACATATTGATGATTCTGGTGCAGCAGCTCTGACTTCCTGACTTCTTCAGCACTTCAAGCAGCAGGTTGGTCAACAAGAAGTGACCGAGGTAGTTGAGGCAGAAGTGGAACTCGAAGCCATCTTCTGTTTTTCTCTCAGAAACCAGCATCGTTCCGGCTGCGTGAAAAAGACCACAAGCAGGAGGGGAGGCTCAGTGCCATCTTTCTATCCTCTCTGAATGAGGCAATAAATGTAAACAACTGTTTTAGGGTTCAGTTAAACATGCAGAACCTCTGGGTTTTTTCTGTTTTGAAGGCATTAGAGCAGATGTTCTGAGTTGGGGTTCTGTGGAAAGGTTTTGAATAGTTACCATTGTAGATAGCACTTTGACTGGACAGATAAGCTAAAGCCTAGTAAGAACTGGGTCTACACCAAAGAGTCAATTGTTGTGTCAAGTATACTTAATGGAAGAAATATGAAATTCCATCCAAACGAGCTACAGATACCCAAAGCTCTCTGCTCCTACAAATAACCCAAGTATTTGTTTTTGGTCTGCGAGAGGAAACCGGAGTACCCAGAGAAAACCCACGCATGCACGGAGAGAACACGCAATCTCCACCCAGAAAGGTGCCAGGCCGGGATTTGAACCGGCAACATTGTCGCTGAGAGGCAACAGCTCTACCAACTGTGCCACCATATAACAAGCCCAAATGTATATTTTATAAATAAAATTATTGTCTGTTTATTCTTATTTTTCTTGATTTTATTCATTATTTAGTTGTATTGTTATCTGGTTTGAATATAAACAACTCATTTTGTTTTAAATGTGCTTTGTAATTTAAAAAAAAAGCAGCGAAACATGGTACTTCCTGCAGAAATATATTTATGTTGGCATACCTTCAGTGCTTAATTTGAGCTGGATCCTGCCAGAACAGAATCTGGGAACTCTCTTATTTTGACAGGGTGCGCTCCGGTAACTGTTTGCTTGGATCCAGTAACTCTCAAGATTACTAATAATAAAGTTATGAACATCATGAACAAATATGTCTGCCTTGAACGAATAAAACCTGTATTGGGATATGTAAACTGAAAATAATTACGTAAACACTCATTTTAAACACAACAGCCACAGACGAGCATACGAGTAGTCCGTTCAAGTAGCATTTCCGCGTCTACCCATAAAAAAATCTCCGTCCCTAAAAGAGTGGTGGGGGAGAGTGCTGAGCTAACTAGGCAGTCGTATGCGGGCAGGAGCTCACAGCCGCAGGTAGACGCCTCAAGTCAGACAACAACGAGCAAGGACAGAGTCAGGCTTGGTTCCAGGTTTGGACTTACTTGATGGTTCCATCAAGTGAAGGGGAGTGGGGGGAGGATGCTTGACGGAAGCGGAGTGTTTACAAATGTAGGTAAACGTAGATGTTTGACAACCTGTTAAAATACACCAAAACGCAGGAAATCATATCTACTTTATTCAAAATTTTCTGGGGGAGGAACCTGCCGTCCCGTCCGCTATTTGCGTTCCGGCACTGATCGATTTACAAATTAAGCCCTGCATACCAGTGTACTTCAAAGTTGGTATAAGAGCAAAAGTTTAGAAAAGAGCATTTCTAAAAATGAACTAAACTTTATTAAACGGAGCTACCTACTAAGGATGGGTAGTGATTTTTGAATATTCAAAGTCTATTATTAGAATTCAAAAAAATGAATGCAGCCGTCTTGTTTTCTTTTAATACCAACACATGGTAGCTACGCACCAAGTTGGTACAATAATTACCATTCACTCCATTCCAAAATAATGTAAAACTCAAACAGACACAGTGTCTGTTTTTGGTGTATTTTATTTTGAAAGAAAAATAACGTGGAAACTATGGTTATGAGTGAGCTTAGCTATTTTTTTTTTCCTTTCCAGAATATGGGCATATACTTCAAATTTGACTCATTGTATCAGTGAAAATGAAGGATTATAAATATCCTCAACTAGCAGGATTAACAGCAGTATGTCTTTGTACCTGAAGCCTCCGTTTGAGTTTTTCAGCTGCAGGACTTGACGGAAGAAACCTTTAACTCACCACAAGTGCAAACTGTGTGGACACAATCATTTTTAGGCAAAAACAAGAAACAGGGTATGGTGCTAAATTATAAAGGCATCAACTGAGCTTTGTTCTTATGCTTTTTCGGATTAAAAAAAAGTTTTCGTGCTGACACTTGTCTTCTATTAGTTAGTCCTGCATGAGTGAATGATTAAATAAGTAACACTTTGTGAAAAGCAAGAAATGCTACATGTTGGTCTTATATGTAGAATGATGGCTGGGGTAAAGAAATCGGGGCTTTTAATATGAAGTGGTTTTGCTAAAACTGCCCATTCCTATTTTCTTCAAAAGCTAAAGTAATAATTTCTCATAAGCTTTCCACAGAATCTATTTTGAGCGCTTTTCTTTTAAAACAAAGACCAAAACCACCAAAGCTACCTGGTTTTGGTGAAGACAATCCTCATCCTGGAATAAAAATCTAGCTCAGAATGTAAAGAGGACGTGTTTTGAAAGGATATGGACAAACGTGGACACCCTACCGTTGTTAATCAGAACATGGAGAGGCAGACGTCTGTCTCTGAACGTCTGCACAAACTGCCTCACCGATGTCAGGGACGTCAGGTCCAAGAAGACAAACTCAGCTTTAAGCAGAAGAACAAACGTTAGCACTGAGACGGTAGACAGAATTATGCTGCGAACAGTTGAAAGTGAAGAAAATATACAACCCCAATTCCAAAAAAAAAAGTTTGGGATGATGTGTAAAATTTCAATAAAAACTGAATGAAACGATTTGTAAATCTCATGAACACACTTTTTAGTCACAATGGAACATATGAAACGTATCAAATGTTGAAATTAATAACTTGTACCTTTTTTTTTGAGAAAAAAAAAACTTTTCTTTTGGCTGTTTCCTCTTCAGGGTTCAGTACAGCGAGTCATCCTCCTCCAACTCAGTCTGTCCTCACTCCAACTACCTCCACGTCCTCTCTAACTGCATCCATATATCTCCCCTTTGGCTTTTTCCTGGCAGCTGCATTTCTAACATCTTTCTACCAGTATACCCACTGTCCCTCCTCTGGACATGTCCAAACCCTCTCAGTCTCTAACTTTATCTCTCAGTTGTTCAACCTGTGCTGTACCTCTGATGATCTCGTTCATAATCTTATCCATCCTTGTCACTCCTAAGGAGAATCTCAACATCTTCATTTCTGCCACTTCCAGTTCTTTCTCCTGTCTTTTTGTCAATACCACTGTCTCCAGACCATACAACATAGTTGGTCTCATCACTGTCTTGTAAATTTTTCCTTTGACCTTTGCTGACACCCTTTTGTCACAAATCACTCCTGAAAGTTTTCGCCATACACTCCATCCTGCCTGGACTCTCTTTTTCATCTCGTTAACACACTCCCCATCTTCCTGGACAGTGGATCCCAAGTACTGTATTTTCCGGCGGACACGTCGCTCCGCCCTACAAGTCGCACCAGTCCATATTTGTCTAATGTTGCGTTTGGAGCTGACTGCGGGTCGTCAGTCACTGCAGCTAGCTACGGCTAGCCGTGGGCTTTAGGCTTCCTCTCTGACCCTGGACCCCCAGCCAACCCCCACCGCTTCCCCCGGCTCGAATCTCCCTCAGAACAGGCAACTCTCATTATCAATAAATCAAGGAGACATCAATTAAGTTTTACCAATTGTATTAAAATCAAGGCAGGAAAAGGTTACAGTTTTACAGCGCTGGACTCTCCGGTCTGTGACGCGTTCACAAGACCCGAAAGAGCCCCTATGTCCCGTGTCATTACTAATTTATAGGGTCCTAAGACTCCGCCTTCGCAGAAGGGGATCTCAACCTGTCAGTGTATGAGGGGGCGTGACTAAGTGTGATCTCAGTGGATCTTATGTGGTTATGACGTGTTCGGAAATATGAGACGGTGCTCCAAAAGCCTTTCTGCGTGATGTGGCAAGCAGATTAAACTATTCCTTGACAGATATTGAATCCCAGGGCGACTCTTTTTAGAGTGGCTGGCCCAGTTGAACCCAGTCAGAACCGGGCCACAATTTCATTATAATCCCGTCTCTGAGCAGATCAAAACCATAGGACCAGTCTAGATAAGAAATATCTTAACACTAATAAAGTGGAAAAATCCATAAATATGCCGCTTCGCCGTATAAGTTGCATGTATTATGCGTCACCGCTGACGCGTTGCGTTTGTTACGCATCACCGCTGACAACCCAGAAACGTGGGCCGGTGTTGTGCCAAAAATCGATGGCCTGCCAAATGGCGACTGCGGGAGCGTGCACGGGAGGACTTTAACAAGAATTTAACAAGATTAACACTTAAAAATAGCAAAGATGTGACTCAGTCTAACTTTTACTTAATAAATGCACTTTAATGGTCAAATTAGCTGCATTTCGCCGGGGCGGTGCAGCGACATTTGACGGTTCCAAGCAATGAGCGGAACGAAGGTGGGGCCACTTAGGCAAGCCAATTGAGTCATTAATAGCTGGTGAAGATTCTCAGTCATCCAGGATATGGTCAATTCAAAAAAGCTGAAGAAAAAAATAATAAAGTATAAAGTATAATAAATAAAGTCCAGTTGTTTTTGTCTTGAACTTTTTCCAATTTGTCATTATTGCCATGTTTACCCATTACATGATACAACGGCATGCCATACTGCTACTACTACTCTGCTGCCATCAAGTGGATGAAACTGCTCCTTTTTTTTTCCAGTCAGAATGAATGAAAACAGTCATATCTCAGCCAAAAATTGGTTTATAAATCTGGGCAAAAAATCCATAAATATGTCGCTTCGGCCTATAAGTCGCAGGGCATGTAAATTATGCAAAAATATGTGACTTATCGGATGAAAAATACAGTACTTGAAGTCCTGCACCTTTGTGACCTCTGCTCCTTGTAGCCTCACCGTTCCACCGGCCTCCCTCTCATTCACACACATGTACTCTGTCTTACTACGGCTGACTTTCATTCCTCTTCTTTCAAGTGCATACCTCCACTTCTCCAAGTTCTCTTCCACCTGTTCCCTGTTCTCACCACAAATCACAATGTCATCTGCAAACATCACAGTCCACGGGGATTCCTGCCTGACTTCATCTGTTAGTCGGTCCATCACCAGAGCAAACAAGAAGGGGCTCAGAGCCGATCCTTGATGCACTCCCACGTCCACCTTGAAGCTATGTCACTCCTACAGCACATCTCACCACTGTCCTGCTGTCCTCATACATGTCCTGTACCAGTCTAACACGCTTCTCTGCCACTCCAGATTAAGGCAACAAGATTGCTTATGTCTGTACTAAACACAGGTTTCTGTAGATTTCTATTCTCTAATGAGTTTTAAAAACTGAAGCAATTGATTTTAACTTGTAATCTTCACTGCTGTGCATAATTGATCCCAAATTATTAAATGAAAGCTCCTGGTTCAACCTTGGCTGTGGTGAAAAACAGAGACAAATACAATTACCTTTTCCTTCGCTGCACTCTTCATTTATCCTCCTGACGGCTGCAGAACCTTCTTCTCTTTCGTTCCCAGCTGGAGATGATGGAGATGACAGAGAGGCACAGCGACGTTCAGCTGGTAATCCACTCGAACTAAACTCTGCTGCCTTCACTCACTCAGGACATTCATCTACACCCTAAAACTAAATACCATTCAAGTTTAAAAACTTTGTATAAACTCTTATGTACAATTTTATTGTGTACCCACAATGGGTGGGGAGTGATGGCGCAGAGGTTAGAGAAGGTGGGCTTGTGACTGGAAGACTGCCAAACTGTCAAACTGGTTCAAAACCAAAAAAAGTCCATGCTCAATAATCCAGGAAAACAATCCAACAATTTTCAGTCAGGTCATCTGGACTGTGAAGGTGAAACGTTTCAGAAAAGAAAAAAGAAACTGTCCAGATGAACTGACTGAAAATTGTTAGATTGTATACCTGGATTATTGAGCATGGACTTTTTTTGTTTGGGTCATGTCAAGGTCCATGTGTCGGACTGTCTGTGAGCAAAATATCTCATGAACCACTGCGTGGGAAGTAATCAGTGGGTGTACATCTACAATCGATAACCTTTTGAAGTCAATTCAATTAAAAATGACTGCCACAGCTAACAAACTGTAAAAAACCCAAAAATGGCTCTCACTTAAATTTACAGATATTGAGCTAGATTTTTATTTTGTTGAAAGTCGTTCACAACATTCTCCTGTGACAATTTTCACAAGATCTTGTTAGAACACAAATGTAAGAGCCAAAATGACTTAAGTGTTGTGTTGTTTATGGTGGCACAGGTGTGAGGGGCGTGGTCACATAACTGTTCAATCGTCTTGGGCCTTCTTTGTCGCACCTTCCTCTTTATGATGCGCCAAATGTGCTCTATAGGTGAAAGATCTGGACTGCAGGCTGGCCATTTCAGTACCCGGATCCTTCTCCTACGTAGCCATGATGTTGTGATTGCTGCAGAATGTGGTCTGGCATTATCGTGTTGAAAAATGCAGGGTCTTCCCTGAAAGAGATGACGTCTAGATGGGAGCATATGTTGTTCTAGAACCTGAACATAGTTCTCTGCATTAATGGTGCCTTTCCAGACATGCAAGCTGCCCATGCCACAAGCGCTCATGCAACCCCATACCATCAGTGATGCAGGCTTCTGAACGGAACGTTGATAACAACTTGGGCTATCCTTGTCCTCTCTGGTCCGGATGACATTGCGTCCCAGTGTTCCATAAAGAACTTCAAATCGTGACTCATCTGACCACAGAACAGTCTTCCATTTTGCCACACTCCATTTTAAATGGCCCCTGGCCCAGTGCAAACGTCTGAGCTTGTGGAGCTTGCTTAGAAATGACTTCCTCTTTGCACTGTAGAGTTTCAGCTGGCAACGGCAGATGGCACGGTGGATTGTGTTCACTGACAATGCTTTCTGGAAGTATTCATGAGCCCATTCTGTTATTTCCTTGACAGTGGCATTCCTGTTTGAGGTGCAGTGACGTTTAAGGGCCCGGAGATCACGAGCATCCAATAGAGTTTTACGGCCTTGACCCTTACGCACAGCGATTGTTCCAGATTCTCTGAATCTTTTGATGATGTTATGCACGGTTGATGATGATAATTAAAAGTCTTTGCTATTTTACGCTGGGTAACACCATTCTGGTATTGCTGCACTATCTTTCTGCGCAACAATGGTGGAATTGGTGATCCTCTTACTATCTTGGCTTCTGAGAGACACTGACACTCTGAGAAGCTCTTTTTATACCCAATCATGTTGTCAATTGACCTAATTAGTGTTAATTGGTCTTCCAGCTGTTCGTTATATGCTCAATTTCCTTTTTCCAGCCACTTATTGCTACTTGTCCCAACTGTTTGGGGATTTGTTGACACTGTGAAATTTTGAATCAACATATTTTTCCTTTAAAATGATACATTTACTCAGATTAAACTTTTGATCTGTCATCTATGTTATATTACGAATAAAATATTGACATTTGCCATCTCCACATCATTGCGTTCAGTTTTTATTCACAATTTGTTTAGTGTCCCAACTTTTTTGGAATCCGGTTTGTACTAGATGAATATACGTCATTGGCCCAGCTCTTCTTGAAGGCAGGTCTAACGTTACTTGCTCACTTTGCAGTGATTCAATGGACCAACTCCGCTCTCGCTATTGGTTACTTCCAAACTAACGAACAAATAAAAAAAAAAGTGCAACATAAATGTAACTTGTAACGCAACGCATTATAGAAATGTAGTGTAGTAGAAAGTACATATACTTGATGTAACATGTAGTGGAGTAAAAGTCGAAAGTACCCATGTTTAACTCTACTTAAGTAAAGTACAGATACATAAAAAATGTACTTAAGTACAGTAATGAAGTACTTGTACTTCGTTACATCCCACCACTGCTCAGCATGGATCATTGGAGATGCGTCACAGAGCAATACTCAGCCGGCAGCGACTTTATTTTGTGGATCGAAGTCGCTACATTTAGTCAATAGAAAAGTTAGCAAAAAACCCTGCTATAATACTACACTATAAAATTAAATAATAAATACTAATACTACAATATATATAAAAATAATTAAAGTACAGTCTGAAAAGAAGCCTACCTATGATCACATGCATGCCAAGGCTTGTTAGATGTTTTGCCGTCTCATAGCCCATTCCTCTGGTCCCACCAGTCACTATGGCAACCCTTCCATTTTGTTTGGGCAGGACTGCACAGAAAGAGCGAGAAAATAATGAATGTTTCAATTCATCAATGTTGTCAGATCGTCTGGACGTTTTTTTTGTTTTTTTTTAAGCCGAGATGTTTCATCCTTCATCCAAAGAACTTCTTCGATCTGTGGAGCCACCAAACCAAACTGATTCCCACAACAACAGCTTACTCCATAGTGGAAAAAAACAGTTTGCTGGTACTAAAATGGCCTCTGGGACCCACCCTCTTCCCTGTCAACTCCTCTGAGACAGTCATGCCAAAGTGGTTCAAAACACCAAAGTTCATGCTCAATGATCCAGGTATAAAATCCAACAATGTCCAGTCAGGTCACCTGGGCGGTTTCTTTTTAAAAGCCATCCAAGATGACCTGACTGAACATTGATGGATTTTATACCTGGATTATTGAGCATGAACTCTGGAGGGTGTTTAATTCAAGTTTCAATTATCACTTGGGTATAGGTCTGTCATGATAACAAATTTTCCCAGGCGACTGTCTCAGAAAATATTGCGATAAACAATAATATTGTTTGAAATTTGACAATAATTACTAATTATTGACAAATTTAAGAAGAAATGTTGGTTCATTTTTGTGTGTAGTACCTTTCGTTGACCACTGAATGGCAGTATAAGACTATTTGAACCAAAAGATGGATAGTGAGTGAGCGAACAGCGTGTCTCTAAGATAAATGGGAGGGAGGCCAATTGACGTGACATGGCCTGTCTCTCCTTCCTGTTTTTCGGTTCTCAAAATGGTGGATGCTCAGTGTGGTTTCAGCTCGTTGGCATAGCATTTGTCACATAAAGCTTTTAATAAAAATAAAAAAAAATCAGTAAACAAGTTCTCAGCTTCTTTTGGCAGAGAAAAACTTTTTAGACAAAGGCACGGGTTTCAACCGCTAATTTTGAAGCTTTGACCAGACGGAGGTTTTTTTCCCCCTGAGGTCGGCCTGTTAGCTTAGCTCGTAGCTTAGCTTCTCAGCTTAGCTGCTTTTAACGATCCAAATACTTGATTTTAGACAGTTAAAACAAATTTTAAAGAGAAATGAGAAAGGGAGGTTTCAGTGAAGAGCACGGGAGTTGAGCCTTTTGTCATCCAGTGTCTTCAGTAGAAAGTGAGAGACGCAAAGAAACGATAAAGCCGATAAACGAAAATTAGGTCGATAACTTTAATTTATCATACGATTAATTGCTTTATCGTTTATCGCAACAGGCCTACTTGGGTACAAATTTTCTGTTTGAGTTGACATTACAGAATAAGCCAGTTCCTGGTCCTGAAAATGAACCAAAACTAAAGCAGCTGGCCTCATCGACTGTAAATGACTCTGCCAATGGTGGGTTCAGTAAGTTCGACAACTTTTTGTTTGACTTTTTATGTTGCAGTACATTAGTAGAAGTGTTCAGATCCTTTACTTAGGACTGCATTGATGCAAACAAACACAAAAACCCCAGAATTATGACAGACGCAAGTCTGTTCACTAGGACGGCGGGGATTTTCAGACATTTTTCTTTGTAAATCTTTTCATGCTCAATCCATTTTAATGAGGATGTGGGAAAATCCCACCTACGCACTCACAAACAACCATGAAGTCAATTGATCTGGGTCTAGTCTAATAGCAGCCACTCTTTGTTTTTGTTTTTTTGGCTTCAACCTTCTGGTGTGTCGGTCATCCATTAGTCGGGCTTCATTTTTTGCTACAGTGGTGAAAGATCTAGAATATCCCCCAGCCCACATTAAGCAGCATTCTTTGACAGATTTAGAGTATAAACCTCAAATCTCCCTGAGCACAGTCGTCTGTTTGTTTCTCCCTGAAGAACATTAGTAATTTATCTGCCAAACATACATACAGATGTAGTGTTGACGTGTAAAATAAAGCTTTCAAAACATCTGCTGCATACTTTTAAAATACTATTATCGCCCTTTAATAATTATCGTGCTGCAGCCTGAACAGCTAGAAATTTGGAAAAATTATTTGCGGGTTATGTACAGCTCCTGACACGAGTTACGGTAAAAAAAAAAAA
>NC_056520.1:11849475-11882521 GCF_014905685.2 Nematolebias whitei | reverse complement strand
ATGTGTGTGTTAAGAGAAGTTCATTTTTATTAAAACCAATTAAGTTCATCGTTATTTACACAATTTATTTATAAACGTATAGCCATTGTGAGGCCTGTCACGACAAATTTTGCTGGGCGATTGTCTCAGAAATTATTGCGATAAACCAACATTTTTCAGTCAGGTCATCTGGACAGTTTCATTTTTTGCTGAAATGTTTCACCTTCCATCCAGAAGGCTTCATCAGTCAAGGAAACACACAACAAAACTGATTCTTCCCCCAAACAGCTTACTCCAAAGTGGAACAAACCAGTTATGTTGGTGCTAAGATGGTGTCTTTGGCACGCCCCCTCCTCTGGAGCTGGCCCTCTTCCTCGTCGATAGTCATGTCAAACTGGTTCAAAACCAAAACAGTTCATGCTCAATAATCCAGGTATACAATCCAACAATTTTTAATCAGGTCATCTGGACTTTTTTGGGTTTGAACCAGTTTGACATGACTGTCGACGAGGAAGAGGGCCGGCTCCAGAGGAGGGGGCGTGCCAAAGACACCATCTTAGCACCAACATAACTGGTTTGTTCCACTTTGGAGTAAGCTGTTTGGGGGAAGAATCAGTTTTGTGTTGTGCGTTTCCTTGACTGATGAAGCCTTCTGGATGGAAGGTGAAACGTTTCAGCAACAAAAAAAAAGAAACGGTCCAGATGACCTGACTGAAAATTGTTGAATTGTTTACCTGGATTATTGAGCATGGACTGTTTTGGTATTGCGATAAACGATAATATTGTTGAAATTTGACGATAATTACTAATTGTTGTCAAATTTAAGAAGAAATGTTGGTTAATTTTTGTGTGTAGTACCTTTTTTGACCACTGGATGGCAGTATAAGACTGTTTGAACCGAAGGATAGATAGTGAGGGAGCAAGCAGTGTCTCTCTTTAAGAAAAATGCGAGGGAGGCCCCTTGACGTGACACGGGCTGTCTCTCATTCCTGTTTTTCGGTTCTCAAAATGGCGGACGCTCGGTGTGATGCGAGCTCTTTAGCGTAGCATTTGTCAAACAAAGCTTTTAATTTAAAAAAATAATCAGTAAACAAGTTCTCAGCTTCTTTTTTCAGAGAAAAACAACTTTTTACACAAAGGCACGAGTTTCAACCGTGAATTTTGAAGCTTTGGCGAGACGGAGGTTTTCCCCGAGGTCAGCCTGTTAGCTTAGCTCGTAGCTTAGCTTCTCAGCTTAGCTGCTTTTAACGATCCAAAAACGCGATTTTGGACGGTGAAAACAGATTTTAAAGAGAAAAGAGAAAGGGAGGGTTCAGTGAAGAACACCGGAGTTGAGCCTTGTCATCCAGTGTCCAGACGAAAAAGAGACACGAAGAAACGATAAAGCCGATAAATGAAAATGAGGTCAATCATTTTCATTTATCATGTGATTAATTGATTTATTGCGACAGACCTAGCTAGCTATTGTATGTCTTTGTTATGGTCATGGTTTGTTTTTTGAGTGTTTTTAATCGTAAAATAATTCTGTTCTTGTCTTTTTTTCTCTCTCAACAATTTGACAATTTTTCAAATATTATTTAAATTTTATTAGTCAACTTTATTTTTGTGGCGCAACATTGTTTTTGTCTATAGTTGATTGTAGATGGTAGTAGTTTTTAACTTGTCAGAAAGTACCCACATGCAAAACAAATGGGAGTCCGTCTTTAAACATCTACAAAATTTGAATATTTTCATTGCCATAAGTTTAGCATTACACCTTTATTTAAGCAGAAATATAAAAATACAGGCGCCTCAAAAAAGTTGAATATTGTGAAAAAGTTCAATTTCCTTTGTCAATCATTTCAGAAAATTAAACTCATTCGTTACACAGATTAAAATGTTTCAAGCCTTTATTTCTTGTAATTTTGATGATTATGGCTTACAAATTATGAAAAAACAGAATTCAGTGTCTCAGAAAATTAGAATATTACATTTGGTATCTTTAGCAGTGTGGGCAGGTGCAAAGTCCTACTGAAACAGGAATCGATGCAATGAATCCGTTTCACTTTCTAACATAATTGACAAAAAATAGAACTGTTTCACGATATTCTAATCTTTTGAGATGCACCTGTATTCCTGCAGGACGTTCCCAAGCTGAACCTATTTTACATTATTTTTTTCAATAAAATTTCTAAAATAACTATTCAAAGAAACATTTGTCTGAATCAGAATGGGGGACACTTTTTTTTTTTACCGTCATAAAAAGAACTAATGCGACATGAATGAATGAATATAATATACCAGTTTCACTTTTTGAATGGAATTACTGAAATAAACTTTTTCACGATTTTCTAATTTTATGACCAGCGTCTGTACATGTACAGGGGAGCCAAGGTGGACAATGGCCGCCCCCACCCCCCAACAAAAAATTAAAAAATAAATAAACATTAGTGGCCCCCCACCGAACCCCCTTAACCAGACAGTTTTAGCCTTTTTTTGCTTGATGTGTATTTTTAATCCTCACTAGCTTTTTAGGATTAGTAGAACCCCACAAACATAAAAACAAACCTTGTTTTTAAGCTATTACGGAGTTAAAAATATAAATATATATTTTATTTGAGTTAAAAAATAAAATAAAAATTTGTCCGCCAAAAATAAGGAAAAACACTCTGAAACCAATACCGTCAACATTAGGATGCAGGTTCTCACAAGGTTATAAGCATTTTTTTAATTAATATAAATTTAGGAAAAGACAAGCCTCAAGTGGCAGTGCTTTTCTTAATAATATAAACCGTAAATGAATTAAAAATAATAATAATAATTTTACCTATGTAAATTATTAATGAAAACAAACCTATAATTTCTTTCTGGTTTTTGGTGTGCCACCCTGGATTTTCAGTGGCACCGTACATTGGCCACCCTATTAAATTCTGGCACCGTCACTGCATATAAACCCTAGTGAACAACGAGTCACCAAACTTCGTTCAAAACATTCTCAATTTAGCGTCGCTTATTTTGGTAATTATAGGAAGCAACATAAAGAAATCCTCACTAAACTGAGCCTTATCATTTTACTCAATTAATGCCGAACCTTTCAGACTTATCTGACAAACAAAATACTTGAAGCTAACTTTGAGATTCTTTTACAATTTTCAAAATACATTGGATTTTAAAATTATACATTCCGCTATGGGAGTCTGGCAGGGTACACAAACGCCATGTAGACATTATAGAAACGGTGTTCTGACCTGGCAGCGTAAAGGAGCGGTGAAACATTTGGTAAAGAAGAACTTTAATGCCGCACATATACAGCTTGAAGAGAGGCACCAACACCGCCAGCAGCCACATCTTTCCCCTCCGACACACCGACCAGAGACTCCATGAGTCCGGATCGAGTCTGTTAGCTCCGCCCTCCACGAGTTTGCGTCACAAGGCGGGAAAAGGTCAAGCTCAGCCATAAAAGTCAAACACGTGATTTGACTTTTTAGGATTTCAACACCAAGTTGAACTCTGCACTCATTACTCAAAGGGGTTAAAAGAAAAGAAAAAAAATATATAGTTTATCTCAAATTTATGACGGAGCTTTAGCGCCACACTTAAAATAATATATTTTTTAAAAATCATTGCCTCACTAAGAAAAAAAAATAAAAGCCATAAAATTACGAGAATAAAGTTGATTAAAGTCTTAATATTATGAGAATAAAGTCGTACGAGACTTTTTTTTTTTTTTTTTTTTTTTACAGCTGTTGTAAATATTTTTTTCCCATGAGTAGGATCCACAACCCGACCTGTCAATCAATCCAGTAGGTGTGTCAGCAAATGACCAATCCGAAACTAAATGAGTCGTCATATTATCCGAACGCCGACGCGATAAAGCAGAGTTTGCCGCATTTTAAGAGTCAGAGAGATTTATTTGTCATACACACCACCTCACAGTTCCAGGAACTCGTCTTAAGCGCAGAGGTGACAGGGCCTTCTCTGTAGCAGGACCAAGACTTTGGAACGAGTTACCTCTGCTTGTCAGACAGGCCCCCTCCCTCTCGGTTTTCAAGTCCCGTTTAAAAACCCACTACTATTCAGTAGCTCTCAACACCAGATGATCTGTGTTTTGAACCTGTATGCTCCACACTGGTTAGTAGTCATATTTATTATCTTATCATCGTTTTTATGTCTTTATTCTGATTTACCTCTTTTTGTATATTGCTTTGTGTGTTGCCTGTTGTTCTGTCTGTACAGCACTTTGGTTGGCCTTGTCACTGTTTTAAGTGCTCTATAAATAAAATGGTACGGTATGGTATGGTACCACATGTGGTACATGTGGTGGAACAAGATTATGTACACTGGGTCCCAGTTACAACAATAAAATGTAAAAGAAAAACAGTAATAAGATCTAAGATATGAGCTAAGAAAAACATCAACTAAATAATACACTAAGCACTAATAGCATAAAACATTACGTCGAACAGCAGCACGAACATGAGTCTGTGAGATGAGTACGAATGAACACCGCAACATGAAACAGATCAGCAGCATGATGTGATTCTTCAGTGATTAGAGATTTGTGAGTCTAACAGCCTCAGGGTAGAAGCTGTTCCTCAGTCGTGGTTCTACTTAATGCTCCTTAACCTCCTTCCTGAGGGGAGCGGGGCAAAAAGTGTGTGTGCTGGGTGAGTGGGGTCCTTCATGATGCAAGTGGCCCTCTTCCTGCATCTGGAGGTGTAAGTGTCTGTGACGTGGGGAGACTGACTCCAACAGGCTTCTGTGCAGCCTTCACCACTCTCTGCGGTAAAATGAAGAATGTTAGTTAAACTTTATTATTGACTCAAAAAGTGTTCCAATACTGCCACCTGCTGTTGTGTTCTTGTTTTGTTTTAGCTTCTGGGATGCGTATACGTGACGTCATTACGTCATGACTTTCGTTTTTGTTTCCGTTTGAAGACGGCGCGCAGTGAACGAAACTGTGCGTGCAGCGCTGTTAGAGGTCTTCAATAAATATGCATAGGCTGAAAAGACCCAGCGACTCACTTATAGGAGCATTTAGCTTCGGATTGGTAATTTGCTGACACGCCTACTGGATTGATTGACAGGTTGCGTTGTGGATCAGACTTGTGGAAAAAATAAATAAACAAGAGCTGTGAAAAAAAGTCTTGTACGACTTTATTCTCCTAATACTATGACTTTATTCTCGTAATTTTATGGTTTTTAATTTTTTTTTCCTTAGCGTGGCCCTAAAGCTCCGTCGTACAAATTGCAAAACTTCAGAAGAAAGTTTGAAGAGTGTTGCTCAAAATCAGATTTCGTCTCCAAATCTCAATTTAAATTTGAAACTTCCTTTTAATAACGTAGGCTGACGAAATGTAAAAATGTTGTCGTATAAACTGTATAAAGAAAGAAAACAACATGAATTGGAATTGTAACGCTGTTGTTGTCAATGGCTCATTTTAGTCACCATGGTAACCGCACACCTGCGTCTCTCTTCCTGGCAGTTCTAATAAGACAGGTAGACAAAAATGTAGAGTACAAAATAAGCCTCAGATTGTTTATGGTCAGGTGGCACCAATAAAATTCATGAATTTGTTTTTTTAAACTCTGTTCTTTGAGTTTGAGCTTAACTTTATTGAACGTAGTATAATAAAAGAATAAACAAAGTTATATAAAAATAAAATAAAATTAAAACATAAGCAAGCAGAAAAAAACAACAATAGTAAAGTATATTTACATGTTCATAAGAGTGGGTAGAAGTATAAACTTATTGTTACATCCACCCCTCTTATAACATCATCCAATAATTATCTATTCATGGTCTTTGGTTGTCCTTTGATGCAAAAATACCAAAAAAAAGACATTAATAACAATAATAATTTATATTAATAGTAATGTTTGCGAAACTTCACAGCTTTGAGGCCACTGTTAAGAGATTTGCGTTTAAACAAAAATATACCGTAATTTCTCCCATTACTCAAACATGTATTTTAGCAGTTTATACACAGTATTTGTTCTTTACCATCATAAATTTGGCATTTTATTGAAGACGTGGAGAGGTTATCATCAGTTTTCCTTCGGACATTTGAAAGGGAACTTTCTCTCTATAACTTCTGTCAGATGAATTTTCATGCCATGCATGCAATTTTGTCTACAGTATTTTATGTAGGAGACGCGAAAAGTCAAACTCCTTATTTCCAGCTTTGAAGAGAAGACTCTGATCTTTGATGCAATGGAAGTGAAAATTGGGATGAGTGCACATTGCTGTTTAGAGAAAATCAAAAGTAGCTAGCACTTTATTAAAAAAACTGTAAGTCTGCAAATACTTTGGAAAAGTTTAGACAATGGTTAGTGTAACTTTCACACAATTTACCCATTGGTGATGAAATGTTAACAAAAAGACTGTGCAAAAGATATTACTGTCAAGCCCAACATTCTATGATCCATTTAAAAACTATATTTATACTATCAAGTATGCCTGACGTCCAAATAGGGCTAAGTTTTCTCACTGATTTCACAAAAATCCCATGTTTTCTACAGGGAAATTTCTCTCTCTCCCATTTTTTCCTCAGATTTCTTCTTCAGTTTACCATTCAATGCTGCTACAACACACTGTCCCCATTGAGCTGTACGGGTTTTTCCAAAACTGTGTAACGTACTGCAAATAGCAAATTGCGATGAGAACGAAAGAACAACTAACAAGTGTGTTTGAATGGTTGGAATTGAGAACTGTGTTTGATTAACACAAGATAAAGGATTTTAAATTGACTCCGAGGAAAAAGATGTAGTACACAGTGGTGTAGTCTACGTGATACTCGGTATACGGAGTATACCCACTAGAAAAGCTTAAGAATTTCAGTATATTCACTTAAAAGTGCCCAGTGATACATGACATACCATTAGGCACGTGTAATTGATATGTTAAACACCACTTAAATGTTCCCATAATATGTCTGTATGCAGTGCTTTGATACTGTTTTATAAATTATATAACATGTTTTTAATACAAAGCCAACTGTTGTACAAAGTGTGTTATTCGAATATAAGCATCCGAGCAATTTGGAAATGTTCAATATGCTTAAAAATCTAAATAAATTGACGATTTACATTGTACTAACCAGTGTACTTTAGTTTCAAAGCACAGTATACCCACTACAAAAATGTAGCCTACACCACTGGTAGTACAATATTTCTTGACTTTCAAAAAAGGTTATTTTAATTCTAAAAAAGAAGGAATCATCTTAAAAGAAAACTCAAGTCTGTCAGCACTTCTGTGCTTTTGGTGGCGAGAAAGTGGAACATGTAGCATCCAGAAGGAAAGAAGAAAGAAGTCGTTTGTTTTTATCTTCTCCAGATCTTCATCCTAAATCCGGAGTACACAGGGGCTTTTGTGACATGAACAGCACACTGTTCCAGGTCGTCTCGATAGAACATGGAGTCTCCTTTTATCAGGGACCTCATGTATGAACACCGAGTGTGAACAAAAACGTTGCGAACACCGTGTTCCACACACTTCTCAGGATGTCTGAAAACCACATTGCGTGCGAACGTTTGATTTGCCGTAGAAAAAAATGTTCCGACGTGCAAAATTTCTCGTTCTTTTCCATTTATTTTTTGGACAGAGAGATTAAGTGCATAAAGTTGTGCGAGAGCTGTCTTAAGGGCCACTTCTATTTTCAATTAGACAAAAACGGTGTCAAATCAGCTGATTATTTCAGAAAAGGTCATGTGTGATGATTACTACAGGTCAATATGGTGTATACAATTACCCATGGCCATAAACAGTGTAACCAAGAACGGCTTGTTTATTTAAAATAATCAAGCACGCCCCGAATTGAGCCTTTAGTCCAGTCCATTAGCGGGCACCAAACAGGGCCAGGCCACCGGGAAATGTCCCGGCACTCGTGATGGCCAGTCCGCCCCTGGGTGTAACATGGTGCGTATTGTCAAACCACGGCAGTTTGGGAATTGCTGGAGGACATTACCAGTAGAGGAATTGGCAGGGAGCGTTATTTTCCAAAGATCACACCAACCTTCTAGCATACAATTACACCCGGTTCATTAGCCAATCTCTGTGCTGCACTGGCTCCAGCATTATGGAGGGAAACTAGGAAAAGCCATGTTAGGTTGCCAGTTCAACTCCTCACCACGCTGGAGTTCCTCACAACCGGAGCCTTTTAGATGGAGCTGGCTGACAAGCTGGGTATTTTACTGTGTGTACAGTAAATGTCATGGGGTGGCTTCATCCATGTGATACCCAGACATATCAAATAGCCTACACCACAGTTGAAACACTTTGTCAATGCCCAACATCTTGATTCTTCACATCACTTTTGACGTCAAACATTATTTAATTTCAGGCAAGAACCGGAAATCGGATACTGCCATTATTAGCATTTATCACCTTCTGCCACTCCATTTTTTTCCCACCTTTTATTACCAACCCTGAAGGAATGTTGACCAAATAAAATGTTACCGCCTCCCTCTCCAACATCTGTTCATGGAAGATTAGGGCAATGGTAAAAACAAAATATATGTATATATTTTTTTTACCGCTCAGAATTTTGAGAAAAAAAGTCTGAATTCAGACATTCGTCTAGGAATTCTGACTTTAATCTTACAGTTCTAAGAAAAAAGTCAGAATTATAAAAAATATATATATATATTTACCACCATGACCCTAATCCTCTTCTTTATTTATTTCACAATCTTATTAAAAAAAATAATTTAAAATTAAAACAATTCTTGATGCCTTTGCCATAATAATTTGGACATGGGGTGCTACGTAATTTACGGAAGAGGATTAGCCACAGTCCAATTTTTCATTTTTATTTCCTTAATTCTGACTTTTTTCCCCCCATAATTAACATCTGAATTCTGACTTTAATCACAATTCTGAAATTAAAGTCAGAATTTTGTAAAACAAAAATAATTGCACAGTGGCCTTAATCCTCTTCCATAGTATTTATACTAGCTGGCATATTTATTTATGGGAGGGGATAAGGTGGTCTTAGTGGCATGTGCAGCTGTGCTCTATTCACATAAATAAGGATGTATAAATGTGTACAGGAACATGCACATTCCAAAAATCTGAATAGTTTTGTGCGTACACTAATATTCTATATAAAAGCTCGGCAATCTTTCATACACGAGGCCCCTGAGCCAAAGACGTTCCCCGTCAGCTCCTGTGGGCTTGTCTCATGTCCTTCATACTTGTTCTTCTTCCTGCAAGAATGTTATATTGAAGATTCTGCTGCAATATTAAGATTTTTATGCTCAATGTCTTGTTAATTTGTTGAAAAATCTTGTAAAAATATTCAAATTGTTAGTATCTTTATTAAAAGAAATTGCAGCAAGATTAAAAAAACAATAAGCAGAAAAAAGTGACTATTCGCACAGTCAACACCGTCCCACAGGGACCTTAAAACAGTCGTTCGTTAGGGTTGTTTCTGCTGCATTTCCCTCCAGCTCTTCCACAGCAGCAGGTCACGACTCTTTCCAAAGGCAACAAGCCAACGAGGCAACCGGTATCCATTAAACTGACCCACGCCGTCATCTCGGCCCATCGCTAGCAACATGGTGACGTAACCTAGCAACCAGAAGAAACATCTGTAGGCAACAGAGACGGTTAACCAGCAACCAGTTAAACGTAGGTGCTTACGTACCCGTCCGATACATCGTCAACTCCTTCCCGATCAGGCTGTTGATGATGTTGGTGACGGCGACGGCGGCGTGGAGGCCGGCGTGGTACGCCAATTTTGGTTCTTTGACATCGGCGCAGTCACCCACAGCGTAGATGTTGGCGAAGCCCTCAACCTGCAGGTGATCGTTCACCTTCAGCGCTCCATTTTCTGCCAGACTGTCAGCTGCCAGCAGAAACATGTCACTGATCAATCAACGGCCCATCCCCTTTCAGTCTCTTCTAAACATTTAAGGTTAATATATAAGCATCTGTAAGCATCTTAGCTAGCGCGTCTGTATCGTGCACCGCAATACAGTTGTCAACCGGGGTAGAGGGGTGTTGTTAGGATATGTGAGAGAAGCGGAGTGTGCTCTACTCACACAAGGAGAGCTGTTGGTCAGGCTACTTCTTGTTGTGCTCTAAAATGGTTATTGAATCAAGTGTTTACTTATGCAAGTAAACACAAATGTTTAAAACTCCATTAAAATACACCAGAATGCAGGAAATGGCATCTACTTGATTCACCTGTGGGAGGACAACCAGACCCTCTCACCAGCGGATCCCTCCCCACATAAATGCTTCTAACACTAATGGCCACCACGTTGTTCAAGCCATCGTCAGTACTGGGAGCTGAAGCACCCCTAAAGGTCAGATTCTAGAACCGCCCATGTATACAATCGTGGGGAAAAACAAAGAAAGGCTGAAGTTTGGACTTTTGGAACACCTTGATTTTCTTTTTCAGCAGTTCTGTTGGACATTTGTGGCTGTGATCGTTGCTTTGTTGCATCATACGGTTTGGACCAAGCTTCAGATGTTGAACAGGCAACCTCACGTTAGACTCTAAAATCCTCTGGTCTACAGGAGTTCGTGGTCAACTCAACGACTAATGTGTCCAAAATGTGAGCTCTCCACTTCTGTGCGTCACAGTTGGTATGAGGCGTTTGTTCAAATACGGTGGGTTTCGTTTTCTCCAAAACGTGGTGCCGACCATCCAGGTTAGATTCACATCATTTCACAACACGGTAAAGATCAGATCAGTTTCATTATATCCTGCTTTATAACACACTCTGATTAAAAGAGGTGTACTTTATTTTTGTCGTGACTGTTTGTAGGCAACAGTATAATTTAAGATCAACAATCGGATATGACTTCAAGACAAGAGAAACCTTAAAGCGCAGTTCTATTCAAAGCAGACATAAAAGCTGTAAAGACATTTAACATGTTCGCCTAAAAGCGAACGGTGTCAAACGCTCAGTCTGGACAGAGCAGCAGGTGGGGAGTCTGACACCCGTCTGTGAGGAAAGCTCTGAACAATTACAGCTCAAGGCTTTCAGACATTTTGGAAACCCTTTCACAAATACCAATCGCAATTTGGCACAACACAATGAGATATTGACCAACAAGAGATACACATAGTTAAGGTCTGGTATTTGTTTGTTTCTAACTATTCCAACAAGCTGATCAGAACCAACTTCATTTTTGCAGTGTGAATGCTTATTGCTGAAAATCAGCTGAAATTAGCTAAAAAAAAAAACATGCTGAAACGTAGCTGAAATTAAGAACAAGTCTAAATTGGCAGAAGAAAGCAGAAAAAATAACACATTTTTGCTGGATTTGGTTTAAACAAGCAGAAATGAGCACAAAAATTAGCAAATTAGGTTAAAAAAGTTGAAATTAGCAAAAAGTTGCTGAAAAGTAGCTGAAAAGGCAAATGGAGAGAGCACAGTTGTGCCCAATTAGGCTGAAAGAAGCAGAAATTAGCACAAAATAGTGGAAATTATCTGAAAAAAGCAAAAATTTGCAAAAAAACCAGCTGAATAGTAGCTAAAAAAAACTGAAAGAAGCTTAAATTACCAGTAGGAATGGGAGAGAGCACATTTTTGCTGAATTAGGATGAAAAAAGTTTAAACGAGTGCCAAAAATGTAGATTTAGCTGAAAATGCTGAAATTACTATAGAAACAGCTAAATAGTAGCTGAAATAGCAGAAGTAAGCTGAAAGGAACATAAGCTGAGATTAGCAGAAAGAAGTTAGAAGAAGGTAAAAAATATTGCGGTTAGCAGAAAGAATCTGAAAGTAGCACAAAACAGCTGAAAAAAATGTTTAAATTTGCACAAGGAAGCTAAAAGAAGCTGAACCAGAACAAAATGTGAAAGGAGCAGCAAAAGGTTGTAAACGGATCTGAAAATTTGAAGGATGTAAAATGAGCTCAATTTTCTATGAGGGGAAAAAAAAAAAAAAATGCCAGAAAATGCTAAATATTTCAAAAAGCTAAAGTTGCACCAAAACCAAAAGTTATATCACCTTTCTACTAAAGATGCTGAAAAAACGTACGGAAGAAAAATGATCACAACAGAGTGAATGCTTCATGAGTTCACAGAACAAACCACTGCCCTCTGGTGGTCAGAGGGTGAAACTGCAGCTGTAAAGTTGGCTTCAAGCAGAGGGAGCCGCAGGTGTTCAGACTCACGGATGCTGGAGGCGTAGGCTGCAGAGTTGATCTTCAGTCCGGCGCAGCAGACGATCAGATCCGTGGTCAGCGTTTCTCCTTTATCCGTCTTCACCTCCGTGTTCTTCTGGGTCACGTTCAGCCGAAGCTCCGACAGGTTAGACACTTTCTGTCCTGAGACGCACACGCAGCAGAAGCAGTTTCATCAAACCCTGCCGGGACACACCTGTCCACAGGTGCAAACAGGTCTTCATACCCAGCAGCAGCTCCACTCCTTTCTCCAGCAGAACCTCTTTGGCCTGCTGTCTGACGCTGGGCAGCAGCTCCGTGTCAGCCAGCGCGATCCTGGAGTGGATCAGAACCACCTGGATAGAAGCAAACAAAAGTGAACAGAGTAGAGGATTACGGAGCTGCTGGTTCTCCCGAGTGGAGAAACGTGAGGGGAGCTTCTCTGCAGCATCAACCAGCAGCAGGGGGTCAAAGGTCACGGGTCTGTTTGTTGTCACCTTCTTGTCTGGATACTCCGTCTTGATCTCAGAAGCCATCTCCACACCGGTCGCACCGCCTCCGACGACCAACACCGAGTCTGCTGCCTGGAACTACACACACACACAGATTAATTTATTTCCTGGAGCCTAAGCTGCTTCGTGCCTCCACAGCAGGACTACCGCTCCGATCGTACCTGCGTGACCAAGTCCTGGTAGGTCTGGATGGAGGTCTGATACGACGCCTCCGTGTTGAACCTCCCGGGTAGCGGTCCGTCCGACCCAGTACACAGGATGAGGTGGGAGTACGAGATTTCCTGCAGTACCAAGAAGCAAACGCCACACATCAGCTGAAATGAGCCTTCACAAACCAGCAGCTTCAGTTTCCAGCAGGTGGAAGCAGAGCCGCTTTAATCAGCCAACGATCCAGTGCGGGTCTGTCCGTCCTCTGAACCAGGAAGGAAATGAAGTCTGCCCATTGTACTTCTTGGTTTTGTTCTTACTGGGAAGTTCATTTAAAGGACTGTCTGAAAACTCAGCAGCTATAGTGGGTAGAAAAAGTATCAACCCCCTCGAAACTTTTTCCAATTCGTTTCCTTTGACCTGGAATTTAAACAGATTTTCTTCTGTCGCTTATAAATAATGGAACGGCACAGAAAATTAAATTTTTTATGAAGTTAAGTTCCGACAAAGTTGGGAGGTTGTGCAAAAAAATGTAAATTAAAAAGCAGAATTCGGAGCTTTGCGAATCTCATAAACCCTCAATTTACTCACAGTGTAAACAAACATGTAGAAGCCATTTATAGTTTTCATTTTTGAATTTAGAATAATTTGTTTAATTCCTTTAGGATTACATTGCTACTGTAAGTTTTTTTTTTTCCTAGTATTTTACTTTATTTTTTAAGTATGTGAGAAGGTATAAGAGCAGCATGCAATGAGGAGGGACTATTTATGTATTTTTATTATTTTTAGCCAAAAAGAAGAAAAGTTAGGAAGAATTTGTTTGTTGTTTGCTGAAACAGATTAAAGCAACCATTAAAAAAATTATCATAATCCGGTTTAGACAATGAATTTCTGTGTTTGCCTGAGTTAAAACAACCTTTATGCCTTTTATTGACAAGTTTACACGAATATACCAATGTTTAAACTTCAAAACTGTACCTTTTTTTTTTTTTTTTTAAGCAAGATATTTTTTATTTAGTGGCTGCAACACATCTCAAAAAAGTTGGTACAGGAGCAACAAAAAGGTCATAAAGGCAAGTGGTACAAAAATAAATAAATAAAACAGCTGGAGAGTCTTTTATAACTAGAGAAATTGCATTTCCTGCGAAAACGCAGTGTGAAGGCTTATTGTCAGAAGAACTTGCTGAAAACTGCTGAAATTATGGTAGCTAAAAAAACATGCTGAAATGAAATTGCAAGCTTACATTTGCAGAAGAAAGCAGAAAGAATAAGTATTTGATGAATTTGATTTAAATAAGCAGAAATGAGCACAAAAATGAGGAAATCAGCTAAAAGAAAAGAAGCTGAAATTAGCTTAAAACAACATCTAAAAAGTAGCCAATAAGGCAGAAAGAAGCTTAACCTACGAGAATGAAGTGGAAAGAGCTAAAATGAGCTTTAAAAAAAAAAAAAAAAGTGGAATTACAGTAGTTGAAAAAGCATAAATTTGCATGAAACAGCTAAAAATAGCTGAAATAGCATAAATAAGCTGAAACTAGCTGAAAAAATGTGAAAGGGGTCTAACAAGCTGAAATTAGCAGAAAGAAGTGAATTAGGCTGAAAGTAGCAGAAATGACAAAGAAAAACTTGAATTTATCTGAAAACAGCTGAAATTAGCTAAAAAAAAAAAAACTGAAAAAAAAAAAGGTAGAACAAGCTTAAATTTGCAGAAGAAAGCAGAAAGAACACAAGTTTGCCCATTTAGGCCGAAAGAAGCAGAAATTGACACAAAAAGTAGAAATTATATGAAAAAAATCTGAAATTAGAACCAAACAGAACCGAGCTCAGTAAAGAAGCCAACTACAAAACAATGTGGGAGTTCTAACAGCTTTGTTAATAAAGGTTAATAAAGGTAGAATACTTCAACAGAATCAGACTTTTTAAAGAGCAATCTTTCATTGTTCAGTTCAAACGTTCCTAGTTTTTGTCACTGGATATTGCACCCAATAAATGTTGTTTTGGAAATTCTAAACCATTCACTTTTACTATAATACTCTTACTTTAAGTACATTTTAGATGAGAAATTTACTTTTGATACTCAAGTACATTAAATGTCAGATACTTTAAAGACTTTTACTTAAGTAATAATTTTAAAAGGAGACTAACTTTTACCAAAGTAATTTTATGGTAAGATACTTGTACTTTCACTGAAGTATCACTTTGAGGTACTTTATACAACAATGAAAAAAAATTAAACCACCACCCCGGTTTGCCACTCCATACGTGTTGTCCATCTAGTCCTCCATGTGACATTGAAGAAATGTGTCAAACATGACAATCCCATAACATATACAGGCTTCAGCATCTCAGGGCAAATCTTGTCTACCCCTGGCTCCCTGCCACCATGGAGCTTTTTGACTACCTTTCTGATATCTGCCATGGAATTGGACTCACCTTCCACTGAGTCCTCAGACACTGCCTCTTTAAAGATGGACATGGTGGATAGATTAAGGAGATCCTTGAAGTACTCCTTTCACTGCTCAACAATATCCCCAGTCCGTGTCAGCGGTTCCCCATCCAAACTAAGCACAGCTTGGGATGGGGCCCACTTTTCTTTTCCGAGTTGTTGAACTGTTTGCCAGAACCTTCTCAAGGACAATCAAACATCCTTTTCAATTGCCTTGATGATTTCCTCCCATACACAAGCTTTTGTATATGCAACCACCAAAGCCAAAGTACTGCTGGCTATCCCATACCTGCCAGGTACTTCAGGAGTCCTCCAGGACAGACAAGCCAAAAGGCCTCCTTCCACTTGACAATATCCATCATCCATGGTGTCCAGACCACCAGCGGGTCCTTCAGTTTCTACCAGGACAGGCACCAATGAACTGCAGGTCACACAGCTCATGAAAGCTGCATCTGCAATAGAATCTCTGAACATGGCCCTTTAGGATTTCATGTCCCAAAACTCCCTCAAGAAATGTGAAATACTCTCTGGGAGGTGCGAGTTGAAGATTACAAGGACAGGGGGCTCAATAAGATGTTTCCAGTTTACCCTCACTGTGTTTCTATTCATCAGGTTTGTCCAGCAGCCACCCCCACCACTGGAACCAATTTACCATCAGGTGACCAGTTGACAGCTCCTCCCCTCTCTTCACATAAGTATCCAAGGCATAGAGCCACAGGTCTGATGGCTCAATCACAAAATTGATCACTGACCTTTGGTCTAAGGTAGCCTGGTGCCCTTAAGG
The DNA here is from genome assembly GCF_014905685.2 of Nematolebias whitei. Taxonomy (NCBI): domain Eukaryota; kingdom Metazoa; phylum Chordata; class Actinopteri; order Cyprinodontiformes; family Rivulidae; genus Nematolebias; species Nematolebias whitei. The sequence continues at coordinate 11,866,553 of NC_056520.1, read as the reverse complement.
ACCACCCTATGCTTGAACGTGGTGCTCGTTATGGATGCCTCATGCTTAGCACAGAAGTACAACAACAGAACACCTTTTGGGATCAGATTGTGGGGAGGCCGTTCCACACCATTTCTGATAACTTTGTCATTGCCCAAGCCCCAGGAGTCAAGGCTTGACCACCAGGTACCACCCTCAGGCCTGGATCTGGGGAAGGGGACCTGGTTACCGTTTTTATTGCAAGGTTTCCTGATGCAACGGATGTTTGTCTATCAAGTATCCTGATGTGTGCTCTCAATAATCCAGGTAGAAAAATATATTTAAAAAAAAAAAGTTAAATTTGGTCCTCTAGACAGTCAAGAAAGCAAAAACATTTCGTCTTTCATCCGAAAGACTTCTTAAGTCTGAGGTGCTGTATTCTAAAGAAAAGGCAATTAAACCAGACCACGGATGAAGAAGGGAAATTTAATACATTGGTGTCGCATACAAAACTGTCTGTCGCCGGGCAGTTTATTGTGCGACACCGAGTGCGCATACGCAATCGTAAAAATTGGTTTTTGCGCGGACATGGATTGCGGACGTCCGCGTTCGAGTCCGCCTCGAGTACACACGGACTTTCGCGGAATGAAGTACGTCCAAGTATGTGGGAACCTTAAAGCCCGTTTGCCATAGGAGGCCCTACCAGGGGTCGACGCCTCAAACAACATAGCTACCAGGATCACGGGGGTCTCCAAGTTTAAACAAATGATATGTTTATTGTGTTCCATTTGTTCACAAAACTGGGTTCATAAGATTTGCAATGCAAATCTCATTTAAAAAATTTTTGTTAACTGCTTTTTGCTTTCGTTTACATTTTACACAACTTATTCGGAACTGGGATTGCATTAGAACAAAGACACTGTTGCAGAACCACGAAAGTCTGGGACTGCTTGGCTCGGCATAAAGCCTGGAAGCAGCAGGACACAATTTGTTGAGCCAAAACTAACATCTACATGGGATTCTGCAATCAAAATAATTAAAAAAAAACAAAACACTGGAATGCTCCTTTAATCAGTGGGACACTGCCTTTCATGTCTTTGTCCTTACCTTCCCTCCCTGCAGGATCACCATTTGTTTGTCGGTATCGACTCGCTCCACTCGGCCCTGGACAAAACTGTGTCCAAACGTCTCGGCGTAAGGGATGAAGGTCCTCTTAGCAAAACCTGCGGATCAGACAGATCAGGTCAGACAGTGTGAGCTCTTGATGACACGCTCAGTGTTTCCCCTAGAACACCTCCGTTGGCGGGGCGCTCGTGGTATTTAGTCACGACTTTGTTGCCCGCCTGCTAGCTTAGCCCTACATTGCTGCTGGGTTTTATCGACGATGAGGGAGTGGGGGAACGGGACGGAGTCACGTGTGTGATGCTCACCCGTTAAGCGGAGCGGTAAGTCAGTAGCATTTTTGCTAGCACATTTGTGTTGCACCCCGAACAACATCAATACCGACAGTTGTCGGGGTGGTGCTTCAGTTGACAGGGCGCTCGGTTCCGTTGACGGGGCGCCCCCTCCTTGTATAACAGCAGGGGAAAAACTCGTCTTAAGCGCAGAGGTGACAGAGCCTTCTCTGTAGCAGGACCAAGACTTTGGAACGAGTTACCTCTGCTTGTCAGACAGGCCCCCTCCCTCTCGGTTTTCAAGTCCCGTTTAAAAACTCACTACTATTCAGTAGCTTTCAACACAAGATGATCTGTGTTTTGATCCTGTACGCTCCACACTGGTTTGTCGTAATTATCTGAATCGTTTTTTTGTCAATATTCTGATTTACCTCATTTTGTATTTTGCTTTGTGTGTTACCTGTTGTTTTGTCTGTACAGCACTTTGGTTGGCCTTGTCGCTGTTTTAAGTGCTTTATAAATAAAGTGGTATGGTATGGTTTGGGAAACACTGCACACTCATTGTGGTAAAGTTCATAGCCATCAACACACCGAATTTTAGCTACATCTGCAAAATGGATTGAATTATTGTCATTTTTGTGTATGCAAAGTTCAATTAGCTGTGGTGGCCATCTTTTATTGGAGTCAATCAGCTGGAGGTGTGCAGGCGATTAAAACCCATTCATTGTTTATGAGATATTTTACTAACAGTCAGTAAAATGAACAAACACACACACACAAAGGCAATAACAATATCAGCCCGCCCTCATGGCAGCAGGTGATAAAATATTGATGAGTGAAAGGCTTGTACCTGGAAGCAGAGCCGCTCTGAGCGCCGCCACATTGTGATGAAACGCATCTCTCATGTCGATCAGCGTGAAATCGATTCCTTGAGATTTCAGCTGGTGGGCCGCAGCGATGCCTCCGAAGCCTCCACCCACTATCACCACATGGACGCCCTCTGGGATAGACACTCGACCCCCCATCTGTAAACGCCCCCACAGACTTAATTTACAAGAACAAAAGCCGTACATTAGCCTTTAGCTGCATCCTGTTATTATTCTGACCATATTTGTATTTTTAGATTAACTTAAATGCATTTTTAACTACATCTTGTTCTATTTTTTTTTAAACTATCCAGAAGTATCTTCAATTTTTTAAATGACTTCCTTCTTGTTAAATCCCAAAGTAGTTTATGAAACACTAAGAGGGGGGTCAACTTAATTAAAAAAAAAAAAAAGATTGGTTATGACAGATTATATTAACTCCGTAATTGTTGCAAATAAAAGAGCAATGAATAGGAGTCGTCGTTGAAAATAATGAAAACGTTACTGTAATTGTGGAGACCGCTTGTGTCGTCAATTTGCACATCATTGATTTTAAGTTAAATTCAAACCCAGTTGTGTTTCGTTTATGTTAGCTCGTGCAAAAACAGCCAAGGTGACTGAATAAAGGCCATCAGTGGTGACTTCTATGGGAGATGAGAACAAGAAATAGGACAATTTTGGTGCATCAATATGCATTTGTACTCAGAATTGTTGAGCAAAATATACAGATAGAAAGGCTTTGTTTACATTGAGTGCATACCTGCATTTTAGAGTTGCATGACGATTTTATGTGGTGGGAAAGATACTGTAAATTCTATAACTGCATCATTTCATCAAGTTCAGGATAAATTTTCTAGTTTGAGTTTTTATAGTTATCACCGAGTCACAAAAACAAACATCTGTGACAAAGAACAAGCATCAAATCAGCTAAAAAAGGACGGTTACTGAAAGCCAAGGGCTCCGAGTCTGGACATCCAGCAGTTATTGTCATCAAGTAAGTTTGTTTTATGGTTTAAAATATGGTTTTATTAAAAAAAATAAACACATTGGTGGACCGAACTGAGCTCACCCGTGGGCCTGATTTGGCCCCCGGGCCACCAGTTGAATACAGGTGGACATTTAAGTCACAGTCCATCTTTGCAGGAACAGAAATATTTTACAGACTTTATGAAAGAAACAATCTATTCTGAGATGAAGTAGAAAAAAAAAAAAAAAGGATTTTATTTTTTTGTCTAAGCTGCTAGTTTGAATAAACTGTTTCATCGTTATTGTAGAACCCAGTAAATCCTGTTTCCCTGCAAGTGGTGGAAAAAAAAAACAACACTTCTCTGCATGTTCTGTTCCCAGAAGAACCGAACCCGCCCATAAACAGGACCCCTTTCATTCCACGACACCTTATGTAATAATTAAAAAAAAACTTATATAATAGTTTTAGAAAGAAGACGCCGGTTCTGCTGCCACTTCCGGTTCAGCGCCAACAAGCTGACGTCACACAGATTAAACAGTTCGTGTTCTCACCTGTTCCTGGCTCGAACCTCCGACAATCTACCGATTTACAGCTGACACCTTTTCTACTTCTGAACCGCAGCCTGAGGGTTTTTTTTTTATCTACTCAGGTTCCCCGGCCTCTTATTACGTCACCAAGTCTTCACCAATCACAGCTCAGCTCGAGGAAAAAGAAGGCGGGGCTGTCTTGCTGCCTTCAGGTACTGTCGGAAACTTGGAAACTTAGTCCCTGACTCAGCATTCACACTATTGTTTGCCTGTTTATTGATTTTTTCCCCGAGTTTCTTAGCAATTTAACTAATTCTGCATACTCTGTGCTATTTTAGCCATTCATATCAGAGCGTTCAAGATCATTCTAGGGTTTGATGCTGCGATGATGTGTTCGTACTTTTACGCTAATGGTGACGTGTTAAATTATTCTGTGCGAAGTATAAATTCTGTCCCCCTAAAGTTGATTTTACCAGATTGCTACCAAAACAATTTATTAATCAGATTCAAAATAGCATATCATCCTATAACCCCACAATTACCCACTCTATCTATTAATGGAATATAATTTACTGACAAAAAAAAAAAATCAACAACCACACAATTAGAAGCTGCCTAAATGAAACTTTATTCCCTGGGAAAATAAATAAAAATAACATACTTTTCAAATTTGAAAAAAAAAAAAAAAAAGCAATAGAAATGTTAAGAACTATATTTATAACTCCCCATACAACCAAAGGCTAAAGAAACACACTTTAAAATTTTAAATGCAGTTTACCCCTCCAAAGAGCTACTAAGAAATCGTTTTAATATTGATGACAATAAATGCTCATTTCGTGAAAAGGCTACAGAAACAATAGGCCATATCTTCTATGAATGCAACAAAACCAAAATATTTTGGAATCACGTAGAAAGATGGATCACACTGAAAATTACACTTCCTGAATCTATTTGCAGAGATATGGTAACATACTATTGAAAAACAAAAAAATGGAACTTGGTTGTAATCTGATATTTTGTCTGGCAAAATTCTTTATTCATAAACAGAGAGTGCTAAGATCATCCCCAGTTCTTAAAGTTTTTTTTTTTTTTAATCTGAATTCCAATTATATTTTAATCTCTGAACTATATTGAAACATATGAAGACCTGTATGAAATGTTAATGGAATTGCCCACGAATGCATGTTAATCTTAATCCTAAAATATATATATACCCCCCTTGTTGTAGTTTATCGTTTTTCTTTTCTTTTTTCTTTTACATTAATCTTTAATCAGTTTTTCTTTGAAGTTCCTATATCTAAATCTGCCTCCACTATGCACTTTTTAGATTTACACTATTGTGAATTGCCATACTTGTTTGTACTTGTTTTTGATAAATAAAGTTTTCTTTAAAAATAAAAATAAAAAGCGTTCGTACGTTTCAAAAAATTTTAACTTTATTGACAAATAGCAATAATAACTTTGTAATTTCGTTATAAAATTCATACAAATTTCTACAGTGCCTTCAAAATTATTTTTGTCTTCGAGATCTATTTCAGCGTATTGGCTCTTTATTCAATTCAATTCAGTTTATTTATATAACGCCGAGTCACAATGGGCACTGAACAGAAACATTCATATATAAAAATAATAATTTAACATTATTTATCTGAGGAGCAGACTGCTTTGTGTTTAACTCCATCGCAGAACTTTCATTTTGAGCAAACATGAAGGCGACAGTGGAAAGGAAAAACTCCCTCATGAGGAAGATTAGCTTTTAATTAGCCATATGCTAATTTTAGCCGTCAGACTTTTTTCAGTTTTGGCTTTTAACTGACCATGTGCTACTTTTAGTTAGCCTTTTTTCTACAAAGTACTTTTAGCTTGTAACTAGGCCTAAGTGCTGTATTTTTTTTTACAAGCTATAAGCTACTTTTACTTTTAGCTAGCCTTTTTTGTACTTTTCGATATTAGCTTGCTTTTTTGTGTAATTTGAGCTTTTAACTAGCCATGTGATACTTTTAACTATTTGTTAGCCTTTTTCTACTTTTAGCGTTTAACTAGCCTTTTGCTATTTTTAACTTCTAGCTAGCTCTTTCGTTCTTTTAACTATCCTTTTAATACTTTTAGCTTTTTATAAACCTTTTGCTGCGTTTAGTTGTCAAATTACCACATTTGGATTATAGCTAGTCTTTTACTGGTTTAAGATTGTAGCTATTGTTTTACCACTTTTTGTGTGCGTTTTGCCACGTTTAGCTTTTAGCTAGTGTTTTTACTTTTTAACTTTATTATCACAATTTCAACTTCTTCAGCAAATTGCATCAACCACTCAATACACTGCTTTTTTTTCTCCATGAAATACAATTTCTCTACAACTTTAGCGTACATGCTTCAAAATATAAAAAAAAATAGCTGTAGTTTATTTTACTTTATAGTTGATTCTTTTTCAGTTTTTTTGTTTATTTTTCATACAGGTTCTGACCCTGCAGCAAAAATTCTTCCTTGCGAGCTGTTCATTGATTTGCTTACTTATTTATTTGCTGATTAACAAACACCTTTATTTAAATCTTTATAAAGGTTAACAGGATCCCAACAGCTGAAGTGAAATCGGTTCCGTCTCAGAGGACATTTTGTCAACATCTATTTGATTGATCACATCAGGTTTCTAATCGCCTGCTGACTTCCCATGACTCAGCATTATTTCTTTCCTCGTCATTGTTATACAGTGATGAGGAAGAAAAAAAAATACCGCCCTCTTTCAGTTCTAGGGTTTCAGCAAACCTGGTGCTGTGCATTATGGGTAAATATCTCTACTTTGGTCTTATGTGTCCACAATGCTCCAGATGTCTTGTGGTTTCGTCATGAAGCTTTACAAAGTTGTGTCGCCAAATTTTTGTTTAGATAGAAGAGTTCTCCCACAATCCTTTAAACAGGCCATGCTTGTGTTTGTTTTGTTTCTTATTAGTCCTGCCATGAACTTTAACCTTTAACCTTTAACCTGCTACCTGAGGCCCGTAGAGTCTGAGGTGGGTTAAGAAATGATGGCATTGCGTAATCTGTTGTGTTTCTGTAAAGTTGAGGTCAGATTTAAATCATTTTAGAACCTCTGAAAGACCAGATCATTTTATGTTAGGTACAGTACATTAAGCACTGAAACTGACACGGTGGGCTTTTTTGTCCCCCTTAACTGTAAAGCTGTTGTGAAACTGTCGCCGTTATAGACATGTTTCAGCTGTTGTTTTAATACCATGCTGCCTCTGTAGTATGTCTTCACTAGGTATAAACCCCCCTATTATTGCTTTACAGGTGACATTTAAATGAACTTCCCTCTAAAAACAAATAAAAAGATGGCAATACAACTCTACAAAAACTGTCCAAAGAACCTAACAAGGTTGAGTCTGGTCGTCTAGACGGATTCTTCTTTGTGGAAATGTTTCATCTTTTATCCAAAAGACTTCTTCAGTCTGAGGAGATACAACAAACTCAGTTTTATAAATAGCACCTTCTCATTGTGGATCAACCAGTTTGCTGGTGACAGCCAAAACTAGCTGTTCATGTGATCAAGGCGGACCATCAGTCTAACAATTGATCGTTAGCGCCCTGACGGCCGCTTGCTATTTACAGAGGGCTGACTGATACTAGCAATAATAGCATTATAAGAGGGGGACAGTTGAACAAGGATGCCTCCGCCCCTGTTTAACAATAAACACGATATCTTCACAAAGATGGCTTCCTTTCTTCCTCTTTCAAACCAGCATTCCTCTCTATCAAAGATGAGCACATCTTCATCCCTGAAATAGTGACTGCTGTAGACCGCAGAGTCCTGGCCTGATGATGTTGCTCTTCTGTGCTGGGCCATCCTTTTGGCCAGCGGTTGTTTAGATTCCCCGATCTATAACTGACCACAGTCCTACTGGACAGCATACGCAATATTACTCTGTGCCAGGGGACAGGATCTTTGGCATGAACCAGTCTTTGCCATGATGTATTTTGGAGTTTGAAAGCTACTGAGATGTCATGTTAGTGGACGTTAGTTTGGGAATGGAACTGAATTTCTAGACAGTTCTTTAAGTCTAAACAAACTGATAAATTCTGATGTTATAAGTAGTTTCTTTCATCTTGTAAAGGTTAATCTGTATCTTCCTCAAAGTAAATATTAATGATCAATCCATGCTTTCATAACATCTCGCTTTGACTACCGGCACTACAATGCCTCCCATTATGAATCAGGCATCTCAGCTCACCTACTGACCAGTATTGTCCTGCATGATCTGATCACATCACCCAAGAACCGGCCTTTCTGCACCGGCCTCTTTTTATTTTCTGGATCCCGTTTAAGATTTTATTACTGACTTTCAAAATCTCCAAGAAAATGCTTCCCAGTCAGTACATGAGCGGTTTGTAGCACCGTCATGTTCCAGTCAGAGAACTGAGGTCATCAGCTCAACTATCTCAAACGACTTTAAACTGATAAAAGTAATACAAAGAAAAGAAATGACTTGGGTTTGTAACACACTGAACATGGACCACATGCAGCTAAGGATAGAGTTGTCTAGAGAGTTTAGAAAGAAAACTTCTGAGCATCAGATTAAAGGTAAAGGCTATACGACCATTTCCAAGCAGCTTGATGTTCCACTGACTACAGTGCACTACGAAGACCACTGAAGAAACTGATAATACAAATGGTATTGAAAGAGCCCAGAACAATGTCCAAAAAGATCCAAGGTAAACTCTTGGGTCAAGGGTCGTCATTGTCAGATCGGACCACCAGTCTATTTAAATTAAAGTGGACTTAATGGAAGGTGACTAATGAGGACACCAGATCATAAGCAATGACGCTGGAATTTTCCAAAATGTATATTGAGAAGCCACAATGTTTCTGGGAGAATGTCCATTGGACAGATGAGGCAAAACTGTAGCTTTCTGTCAACAAGTCCATCAGCTCCATGTTCACAGAGCCAAAAATGAACCAAAAGAATGAACCCTGTACCTACAGCGATACGTGGAGGACGCTCAGTTCTTCAGATTTGCTGCATCTGACAAAGGGTGTATTAAATCTGTGCAGGCTACAATGAAATCTCAAGACTATCAAGGCATCCTGCGGTAAAATGTATTGCCCAGTGTCAGAAAGCTTGGTCACAGTCACAGGCCATGGGTCCCTCAACAGGCTAATGACCCAAAACTCACAGCTAAAAATGCCAAGAATGGTTTAGAACAAGAACTGGGACTATCCTGAAGTGGCCTTTTGTATGTTCTAAACCCTGTTGAACATCTGTAGATGGAGCTGAAACATCTGGAGAACGAACCCTTCACACATCAGAATCAGAAGAAGAATCAGAATCAAATATTAATGACTTATGTCAAGGGAATGTAGTAATCACTCTTCATGTGACCGGTCAGTAAAGGGACAGCAAGGGATAATTCTATTATCCTCAAGGTGACTGATATGATTACAGTGACGTCTTTCTTACGAGAGTCCTTGAGAGCTGTCGTTGAGCTCCAAGACTTCCTACCACTTCTGACAGCAGCTGGGTTCTGATAAGGTTAGACAGGGCAAGGAGGGACTGGACGTCAGACCAAGTCAGAACCTCAGACAGGTGAAAGCACTGATAAGTGTGTACTTGTAAATGCATGGATCTTCTGTGATTGCTGGCTTTTTTCCAAAGCTTTGTAAATAAACACGATGAAACTTACACTTGGTTATTTTGGGAATCACTTTTTCCCCACGACACTGATTTGTATGGTCAGCAGTTGACAGCAAGGAGCTGTCAGAAAATGTGCTCTTCCAACAATTTTTGTTTTAATTTGATCATGAGACTCTCACTGTCCAGATGTGGCGTAAAGCTGGATTTACCTGGGAGAAGTACAATTTTATATTACCACAATAACACTGTCAAGATTGTGAGTCTTTGCGTCAAGCAGAAGGGGTTCAGGCATCTTGGGTCTTGTTCGGAAGGGATGGCGACGTATGCAGAAGACAGATCAACGGATACAGACCTCTTCCACAACAATAAGGGTGTTGCTCCAGCCTGTCCCGTGAAAGAGCTGATATGAAAGGCAAACGCTTTTGATTCACTGGTCCATCCACATTCCAACCACCATGAGATTTGAATCTTGACCCAAAGAACAAGATCCCAGACAGCGGTTGATACTGGCTGGAACACCCTCAGCTCACCAGTGTCTTTACCCTTTTGTTTTATAGACTTTTAAAAGTTATGTCAAATGCGTTCTTCGGTATTTGGTTAAATATTTTAATGTTGTCACACACAGAGATCATCCACCATGATCTTTTATTTTGTTACTGGAAATTATTATTTTTTTTTTACATTTATTATAAAATGAGGACTTAAATTTGTCATTTTGCCTGAATCACTGTGCAAGAATGTGAAATAAGATCATATGAAAAGAATTTAAAACTCATTTCTAAAATATTTTGGACACAAAGTGCAAGATCAATTTTTAATCATTATGGCTTATTTTTATTATCTCAGATGTATTATTATTAGTAGTAGTCATATTAGTATTATTAATAACCTTTATTTTTACCAAGCAAATCCTTTTGAGATCACAGATCTCTTATGCACAGGAGGCCCGGGCCTGAAGCCTAACTTGCATGTTATTGGAGTGTGGGAGGAACCGGAGCAAACCCACACATGCGCAGTGAGATCACGCAAACTTCACATTGAAAGACCATAGGTCCAAACAAGGGATTAAACCTAGGACCTATTTATTGTGAGGCAGCGGTGCTAACTAAGCCGTCATGCTGCACCTTTCAGTATATTTTGGGTTGGTGCCAGATTCCACCCATCCCTCACCTTTACAGGAAGGATTTGGTCTATGGGTCGCCATTGGACAGTCACCATTTTAACATGTCACATCTTGCCTTGGCTTTCCAAGGCTGTTTATCCATGTCATTCTATGTATATATCACCACAAAACATAAGAAAAGCCAATTCCATTATCTTTCAGTTTTTGTGGAAAAATGAGACTCATTATGATAAAAGGTCCCAACTAGTTAAAAAATATGGGAATGGTGGTATTAATGCACTAGACTTTGAAGCAATGGTTGGTACATTTAGGACTAAATGGTTAAACAACTTTTTTACAGCAACAAAATTCAATGTGGTTTCATACCCCTGCCTCCATTTTCAAGCAGCTGGGAGGAATTGACTTCTTTGCAAAGTGTGACTTTGAAGTGGCGAAGATTCCAGTTAAACTATCAAACTTCCACAAACAAGTTCTTCAGTTCTGGAAAATGATATTTCACCATAATTTCTCACCTCGTGGATCAACTTTGTGGAATAATAGAGCAATCACAGTGGGCATAAAGTCAATATTTAGAAAAGACTGGTATGAAAAAGGGCATCGTTTTTGTAAAAGATATCTTGGATTGTAATTTCTCATCTTTTGTTAAAAAATATAATCTTAGCAGCTGTCATAACGATTTTATGACGGTATGTAAAGCAATCCCTTTAGCCTTGATTCAGTTAATTAAAAATATCATTATGTATTCAAAGGTGACCGTTTCGACGTTAAAACTAAATGACTGTAATTTAGTTGACCTCAAATGTAATAAGATTATCAATGAATGCATGCGACAAAGGATTTACTATGATTATAGCAAAGATTCATTCCAAAAACCTCCTAATATAAATCATAAAACCATAATGACTTCTGCTTATTTGAAATTTGTCAAATGGCCTATATCTCCTAAAGTGAAAGAAAACCATTTTAAAATAATAAATAAGATCTATCCAGTAGCCATGCTTCTGCACAGGAGATTTAAATTTGAGGTGGATTTGTGTGCCTTTTGTAAATCTTGAAGATGAATCCCTTGAACATTTGTTTTTTTCATGTCAATACTCACAAAGGTTCTGGACTGACATTACAAACTGGATTAATCTAAAACTTAACATTCCACCCTTTGATGCTGATGCCATTTTATTTTATATGGATAATTTAAGCTCAGCTTACTCTGATGCCATGAATATAGTCATCCTTATAGCAAAGCATCACATTCATGGGGGGATAATAAGCCCGTGTTTTATGAACAAATTCAAGTCGTACTATTCTTCATTAAGTAGATTAAAAAACTGGAAAACTGCTAGAACCATCTCACAACAGATATCTAAAAACTTGTTTTAAGTTTCTCATATTGTCTTGCTCCATTGGACGGTGTACCCTGGAGACCATCACCAAATAAGAGACCAAACAAGGGCGGCTGTGGCTGAGTGGTTAGGGCAGTCGTCCTCCAATGCAAGAGTTGGTTTCGAATCCACCAGCAGTCACATGCTGAAGTGTCCCTGGGCAAGACACCAAAACCCTCATTGCCGCTGATGTGTGTCCCATCTGTGGATGAATGTGATCTAAAGCACCGATTAGTCTCTTTAGAATGATTTGATCAATTAGCTTCGTAGATCTCTAGTAGAGTGCTGTACGAATGGGTAAATGAGGACACAGATTGTAGTGTAAAGTGCTTTGAGTGTCTTGATCAGATAGAAAGGCGCTTTATAAGTACAGTCCATTTGATGGGGGAACCAAGAAGACAACAAAGGGGGCGACAGGAAATCCAAAACGGTGGAAAGACACCAGGAGTTCCAGGTTTACTTTGAGGTACAGCTGTCATTTCTAACCCGAACCCGGAGCCCGACCCTAATCCAGGTCCATAATAATGTGCTTAATGTGCGGACTGGGCTGGTGTCGGGCTTTTGATTGTGTCAGCGGACACACGTGGCTGACGATCCAGTTATATGGCAATATGGCTTTCCATACAATCACCAGCCACACGCGGTCATTTGACCGCATGCTGACCGGCCTTGAAAGAGGTAAAAAAAAGAAAGAAAGAAGTTCAGTTAAGGTTCAGATGCAGCACTCAGCGGACGTGCGCGGCCGCCCACCCAAACAGGCGAGATCCCAAAATTTCCAACATGTCAGAGCAGGGTCCGTGTAGGAATAATGCAGAATGCAGGCAGAAGCAGGGATTTAATGTGCTTTGATGGCCATGAAAGGACAAACACCACCTCAGCTCCGATCTTCTGCCCGCTCAGCTGCGCGCGTCTGCCGACCGTTAATAATAAGCAATCAAAGTTTAATTAAAATGTTGTTTTTTTTGTTCAACTTGTAATTATTGTAACTTGTAATTGGAAATGATTGCTTCGGGCTGGGGCCGGTTCGGTTAGGATTTTTAGGGCTCGAATGCAACTCTACTCCGAGGTACTGAGAAGGTGTACAGGTACGTTAGCAAGTAGCTTTTAGAAAAGTACTGATTGAGACTGTGAGTTGTCACTGGGGGATAATTAATGTTCTGATGATGAATAGTGGCTCAGCTCAGCCTTAAATACTCCTGCCATCATTATCATCACGGAAAAGAGCTGCGTAAGTGCTGCCGGGTGAGACAGCTCTGTCCAGTTGCAGGAAAAGCTCTAACCCTAACCAGTTCAGATTCAAGAGAGAAAAGATTTGCACCATTTCCATTTTTATTTTCTTCCAAACCTTCAACATCGGGCAGTCCCAAAAGTTTTCCACTGAGCTGTAACCTCTCCAGTAGAGGGGGCTACGGCTGCTTTTTACCAATGGTATTTTAAATAGTGGGTAATACCTGCTATTAGGGGACAGGGTGTCCAAGCTTTTTCCTCAGTTAGAGTATGCATTTTTGTTACTAACTTTTGTTTAATCAGTAAAATAATGTGATTTTTTTGTTGTTGTTGTTTATCTGCAAATAAACCCTTTTCTTTTCCAGAGATAACAAAAGCAAAATGATACAATCAAGATATGAAAAATTCTCTATCAAAGAGGCGTCCTAAATTTTTACATGACTGTAAATCTTAGTTGTGAGGGCAGCAGTTATGCAAAGACAGAAAACACAGACAAATTATTTGCTCTGAATTTATGACGATGACAAAAACAATTTTATTTCTCTTTTCTCCACCCAAAACAATGAACACTGAACTCTACACAACAAAATGGAAAATAAAGGAACCTTCTACTGGCATCTAGTGGTGACATTTGCTCTTCACAACACTTCATTTCTACTTTTTCTAAAGCTGTAGTCCTCAAATGTCCTTTTTAATTTATATTTTAAAAAAAAGAGTCCATTTGCAACTTAAATTTATACAACATTCTAAAAGGTTAGAATGGAAAATCAAATCAGGCTGGCATTTTCTTTGTACCACACTTCTTGTCCTGAGCATGTAGCTGTTACATAAAAAATTTTTTTGCATTTAAGTACATATCAGAGTCTGTTACACAAAGAAGTTACTTAAAAATAATTTAATTTAGGAAAATGTGTAATATCCTCAAAGGCTTCAGGGGGATCAGTTATTACGGAAAGCTATTGCTGCCACCTCAAGAAAACTAAAATAGAGCCGTTCTGCATTACAATGCATACATTTTATTGTTTGAATGGCATCGTTTTCACATGTTAATATCATATTTATGTTCATGCAATATAAATTCCCAATTATAACAAAATGTTTTTGATATTTTACAATAAACATAACATGAATTTACTTTGTGTGCAAACAATAGGTTATGTTAAAAATCACACTGTGACAGGGTGACGTGAGTGTTGTAATATTGTGGGAAAAAAATTTAACAGTATTGTTGTATGAAAATGATAATTTGGACAGTATACTTTACACCTTAATATAATGTGAAATAATTTTGTTTTGTTTGATAGGGTGGCAGCAACATGATTTTGTACTAGTTAGCATTTTAAAGTGTGATTTTTCTAATATACTGCCTTACTATATTGCATATGTCACTTTACCTTTATATCAATGACTTCATACATTCACTTCATATGTTGCTTTGTCACTTTACTTCAAATGTCAATGTCAGGACCTTCATACTTATAGACATACTTTTTATATTTATACTGCTATACTTACAATTTAGGATAGTATCATACTTTTATTATTTCCTTTTATGCTAATGTTTATTAAATGTTTAGTGTTTAATGGTTATTGTTGCACCAGGGTGTCTTGAGAGTAATGGCATTTCAATCCTGTGTATGTCCTGTACATATTGCAGTTTTGACAATAAAGTTGACTTTGACATTTTCTATAGTGGGGTTTTATGAAAATGTAATGGATATTTCACTTGTGACTAAATTAAAAAAAAAATATTATTGCCACCATCAGTTTCACATTACCGTGGTATTTATTTATGCGAATTTGTTTTTGCCAAGCTTGACTAGCATTAGCAGTTAGATGCAGAATTTCTTTTGCATCCAGGGGTCAGCCCTGGCAGAAATTTTATAATATTCCTGCCACATTAACCATGCGATATGACACGGATGACGACGAAAAAGTTGAAATAACAGCGCTCACATTAACTGTTACGAAACTTTGTTTATGGTTTCTTGACATGAGGACAGCATCTGTTCAGTTCCAGGGAATTATTAATCCTAACATACCAATAAAGAAACTAAATTTGCCATTTTAAAACTTTATTACAAAATTAAACAAAATCAAAATACAAATCAAAAAACAATAAGGATTAACAAACAACTGGCACAAAATTATATTAACACTTAAAATACAAAAAAACTGATTTAAACATTTATATTAATTTCATTTAATAAGATAATACTCTAAAGCCAGAATTTACAATTTAAATATTATAAACAAGACTGATAAGTTTAAGGCAAAAGGAATTTTGAACAGAATGTTTGTAATACATTATGCTTAGAATTAAATGCACCAAGATTTTTGGCAATGTAAGCTATTTTAATAACTATTTCACTTTAGAATTTAGTTTAGGAGGTTAATCATTCTGCCGGACTGTCGGAATAATCAGGAAGTATCGGACTGGAAGCAGATTGTTTTATTGACTTGCAGCTTAATGGTTTAAAACCAGATCCAAATTGTCCTTCTGTTATCACCAGGTTGGTGGTCCCTTACCAGCTGTCACTCCATCTTTTATGACGCTTTGCCACTGTCTCAACTCTCATCGGTTCTGCACCCCACCGCACCAGTTAAGGGCCTCCCCACGTCCAGTACCCACTAGAGGATGACACAGGAGTGGATTTTCACTTCTGTCCTGGTCCCAGAGAAAAAATCCTGTCCTGTCCCACTCCTGTTTTTTTTATTTTTTTTATCTTAATTTAATTTTTAGGAAATAGATTTGATTTGATTTAATCTTCTACCCATTCCTGTTTAAATTACTTTGTGTTGTGCAGTTTTATTTCAAAAGATATGGCAACAGGAACAGTTCATCTGTGGTGAAATAGACATTTATTGCCTTAATCCGAACAAAAACCTTCACTAAATGTCATAAAACAAATAATACATGGCCTGTAGTCCATATAATTTTTCTATGGAGGATCAGCTGCTGAGTCCCTGTTTCTAGCTCTTTTGAAGGTCAGTTACAGTAAAAACAAAAAGTGAAAGTAAAGGCTTACTGAAAGAAAACTACATAATAGCTGCGCAGTTGTTTTTGTTTGTTTGTTTCATTTTCATTTTTGGTTAATGGTCGGTTCCCGCTCCTGTCTGCTCCCGTTAACTTTCAGTCACGTCCCGGTCACGTGAGTTATAGTGAGGTTGACTCCGGTCCTGCCAGAATCCGGACGGAATCACGTGACCCGCGGTACTCCCGAAAAAATGTCATCCTCTAGTACCCACCCCCACTAAGCCTGGTTTATGGGACCACCTTGTTCGTGATTTCAAGCGAACTGCTCCGAGGCAACGGTTTTGACGTAAGCAGACAGCAGCCGTTGATTGGCCAGCGTAGCTACCTCACCGGATGACCCACCCAGCAAAACTGCAAACTACATCTGAACCTCCACTTCCTCTACGACCATGTTGACGGACGGCGCCACTAGAAATGAGTGTATTTACCAAGAGATATTGGAGACGATGGTGCAACATGGCTACACCCAGACTTATAAGCAGTGCCGGGATAAGCTAAAGAAATTGCAGACTGATTATAGAGCAATTCAGGATTACAATGGGCGGAGTGGCTTGAACACAATGACCTGTTACTACACCGCCTGCTTTGCATTGACAATCCCACCCACAGAGCTGGGAAACAAGTCACAGTGGCAAATCACCTATACCTGAGAAGAACCGATAAGAGCCGAGTAGAGTCGCACTTATCAATGGCAAAGTGGCTTCAGAAGCTAATTAGACCTCCACACACCCACAGCAAGAAGGCAGGTTAAGGCTCAGGACCCTCTTTAAGTACAGTAGTCAGTGTTTTGTCCAAGGTAACCATAGTTAAAGTAACTGTCCAGATGAGCTGACTGAACATTGTTGGATTTGTACCTGGATTACTGAGCATGAACTTTGGTGTTTTGAACCATTTTTGGCATGGCTGCCTTAGAGGAATTGATGGGGGAAAGGGTGAGCCCCAGAAACCATCTTATTACCATGAAACTCCCCCCCCC
>NC_056520.1:11841522-11849375 GCF_014905685.2 Nematolebias whitei | reverse complement strand
ATATATATATAGTATAGTCCATATATCCTTCACCACTTGTTACTGAGGTTGAGCAGAGCAGCTAACGTGTACACACTGTACAGCTTCTAGCTACACTACTGACTTCTATAATGAATTATGACATCAAAATGAAGGAGGCGCCCACGTGTGGTGTTAAAAAGGTACTACAACCTGCATACTGACTGGAGGAGGGGGCGTGACCAATAGACCATCTTAGCACCAACATAACTGGTTTGCTCCAGTTTGGAGTAAGCTGTTGGGGGAAGAATTAGTTTTGTGTCGTGCGTTTCCTTGACTGATGAAGCCTTCTGGATCGAAGGCGAAACGTTTCAGCACACAAAAATAAACTGTCCAGATGACCTGACTGAAAATTGTTGGATACATACTGACTGTTACAATAGTTAAAGTAATGTCTTCAAATGTGTCAGTAAGAAGGCAGCTGGGGGGTTAGAGTTAGTCAGAGAGCAGCACACAACCTTTATATCTTAAAAATACAATTTTTTTTTCCAACTTTAAGTTTCTCTTTTGCCGTCTCTCGTCTGCTGGGCTTGCAAAAGCAACTCTTGGCAAAAATATTCTTCTACTTAGGTTGGCAAAAATTAACGAGACGCAAGACCAGAGGCGACATCAGAGGAAATTTACCAAAAACTGACAGATAACTCGAGACAAACCGAGCTACAGACAAAGGTTTTGACTTTAGTTTGTTATCAAAGCAAAGTTTAAGTTGGGAACAGCCGGCGCTGTAATAACCTCGAGGTATGTACAAACGGGAACAACTCACTCTGTTCAAAGTTCTGTTACCAACCAGTAAAAGCATTTTTTTTTTAAAACCATTTCACCGATTTTCCTCTGACAGATGACTTTGGGTCAGAGGTCATGAAGAGAGAGGGGTCCCTTCACGCTACAAGTGCGCAAGCTGCTTGTGCGGATTGCGTACATAGTTCGTCAGACACGTGAGCAGCTGGGGTTCTGGTTAAGCCGCTCGGTGTGAGAAGCTTGAGCAACCCGGGGGCGAGGCTGAGCCCTGACGTGAAGCAGCATGCAGCCGATTACTTCCATGTGTTCATCCGTCACTCAGTTTCTTTCTTGCACAATTTCCTCTAGTTGTTTGCTTTAGCGCTCTGAAATTGTTCAAAACTCTTCCATTT
The DNA here is from genome assembly GCF_014905685.2 of Nematolebias whitei. Classification (NCBI taxonomy): domain Eukaryota; kingdom Metazoa; phylum Chordata; class Actinopteri; order Cyprinodontiformes; family Rivulidae; genus Nematolebias; species Nematolebias whitei. The sequence continues at coordinate 11,848,227 of NC_056520.1, read as the reverse complement.
TTATCAGATCGCCTGTAGATTAACAGTTTTGGTGCAACCTTGCCATGAAGTGAACTAATGGATTAACAGTACATACGTAACATACGTCGGTTGTTTTCTTCACATTTCGATGAAACGGGTCAATCATTCATTATGTCCGATGCAAAAACACTAAAAAAAAAAAAAAAAAGAAACAGGTTTTTCTCGTCGCCACAAGCTTAGAGCAGCTCGGCACTTTAAGACGAGGAACGTGATCCAGATTACAGGTCGGTAGGCTTTAGTGTCAGCTGAGGACGCATAAAAACAAGGTCCGAATGTTGCCGTCTATACCAAAGTTCATGCGTCGCCATCTACAATTCATCATCGCAGGCGATTGTTGATTTTAGCCATGGACACTTCCCCTAAATAAGCCGCTATATTTATCACCTGCCATCATGAAAGGTGGGCGATGACATAGTTGTACTTCATGGTGGAGTTTGTTTGCTAAATATCTCATGAACCACTGGACGGATTTTAACGACGCACTCAAAACTTAGCATCTACAACTGATACTTTTGGTATTGACCTGATTCAAGATGGCTGCTACGGCTAATCGCCCTTAGCAAACAACAATTAAATCACTCAGTTTTATAGATATTCCGCTCAAATGTGGTGTGGTAGTAGCCGAGAGCCATTTACAACGGACACGCGGAGAACTAGACGCCAGGTGAGATCTTTTCCAAAAACCTTGGCATTAACTGGGGCGTCAACACTGTTAGCAAAACATCTCACGAACCGCTGAACAGGTATTTATGACACTCCCAGAAAGTAATCACTGGATGAAGCTCCGCAACCACTTTACCTTTTGGAGGGAACCGGATTCAAGATGGCCGCCACAGCCATCAGACCTTAATACCTGTTGATTAGATGTTGGGAATCAAAACTAAACCGTCCTCAAATGTTTCCGTGTTCTGGAAGAACTCAGCCGAAGAAATGCGTGTGCGGTCTGGACTTGAAGGACCCCCTCCTGAAGACGTCCACGTTATCGCCGTCGTTGAAAGACGCGCTGTGGACGATCTGCGACGCCCTCAGGCGAAGCTTCTGCATTTTGGGCTTTATCACGTTGAACGAGGACCTCCTTCGTATTGGTTTCTCCCCGGGCTGGCCCGCCGCCTCCAGGGAGTCGTCGTTGAGCAGCTGGGGCCTCAGGCTAGGCTGGAGAACCTTGGAGAACCTCCAACGGCCTTCGCCCCTACGGTCGGTGTTCTCGGACTCGGAGTGCTTGTAGGCCCCTACGATGTCCTGTATGTCCACGCTGGCGCTGTTGGCGAGGTACTGGCAGGCCTTCCTGCCACTGTAGTCCCTGACCTCCACGTCTGCGTTGAAGGCCCCCACCAGGAGCTTCACCACCTCCATGTGGTTGTGCATGGCGGCGACGTGCAGCGGCGTGTAGCCCATGTTGGACCGGACATCCACGCTGATGGGAACCTTGTGCTCCTTGGCGAAGTGGAGGATCAGCGCCATCAGCTCATGCTTGCCCTGCTTGGCGGCCCAGTGGAGGCAGGTGAAGCCAGTCACGAAGTCCTTCTTCTGAACGAGGCTAGGCTCCTCGGCGAGGAGGCGGCGCAGGCTGGTCCACTCGCCATCCGACGCGCACAACATCCACTCGTGCTCCACGGGGTCGAGGGTCACGGTCATCCCGTCGTCTTCGACAACGGTGGAAACCTGGGACGAGGAGTCGCTGTTGCGCCTGGAGGACCGGTGGACGGAGTTCCTCAGGGATGCGCTGCGCCGCACCTCCGGGGAGCTGTTGATCATCACCTGGATGAAGTGTTTGCGGCTGTGGGTTGGCGTGACGTTGCCCTCGCTCTCAGACAAACTCACACGTGACTCATCATCCACGGCGTTGGACGCCTTCGGGCTGCCAGGCGTCTCAACCGGTCTCTTTTTGGGACCGAGTCCAGTTCCTTCAGGCCCGGGCAGGTCCAACGCAGCTTCCTCATCAGGGAGAGGCAAAGCTTCATCAACTGTGATTTTTGGTATGGCAGGTTCGCCCTGCTGCACCTTTACGGACCTGCTGGGTCTCTTGACGCTCCCTCTGTTCCCCATCCCAGCCGAGTCCACGTCCTCCACGAGACGAACGAACTCCAGCCGCGCTCGGTTCTGCTCGGTTCGCTCCGCCAGACTCTCAGCTGCGACAAAACGCGGAACTCTCGCCTTTTCGTTTCCGGAACCTGCGCCAGGTGTCGGAGCGCGTGGAGCTGCGTCATCACCGCTCACCTGTCGGACCGGAGCCGCGTCCCCCGGACTCTCTGCTCCGCTGCACGTCGAGCCTCGGAACCGTTTCTTCACGCGCACGTGTTTGACTCCTCGCTCGGTTTTCACGAAAGCGACGTGGTCGACGTAAGTTTTGAAAGCCTGCCGGACAGCAGCCCTCCTCCGCGGCTCCTCCGCGGACAGCACGGCTTTAAAATGCTCCAGCAACTCCGCGTTCGTCGCTTTGCCTCCTCTCTCCTGCAAAAAGTCCAGAACCGACTCCTGGGTCAGTTCACTGGCCATCGCGCTGCCACCGTCAGTTCTTTTTATCAGCAAAACATGGCGACACCATTTTATTTATGCACTTATTAGCTGTGAATTATCCTCTGCAGAGAGATGAACAGACCAGAACTAGTTTGTCAGAGCATCTTAAGACAAACTGAAGCCGCTGCGGACTGAGCGCTGCCTTTTTGCTTTGGCGTTCTCCGTCTCCTAGCAACGAAGCTCGGGGGGGCGGAGCTACACTTCCGGGTTTTGCTGTTTTTTTTTTCCTTTGAATATTGAAACATTTACAAAAAAATGACTTATTTACAACAAATCTATAACAAACACAGAAATATACGCATCTATTGTATTCAAATAATTTGGGTAACAGAGGTTGAACAAAAAATGAAATAAAAATAAATGAATAAAACAAACAAAACTATGTTAGGGGATTACTATCTGAAACTCTTCTATTAACTCGTACAATTTTACTGCGTTTGTGTTATGAATCTTACTCAGACATGTTTTGAACAAGGACAGTTCAACCGGGTTTTGCTATTAAATGCGTCTGTTGGGGCGGTACATGAAGAAAAAACAAAAACAGTATAATCTAGTTGCTTTACAAATGATATGATTATATTTTAAAGGCTTTAATCAAACTGTAAAATAAAAAAAATATATGGATTTAAAGATCAAGTGGTGGCATGCGGGATGATTCAGGGTCACCAGAGGCGCTCCTCCGGCCCTCTGGGAATGGGGGCTTGGATGTGAGTGTGGTGGTGGTTAGAGTTGCACTCGGGTCCAGATAATCCGAACAGCCCCAGCCCGCAGCCATCATCTCCGAACCCCACCCGATCCGACGAATTAACAGTAATTACAGGTCAGAACTCGACCCCCCCCCCCAAAAAAAAAATTTTTAAATTAAGTTTACACCAACTATTATTAACAGTTGGCAGACATGCGCGGCTGAGTAAAGGGGGCAGACGATCAGAGCTGAGGAGCCATCAAAGTGCATTAAATGCTTCCTGTATGGAACACCAAAACGCTCAAAATTAAATAAAGCATTATGAAAGGAGTATCTAAGCTCATTATTATGAAAAATTTTCATTTTTATTATTTTATTTCACAATTGTGTTTTCCGTGGCTTTAATTATTTCACAAGTGTGTTTTTTTATGCTAGCTTATTTATTTCATAATGGCGTTTTTCATAATGCCACTTTTCAGCGTATGACTTCAGCTGTCAATCAACGTCAGTGGGTTGGACCAGCACGCCCACTGGCTTCGGGTTCGAAATGACTGCTCTAGTGGTGGTTCCCAGTGAATTTACTAAAGGATTCAGTTTTCTTTATTTCTTCTTTTTTTAATAGCCTTTATTTATTGTATAATTTTGTATGGCAAATCAAGCTTTTTGATTTATTTATAGAAAATGCTATGACAGGTTTATCATTAATATAGTAAAAAATTTGTTATTGTGATCATGACTTTTTTTTTGGCAAAACGTTTCATCTTTTTGTATATACATATACATATATATAGGCATAACTTTATACTTTTTAATGACTAAATAAGCTGATGGATGCCTTGAGGTGATGACACAATTTTACCATTATTGCGCTTAAACATGCCTTATCTTTTGATTTGTGGTAAGATAATTTTAGTTTTTACTGTAAAACAAACATTTTTGTCTTGAGATACTCAATGGCAAAATTTCATTTTTAACTAAATGTTTTTTAGGGCAAAACAAGCTTTATTATCTCGCAATATGTAATTATATAATTTTACAATCATTGTGGCAAAAATAGCTTTATTGGGATTTATGCTACCATAATATTTAGCATTTTTACAGAAAAAAATAGCCTTTTTTTTTTGTTTTTAAAGTTAAAAAAAAACTTAAATTGCAACAATATAACTGTCTTTTGGCAAAAGAAGTTTTGTTCAGATATTTAATAACATTTTAGCATTTTTACAGACAAGCAAGTTTCATCTTAAAAGACCTAAATGCACAATTTTACTATTACTTCTCTAAAAAAAAACACCTTTTATATCTTTTGATTTGTAGCGACAGTTTTAGTTTCAAAGGTAAAACGAGCTTTATCTTTAGATGAATTCTAGTTTTTACTAAACACCGTCTTGAAAAACGTAATACCACAATTTTACCATTGTTACGGCAAAACGAGCTTAATTATTTTACATGATGACAAAATTTAATTTACGGCAAAATCAGCTTAGTCATCTTCAGATACGTGATGAGATAATTTCACTGCGACTGTGTTACACTAAAACGAGCTTTATATTTTCATATATAATCGCATAATTTTCTGAATTTTACAACGAAGCGAGCTTTGTTGTCCCTTTAATCCATGAAGTTTTCAATAAATCTCTTCTTCACAGTTTGATACAATCTACTCAAGTCCTAATAAAAAAATATATGTTTTAGTTACAAAATGCTGTACAGTTTATATAAAATGCCTGTATAGGTACTGTATTTGTAGCCAATTTTGAAGGGTTGTAATAAACTGGTTTCATCCCTTCCTCCCTTATTTAAAGATGATAAACACAGAAATGACCCTAACTGTAACCCTCGCTCCTCTCAGTTTTCTATCCAACTGGCTGAAAACAGGGTTCAGGTAAGGTGATGCCGTCTACAAGACTCTACCCAGTTTGGCACATTGCATCAGATGTTGGTCGCCTGTTGTATGAAAACAAGCCGGTTGCCACGTTGCATAGGACAGAACAAGAAGTAAAAGATTAAAGTAGGAGGGGTGTGTCGCTTGCAATTTAACCTGCCCACGAGGTAATTAATACTTCCTCTGCCAACTACCTGCACAGACATGATTCATGCCGACAGACATTCATAAACTCTGTTTTGTTATGATTGTTTATGGGTACAACAACAAAACGAGTCCATGCAGATTCTGTTTTTATAGATTATAGTTCGCTGTAGGCGAACCACGGAGCTCTCAAAGTACCAAACGATTGTCATATGAACAAACGTGACATTCAAGACCAGTTGTTATAAACCGATGTGAAAAAGCCTGACGGCTATTTGAAAGTGGTGTAACAAACACGACTAGCACTTTAAATGCATTAAAGGATGTAAAGAGGCCTCAGTTCCAATCCTTCCGTTTTTACTTCAATAAAATATCACAGACAAATACACAGCATGAAGTTGAGCCTCAGCAGCAGGTCAGTGACTTGTTCGTGTCAGAGACTTCAGAGCAGGAAGGATGTCACTCAGACGGTTCACACCTGGAACAACGGACAAAAACAAATCCCTACATCAGAACTACAATAAGTCACCGTCAGGCTGATTAACGATCCACTTATAATGATGATGATAATATAATCCTTTATTATGCAAGTGTGCTCTAACAGTGCAACCGTTTTGACATTATGGACTGGTTTCATACAAGATAACTTTCCTATGGATTAATGGAAACAACAGAATCTCCTGCTAAATTTGCTTTTTTAACTCATTTTTAGGTTTGCTAAGACAAACTTGTAGGGACGGTAGGAATAGCTTGTAGGTTTGTCAGGGTTGGCTTGTAGGAAATCTAGGGTTATCTCGTAGGCTTGCACGGACTAGCTTGGAGGTTTGTCTTACAGATTTATTAGGACTGGCCAGCACAGGAGTAAGAGTAAACTTGTAGTTCTGCTAGGATTAGTTTGTAGGATTATTCTGTAGTTTTGCTCAGATTAGTTTGTAGGATTAGCTTGTAGGTTCACTAGTACTGGTCTGTAGGATTAGCTTGTATGTTCGGTAGGATTAGTTTGTAGGATTAGTCTGTAGTTTTGCTCAGATTCGTTTGTAGGATTAACTTGTAGGTTTGCTAGGATTCATCTGAAGGATTAGTTTGTAGAGTTGCTAGGATTCGTTTGTAGGATTAGCTTGTAGATTTGCTAGGATTAGTTTGTAGGATTAGTTTGTAGGTTTGCTAGGATTAGTTTGTAGGTTTGCTAGGATTAGTTTGTAGGATTAGTTTGTAGGTTTGCTAGGATTAGTTTGTAGGTTTGCTAGGATTAGTTTGTAGGATTGCTAGGATTAGTTTGTAGGATTAGCTTGTAGGTTTGCTAGGATTCATTTGAAGGATTAGTTTGTAGGGTTGCTAGGATTAGTTTGTAGGATTAGCTTGTAGGTTTGCTAACATTCGTTTGTAGGATTAGCTTGTACGTTTGCTAGGATTAGTTTGTAGAATTAGTTTGTAGGTTCGCTAGGATTAGTTTGTA
>NC_056520.1:11839678-11841512 GCF_014905685.2 Nematolebias whitei | reverse complement strand
TAGGATTAGTTTGTAGGATTAGTTTGTAGGATTAGTTTGTAGGTTTGATGTTGGTTATCTAGAATGTGAAAAAGTTGTTACTAAGGCAAGCGCAAGGAAGAGGTGCAAACAAGTATTTTCTTCTTCTTTTTTCTCAAAATAAAACTCTCGGCAGACAAATGTATTTTAAATATATAGATTAAAATATGATTTTGTAATGTGCAGCCTGTTACCAAATGATACATGAACCAGTACCAGTCCTTAGCTCGAGGATTGGGGACCCCTGCTCCAAAACGTACAGTGCACGGTTATATTGTGAGAACGAATTTACCTAAAATTTCTAACATGTCTGTAACAAGGGCATGGAAAGCGGGGAAGAACTCATCATGCTGCCTCACTTTGATGATGATGCTGGAAAACAAGAGTGGAAATAAAAAGAAAGCTTCATTGAGAGCATAAATGTTCGACATTTCAAACAATACAATTCTGCGTCTGTAACACTGAACCTGTTAATGTCAGCGTCTCCCAGTAAATGATGGAATCCTCCTCTATCATCTTTTGAGGAGACCAGTCTGGCCACCTGGTTTACAACCTCAACAGAAGAAACTCTGCTGTCTGACACAAAACAACAAAGAGGTTAGGTCATTATAATAAAACCATAACCAGAAAATTTATTAAATTAATGTGCTTCTTACTGGTCTGCAACTGGTGGCAACAAATTATGACCTACGCTTGAATAGGAGTCCCAAACTGTTTGCAGTGCTTTTATTTTTCTTGCATAAGCTTCAGAAGTTTGCAGTTTACTGGTAGTTGTTTAAATATGAAGAACATTTAAATAAAAAAAAACATTTGACAAAAAAAAAAAAAACTTGTAGAGTTGACTTGTATTGCAATTTCCATAATTTAACAGAGCTTTTATTTTTAATTTGCACTTTATTTCATGACAACTCTTTGACCTATGAGCTTGTGTTACATGTTTTAATGTGTTTTATTGTGTTTTCTCGTGTGCTCTAATGTCTCAGTTTTTATTTGTGTTAAGTTTGCTCATGTTAAGTTTAATGTATCTTTGCACTTTCTATTTTACTGACTTTATACTACTTTTCTTAATTTCTTATAGATTTTCTTAAGCTTGTGTGTTGTGATTTGGCGCAATATAAATAAACTGAATTGAATTAAGCAAATAGATTAAAAAGAATGCAGCTACCTCTGCGTTTAAAAAAGCAAATATAAATAAATATGGGCTAAGTAGCAGAACAAAAACTACAATTAACAAAACAGGAGCTGAAACCTTCAAAACTGTAGCCAAAACACAAAATCAGCTACACAATAGCGAAAAAGTAAAACTAGTAAATCATTAGCTTAAAGCTAAAACTGGTAAAACGGAACCTAAATGCTAAAGCCAGCAAAACAGTAGCTTAAAGCTAAAACTAGCAAATCAGTAGCTTAAAGCTAAAACTAGTAAAACAGTAGCTAAACACTAAAGCCATCAAAAAGTAGCTAAATGCTAAAACTAGCAAATCACTAGCTTAAAGTTAACTAGTACAACAGTACCTAAATGTTAAAGCCAGCACACAGGAACTAAATGCTAAAACTAGCAAAACAGTAGCTAAATGCTAAAACTAGTAAATCACTAGCTTAAAGCTAAAACTAGTAAAACAGTACTTAAATGCAAAAGCCAGCAAAACAGTAGCTAAATGCCAAAACTAGTAAATGAGTAGCTAAATGCTAAAACTAGCGAATCACTAGCTTCAAGCTAAAACTGATATAACAGTATTGAAACGCTAAAACCAGCAAAACAGTAGCAAAAAGCTAAAACTAGCAAATCAGTAGCTAAATGCTAAAACTAGTGAATCAC
>NC_056520.1:11774854-11839668 GCF_014905685.2 Nematolebias whitei | reverse complement strand
CACAGTAACTAAATGCTAAAACTAGCAAAACAGTAGCTAAATACTAAAACTAGCAAATTAGTAGCAAAAAGCTAAAACTAGTAAAACAGTACCTAAATGATAAACCAGCAAAACAGTGGCAAAAAGCTAAAACTAGCAAATCACTAGCTTAAAGCTAAAACTGGTAAAACAGTATCTAAATGCTAAAAACAGCAAAAATAGTAGCTAAAGTTTAAAAATAAAGTATGCTGAAAATTATTTTAATAAAAACCACAAATGTTTTAAGGATTTAAAGAAATCTCAGGGGAAAAAATAAATAAAGTTTAATATTTCAAAAAGTATAAGCATTCACACAATAAAAATAGTTAAATAATGGTTTTATCTGACTGACGAGCTTCATTTAGATTAAATGATAAATGTGGTAGCAGCTTCAAAGGTGGGTAGGCAGACATGAGGGGAGATTAATGTGCATAACCTAAAATATAGATGACCAGATGATCTGACTGAAAATTGTTGGATTGTATACCAGGATTATTGAGCATGGACTTTTTTGGAACCTAAAATATAGTTTAGCAAAATTAGCAGGGATTTAAAAAAATGGCTGCTCAACATGTGGTCATCTGGTTTGCAGGCCACTTGGTTGCACTTGCCGACACTCAAAATTTGGAAATTTTTCCTATTTTCTCATATTTTATGACCAACTAGGCTCCAACAGTTGCATCCCTATAAGACTTGTGGTCTAAATATAAAAATCTATGAAGAACACACAACTTTGTGCAAATCACCTAGGCCCAGAATTTCTCTGAGGTTCCTCATGGCGTTGGTCATCTCTCCCAGCCGGGTGTAGACCTTGTTCATACATGGATAAACCCCGCTGATGGAGGAAACATCAAACAGCTTCTGGAAATGAGACACCATGGATTCCAGAGTGTAGCGAGTGGGGCTCCTGAGCTTCTAGCGGAGCAAACGACAACGTGTGAGGACTTCAGGGTCAACAGAAACACTTCGGGTGGCTTCAACCAACTGCTGAGCATCAAAGCACAAGCCAACCTGCTGATCGTCTGCAGAAACGTTCTCCAACAGCGTGTCCACCAGCAGCATCATGTTCTCCACCTTCACAGCTTCGGCACTGTTAACGTCAGAAGGCTGCCCCGGCATCAGTCTGACAGACAGTTTATTGATGCTGCGCTGCAGCTCCTGAACACAACGCAAACACAAAATGAGTGCATTCATCTTAAAACAGAACGTGGAGATGCACCATCAGATGGTCGAGCACTGACCTTCAGCAGCTGGAGCTGCTGGGCCCACTCCTCCAGCGTTGGCAGGAGAGCCCGATAGTCTGGCAGCTCCAAACCATTCATGGAGCGTTTGCTCCTCAGCCTTAACGGGGCATTGGGATTGGCAACAAGCGCACTAATCTCAGTCAGCAGCTGGAGTGGAGAAAATGATCCAGACATGTCCCAGAGATGGTTTTAGAAACAAACAAGGCAGGAAGAAAATTACGTACCGTATTTTCCGCCATACACGTCGCACCGCCGCATAAGTTGCATCCGTTCAAATACGTCTAATCAAGTGGAAAAATACATAAATACGTTGCTTCGCCGTATACGTCACATCTATTATGCGTCACCGCTGACATCCCGGAAATGTAGGCCGTTGTTGTGCAAAAAATCAATTGGCTGCCAAATGGAGGCAGCGGGAGCATACACGGGAGGACTTTAACAAGAATTTAACGAGATTAACGCTTAAAAACAATTGTTAGTTTGCTCGACTTCATAGTAAAGGTGTGTCTCAGTTGAACTTTTACTTAATAAATGCACTTTAATGGTCAAATTAGCTGCATTTCGCCGGGGCGGCGCAGCGAAATTAAGCTGATCTGACCGTTGCTCCAGGCGAGCTGGAGGAAGGTGGCAAGCTATGGCAAGCCGATTGTGTCATTAATAGCCACTTTTACCTGATACATGATACAACGGCATGCCATACTACTCGAGTGCCATCTAGCGGCTGAAAATGGTAGTGTTCAATATTTTTAATGTCAGAATGAATGAAAACGATCATATCCCAGTCAAAAATTGGTTTATAAATATGTGAAACAAAAACATAAATAAGTCGCTTTGGTGTATAAGTTGCAGGGCATGCAAATTATGCAAAAAACTGCGACTTATAGGCAAAATAATACGGTATAGGCATACCTATATACAGTAGTCCCTTGCTACTTCGTGGTTTGACTTTCACGGACTCGTTCTTTCGCAGTTTTTCAAAGATTGTCAACTTTAATATTACTTAAAAGATTTGGATGGTACAGATAAAAAGTTAACGAAAAAAATACTTCGGACAGGCGCCACCATTTTGTAGTTTCAATAAGCCTACAATGTATGGCCAGTCAAAAAAAGAACTACATTACCCAGAAGCCAACAGTGCTTTCAGACGCTGTTTTCTGCTGAAATGGAGGGAAAGTTTTGATACGATCCGAACCGGACTAAAAAGTTCGGTCCTTGTTTGTAGTGACTTCGGCGCTCAGTGACTGCAGAGAGCCGATCAGAACTGGACCAGAACTACTTCCAGCCTCATCAGCCAATCTGGTGCTGCTTGCCGACCCATGAAGCCTCTCAAGCCAGGACGCGTTGCTTGGGGGTCCAGTGTCTTCTCCGGAGCTCACCTGGACTTTGTCCATCCTGATTTCTATCTGGACTAGTTCGGGACCGTTGTGCGGTTTTGTGCTGGTTCTCCGAAGGTCCAGCTTGGTCACCAGCTGGTTGTAGACGGAAAGAACCGGACCAAGGCTGGTGACCAAGCTGAACCTTGGTGGACCAAGCAGGACCTTCGGAGAGCCAGCACAAAACCACACAATAGCTACTGTACAGTACATATACTGGTACATATGTTGTTAACATTTACATAGGTTTACGAGTTTAGAACATTGCAAAAGTGTGGGAAGGGTTTATAAAGCCTTAAAATATACAGTATATACTATAAATACTAAAATAAAGATAGTGTTCCTACTTTGTGGTTTTTCACTTATTGCAGGGGTGTCCGGAACGTAACCCCCACGATAATCGAGGGACTACTGTACACACACAAGTATACATGTAAGAAAAGTACACATTTGTACAAATACACTTACGTGTTGGTAGTGGAGACACACTCTAGTGTCCCTGAAGTGGTCGGTGACGTCATTACTCTCACTTGGGTTGTCTTCTTTAGGCAATCTGGAATAATATTTTGTTCTGGGTGGGATTGAAGTCAGCAAACATAAAAATCCAGTTTTCAGAGTTTGCATCTCTGGTTTATTACTTAGTATGTCAGGAGTCCTACATACTTTCCACATGTTTCACCTTTTGATTAAGTACAATGGGATTTTTTTTCCCTTAAGAAAACTGTTTTGATCAAAATTTTAGAAAATCTTACCCCCCCCCCCCCCACACACACACATAGAAATATAACTCAATAAATAAATGTTTAGATTGAAAACAAAGTAACTTGTTTCCTTAACGTTATAACAATTAGACAGCGTTTCACCTAGATCGGTTCCCTTGGCCGGGCGCTCCTCGTATTTTTTGTCGACGTTGGGTGAGAGGACAGGACAGAGTCGCGTCTGTGTTGTTCGCCTGCTAGCTTAGCGCTACATTGTTGCCGGCAGAGCAGTACATCAGTAGCATTTTTGCTAGCGTGTTTTTATTTGTATTGTGCCCTGCGCTACATCATTACAGACAGTTGTCGACGGGTGTGTGTGTGTGTGTTCGGGAGGCAGGGAGCTAGGTAGAGCTGTTATTTCTAACCCGGGCCCACGCTCAGCCCGAAATTTGGACCGGGCTGGGCAAAAATAATGTGCTGGATGGACGGGCCGGGTCAGGCTTTTGATTGCATCAGCAGATGTGTGCGGCTATAATAATCTGCTGACTCTTGTTAATAAACAAGAAATTTTATATCTTCCTTTCTTTGAAATATGCTTTTAATTCATGTCAAACTGATTTGCTTGCAAAAACAGTAAAAGTTTAATTAATAAATAAAAACATTCGGGCTTGGGCCTGTAATCAGTTGATTTGGTTAGTTTTGGGTTGGGCTCGGAAAAATTGATACGGGTTCGGGCCGAGTTTTTTAGGCCCGAATGCAACTCTAGTGCTCGGTTCTGTTGACGGGGCGGGGCACCCTGCTTCTAGAATGGTAGGAGAATGGTCCGGCTGCTATTTAATATACCGTTTAATTCTACATCATTAGTGTTTAGCGTATATCTTAGATTTTTAGCGTATCGTTTAGCTTATATCTTAGATCCTTGAAATGCTGCAAGGTATCTCAAATGCAAACTGCTGTCCCTTCTCTCCATTTAATTTAGACAATATTCCTATCACTCGATGCACTACTTAGGAAAATACACTACACAACAAAAAAAAGTTAAGTGACCAGAAAAACAAATGGTTCTATTTAAGTGTAAACTGGTGCACACGCAGACCAGTAAATGAGCAAGAAGCTAGCACATCTAGATGATGCGCAAGCGGTGGCATTGTAGTTACTGGAGCATCCAGCAGTCAAACAGTGGATAAAGATAATCAGAAACAGAGGATGTTTTGTAGGTACATTAAAGCCATACCCCTTGATATTTTGATTGGGGTCACATTGTGGGTTCACATAAGGTCAGGCAGTTGTAATGTACAACAGGAGCGAACAGTGTCACAGTGGCTTGGTGTTGGAACCGATGGGCGCATGAAGGTACCACCCCTCAACTTACCTTGTGTCCAACTCTTGTCTGAGGCAATCAATTTCCTTCTTTAGTTCTTTTATCTGAAAGTCGCTTTTCTTCTGTTGATCCTGGTATTCCTGGGAGAAACCAAGTGTCACTTGTTGCTTTAAATAAAGAATTGTTCTTCATAAAGGCGGTTTGTGAGATTACCTTGAGGATAGTCTTCAAAGGTGGGGTGGCGACGGTGGACGTTTTTGTCGTTTTAGATCCTTCAAACTCTCCTTTGGCTGATCTGCGATTAAAATACGCATTCAAAGATTTGCTTTTCTTGGCTTTGGCTAAAAAAAAAAAAATTCTAATACAGCAATTGGAATTCCACAAAGAGAATCGACTAGGGAAAGTGCCGATGCAGCTACTGCTCAAAATTCAAACATCTAATCACTTTCTTCTCTACGGCGCAACAATATTTTGGGATTCCCTTTTTTTGCAATAAAATGGTGACAAAATGTCAACATTTCGATGTTTAAACTGCATAAAAAAGTGTAAAGACTTTAAAAATAAGATGTTTTGGATTCGGGACCCAAAGAGAAACGCCAAGTAAAGGTCATGAACTAATCTCCAGATATCTTCCATTTAAAGATGATGGACATATTTTCACCGTATTGTTAAAAATACGGACCGAATTTGGCAAAAGGGCCTTCTCTTACTCTGCTCCTGTAAACTGGAACACCTTGTAAAAAGATATAAAGTTCTCTACCTTGATCTCTCCAAGGGATTTTAAACAATTGTTAAGTTCATGGCAAAAACCAATGCAGACATGTTCTTGTTTTTAGTATTTTACATCGTTTTACAGTAGTCCCTCGCTAGTTTGCGGACTCGCTTTTTCGCGGTTTTTCAAAGTAAGATTGTACACAAAAAATAAAATAAAATTATACAGAACACACGATTGTCAACTTTAATATTATTCATGTGATTGGGACAGTATTGGACACTGCACAGTAAAAAGTTAACTAACAAATAAAATACTTTGGATAGGTGCCGCCATTTTGTAGTTTTTCTATTAAGTAATTTTCGCTGTATAAGTTGCTTTTTTTTTTCATAAATTAGCATGCCTGCGACTTATACAGCGAACTGGCGTATTTATATATTTTTTCCCATATTTAAACCCCAATTTTTGGCTGAGATCTGATGATGTCATTCATTCTGACATAGAAATATTGAACACTACCATGTTCAGCCACTAGAGGGCTCTTCACAAATATGGCAAGCAAAGTGTCTCAATAATGAGACACTTGGCTTGCCATACAAACCACCTTCATCTCGCTCCTGTGTACTGGAGCAAATGTCAAATCAGCTGTATTTCGCTGCGCTGCCCAGGCGAAATGCAACTGATTTGACCGTCAAAGTGCATTTATTAAGGAAAAGTTCAACTGAGACACACCTTTACTATAATGTCGAGCAAACAAATAATTGTTTTTAAGTGTTACTCTTGTTAAATTCTTGTTAAAGTCCTCCTGTGCACCTTTCCGCGGCCGCCATTTGGCAGCCAATCGATTTTTGGCACAACACCGGCCCACGTTTCCGGGTTGTCAGTGGTGAGGCATAATAGATGCGACTTATATGGCGAAGCAACACATTTACTTTTTTTTTTCCACTTTATTGGACATTTTTGGACTGATGCGACTTATACGGCGGTGCGACGTGTACGGCGGCAAGTACGGTAATAAGCCTACACTTTATCTTTGCTCATAACGACTATATTTCCCAGAAGCCAACAGTGTTTTCTGCTGAAATGCGTAGAGGGAAATTTTGATCTGATCGGAAAAAGTTCCGTTCTTATTCATACAGAGACTTTGGCGCCTAGCAGGTGCAGAGAGCTGCGTGGAAACCACTGGGAACCGAATCAGAACTGGACCTCCAGACTCATCGGAGAATCTGAGAGCTGCTAGCCAGCACACGAGGACCTCAGAGTGGGGATATGTGCCACTGTAGGTCCGGCCTCTCTCTGGAGCCCACAGGGACTTTTTCCATCTCTCTATTGGACCACTCAATTGGACCACCGGTCCCGTGCCGGCCACCCAGAGGTTTAAGAGTTTAGAACATTGCAAGAGTGTGGGAAGGGTTTCTAAAGCCTTAAAATATGTAAAATATGTATAACTAAAATCAACTTGGTGGATTTTCACTTTTTTCCCCACTTTTGTCGGAACGTAACCCCCGCAACAAACGAGGGACTACTGTATAATGTAGCTTATTTTAGTTTCGTTTTAATATCATTTATTTACTTTTCATTTGATATGCTTTTATACGATTGTCTATTGTTGACTGTGTTATTCGTTTAAAACAGGTGTCTTTTGTAAACTAGTCCTCGAGGCTCAGTGAGACTAACCTGGTAGGTTGAACGAGTTGTAATTTTAACATTATACAATCCAAAATCAGAATAAATTAGGATTTTCCTCAAATGTCCTGGTACGTTCCTGGTTTGAGAGGAAAAGATGAACTCTACCAACTTCTTATTTTTCAACTATTCAGTCTACAAGCTAAAACTCTATAACATTTACATTATTGTGTTTTATATAGTTTACAGAGTTCAGGATGAGAACACGCAGAGTGGAAACACCTCGCAGCAACGTCCTGTTCCTCAACCATTGAGCCATGAATGACAGGAGCTACCTGAGTTCCTCCAGCAGAAGAGTTACTTTAGTTTCGTAGAAGTCGATTACGTCCAGCACCCTGCAGAGAACAAATGATCCTGATTTCAGCTGATTTAAATCAGTGACTGTCTCAAAGGTCTTCCACCTACTGCTGGTCTGCTGCAGAGCTCTGCTTGTACGCCTTCTTGCAGATCCTCTGAAATGTTTGACTCTGTCGAGCTAGCCGCTGCTCTTCTTCTTTGACGGTAAAATAGAGTTTTCTCTGGAGCTGCGCAGCTTCTTCCTTCTGCTTGGACAGCTGCTGCTCCAGTAGCCGACAACGCTTCTGCGTAAAAAAAAAGACTCGAGTCAACACAAAGCGTGGAGGCGCCGAATACCGCACAACTCAAACATAAGCAACATTTATGAATAAACGTGAGCGCTCGGTGGAAGATGGGAGATGCTGAATCCTGTTCTTCACTATTTATTTGACAGTTTTGAATCTCTTCTTACTAGAATCTCAGTTAATCTTTCAGGAAAAAAGTAAAAAAAAAAAAAAAAAAAAAGGAGAGAGAGAATGTGAACACTGAGGGTTGAACGAGCACTAAAACAATGTACTGAAGAAGTTGAAATGGAATTAAAATGATTTTTTTTTTTTTTAAATAAAGGGTAGCTAAAAGCTAAAAATAATTAAAAATGCTAGCTAAAAGCAGCAAAGAGCTAACAAGAGGTCAAATTTAGCAAAAGGCTGGTTGAATGTCAAAGTAGCCAAAAGCTAGATAGAAGCAAAAGTAGCAAAATAGTAGCTAAAGACTAAAAATATCAAAAGTAGCAAAGCAGTAGCTAAAGACAAAATGTATCAAAAGTAACTAAACCGTAGCTAAAGACTAAAAGTAGCAAAAGTAGCAAAGCAGTAGCTAAATACTAAAAGTATCAAAAGCAACTAAACAGTAGCTAAAGACTAAAAGTAGCAAAGCAGCGGCTAAAGACTAAAAATAGCTAAAGTAGCTAAACAGCAGCTAAAGACTAAAAGTAGCAAAATAATAGCTAAAGACTAAAAGTATCAAAAGCAACTAAACAGTAGCTAAAGACTAAAAGCATCAAAAGGTTCTCTACCAGAAGTAAAAGCTTGGCTAAAAACTAAAAGCAGCAAAAGGGTAACTATACGTAGGCTAGCTAAAATCGAAATAAAGCAAAAGGTGGAATAAAAGCTAAAAGTTGCTAACCGCTGACCCAAACAAAGTCAAAAGTCACAAAAAAGCAGGCTAAAAGCTAAAGGTAGGTAAAGGCTGGCTAAAATCAAGAAGTGGCCAAGAAGCAGCAAATGGGCTAAAAGCTGAAAATAGCAAAAGGCTAGTTAAAATATGAAACTATCCAAAGGCTAGCTAAACGTATCTAAAGACTGGCTAAAAGCTAAAAGTGTCCAAAAGTAGAAAAAGTTTAGCTAAAAGCTGAAAGTAGCAAAGGGCTGGCTAAATGCTAAAAGTGGCCAAAAGTATCAAAAGAATAGTTAACAGCTGAAAGTAACAAAAGGCTAGCTAAAATAGAAAAGTTGCAAAATATTGACTAAAAGCTAAAAGCTGCTAAGGGCTGGTTAAAAATGTTCAAAAGTAGCAAAAGGAGACAAAACTGGAACCAGTTAACTAAATCCGATTAGAAAAATCAGAAATGTTTTTGGTGGAACTGAAGAGACCTTATCGTATTTCTACAGGGGAAATATTTGCAAATAAAAGACAATTATTTTAAAAGTGGAACATCTAATTGTCACTGCACCATTTCCTGAATTAATTAAACATTTCCCCGACACGAACAGCTAAAACGGCTCTAAACACGCAGCGGTACGATTTGAACACGGTGAAATGCTGACTCGGCGTTGTGAATAACGGAAAATAAAGAGCTCCGTGAAGAACCTGCGTCTCTCTGTACTCCAGCTGCAGCTGCTGGCTCAGGCTGTGCTGCTGGACGGCCTTGCAGAGGCAGCGGTCCTCCAGGTCCTGGACTCGGGTCTTCACCTGGTCCAGCAGCCCCTCCAGCTCTGTGGCTCTCTGAGACTGCTGAGCTGCTCGGCTCGTGTGCTTCTGAACCTCCTCTCTGACGGCACACGGACAGAAAAAAATCAAACTGGAAACCACTTGGACCGAACGTCTCCAACTGGGCCATGTTTCTTCTTCTTTAATTTAAAACTTAAAAACTAGAATAAGTTATAGGCAGCACGGTGGCGCAACTGGTAGAGCTGCTGCCTCTCAGTGAGCAGGTCCCTGGTTCAAACCCCGGTCCAGGGGCCTTTCTGGGTGGAGTTTGCATGTTCTCTCCATGCATGCGTGGGTTTTCTCCGGGTACTCCGGTTTCCTCCCACAGACCAAAAACATGCATGTTAGGCTGATTGGTAACTCTAAATTGTCCCTAGGTGTGAGTGAGAGAGTGAATGTTTGTTTGTGTCGTTTGTCTCTTTGTGTCCCTGTGATGGACTTGCGACCCGTCCAGGGTGTCCCCCGCCCCTCGCACAGTGAGTGCTGGACATGGGCACCGGCGACCCCCGTGACCCGAAATGGAATAAACGGGTAAAGAAAATGGATGGATAGAATAAGTTATCCGTTTTATCTTGTTTGCTTCTCAAAAACAGTCCGGTAACAACGTTCCTATTTGACCCTGGGGTGTATTTAATTATTGAAAAGTGTCAGAAACTAAAAAAAGAAATGAAGTTTATATGTTATGATTGGCTTCTCCCTTTCAAATTATATTCAGTCCAGAGGTGTAGATAATAATTTACTTGTTTTTCCATTTAAAAAAGGCGTTTTTTTGTGTGTGTGTATTTTGGAAAGACCTATATATATATATATATAGTTTTCTAAAATATAGATTTTTCCATAAATTTTATTCACATTTTAAATTTTTTTTTCTTTTATGTCGTGATGTTGATATTTAAAAAATATGTAGGTGAGGTTTTACACTCCACAGATCAGGGTTATTGAACTGGTGGCCCGCGGGCCAGAAGTGGCCCGCCGGTGACTTCAGTCCGGTCCACCAACGAGTTCATAATTTATTTTTTGGTTCTGGGTTTGAGTTCTGTTAATGCATTTATGCTTCAATGCAACAGATTAAACAAATTTAAAAAGGTAACAGATCATTGTAATACTTGGTTTATTTACAAAACGACTTTTTTTTTTTTTTAGCCTTTATTTATCCAGGTTAGTCTCATTGAGCCACGAGAACTCATTTTCAAGAGAGACCTGTTTAGGGAGCACATGGTGGGGGTTAAGGGCCTTGCTCATGGGCCCAGAGTGGGGCGAATGAGGGTGGGGGCAAGTGTGAGTGTTTCACCTACCTCACCCACAATTTTTGATGTTGTCGGGGCCGGGGCGTGAACCGACGATCTTCGGATCACAAGCCCACCTCTCTAACCTCTGCGCCACCACTCCCCCCAAAACGACTTTAACTAATTAATTGTAATTAGCTGTGGCCCCTTTAGCAGTTTAGCTGAATAGCCCTGCCATAGATTGTTAAAAGAGTGTATTTACAAGAGGTAAAATATAGTTTAATCTTTCCATAGATCCTTTCTTCAGAAGATCTGAACCATCCTTTTTTAAAAGTTACATTAAAAATTACTCTTTAATTCTGCTCTGCTTCTGATCAGTTGGATATAAAGAAATGAAAGAAACAGCTCAACATTCAGCTGCAAGGATGGTCGACAGAGCAATCCAAGTCCACTGGGGGTGCGTTTGTATCCAACTATTATTTTTTCCCCCATAAGTCAACTGGGTTTGTATTAATGACGGACAAGACTGTCCCAAACACACACACAGAGTCGCTGACTGATTAATTTTCTGAGGATCCAGCTGAGAGGTTTTAGAACCATGCGAGCTGGTTTCAGATCACACGTGCACTGAACTGGAAACCTGTGACCATCTGACGCTGATGGAGTTGGATGGCAGGAGGGCAGGTGGTCTGCACAGAACCACAACTGCATTATTAAACAGCTGCAGGACCGGCGGACCTGGGAACACCTAAAGACGAGCTGAGCTGCTCCTCTTGTGCCTGGCTGAGAGAACCCAACAGGGACCAGTTTAATGATGGTTGGGGTTCAAACTGTGTCACATGATGGTATTTAAATTACCGTATTTTCCAGACTATAAGGCGCACTCAAAATCCTTTAAGTTTTCTCAAAAATTGACAGTGAGTTTTAGAATCCGGTGCATCTTATGTATTAATTCTGGTTGAGCTTTTCTGCCGTACACGTCGCATCAGTCCATATTTGTCTAAAAAAGTGGGAAAATCCAGAAATATGTTGCTTCGCCATATACGTCGCATTGGTTACGCGTCATCGCTGACAACCCGGAAACGTGGGCCGGTGTTGTGCCAGAATTCGACGGGCTGCCAAATGGCGGCCGCGGGAGCGTGCACGGAAGGACTTTAACAAGATTACCACTTAAAAACATTTATTTGTTTGCTCAAAATTATATTAAAGGTGTGTCTCAGTCTAACTTTTGCTTAATAAATGCACTTTGACGGTCAAATCAAATGCATTTCAAAAACCCGATTTGCGTAAGCGAGCACGCGCAGAGGGACGAGCCATTGTTCATTTCTTCGAAATTTAACAAGATAAACACCTAAAAACAATTATTCGTTCGCTCGACTTTATAGTAAAGGTGTGTCTCAGTCTAACGTTTGCTTCATAAATGCACTTTAACGGTCAAAGCAGCTAGCTGTATTTCAAAAGTATTAGCTGCCTCGGTGCTCCGGGAGTGCACGGACAGGGAGGAAAAAAGGAGGAGGAACGCCGCGCGTTTCTTCAACCTAAAACAATTATTTGTTTGCTCGAAATTATAGCAAAGGTGTGTCTCAGTTGACCTTTTACCTAAAAAATGCACTTTAATGGTCAAATTAGCTGCATTTCGCCGGGGCTAGAGCTGGGTGATATGGGCCTAAATTTATATCTCGATATTTTATGATATATCACGATATATCGTGATATACGATATATATCTCGATGTGCTTTCTTTCCATAAATTAATAACAAAAATATATTTCTGAGTCAAAGTTTTGTCCCAGTTGTCTCACAGCCACATTTATTAACAACCGCTGTAACTGTACAAAATAAATGCCTAAAAAATAAACTATTTCCATATATTAAATAATAATCCTCTTCAGCGGGGGGCGGCTGTGGCTGAGAGACTAGAGCATTCGTCCTCCAATGGGAGAGTTGGGAGTTCGATTCCACCAGCAGTCACATGCTGAAGTGTTCCTGAGTGAGACACTGAACCCCTCATTGCCTCCAATGTGTGTCCCATCGGTGTATGAATGTGATAAAGCTCTGATTATTCTTTGTAGAGATCTAGTAGAGTGCTGTATGAATGGGTAAATGAGGGCACAGACTGTGTTGTAAAGAGCTTTGAGTGTCTTGATAAGATAGAAAGGAGCTACAGTCCATTCAGCTGCGCCACCTTCACGTTAGTCAGCGTGTGTGAAGCTGCAGCTCCGACAGACCCGTCTCCTTCCTTGAAATAAACCATGGTTCAGAACTCTTGTAGCCGTGCTGTGCCTTTTAGGAATATCCCAATATTTGAGCGGAAATAACCATACAATGCGAAACAGATGGTGGCGAGAAAATTTTTTTTTTTACATTAACGGCCAATTGAAGTTACTTTTGTTTTAAAACAACAGCAACTAACTTTGGACGTTGCCGCACTCAAACTAGATGTTAGCTTAGCGTTACCAAAAGATCCAGGCCAACACGACAGACAAAATACTTCTGCTTTTTACCTGATAAGTACGTTCTGAAATGTTATTGACAAATTCCATTGAATAACTCAGAAAGTTTAGTTTAAAACACAATTTGGTTACATCGGGTTAGCTCCGTCTCCGTATAAAATCCGTGACGCTGTTGTTCTGTGCACCAACTAACTTCTAAAGTAAACGGTGTATAAGGCCTGCGAGTAGTTAAAGTTGTTAGAGCTGTTGTCTCTCAGAGAACAGGTTGTCCTGGTTCAAATCCTGGCCAGAGGTCTTTCTGGGTGGAGTTTGCATGTTCTCTCCGTGCATGCGTGGGTTTTCTCTAGGTACTCCGTTTTTTTCCCCACAGACCAAAAACATGCACGTTAGGGCTGATTGGTAACTCTAAATTGTCCCTAGGTGTAAGAGAGAGTGAATGGTTGTTTGTCTCTATGTGTCCCTGTGATGGACTGGAGACCTGTCCAGGGTGTCCCCCACCTCTCACACAGTGATGGCTGGACATGAGCGCCAGTGACCCCAGTGACCCAAAAAGGAAAAAGCGGGTACAGATGGATGAAAGTTTGATGAAAAGACATACTTGAGATGGTTGTTGGACATAACAAGCTCCTGGATCAGAGCCTGTCTCCTCTCAGAGTCCATCAGCATTGTCCTCAGAGTTGTCCTTAACTCACCAGCTGACTTCTTGTCCAAAAGCACCAAATCTAAAGACACATGGACATCACAGACACAACAACAAATATTTCCATTAGTCAGTGCCAGCAAATAAGGATTTATCTACAATGCTCTAAATTTGAAATATTTTTTTTTGGGACAAATTAATTCACTGAACTACATTAACACAGTTTAAATACTGTATAAGGTTGAGGTCTGGGCACAGGCACGAATAGCAAAGTGGAATATTTACCGTAATTTCCGGACTATAAGCCGCTACTTTTTTCACACGATTTGAACACTGCGGCTTATACAATGCTGCGGCTAATTTATGTTTTTTTTTTTTTTTTAAGCCAGTTGTGTTACAGGCACTGTTCAGAAGAAAAAAAATACTGTACGTATTTGTGTATGTTACCTGTACATATTTAATTAAAATATATATTTTTAAATCTTTCTGTGTAAAAATCTCATGTTACAACGTGGACACCTGCGGCTTATAGACAAGTGTGGCCAATATACGGAATATTTTTTTCCTTTTTAAATTTAGTGGGTGTGGCTTATATTCAGGTGCGCCATCTGCATTTTGACACCAAACACGGAGCTAAGTATGCCAAAGTGAGCCTTCAACTCTAATGCTGTTATTTTGAGTTCATTATACTTACTAAATGTCTTTTAATATATTATGTTAAATTTGCAACAATATATTTGGAATTGCAGGTTTATGCAGGTAAATGTTTTCTATAACAAAACCATCTCTCATTAGTTGGATGTATGACCCTTGCAAGGCTGTGTGCAGCCATTTGTTGTGTAAAATGCTACACCTGTCACATCTTAGCAGCTCACAATTGTTGGTTGAAACGTTATTCTGCCCCTCTTAACTAAGTTTTGAACAAAGTTAATGTCATAACTTGTTATTTTTCCTTATTCACTTGTAAAGTTTGATCAATGATTTTTAGAATATTGTGGGTTTCATAATCTGGCAAA
Organism: Nematolebias whitei; assembly: GCF_014905685.2. Classification (NCBI taxonomy): domain Eukaryota; kingdom Metazoa; phylum Chordata; class Actinopteri; order Cyprinodontiformes; family Rivulidae; genus Nematolebias; species Nematolebias whitei. Next base: position 11,825,016 of record NC_056520.1, on the reverse strand, counting down.
TTAAAAGGTTTTGTGTTATAACAGCAGACATATTTTTCTACATCTATGCAAATATACATGTCATATTTGTAAGTAGAATAAGTAAAAAAATTCAGAGTTTTTTAACATTAAGGAGTAGTTGCATTTATTTTACATTACATTTAGTTAAATTTAGCTACATTTATACTGGCTTACATTTACATCTGGCCCTTTGAGGGCGACCATTACGCTGATGTGGCCCTCGGTGGAAATTAGTTTGACACCCCTGATTTAAGGTGAAGTTGATGACTTCATTATGTTATCTACTTTATGCAACGCACCAGAACCTTATCGTGATGCTACCACCACCATGTTTGACACTTGGTAGATTGTTCCTGAACCGTTCATCTGTTCTTTCTAGACTTTCACTGAATTTTATTGCTCAAGTTAATGTGGACTGTCAAATGCACATTAGCAACGTAAAAGCACCAGCTGCAGTCAGTAGTGATCATTAATAAAAACATATTAGGCTTAGTCAAATTAAAAGACTTTCTCGAACTTTCCGCACCACTAAAGAAAAGACTTACCAGTAAGTCACACGTGGGCATTTTACAGCTGGCGAACCGCACCCAGTTCATTAGCTGCATTTGCTCCGCAAAGGCGAAAAAAAAAATCATTCACCTAGCAAAGTCAAAATCTCTGCTTTAACTTTGAAAGTGGCTTTGCGGTGCTTTTATTTTGAAGGCGAGTGGACATTAACTATAGCAGCCATGTGCATTGCATCAAGTCTCCCCACTGGTATGCAGAGTTTGTGAGGTATTAAGTCATGTCAGCACAGTAAAAATATTTAGAGTGGTACAGAATATAGAGTTTTTACCACAACACATTCTTTTAAGTATTTATTTGCTGAACTCAGCTGTGCATATCTTCAAGCCCAACAAAAAATTTTTTTTTTTTCTTATTATTGAGGTAAAGAAATACATAAAAAAACTATTGTTTGTTATCGTTTTAATGCTGGTGTTTGAATTGCTAAAATCTGCAAATTTTGCTCATATATTTTTTCGAAACTTTGAATATTTACATTAAATAGATAAAACTTTTAAATAACTGGTTCAAATAGGACTGGTATCCCCACGTTGCAATATCAGCTACTAATATAAATCATATTTACAGGAAATTAGATTTGGTAGACTTGAGTTTAGCTCGTTGATAAACCCTCCACAACAATCCTAGTTTCATATGCGACTCTTTACACTCCTGATTTAAATTCAAACTTATGCACACTCTTTTGAGCTGGATGTCGTATAATAAGCCCACCACAGAAACAGAAATCAACCATTTAAAGCCCAGAATTAATGCCATTCATATCCACAGTGAGTGCATGTAAACGTCTGGCTGCAGATGCAGTTTGAAACTAAAATTCTGCAGACAAATTGGACCCGTATCCTCACCTGTGAGGTTCTTATTCTCCACGGGGTCTGCAAAGAACACCGGCTTAAAGCCATGATGCTGCAGAAGTTTATTCACCACATCCCACTCCACCTGCTCCAGCTGCACCAAGAAACAGAAAAGTGTCAGTTTTACATCAAATCTGCTGAAAGTTATTTTAGCTTTACCTGAAACTGCTTGCAGGTCCAAAGATAAACATAGGTTTTGTTGTTTAAGAGTGGAAAATGTCCTGTCCTGGCATCCATACTTCAAAACAAGTATCTGCTACTGAACTCACTTTAGCTGGTTGGCTTCTGATTATACGACAGCTGAGAGATCTAGCTCTACAATGGATGAAAGCTGATCCACCTGGACCCCCTCCCCTTCAAACACAAGCAGAGGATCATGACTCACCTGTTGCATGCTTCAAAATTCCCCGTTTCGGACGAGCGACGATTTTTACGTTGAACTCCGTTAAAAATCCGTCGAATTAAATCGATTGGCTTTTAAAAACAGCGTGCAATTAAAAAAAAAAAACTGGGAAAAGCACATGGATTATGGATGTTGGTGTTGTTCAGGTATATTCGGTTCACAAAAAAAGTAACGAAATGCAACGAAACATGATATAACTTCGATTTTTGTAGTAACTGGGTTAACATTAGCTTCTGTGGCAAACTAGGCTCTGTTACCAGTAAAGATTAAACTCGTTTCACTCCTTGTTCAGTTCAAATGAAACACCCTTTGTTAAGAAAAAAAAAAAAAAAAACTAGAACAACACTTGCCTGTTGCTCTCAAATCTCAATTCCGCCTCTTCCGGGATTCAAAAGTTTGCGTGGTGACGTAAGCACTTGCGTGCTGACTTTAACCAATCAGCTCACAAGAGGCTGTTAACTACATTTTTACTGCACTTAAGCTACAAGAACACAAGATGGCGACAACATAATGTGTGTGACTAACTCCTGGTTACAATGACAAATAAATTTCAGTCTCCTGTAATAAAGTTTTTTTTGTGTGTGCGTGTGTTTGACTCTTTCAAACATGATTTTCTTAATCAGTTAGCACTTGTAGAACGTGTTGTGAAGGACTCTCAGCTACTACCACACCAAGTTTTCTGAGTTAGATGAAAATCCATTAACTGGTTTATATTTTGCTAACAGACAGGTTATTGACAAACCGTACCAAAATTGTATGCAACAATCTCACAGAAAAAAACGAGTGATTCCATATTTCGATCTAATAAAACATCTGACTACAACAGTTGCATTATTTATCGTTTCTTGTTAGAAAAATTAGAGTTTTGAGCTTTAAATCTCTGTTCGATGGCCGAACATTCTCCTTCAGGATTTTCTGATAGAAAGCAGAATGTATGGTTCCATCAATGACAGCAAGCCGTCTCGGTCCCAGACCATCACACCACCACCACCACTTTTGTTGTCAGTGGATGCACAACTTCCAACAAGTTACACTTTGTCAATCCACAGATTAATTCTTCAAAAATCGTAGGGATCATCGAGAAGCTTTTTGGTAAATCGCCAAGTGTCATTTTTGCCCTCCGTCTTTTCTTACTGAACCAAGACGGACCTTGGCTGAGCGAAATGAGGCGTGCAGCGCTTTAGGTGCTGTTCTGGGTTCTTTTGGGACCTCCAGGTTGAGTTGTTGACAGTTTTTTGGAGTAATTTTGGTTGGCTGGTCTCTTTGAGGAAGGTTCACTACTGTTCTAGGTTTGCTTCATTTGTAGATAATGGCTATATTCTAGCAATTTTTTTTAATTTTACATCCGACAGTAATCAGATCTGGGTTTAATCCCAACCCAGGTATGTGAGGAACGCCGTCCTGCATGCGTTACTTGTTTCCCTGCTTTGAGGCACCTGGTTTGAGTGAACGGGTGATTAACAGACTCCTGCAGAACTTATGGAAGTACTGTAAATAAATAATTTAATCAGGCAAGTTGGAGCAGGAAACAACTGAAACATGGAGGACGGTGTTCCTCAGGGACTAGGGTTGAGAACCATTGATTTAGACATACAGATTTCAGATTTCCAAAAATTAAAAATAAAAGTTGTGAATAGCGGATTTTTTATTTACAGGCGGCACTGTGGCGCAGTTGGTAGAGCTGTTGCCTCTCATTAAGAAGGTTGCAGGATCAAATCCCTGCTGGGGGCCTTTCTGGGTGGAGTTTGCATGTTTTCCGGGTACTCCGGTTTCCTCCCACAGACCAAAAACATGCATGTTAGGCTGATTGGTAACTCTAAATTTTCTCTAGGTGTGAGTGAGCGAGTGAATGGTTCTTTGTCTCGTTTGTCTGTGTGTCCCTGTGATCATAATGTCACAACTGCTTTTTGTATTTACTCAGTTTATCTTTGATCATACTTGTCGTGGAATATTTAAATGCGACACAAATCGCAAAAACAGAATGCGTAATGTTTTGCAGCATCAAGATTTGGCTTTCGACAAAACGTTAAAAATTAATGTATGAACCAAGTGTAAGCATGTAAAAAAATGACTCTTTACTGATAGAAACCACTGGGGACAGCCCTGTAGATGCAGAATTTACCCTTAAATTCCACCAGGCCGGCTGTGGTTGAGTGGTTAGAGCAATCGTCCGATGCAAGAGTTGGGAGTTCGATTCCACCAGCAGTCACATGCCGAAGAGCCCCTGGATAAGACTGAACCCCTCATAGCCTCCAATGTGTGTCCCATCGGTGTATGAACGTGATAAAGCACCGATTATTCTTGTATAGATCTAGTAGAGTGCTGTATGAATGGGTGAATGAGGGCACAGATTGTAGTGTAAAGCACTTTGAGTATCTTGATAAGAGAAAGGTGTTATATAAGTACAGTCCATTTTACCTTGTAAGTAATCTCAAAGGCTTGCTGTGTAGAAAAGAACCGTAAATCTTTACATGTCTGATATTTCCTTTGGCTGGCTGGGACATGTCTGTGTCCATGTACTACACACCCTCAATGAGTCTACTCGACTAAGAGCCTCTTGCGTAGATTCAGATAGGAAAGGTCATTGTCATTTATTAATGGTTAGATGAAAGCGTAGAGCCGGGCTACTCACTGTGTCTCGGCATACATCAACTCCTCTGAGCAGAAAATTAAAATGGAAATCCAGACCTTGACTGAGTCAAGGGTCCCATTGACCTGTGCAGTATGATTTAATGATTTATGGCAGCTGATTACATCACCTTGACGCTGTCTAGACCACCAAGCCTCTTCAGCTCTTCAACTCATAAGCACTGGATGTAAAAAGCAGTCTTGTTTCCCGTCTCTACTGTTAAGATCTTTCACAATTTTATTTATTTGTATATAATGTAGAATAATGTGTACTTGAGTTTTGGCATGACGGTGCTCGGGTTAGTTTGAGCTACTTTATAAAATTAAAGGTACTTGTAAACTATGAAATCAAACAAGAACAGGCGGTACAATGATGTCCCCTGTCGCTAAAGGATTTGAAAAGTGAATGCTTGTAGTTCAGGAGATGAGTGTTCTTCTGGACTGGAATTAAACAGGGAATGCAAATAAACTATAATGTTTTTCATGCAAGATATTCAAGTGCGTAAGAGTTACACAGTGTATAAGAACTGAGGTGTTTTTTGTTTTCTTGTCTGAGCCAGCGAAGAGTGATGGATCCTGGTGAGCAGAGGAAGTAATTTTACCCACTAACATTTGCAATGGTGGAGCCAGGAGGTGGCCATTGGTGGCCTTGGCAACCATAGGTCAATCTTCGGTCACCTCACTGGCTACCCCAATCATTTAAAGGCATATGACAGTGGCCATCTTGGGTTTTGAAGTGGCAACCCAGTTTTTGAAAGGAAACTTTCTTAGATAGATCCACACACAAAAATGGAAGAGGGTACCTCACTTATTTTTCCAAGCTATCGCACTCAACATTCATGGATGGTCGAACCAACAGATGGGCTGATGGGCCAACGAATGGACAGATGGACGTATGGAAAGGTGAAAAGGGGGTACTTCCAATTCCCCTTTTTCACTCCGTGATGGGGGTCATAATGGTTGGCTCAATGAGACTAACCTGTATAAATGAAGGTTGAATGAATGAATGAAAATTTTCAGCCACTTCGGCTGTTTTTATAGCTAATCAAACATGTGCTAGGTGGTAGCCATTTACAAATTATTGATTTAAGGACCCATTAACCATCGATGTGAGAAAAAAAGTTTGTTTTGTCAATTTAGAATGGTGTTCATGACATTGCAATGACTACCTTTGACAAATGGGAGTCAGCTCAATTCAAGATGGCCACCACAGCTAACGGACGTTAGATTACATAAAATAGACTAAAATTCAGTCAGTTTTACAGATATTACATTCGAATTTGGTGACTCGTTCCAACACATGCTCTGTGCTCCTCGTACAAAAACTTTGTTTGAAATTCTGACATTAACTATTGGTGTCAATAATGTCTGTTAGCAAAATATCTCATGAACCACCACTTTATAGAAGTTTTGAGAGAAAAAAATCACTGACTGTACATCTACAGCTGAATCCCTTTTGGAGTCAGTTCAGCTTAAGATGGCCACCACCGCTAACCTTAGAAAACACAAAAATTGCAGTAATTGAGTTAATTTTACAGATATCCACCCCCCAAAAAAAATTATGGGGTTGGATTTCTCTATTTATCAAAGTTCATGCTCAATAATCCAGGTAAAAAAAATCTAACAAAGTTAAGTCAGGTCCTCTGGACAGTTTCTTTTTTTGTTGGAATGTTTCGTCTTTCAACCGAAGGATTTCTTCAGTCTGAGGAGCCCACCAAACCAAACTAAATCCCACATAGCTCACTCCAAAAGTGGAAAAAAAAAAACAGTTTGCTGGTGATAAGATGGCCTCCAGGGCCCGACCTCTCCACCGTCAACTCCTCTAAGGCAGCCATGGTTCAAAACACCAAAGTTCATGCTCAGTAATCCAGGCATAAATCCAACAATGTTCAGTCAGGTCATCTGGATGGTTTCTTTAGTTGCCGAGACATTTTGTCCTTCATCTGAAGGACTTCTTCACTCCGAGGAGCAACGAACAAAACTAAACCACTTTGTTTTGAACCACTGTGGCATGGCTGCCTTAGGGGATTTGATGCTCTGTGCATTCCGGCATCGATCAGTTTACAAACTAAGCACTGGTTATACCCATTTTTGTGTGGGCCAAGTTTGATTAGCTCTGGTGACCATCATGAATCGAGTTGTTCAGATGTAAACATATAGATATTTACTTGTGACAGTTTTATTGAAACATGTCTACTGATTCATAAAGTATTTGCTAACAGCAACCAACAAAGTCCATGCTCAAAAATACTGGTAAACAATCCAACAATTTTCAGTCAGGTCATCTGGACAGTTTCTTTTTTTTTTTTTAAACATACTGAAACGTTCCACTTTCCATCCAGAAGGCTTCATCAGTCTAGGAAACACACAACATGAAACTGATTCTTCCCCCAACAGCTTACTCTAACGTGGAACAAACCAGTTATGTTGGTGCTAAGATGTTCTCTTTGGCACGCCCCCTACTCCAGTGCCAGCCCTCTTCCTCGTCAACATTCATGTCAAACTGGTTCAAAACCAACAAAGTCCATGCTCAATAATCCAGGTATACAATCCAACAATTTTCTTATCAGCAAAAAAATAAAAATAAATAAAGTCAGAAACTGTCCAATGACCTGACTGAAAATTGTTGGATTGTATACCTGGATTATTGAGCATGGACTTTGTTGGTTTTGAACCAGTTTGACATGAATGTTGACGAGGAAGAGGGCCGGCACTGGAGTAGGGGGCGTGCCAAAGATAACATCTTAGCATCAACATAACTGGTTTGTTCCACGTTAGAGTAAGCCGTTGGCGGAAGAATCAGTTTCATGTTGTGTGTTTCCTAGACTGATGAAGCCTTCTGGATGGAAAGTGGAACGTTTCAGCATGTAAAAAAGAAACTGTCCAGATGACCTGACTGAAAATTGTTGGATTATTTACCTGTATTTTTGAGCATGGACTTTGTTGGTTTTGAACCAGTTTGACATGAATGTCAACGAGGAAGAGGGCTGTCATCGGAGGAGCGGTCGTGCCAAAAAGACCATCTTAGCACAAATGTAACTGGTTTGTTCCACTTTGGAGTAAGCTGTTGGGGGAAGAATCAGTTTTGTGTTGTGTGTTTCCTGGACTGATGAAGCCTTCTGGATGGAAGGTGAAACGTTTCAGCACAGAAAAAAAAAGAAAAAGTTACTGTCCAGATGACCTGACTGAAAATTGTTTTATTTGCTAACAGGCAGACAGTTGACTCCAAAACAACAATGCCAATACTTTAAACACAGATGTTATGCCTAGCCAGGATGAAGACTTTTCCCCATTTTCTATACTCTACGCTATATGACCATTTAGGTACTTTTTGACAAAACATCTCTAGAAAGTCACCGAGGAAAAGTATTCAACCCTTCCCATTTCTAGCAATCTGAAGTTCTTTTTAGAATTTGGCATCTATATTAATTTTTCTTGGAGGAACCAGCCACTAGGGATTCAAAAAGTGTTCAATACAAAGCCACTAGGGAGCACAAGCTGTTGCGTCTCTTGTGCCGGTCCCAAGCCCGGGTAAATGGTAAGGGTTGTGCTGAGGTGGGCGGCTGTGGCTGAGTGGTTAGAGCAGTCGTCCTCCAATGCAAGAATTGGGAGTTCGAATCCACTAGCAGTCACATGCCGAAGTGTCCCTAAGCAAGACACTAAACCCCTCATTGCCTCCGATGTGTTTCATCGGTGTATGAATGTGATAAAAGCTCTGATTAGTCTCTTTAGAATGATTTGTTCAATTAGCTTTGTAGAGATCTAGTAGAGTGCTGTATGAATGGGTAAATGAGGACACAGGTTGTAGTGCAAAGTGCTTTGAGTGTCTTGATAAGATAGAAAGGCGCTATACAAGTACAGTCCATTTATCATTTGTGTCAGGAAGGGCATCTGATGTAAAACACTTTAGCCCAAACTATAATGTAAGTTCATCAAAGCGAACAGAGTGAGATGGAGGAGGGTGAATCACTGTGGCGATCCCTGAATGTTGGTTTCCAACATAGCAACGGCCATTCTCAAACAATCGGAAAAACATCGTAAACATGATGTGAACCACTTGACACCATGCAACAGACGCGAACCCTGATGTAAAACACGAGCCGTTTGCGTCATCGTGGAAAGTGTTGAGGACAGATATTCATGGACAGATCTGTGCCCGACCTGGCCTCCTGGAAACGTTGTGCTACAAGGCTAAGGTGATAATAGATCTTTTTGTTTTTGACACAAGACACAAAAGATGTGCTTTATTTTGAAGCACATCGGAGTATACCTGTGGTATTATCCTGATTTCATTAAAAATTATTCAGAATAACTTAAAAATTATGATCCAAGTACAATAAAAAAAATCATTCTTGTTACTGCTGTAGACTTAATCTGCAGATTGTTGAAGATAGTGAGGTATAAACTTAGTTTTCATTTGGAAACCACTGTCCCATTTTGTTTTTTTAATCTAACTTCATTGCCTCAAATTCTCTGGTCGGGAAATAAGCTTCTAGACTTTGCTCTTGCATAAAAAGGTGCGGTATAGAGGTAATAAAAAAAGGCATTGCAGAACTGTGTGTGTTTTGCAGGGGGTCTGGCTGTTCCGTGGTGAAGCAGACAGGGCAGGTAATCCACAGGCAGATTATCAGGCTCTCTCTCATGTTGCACAGGTGCTGGTGGCTGATATGGCACAAAGTAATAGGCCTCTAAAAGCTCCTATGGAGATGGTGGTCAGGACAGCTTTAGATAACAGCAGCTGTCAGGCATCGTGTCAACAAGACAAAAATGCTGCAGCATCTGACACATTTTGCCCAATATCCCCATTTCTACATTACATGTTAACACCCAACATGTATTTTCAAAGGAAAACTATGAAAAGTTGTGAAAAATATACAAACCTGCTTTTGTTAAACTTGCAAACCCGTTTGGTGCCTCGTCTACACTACTCTGGATATTTTCTAAAACGGGTATTTTGCTTCCATTTTCAGATGCGGACACATTTTTGGTACCCTTTATGTAAAGAAAAAATAATCCACAATGGTAACATAAATGAAAATAAAAAGTTATTGAAAGCCACGGACTCTGGGCAACATGTTTCGCTCCAGCATGCCTCTATAGTCTTTGAGATTTCATTGTACCTTGCCCAGATCCAAGACACCCCGTGTGAGATAGAGCAAAGCAGCTCCGGAACAGAACCAAACCTCTTTCGTGTTTCGCTCTAGGCAGCGTTCTTAACATGGAGTTAATGGGACTTGTGGACAAAAAGCTCCAATTTTGTCTCATCTGTCCAAAGGACATTGTCTCAGAATCCTTGTAACTTGTCATTATGCATTTGAGCAAATTCCAATGATTTGGTGTGATCCACAGTTATCTCCCTGTCTCTGTTCTTATACACAGTGTACTTTCTACCCACTTGAACATCTTGCACCAAAAACATTAAAAACATTTTTTTCCCCTCTGTACTCCGGTGAAGACAGACGTGTTTTCCCGGCGCTCCATACCTCCCCCGCTTTCCTGCTTGCATTCTTTCATCCTGTGAACCCTTAAGAAGCCTCTTTTTTTCTGCATACCTCTCAATTGGAAGGATCAGCTGGTCTCTCAACAAAATCGATCAACTTCTCCTGACAGGAATCAGGGTTAGGAAGACCCTCTTACCTCAACGGAAAAAAAATTTAATTCATGATGACAACTAGATTCTACAGTTTAAGTTGGTGAAATCTTGGATTGTCTACAAATTCGTGTGGATGTGTCGAAGCTCGACAGTTCTCAGACTGAATTTGGAGAGCTGCTGCAGGGAGCTGGAGCAGCTGTTATCAGGACTGTGAACTCCCCGACAGCAATCATGAATGGTGGGAATAATCTTGGAGAAGCTGTGAGCTCGACTTTTGGCGTAAAGGATCAATTGGGCTGTTTTGGAGTTTCCTTCAGAGGAATATATACTAGAGAGACTTTAAAAAAGGCAGAAACAGCAATTCACGAGTTCTGCCTGACCTAAATTGTGGCCTTGACGCCGGACTTATCTCAACTCCTCCTGGAATGTTTTGAAAACAACAAAGATGTTTTGACCGTTTCCTCACCTCTCCCTTCCCCAAGGTCGTGGACATGTGACAGAACCTCAACTGAGCTTAAGATGAATGTCACCTCTTATCTGGACAATGGCTGAGAGGGGGCTCTGGACTATGCTACGACTTTCCCTTAAAAATTCAATGTTTTCACCGGCCTATATGTACATGTATAACATCTGTTTATGTTGCTTTGCTGTGGTAGGTTTTTTGAATGCCTCAAATCGTGTCCTGTCTAGGACACGGTGTGAGAGATCTTTTTTTTTTTTATATATACTGTCTCTCCTCATGTTTTCTTTCCTTTTCTCATCTAAGCAAAATATTATTCTGAATAAGAATAAGAGGGCCGCGCTTTCTATAGTAGCAGCTTCGTGCACTCCGCCCATCTTTCGGACGACTGTACGTACATATTCTCGTATCTCGGTGCAATGCCAATAAAGTTTATTCTGCTTCTGATTAAGGTTTACTTGCATTCCCTGCTCAAATCCAGTCCAGAAAAAAAAACTTATCTAGAAAACTACAAAATATTTACTATTCAAATCCCTCAACGATGGAGGACTTTTGTTTTTTCTTTTTTACATATACCCTCTGCCACCTGTATATCGACTCAACAGTTGGGTCCTCCTGCTTCTCGCATACCCCCTAACAATGGTTACCATTATGGTGAAAATTTAACACACATTATGTTTTAAAGAAATTTACCATAGAAGGAACAGTATACAATAAAAGACCGATAATATTTATTTAAACTCTTGAGTATTCGCTTGACCCAATTTCTACATTTCTGTATTTACATGCTGTGCATCGTGAGCTCGCGCTTTAGGCCTCACAGTGATGCGTTCCCACATGGGGGACGGAGCAGGAAGTGTTTGAAACCACAGCAAAAGGTAGAACCTCATTGGTTACAATTTCCAATTGATCCTTTTAAATAGTGCGACTAGTCCAAAAACGTACAAATAAAAGCTCATACTGTACATTTAAAATTTAAATAAACCGTACAAGCAGATCCAGCTCACAGAAAACACACAGTCCAAGGCTGACATACAGATTTCATTACAGAAAATATAAATGAAAGAATACATAAAATATTCAAAATTAAAGTAACAAATGTAGAGTATGAGTTTGAATCCAATGGCATAACAACTTTGAGTAGATAGACATTTAAAAGTACAAATAAAAATAAAACCATGCTAATAATAAAACCTATAACTGCTGAACCAGGACATGTAAGACCTGTTACCACTAATGATATTCTCATACATAAATGTAAAGTTGAAAATGTTTGTAAAGATGGATTACAGTTCTTAAATATAAATATAATGTGGATTTTTAAGCCTCTGAAGGCCTTTTAAGTTGATGACAATTAGTGTTCCTTAAAAGAAGATTCAACCACCTTATTTAACTATGTAGAAATACGATTTTTTAATATTTGTCCACAAAAAACGAGTCCGTTTTTAGTCATCTCAGCCAGAAATATATATCAGATTTAAATGTTTTTAGTTACATTTTAGCTCCTTAAAGTGCCACTGACAAGCATATCCTACGAATACAAAAAGTGGAAGAAAACGTCGTAATTAGGGATGCACGATATTATCAGCATGGTATCGGTATCGATCGATATTAGCGTTAAAGTTAAATATCGGATATCGTGCCATTCCATTAAAATAACTCAGATATCAAAGATGCTGTTTTTGTACGACAACCCAGTGACGAGGATGCCTGCAGCGGCAGCACAACGTGATGACGTCACGCGCGCCTACCTGATCTCACGGTGGAGAGAAAAATTCAAAATGTCGGCGGTGTGGAAGTTGTTTTTTTTCCGTTGAGGATGTCAGATTCCGAAGATTTATGATCTACGTTGAGCCTCGCTACATCGTCACCAGTCAGATATTTTTCCGACGCAACCTTACCCGAGTTACAAGCCGTCATTTCCGACGTCATTAAGAAGCTAATAGTCGATAGCACATGGGTGAGTTTTACCACAGACGTTTGGACGTCGTGTTAGCCGCGTTAGCATGATTCGGCACAATGGAGAGACAAAAACTTTGAACTTAAAAAGGCTGTCCTTCATGCACGAGTGCAGAGGATCCCACACTGCAGCTAGGAACCTGGAACAAGCCTCCACAAGTGAGACAGCATCGCAGGTGACTAATGCTAATAAATAACATTTAGCACTTTTCATTGAATATAAGTTAAAGTGTTATGCGTATATGGCTGTTACTGAATATAAGTCACCAGCTCTTACAGCTGTTGCACAATTTTTGTAGCAAATAAGCCTAAATAAGAGGGCTATGTTCTGACAAAGGAACGTATATAAAATATCGGTATCGGTTATCGTTCGAATAAGTTTTAACATATCGGGTATTGGCCAAAAATCCAATATTGTGCATCCCTAGTTGTAATATTTCAGGAATTTGTCATAATAGACAATTTTGTCACCATTTTTTTAGCTTGGTGCGGACAGTGAAACAGGAAGTGACATCAAAGGGGAACTCCCATGTCTTTTATTATTGAAACAATAATATTTGAACTGACTCTTCTTCGTCGCTCAGATAGACTCATATAATCTATAGGAACATCAGATTCTTCTCTACTGTCTATATTGGCAGCCATTGTAGCAATGTTCTGTTCACGTACAGGAGTTTCCTTTTGACATCACTTCCTGTTCCTGTGCATGCAAATGTCTCAGTTATTCATCTAAAGGGCATGAAATGCTTATTTTATGGCATTTTTTGAAAAACAAAAACAATAATTAAACAAATACATAAATAAAATGAACAAATATGGCGTTTTTTGACCCTCAGAATGCCAAAAAGGACTTTTCACTTTTATTCCAGTTGCGAGTTTGTAAAAGATCCTCGAGTTTGACTGAAAATGAGGCACCATTTTTTTGTCAAACAAGATGGGTCGGTGGTTGGACTTCACCTAGTGGAGCAATGTAAAAATCAAAAGTACAGAGACCGAAAACAAACAAACCATGACTGCATTATTTTATACAATAAATATTGTGTCAAAATGCATTTATAATAATCATCTGGACGGTTTCTTCATTTGCTGAGACATTTCAACCTTCATCCAAAGGTTGGCCTACTATGTGGTTGTGCTGCTTGTGGGACTCAGCTTGCTTGTGGCTCCTCGGACTGATGAAGTCCTTTGGATGAAGGACGAAGAATCCCAAAAAAAAAAAAAAAAGAAACTGTCAAGATGATCTGATTTAACTTTGTTGGATTCTTTACCTCAATTACTGAGCATGAACTTTGATGCATTTATAATGAATTTCAATGACTTTCCCACCAAGGAACACTAGAGGGCTGTACTGTTACTGGGAGGTTACGAAAGCGTTTCAAACACTTCTTACAATTAGGATGACTTTTAGGCTTTGTCGTGAACAATCCTATTTATTGACAACACAAAAATAAAATTAAATAAATAAAAAAACTTGAATAAATGTGTCTATTTTTCCCCCTCATGAGACCTTCCATCGGGGCACCACTAGTAGCAAACACAGTTCGATTAGATCAGCTCCAGTTGTTTTGTCTGAACAGGTTCTGGAAAATTGAAATAAAATTAACATTTGAACATATTTGATGTCTAAAACAAAGCTTTGTAAAATAGTAAGTAGTGGACATTTAAGATTTTGTACCTTGTAGAAATACAACTGACCAACGTTTTGTTTTGGATTTAAGACTACTGGTATGTTTTTTTCAGAACCCCATTAATACTTTAATGTGTCCAAGCTGTAGTTTTATTTTCTTTCACATAAACATGAAAAAAGAAGCACAGAGCTCACTTTTTTTAAACATCATGGGCAATTCCAACCAGTACCTCACAAGTCATTTCTTCGCGGGTTTTCGTACCGTTTCCAGAACTACCCCATATTCCTCTTTGTTTCTTGAGCTAAAATTTGGTGTTTTAGTAGCTGAGACCGATCAACTCAAAACTTCAAATCACACAAGAAATACTTTCAAGCAAATAATCCATCTGCAGGAATGGCTCCCAAAGTTGGGGTCAGGAAACCCATACGGGCCACAAAACACCAAGTTAAGGGTCTTGAAACAATTTCCAAAAATCAAACGCAGTTTAAAAATACTTCCCACAAGCAGATATTCACGATATTTGTAACAGATACAAACACTAATCATAAACAGAAAAAAGTACGAGTTAAACCTTTTTGTTTTATGCTCTTATTTACTATTTTTGGGGAATTTTTTAAACAGTTGTGTCATTTAACCAATAACATGAGAGATTGCCATTATTTGCCCGTTATTTTGGGGTTCAGTTGTGTGGCCATAAGCAAAGTCTTATCATGCAAACTTAGGACAATTTACAAGATTTTCTTTTGCTAAATTAGACAAAGTATAGAGGAACAAAGCAAAAGGCTGAACCTGACTGAGCTAAGGGGTGAGTCAGTTTTCACAAGTGTATAAAACATACCCTCCTCCAAAATGTTGATTTTTCACTAAACTTATTTAATTACAAGTAAAGCTGAGACATAAAACCCATGTGAATACATGGATATTGCACTAAAGTTGTACTAATTGTACTAATTATCTCATGCTGCTGTATTCATTCATTCATACCCATCTACTCACTACAGACTCATGTTCGGGCTGCTGTTTAATATAACATTATTATTTTACATTATTAGTGTTTGCCATACATCGTAGATCATTTAGCGTTCGTTCAGCGTATATCTTAGATCCTTATACGCCATTTCTTTTAATACTTTGTATTTTTGCTGTTTTTGGATGTAACTGGGAGCTCGAGTGCACAAATTCATTCCACCTCATGTACCACATGTGATGCAAATGACAATAAAGAACCTTGAACCTTAAGTAAGATGGTCGTTCCACTACATTGACAAGGCAAGAGCGTGAAGGTGACGAGTATGGCATTAGTTGCAGGGTGACGTGTTCATTATTTGATTTTCTTCCGCGAAATGAGACGATAATACGACAACAAAGCTGTTATTTTTACTACTTTATACTACGTTTATTTTTGATTGCTGTAGTAGCGTCTTTAGCATTTGGGTGTTTCACGGTTTTTGTTCGATCTTTGCTTTAACTCAATTGGGAACTCAACTGTAATATCTTGTTATTGATATTTGATGCTGTGATCTTTTGTGGTAAGCGCTTTGATAACAGTTACTGTTTTAAATGTGCTGTATGAATAAATGTGACTTGACTTGACCATTTGCGTAAGCAAATTTTCAATTTTAAATGGCTGCTAGCTTAAACAACGCGTTGTTTTGCGACAATGATTTATATGAACGTTGAAAAGTCAACGGCCATTCTTGTCACGTCCGTTTTCGAATTGGACAACGTGCGCTTTCGAAAACGTACTTCTTTATGAACAACAAAGTTCATGCTCAATAATTCAGGTAGAAAATCCAACAAAGTTCAGTCAGGGCATCTGGACGGTCTTTTTTTTTTGTTTGTTTGTTTGTTTGTTGTTGAGACGTTTCTTCCTTCATCCAAAGGACTTCATCAGTCCGTGGAGCCACAACAAACCGAGTCCCACAAGCAATAAACCCACATAGTGGAACAACCAGTTAGCTGGTGATAAGATGGTTGTTTGATGGAAAAGACGGTTGCTGTTGGTGGAACAAATTTTGTTGTGGCTCTTCAGACTGATGAAGTCCTTTGGATGAAGGACAAAACATCTTAACAAAAAAAAAAGAAGCCATCAGAAGACCTGACTGAGCTTTGTTGTACTTCTTTGTGGTATTTTTAATGACTGTTGGCCAAATTTGGGAGCCGTGACATAAAACCTTGTTATTGGCTAATAAGAAAAACTCATTGATGAAAGCAACATGGCCGTGGCTAAGATTTTTCCAAACGCATGCGCGGTAGTTGTTTCACTTAACTAACGATGACATTTGCACACTTCTCAAAATTCTTACACAGATAAGGCGCTCTCTCTCGCTCTTGGAGCCGGAGTTTGGTCTAGATTTCAAAAGTCCTGGGGAGTTCGGGGGCGCGGTGCGGGTGGTCCGTTAGCCAGAGTGGGATCAGTGTGGCCATGCATGGTTCATTTGCAGAGAGTCTGCTCCGACTGCAGAGGGGATCTCTGTGATCCTGACCACCTGTCGGCACTTTGGGACTGGGACGGACTCAAACAGTGCGTAACCATTTGCCACGTGGGAGAATAGCAACATGTCACTTATACAGAGCGGGTTATAAATATAGAAAAATAATTCAATTTGAAATGCAAACCCTTGACTCTCTCCCCCCTCCCCAGTGTACAGTTTGTACGCTTGTGAAACCCCTAAGTCAAGTTTTTAATTAGGCAACGAAGTTGTTCTAAACTGCAGGATGAGTTGCTCAGTAACCACAATGACCATTACAACTGGGCATGACGACAAATCTGTAGAGAAAACAGCCATTTGGTTTAACTACACAGGAAAAATTATGGTTTTAACTAGGCCTGTCGCAATAAACAACTCAATTAATTGCATGATGAATGAAAATTATCAACCTCGTTTTCATTTATCGGCTTTATTGTTTCTTCGTGTCTCTTTCTGTTTACTGAAGACACTGGATGACAAACGGCTCAACTCCGGTGCTCTTCACCGACGCCTCCCTTTCTCTTTAAAATCCGTTTTAAACGTCCAAAAGCACATTTTTGGATCATTAAACGCATCTAAGCTGAGAAGCTAAGCTACGAGCTAAGCTAACAGGCCGACCTCGGGGGGGAAAAAAACACCCTCCGTCTTGTCAAAGCTCCATAATTCACGGTTGAAACCTGTGCCTTTGCGTAAAAACTTGTTTTTCTCTGCAAAAAGAAGCTGAGAACTTGTTTACTGATTTTTTTTTATTAAAAGCTTTGTGTAAAAAATGCTACGCTAAAGATCTAAAACCACACCGAGCGTCCGCCATTTTGAGAACCGAAAAACAGGAACGAGAAACAACCCATGTCACGTCAAGGGGCCTCCCTCCCTTTTTCTTAAAGAGTCACGCTGCTCGCTCTCTCACTATCCATCCTTAGGTTCAAACAGTCTTATACTGCCATCCGGTGGTCAAAAAAGTTACAACACTAAAAAATTAACCAACATTTTGTCTTGAATTTGACAATTGCTAATTATTGTCAAATTCCAATTAATATCATCGTTTATCGCAATAATTTCTGAGATAATTAATCGCGCAGCAAAATTTGTTATCGTGACAGGCCTAATTTTAATGGTGGCTTAGAGGAAGTAGGACGATAATGTACAAAATAAGGTGCAATCCACAGGTTTGTTGCTTCCATCTTCCATGAAATGCATGACAAAAGAATTGTATTGAACGTTTTTTTAATTTATCATGTCCTGGATGACTGAGAATCTTCACCAGCATAAGACAAAAGAAAAAAAAAAATCCTTCCACTGAAAGGAGAACCAGCAGATTACCGAAATCACCAGGACACTCAGGTGTTGAGTGAAAACTGGTCCTGCTCTATGGGCTTCTTCACCCAGGCACCGAGGCCCACTTTGTGGAAGGCTTTGAAGAGGGTCTGCTTGGCAGAATGGTACTCCACCGCTGCCTGCTTGGCCTCGTGGTAGCTGCTGGGCTGCGCCGTTCGGATCCGCAAGGTGGAGGACAGCTGCAGGTCACAGACAGGAGAACTCGCTAAGAGAACAATGTTTGCGTGTAACACGACCTGCTTGAACAAAAACAGGTGAGGATGGAAAATGTGTTGGAAAAACAATTACACATGCAAAGCCTTTCCTGAAAAACATCTGGATGCAAGTAACAATTATAAAACGTGTGTATAATTTTCCCGCACTGATGTTGTATTTCCAGATGTGTGAGCTCTCCATGCTATAGGCACTAATGCACCCCGATACCATCAGAGAGGCATGGTTTTGGAGTGTACGCTAATAAGGCTGCACGGTCCCTCTGTTTTTTTTAGTACAGAGGATGTAGGGTCTATGGTTTAAAAAAATAAATAAATTTGGATTTGTCTGACCACAGAACAGTTTTCCACTTTCCAACATTTTTCAGTCGGGTCATCTGGACAGTTTCTTTTTTTGTGCTGAAACGTTTCGCCTTCGATCCGGAAGGCTTCATCAGTCAGCACGTTTCAGCACAAAAAAAAGAAACTGTCCAGATGACCTGACTGAAAAATGTTGGATTGTATACCTGGATTATTGAGCATGGACTTTGTTGTTTTCAACCAGTTTGACACGACCGTCAACAAGGAAGAGGGCCAGCAATGGAGGAGGGGGCGTGACAAAGAGACCATCTTAGCACCAACATAACTGGTTTGTTCCACTTTGGAGTAAGCTGTTGGGGAAAGAATCAGTTTTGTTGTGCGTTTCCTTGACTGATGAAGCCTTCCGGATCGAAGGCGAAACGTTTCAGCACTAAAAAGGAAACTGTCCAGATGACCTGACTGAAAAATGTTGGATTGTATACCTGGATTATTGAGCATGGACTTTGTAGTTTTTCACTTTGTCTCAGCCCGTTGTAGATTTGGTCCAGAGAAGATAGCAGCATATCTGAATGGTGTTCACATCTTGCATGATAGAGCTTGAACCCGCACTTGTGGATGGCACAGTGAACTGTGCTTACAGGCAACTCAACCTTTATTTAGACAGGTTAATCCCATTGAGCCTCGGGGACTCGTTTACAAGAGAGACCTGCTTTTAACGAAGAATGATGACAACAAAGACAACAACAGACAATCATAAAAGGATGTGTACAAATTGAGAAGAACAAGTGAAAGAAACTGGTATAAAAAAATGTAGCAAAAAAACTGTTAGATTATAAGGCGGTGTAGAAAACTAAAAACAGGAACATGTCTGCATTAGTTTTTCCCAGGAATTTAAAAGATGTCTGAAGCCACTTAGTGAGGTCAAGGTTGAGAGCTTCAAATCTTTTTGTAAGATATTCCAGGAAACGGGAGCGGAGTAGGAGAAGGCCCTTTTGCCTAGTTCAGTCCGCACTGAGGGAACACTGCAGGTAATGATGTCCTGAGAGCGCACGCTGTAGCTGCACTCACGCAGAGACATGTAGGAGGAGATGTATGAAGGCAACAGACCAAGAAGTGATTTAAAGATGAAAATGTACCAGTGAGAGAGTCTGCGTGAAGTTAATGATGTCCAGTTAACCAGTGACTGACTGTCAATTTTACCATAAATGTTTTTTTCCAAGCATAAATAACCATTTAAAAATAGCTATAACCAGTGGTGGCCGGTCCATAGGGGCAGGTCGGGTAGAGCCCCACCTAAAAAATTCATCCACCCCACAAAGTAGTCCCCCTTAAAAAATAGTGTAAATTACTTATTCATTGAGATTGTTGTGCATACTTTTGTTCTGTGTATTTTTAAACTATTTTGACAATATTAAATGGAATTTGAAATGATTTTCAGTGCTTCATCCTCAAGTTTTTACTTATTTACTGTTATGGAGCAGTATCGCGTAACGATCTGCATTCGTCAAGCGGATCTGAACTTGCAACCAGTGATCTGAAAAGGGAGGTCCATTTCAGTTGGGACATCTGATTTTCTGCCCTGTGGACACATTTGGCTGGTTTTTAGTGCATTGATACAACCTCTACCTAGACCTGACGCGAGATCAAACCCAGGAACAGCTGCAGTGAAACCTGCCGAGTCACACAGTGGAGATATTCTATTTTTAAATCCGTTTGGAGCAGACAGATGGGACCAGAACAGAAAACTAGGGATGCACAATATTATCGGCATGGTATCGGTTTATATTAGTTATAAAGTTAAATATCAAACATCGGCCATTCCATCAAAATAACTCACCGATATAAAAGGCACCGTTTTTGCATGACAAGGATGCCTGCAGCCAGTACAACATTATGACATCACGCGAGCCGTTCAGTTTAGATTTGTGAAATTTTACAGATTTGCACTGTTTGAGTGCTGTTCAAGTTGTTTATTTGTCATATGCAAGGTTAACACAAGGTTAACAATGAAATGCTTAGGATGTCATTGTGTTAGAGAGAGTAAATATCATGAATAAATTTGACATTAAACATAATCCAAGTTGTTACATCATTTTCAGCCCCCTTTTTGGCATCTGTATTTTGTAGCAGGAAAAACTGACAAAGCCCATTGATTCATTAGCCCGGACTGCTTTTCACGAAGCAACCTGAACCCACGGGAGGGAGAAAAAAGGCAAAAACTTTGTAGACGCACACAAAAAACTATCAGTAAATTAAATACTAAAGAGGAACATCATTGCTTTTTCACAAAAAATGTAACGCAATGTGTAAAATTTCAAGAAGATATTGTGCACCCCACTAATATTTTTGCTCAGGAGCCATCACTGGCTATAATTACACTCTCATCATAAGATGAACTTTGTTCAGCAGCTGCTATGCTACTGCTAAAAATGCTAGACCTTTAATATTAGTTGAAGTTTTCCTCTCGATTTTGGAATATGTTCAATAAATAAATGCTCCGCTAAATGTTAAGTGTCGAATATCATGATTAGATTTGTTATGTTACCTCACGGGTCAGAACAATGCGTTAGCAGCACGTTACCTTGCAGTGCAGGCGCGTCCAGCGGCTATAAAGCGCGTGTTTGCAGAGTCTAGAGTGTCGACCCAGGTCATCTTTGCCCGTAGTGGCATTAATCACCTCTAAACCAGAGTCTCCAACCGTCCAGTTCACGCTGAAGTTCGGTGCTTTTCCTGGTTGACGGGCCTCCGTGTTACTTATTCCTGTAGAACACCAACGTCCATTTCGTAGTTAGGATTTTTTCTTATTGCTAATGTTTTCAATAAGATGTTTTTTTCTTGACATATTTCAGAGGCCATTAGCATAAATGTTCCCTAAAATCTAACCCCCCCAAAAAACATGTTCTTCTAAAATGCTTACAACTCCAACTCTGACAAAGTTGGGGTGTTGTGTAAAATGTGTGAATAAAAGCAGAACACAATGTTTGGGAAATCTCATAAAACAAAATTTCCTTCACAGTGGAACATGGTAAAGATCACATAAAGTATGAAATAGTTTGTTTTTTTTTATTGAAAAAACTGGTAACCTTGACAACACATCTCAAAATAGTTGGGACAGGGGCAACAAAAGATGTACAGTGGCACAAACAGGTACAGCTGGAGGAACATTTTGAAGTTAATTAAGTTTATTTGTATAAGGCCCGTAAAAGGAATGGGTGTAAAAGATCATTTAAGAGGTGCTGAATCTTTCAGAGGTAAAGATGGGCAAACTTTCCATAATTTATCTTCTTTGGACCAAAAATCATTTAACAGCAAGTGGGTCAAAAGCCTGCCTCGCTGATGGTATGGGGGTGCATTTGTGCAAAAGGCATGCGTCAGATATCAAGTCAAACATTGGTTTATAAATATGGGGGGAAAACATAAATAAGTTGCTTCGCCGTATAAGTCGCAAGGCATGCAAATTTATGTAAAGAGGTACGACTTATACGGTGAAAAATACGGTAGAAGTCTGGATTTCAGGCAGGTCATTTCAGCACCTGGACTCTTCTTTAATGAAGCTACGCTCCTGTAATGTACACAGCATCACATCTGACATCATCTTGCAGAAATATGCAAGAAAAAGATTTGCTTTCATTCATTCTGACATGGAAAATATTGAACACTACCATTTTCAGCCACTAGAGGGCCCTTGAGTAACATGACAAGCCAAGTGTCTCATTAATAGGTAAAAGTGACTATTAATGAGACACTTTGCTTGCCATACCAACCACCTTCGTCTCGCTCCGGAACTCCTGGAGCAAACATCAAATCAGCTTCATTTGGCTGCGCCGCCCAGGCGAAATGCAGCTGATTTGACCATTAAAGCTAATTTATTAAAGAAAAGTTCCACTGAGACACACCTCCTACTCCACTCCCGTTTCCTGGAACACCTTGCAAGGAGATCTGGGGCTCTCGAGTTTGACCTCTAGGTGACTTTGGACATCTGCTGGGTTCATGGCGGGGTCCAATGCAGACATGTTCCCTGTTTTTGGTATTTTACATCGCTTTATAATGTAGCTGTCTTTGTTTCGTTTTTATATAAGTTCTTCTATTTACTTTTCATTGTATATGCTTTTTATATAATTGTCCATTGTTGTCTGTACCTCATCTGTGTTTTTTGTTAAAAAACAGGTCTCTCTTGTAAAGGAGTCCTCGAGGCTCAATGAGACTAACCTGTATAAATAAAGGTTGAATGAATGAATGAATAATGTTGAGCAAACAAATAATTGTTTTTAGGCGGTTATCTTGTTAAAGTGCGAAGAAATGCACAGCGAGTCGTCCCTCTGCGCGCTCCCGCATCCGCGAATCGATTTTTGAAATGCAGCAGATTGGACCGTCAAAGTCCATTTATTAAGGAAAAGTTGACACCTTCAATATAATTTCGAGCAAACAAATAGTTGTTTTTAAGTGTTAACCTTGTTAAATTCTTGTTAAAGTCCTACCATGCACTCTCCCGCGGCCGCCATTTGGCAGCCAATCGATTTTTGGCACAACACCGGCCCACGTTTCCGGGTTGTCAGCGGTGATGCATGATAGATGTGACTTATAGAGTGAAGCGACTTATATATGTTTTTTCCACTTTATTAGACATATTTGAACTGATGCTACTTATACAGTGGTGCGACGTGTACGGCGGAAAGTACGGTAATAGAAAACACTTGATACAAAAAAAAATCCAGCAAAGACTGTTGAACAACTAGAATCCACCATCACGGGACAATATTCCCCTCAAAAAGCTCAATCTGTCTCCTCAGTCTGAGATGTTAAAAGATGAGATGCTTCACGGTGGGAAACATGGACCTGTACCGTTGGAAGGTGTGTTCTGTCAAATAATTCAAAATTACATTACCTTTTCAAATAAATATATAATTTCCTAGCTTAAGCATTTCACGTTTCATTGTAAATAAAATCTGCAAATTCTTGCACGCAGAGTTAGTGTTTTAAGACTACCGTATTTTCCGCCGTACACGTCGCACCGCTGTATATGTCGCATCAGTCCAAATATGTCTAATAAAGTGGAAAAAAACAAATAAATTGCTTCGCAGTACATGTCACATCTATTACGCGTCACCACTGAAAACCTGGAAATGTGGACCGGTGTTGTGTCAAAAATCGATTGGCTGCCGTGGGAGTGTGCACGGGAGGACTTTAACAAGAATTTAACAAGATTAACATTTAAAAACAATTGGTTTGTTTGCTCGAAATTATAGTAAAGGTGCATCTCAGTCTAATTTCTCCTTAATAAAAAGGACTTTAACGGTCAAATCAGCTGCATTTCAAAAGAATTTGCCGCCTCGATGCTCCGGGACCATGCAGAGGGAGGTGCTCAGGAATGAGTAACGATGCCCATTTCTTCAAAATTTAACAAGATAAGCACCTAAAACTATTATTTGTTTGCTTGACTTTATAGTAAATGTGTGTCTCAGTTGAACTTTTCCTTAATAAATGCACTTTATTGGTTAAATTAGCTGAATTACGCCGGGGTGGCGCAGTGAAATGAAACTGATTTGATGGTTGCTCCAGGTGAGCTGGACAAAGGTGGCAGACTATGGCAAGCCAAACGTGTTATTAATAGCCACTTTTATCTATTACATGACACAACGGCATGCAATACTACTCAAATGCCATCTAGTGGCTGAAAATGCTAGTGTTCAATATTTTCAGTCAGAATGAATGAAAATGGTCATATCGCAGCCAAAAACTGGTTTATAAATATGGGAAATAAACATAAATAAGTTGCTTCAGTGTATAAGTCGCAGGGCATGCAAATTATGCAAAAAACTGTGATTTATAGGGAAAAATACGGTACTTGTTTTATTACCAGTGGAAAACAGCAGATTACAGGTAGTTGTCATTAAAAAAAAAGCATGCTGCTTACCGCTGAGCAGTGGTCTGTTAAGGCTGAAGGACTGAGGCAGAGCCTCGATCTCTGTGATCCTTTGGTACATGGCTCTGGAGAGGTGGTCGGCATGGTACAAGCTGCCTAGGATGATGCTGGAGAAGTAAATGGGCTCAGTGAAGTAGCTCATCAAAGAGCCTTGGACGCCAACCACATTCCACCTGTTTGAGAAAATAAAAGGAATGAATCAACAAAATCAGCACAGAAATCTCCCGAATTTACAAACTGAATTTGTCTAAAAGGAGCCGAAAGCTGTGAGGAACCTCCTGGTGACTAATCAAGAAGCCTAATCAGAGCTCCTGTGATCTGATGACTTCTGAAAAGTGCAGTTAACAGCAGAGGCACAAGTAGATAGATTGCTGAAAGACACTGAGATAATTCAGTCTCTACATGCGCACATGATCATCAGGGCCCCTACTGGTCCGCTAAAGAGTCCTTTCAATAACTTCAGGAGGTCTGCAGAGTTTATTATTTAAAAGCTGACATGTACTAGAATTACACCAAATACTGTACATAATGCCCGTCTTAAGAGCAAGACAACTTGAAAAATAAGCAACAGGCTGACTTCCACTTTGGTGTGGCTGTATCTACAGCAGATATAAGAAATGTCACTATTGAAACCTGGGTTGCCATGTCAAAATCCAATATGGCCACGCCATATAGCTACTGTATACGTGAACTGATCACACCCATCATTTGAGGAATCTATGCTTTCTAGTTTTAATATTGATGTATAGTTTCTTTAAATGATTCAGGTGGCCCTTGGAGTGGCCGAAGATTAATCTATGGGGGCCAAGGCCACCATTGGCCACTTTCTGGCTCTGCCATTGAGCCTGGTCACGAATAAAACTGCTCCCTCCACTCACCAGGATCCGTCACTCTATGCTGCCTCGGATAAGCAAAAAACAGAGAACACCTACGTCTCTTATTATACACAATGTAACACTCACTTGTATATCTTGCACCAAAAACATTAAGGTTCATTTGCCTTCCCTGTTCTATCCCAATCCAGAAAAATTATCTCAAAAACCAAACATTCACTATTTAAATCCCTCAGCAACGGGGAACATCGACGTACCGCTTGTTTATCCTTAAAATGGTCACCCTTGCAAGACTTGGCTGCGTCCGGTTGTTTTGAGTTTGACCAATCATGCGGTCTATGACAGACAGATGCAGTTAGTGCGGTCGTTTTTCATTCGACATCCAAAAATCAGCTGAAACCAGACCATCAGTGTGTACGCCAAATCTTGGTTCAGGTCTCTTTTGTAAAGGAGTCCCCGAGACTCAATGGGTTTAACCTGTATAAATAAAGGTTGAATGAATCTTTTCAAAACCTGTAAAGACTGAAACTTGTGTAGAGAGTTCGTAGCTTTGGGCTTGGAAATTTTCATCTGAATGAACTTGTGGAACAATGTCCTTTACAGAGATGAGACCAAAATAGGTTTGATTACCCATGATGCACAGCAACAAACGCAGCATATTAGCATAAACACCTCATGCCAACTGTCAAGCACGGTGGTGGAGGGGTGTTTTATCAACTGGAAGTCACTGAGTTGACCATGAATTCCTCTGCAGACCAAAGAGTCATAGTTACTTGAAATGTAGAATATTTTGATGGTGAAGTCGTTAAGATCTACTGAGTAATTCATTATCATTTCTAAATGTACAAAGTTGTCAAAGTTGGTTCTCTAATTATCTCTCAGATCGGAGACAATGTGTACAACATAACGGTACTTCCTCCTGTTACTTAACTGTTAACAATGGTGTACCACAAGGTTCAGTCTTGGGACCCACCTTCTTCACAATCTACATAAGTAATGCAAGTCAGATCAATCGTGATGTATCCTTACATTTCTATACCAGTGACACAGTAGTTTATTGTCGAGCTAGAACAGCTGCTAAGGCTTTCCAGCTTTTACAGTCTGCATTCAACATCATCCAGTCAGATTTATTCCATCTCAAACTGGTGCTAAATACAAATAAAACCAAAGGGGTGTTTTCAAACAGGAAGTCAGTACCAGCAGTCCTTGCTTCTATTTTATTTTCAAATGGTGTCCCTATTGAGTTTGTCGATTCTTATAAATACTTTGGTATCTTGGTCGATCCGCATCCCTCTTTTAAACCTCATGTTGAAAACTTGTTAAAGAAATTGGAAGTAAAACCGAATTTCTTTTTTTTTTTAGAAATGGATCCTGTTTAACTCTAAACGCTAGGAAATGCCGTGTAACTGCTACATTCCTCCACTCCATCGACTACAGTGACATTTACATGAATGCTACTGTAAGCACTCTGCAGATGCTGGATGCTGTCTATCACATTATGCTAAGATTCATAACTAGCTGTAACTATCGTACCCACTACTGCACCCAGTATTCACTGGTTAACTGGACATCATTAACTTCACACAGACTCTCCCACTGGTACATTTTCTTCTTTAAATCACTTCTTTGTCTGCTGCCTTCATACATCTCCTCCTATATGTCACGTTATCAGTGCAGCTACAGCGTGCGCTCTCAGGACATTATTACCTGCAGCGTTCCCTCAGTGAGGACTGAACTAGGTAAAAGGGCCTTCTCCTACTCCGCTCCCGTTTCCTGGAATATCCTTAAAAAAGATCTGAAGCTCTCGACCTTGACCTCTCGAAAGGATTTTAAACAACTTCTAAGTTAATGGTAAAAACCACTGCAGACACGCTCCTGTTTTTAGTATTTTACACCATCTTATAATGTATAGTATTATAGAATAATATACTATAATGTATAGTATTTTACACTGCTTTATAATGTAGCTGGTTTTTTTTTTCGTTTTTATTTAAATTTTCTTTATATGACTGTCTGCTGTTGTTTGTACCTCATCTGTGTTTTTTGTTTAAAACTGGTCTCTCTTGTAAAAGAGTCCTCGTGACTTAATGAGACTAACCTGTATAAATAAAGGTTGAGTGACTGAACACAGACCTGGCAATCTTGTCACTACACGACATGGTGAGCAGCCTTTCGCCCTGAAGAACCCCGTCCCACGTCTGAATAGTGTAATTGGAGCGCACGGGTATGGTCCCTTCACCGGACTCGATTTTAGTCCTCAGCTGTCCTCTGGCTTTTCTGTTCGGGTGTCTGTCCCCTTGATCTTTTGGATTTGAAGACAAGACGACGTGAGAATGGAACAGCAAATACCAGATCTAATGGAAACAAAAAGAAAAACTGGTTTCCTTAATCCAGTAATTTACTCACCTTCCACACCAGCTTCATGAGGTGAGAAGATGCGGGCATCTCCACAGGGGGACGTGCTGATGTATAGATGGAACTGGACATTTTCCTTCAATCTGTATCCATCTTTGCTGTCACACTTGGCAAAGATGGATTTCTGGTGTTCGCCTTCATTGTTACTAAAGAAGTAAACAGTTGGAAGGTTAGCCACTAGACGACGTTCGTGAAATCTCTGTTAAAGTAGTTCTGAGGTAGGCCTGTCGCGATAAACGATAAATCAATTAATCGCATGATAAATGAAAATTATCAACCTCATTTTCATTTATCGGCTTTATCATTTCTTCGTGTCTCTGTCTACTGAAGTCACCAGATTACAAGAGACTCAACCCCGGTGCTCGTCACTGACCCCTCCCTTTCTCTTTAAAATCTGTTTTAACGATCCAAAATCGTGTTTTGGATCGTTAAAATCAGCTAAGCTGAGAAGCTAAGCTACGAGCTAAGCTAACAGGCCGACCTCGGGGAAAAAAACCTCTGTCTTTTCAAAGCTCCAAAATTCACAGTTGAAACCCGTGCCTTTGTGTAAAAAGTTGTTTTTCTCTGCAAAAAGAAGCTGATAACTTGTTTACTGATAGTTTATTAAAAGCTTTGTGTGACAAATGCTATGCTAAAGAACTCAAACCACATAGAGCGTCCGCCATTTTGAGAACCGAAAAACAGGAACGAGAGACAGCCCATGTCATGTCAAGGGGCCTCCCTTCCATTTTTCTTAAAGAGACACGCTACTCGCTCCCTTGCTATTCATCCTTCTGTTCAAATGGTCTTATACTGCCATCCGGTGGTCAAAAAAGGTATTACACACACACGAAAATAAAACATTTCTTCTTAAATTTGACATGAATAATCATTGTCAAATTTCAAACAATATTATCGTTTATCGCAATAATTTTTGAAACAATCAATTGCCCAGCAAAATTTGTTATCGTGACAGGCCTATTCTGACGTAGGCATTTTCCTGGCAGGTGTATGAAATAAGTGACATGTTCAGCAGTTTAAAGTTTCACACACAGCAGCCATCACCTGAGGAAGTGCTCCAGCTGGGAGTACAGGAACCTGATGAGGGAGCGCCGGGCTACAATCTCAGCATGGCAGTCGTTCAGAGCCAAACCTTGATCGCTTATGTATTCGCCGTTGATACACTTCGTCCCTGTGGATACACAGATGACCTGAGCCTCCTTCACATCAGAACCTGCAGGAGGGAGAGGACGGGAATTAGATGGTCATTTACCATCTAAAGATGCTTAGACACAGCAAAGTTCTTAGAATGTTATCCACTGTTCAAGTCCAGCGTCTCACTGCGTCTGTTGGAGACTAGCCGGCAGTGGAGAACCCTTAGGGCCTTAAACACCTTCAGAAAAGGCCTACGAACTCAGCACATGAAATGCTACATTTAAATTTTTATTTTTTATACAACAAATTTTCAGTGCCGTTTTTATTGTTGCTATTTTCTCTTATTTGCTGTAAACTATGTTGAAGTTGAGCAAGAAACTCTTTTTAATTAATGAAACCACAATTGTTCAATTAGATTATTTTAATTTTTTTGTCTCCAGGCAGAAACGTTCGAAGGAGCTTTGCCATAGATTAGGACTTCTCCGTCAGGACCGAAGGCTGAGCTAAGTCAGAGGATGAGTTTGTTTAATAACGAACAGGAAAATGAACCAATCACAATGCTGATGTAGAGTGGGTGGGACCAAACCACGGGGCTCTGAGCCTTCGGGAATCCCCTGAAAGTTACGTCAATCATTTTCAATATTATAATTGTATTGTGGCTTCATTACATGGTGATGTTGGTGTAGCTGCCAAGGTGGAGCGTGTGGACGCAGGCAAACGTGACGTAACGAACAAAATAATGTGCACAATACTGTTTAGCAACCTGTGCACATGAAAAGAAAGATGCCATATCTCCATCTTCTATCGCTTATCTGTAGTCGGATCTCGGAGGCAACAGGACGAAATTTCAAGACAAACAAATACCTGTTGTCATGACGACTCCAGCCAAGACTTTCCGCCGAGCGTGTGGAGATGTGAATTTGTCCGTCAGTTTGCTAAACTTGTCAATGACCAAACGAGAAACGGCGTCCGCCAAGACCTAAGCAAAATGGAGGAAGAATGTCAAATATAAGACAAACCGCTAGAAGATCTGTGAGGTCTTATTTTTGTCATATGAATTAGAAGATTTAAATTACAAAACAACTACATAAAAAATACAATTATATGAAACTATGGAATGTTTAGACAGCTCAAAATTTAAAGCGAGTGACAAACTTCACTAAGCTGAATCTCACAATACTGCACGAGACTGTGCCCGAGGTTTAGGAAAGGGTTTGACCAAAACAACGGTCACATCACAGCACCAGATAATTTTAGTTAAATCTCTGGCATGAAAAGGCAGCAGATGATATGCATTCCTTCCAAGGAATGCTTAGTCTTGTGGGAGTTCTGCTCTGCCAGCTCCCTGCACCCACAACGGATCATCGGCTTGATGAACAGGAGGAGCATAAAAGGCTGCAGAGGACATCCAGTCAGCGCTGGAGCATTACCTGCCAATGGTAGTTCGGCTCTAGCATTTTACTTGAGAGTTAAACTGAATATTAACAGACTTTTTATTTCTCTGTGCGTCCAGTGTATAATCCCCGAGGTCCTCCTGTCCCCTGGATTCTCCTATGCCTCCTCAGCTGCCTCCACGCCTTCCTACCACTCACCTCCTGCTTGGAACCATTGTTCAGATGTTCACCTCCTTCGCCCTGGAATCATTGGGTCAGCTCTCCTCACAACTGACCAGTAACCCATCGTCTTGCTATATAGCTTCCAGCTCCCTCCCCAATACATTTGCTGAATTATCACTTTGTAAATAAACACTGTAAATACAATTTGAGTCTTGGTACCTGGTCTCTTCAGTCCTTGGATAAGGGTATAGCCGCAATCGTTACAGGGCTTTAATTCTTAGTTGTTATATATATATATATATATATATATATATATATATATATATATATATACACACACAACTGTAGCAGGTGAAAATTGTGACAAAAGTAGAAAAGTGGCTGAGCAGCAATATTATTAATCACCAAAAGATAATTCTAAAAATAAACGAAAAGCTGTTAAAAATTCCACTCGCGTTCATCGATTTTCAATTAGGAATTCTTTCCTGGTGTGAATGACAGGCATTCGGATCGTCTGCTTCACTGCTCTGCGAGTCAGACAGTGACATGCTAAGGCAGGTTTAATGAATACCTGCGTTTGAAACACACTCGGGGCGATGGTAATTAAGATAGCAGCTTTTCTATCAGTGTGCAAGGGTATATTAACAGGAAGGGATTATTTTATGTGTAAATAGGAGACCAGTGTGTTAAACTTGTCTCAACTGAAGTCACCTTTAATCAGCCGGTCACAGAAGTGACATTTGTAGAGGAAAAGCATTTTAAAGTGGACCCTTAATTTGTCCCAATAAATATGAACACTGAACATTTTCTATGTAATGTATTATAATGTGAAATTCTAAGTTTTCTAAATTGGAAACTTCTCCAAAGACTAAAAGAATGAGAGGGAGGGATGGAGACTTCTCATGTGGAGAAATGGGAATTAACAGAATGTTATAGGAATAATGGCAAATAAACCTGAAAATTTTAAATATTGAAGGTTGACCCTTTACAGAGATTTTAAATAGGTGTAGGAATTTTTTTTTATTTTTATTTTTACCTGGAATGTATTAATTTCTTAAGGTAGGATTTTGAAATCAGAGGAATATTTCAATATATTTTTGTCCAGCAGTATTTTTTTTTACCACTATCTTGTAAACACTTTTAGCCTCATCAATCATATTGACCAGGAGATGATTTTCTAATGACGTTAGAGTGATGGAAAGTTGTCTCAGGTCTCGTCCACATAGAAAAGCAGTTTTTCCAAAATAATGTTTTTTTGTTATATCTAAAAAATATCCTCGTAAACATGGCACTATTTCTAAACATGGCTTAATTGACAAAAAAAAGAAAACAACCCCAAAATACTAAAGTAACTATGCTAACATGCAATTAAAATATATAAAACAGGATACAAGGCGTCAAGTTTATACACTGGAGGTAAAATGTTGGAAAAGAGAACGTCCATGGGTTGTAAGTTAGATTAGAGGTGGGCAATGATACGCAAAGCTAACCAAGAAGTTAGTTTTGCTCACGCTAAACCGCTAACAAAAAATTAGCAGAAGCTAACGCTAAAGCACTAACTTTTATCATGCACTGCTGTCGCTAACACTGTTAGACTAATGTGACAACGTTGTAAGGGAACACAACTCAAAACGGTTCATAAATCACAAGTAAAGCGTCCATGTCGCGTTCAGAGGTGAGCTTTCAGAACTTAATCAGATCCATTGGAACCAAAGAGGTGGAGCAGAACTCTGCTGTGCTGTAGGAGAAAATCTGAGTACTTGGAGAAAAACTCATACATGGACAGGGAGAACATGCAAACTCCATGGCAACATGATGGCTCAGTGGTTAGCACTGTTGCCTCACAGCAAGAAGGTCCTGGGTTCAATCCCCGATTGGACCTGGGGTCTTTCTGTGTGGAGTTTGCATGTTCTTCTCGTGCCTGCGTGGGTTTCGTCCGGGTACTCCGGTTTCCTCCCACAGACCAAATACATGCATGCCTTCAGACTTCCCTCTCAAAAGAGATATGTGATCTCAATGGGATTTGCCTGGTTAAATCAAAGTTAATTCATTCATAATTATTTAAACAGGTTAGTCCCATTGAGCCACGAGGACTCATTTACAAGAGAGACCTGGATTTTAACAGAGTGATGACAACAAGATAATAATGTAAGATGGACCTCCATTTGAATTTTAAACCCAAGATCATTTTGTTGCACCAACCAACTGTTGCCCTACAGGTCTGTGTTGAAGTATTAGAAACAAATTGTGCAATTAAAAACAAAAATATTAACTATATATAACTGAAACTTTCTTCACGTGCTTTGCATTGTGTTTGTCTCAATTGAAAGTACTTATGGAAATCAAAACAGTGAAAATGGAAACAGTTTGTGGCTACGGATAAAACCAGCTTTAAGCTACTTCTGATACAAAATAAGTACTTTAAGTTATCCTTGTCAAATAAAAATTAAACAAAACAATAAAAATAACTGATGTGGAACATAATAAAAGCAAGAAAGGTATATGGCGATTGTGACTACAAAACAAGATAGTACCGTAATCTTCCAGTGTTTACCTGTGGTAGGTGAAGCTGCAGTCCTTCTCTGGGTATGGGCTGTTGGGATGGTGCCTGGTCCAGCTGCATATTGAAGAGGGCTGACAAAGCAGCCTGGGCTGCCCGAGCCTTGGCCAGCCTCTTGTTTCGACCAGAACCCTGGAAGGTCTGGGTGTCTACTGCCACTGACATGACAAAGTTTTTGGCATGGCTCTCCCCACTTTCTGACACAAACATATATTTAACGCCTGGCCGCATCTCGTTGAGGATCATCACAGGATTTTTGCCACTTGTTGGGGAGGTGAAACTAGATGGTGCTGGGGCTAAGGGAGACTGGGCCAGTTTGGAAATGGAGGAGGGTAGAAATGGATGATCTATTCCCAGAGATGCAAAAGAACCGTTACTTTTGGAGGCTCGGTAAAATGGGCCATTTAAAGGGACAGATGCCTCAAAGGTATTAAAGAGCATGTCTGGAAAGTCAGCATGGTCTGAGGTGAAGTCTGTATGAACAGATAGAGTCTGGCCCATTACCATGTGGGCTTCGGAAGCATTGGGAAACTGAACAAAGGAACGCAAAGCCTTCTCTGCTGCGTTCTGCTTGGCCTTCTTCTTAGTAGGACCAGAGCCATTGAAGAGCTGCCCATTGACCTCCACAGTCATCACAAAAACGGGTGCATGGACAGGTCCAGTCTGGGAAAGAAGTTTGTACTGCAACCCAGGTTTGATCTCATTCAGCTGCATGAGCGCATTCTTGGGCAGAATGGGTCCAGAAACTTTCTTACGTTTCTTAGGCTTATACTTGGAATGCGTATGGCCATTACTGCCCTCCTCAAGGGGACGCTTCCTGCCGCACTTAGCACTCTTGTTGGGGAGTTGTATAGCTTTAGCTCCAACTCTCTCTTTGGAACAGGGGTTGTCCAATTCTTGATTTTCCTTAACATCTGTGCTGCGTGAACCTGCGATGTCCAGAAAGAGCAACTTACTATGCCTTTGTTGCCGGAGCTTGTAAATGTCAAATTTAGAGATTCATTCATCTCCCTTTGCAACTGAACTAAGTGATGTGTGCTCTCTGTTCTACAGAATAATACCTTCATGAATAGATTACTGTAATGCAGTAAGGTTAGTAAAGTGCAAAGGGTCCTAACACGATGAAGTACCTCTCTGAAGCGAACACACATCACTAGACCCTGTTAACAAAGCCAATGGAAGTTGGTATAAATTTCCATTTATAACATCCTACAACAAAAGCATGATAGGTTTCTACTTTTGGTGCACAAGACAGAAATAAAAGTGTTGTTGACAGATTAACTGAATACATTTTGACATGTCGCTACCAAAGGTTAGATCTTTGGACCTTTACAAACTAGTCAACTAAAGGCTGCTGACTATGGGTTAATGAGACTATTTTTAACCATTCATTGTGTGTTTTTAAGGAACAAGTCCTCTAATTGATACCTGTGGTAACATCATAACTTTGTCTAGATTTGTAGTTTTAGATGACCGTGAGAAAATGACAAAAATCAACACTGGTAACATTCATCGACCAATAGACAGCTACAGGACAGTTAAAGATCTAGGGGATTTACGATGTATAGTTGTGTCCTGTTTCGAGCAAATTTTCTTTTCCTTTTTAAAAGGCAAACATTGCCTGGACTGAACCGAATCTGGCTTTCAGTCAGAGCACATTCAGCAGCTGCAAACATGTACGCAGGGGACAGAACTCAGAGAGAAAAACAAGAGGATAATGCTCTGAGCAACAAGAGGAGGAACGCGATAATACATGTTCTTGGAAGGAGGGGCCACGTTATTGTTACTGAAACAACTAGAATATATATATATATATATATATATATATATATATATATATTACTGTTGAAGGAAAATATCCAGTATGTCAAGGGTTACCTCATATTTTGACTTGCTCTCTGATGTTTTAAATACCAATAAAAGCCCTTCAACAACCTTGAGCTCTGCCATTGTGGGGCCAGCTTGCCACCAACCCCCACACTGTCAGGCATAATCCACTTGTTCCCCCCAGAAGATGCAGGATTACTACTGTCCATACAAGTGTGCAAAAAGAGCCTGTAATTGGTGCAATGCAAAAAAAGCTACAGCCTAAATAATAACCCTGTAGAAGTATAGATCTGTTGGTAAAAGATAGTCATGCAGTGAATGCTTCAAAAATAATTGGTTCTCAGTCTAATTTTGGGTTGAATCAGTCGATCTGCAACTTGTTTTTCACAAATCTTTTCGGATATTAATAGTTATATCGTGTCAGGAGAATGTTAGTTAGGTAACATTATGAAGAAAAGTGCTACGTCTTCATCTAATCTGTGATTTGTCTTCTGAGATGACAAAAAAACACTAATTGTATTTTAGCGATAAGAAAAGCAACAGTAGTACATTGAGGATATTATACACAGTACTATTAGTACACATACAGTTGTAGTCACAAGTTTACATCCACTCATCATGGGCAAGAATGTCATTAGTTTTGGGCTATTTTGTACTTATGTGATTTTTGAAAAGAAGAATTACTTAACGTTGAACTTATTGTTGATTTTCTCTCATTCAAACAGTGTAAATATACACACAGGCTTTAATATATATTTACACCTTCACTAATAAGTAGTTAAATGTTTTTTAGTGAGTTGCACCTCAACAACAGGGTTTTTGTAGCCATCAACAAGTTTCTGGCTTTTATTGACCACTAATCTTGGTAGAATTCACAAAAACCTTTTAAACTGTTCTTGCATAGATGTTGCTTTTAACTTGTCAAAAGGACTGGGGCTTTGAGAAGGCCATCCCAGAAGCTTAACGTTACCCTGATTTATCCAATTAGAAACCAGTTCTGATGTGATTGGGATTATTGTCCTGTTGGAACCCAACTGTGTCCAGGTTTAAACGTCTAGCTGTTGATTTGAGGTGAAGTTGAAGAATTTGGTGGCGGTACCTTTTAATTATTCCACTTTCTGCAATGTATTAGTACCACAACACGACACTACCATGACCATGATTGACAGTTGGTACAATATTTTTAGTTTTGAAAACCTCGCCTCAGTCCTCCAAACATACGTTTTGTCAATGTGGACAAAAAGTTCAGTCTTTGCCTCCTCTGACCATAAAACCTTTTCCCGGAAGAAGTTTGGCTTGTCCTTTGATCTTTAAGGTATAACTTTTGAAGATGGAGCCTCTCTTCACTGTGGACAGGGACAATGGTGTTCCAGCAGTCTCCAGTTCATGACAGGCATGAGCCTTAGTGGTTCCTGGGTCCTGACAGATCCTTAAGGCTCCAGTATACTCCCGCGTCCTGTCAGCCGCGTGGAAATTGTGCGCACTGTCCGCAGAGGATTGAGACTTCATGCTCGAGCGTCCACCCTGAGCGACTGCAGAGCAGCTCCGCAGACAATGGGCGTTTACCTTCTGGACAAATTGAGGTCGCCGATTGGTCATTTGCTGACATGCCTACTGGATTGATGGGTCAAAAAAAAAAAAAACTAGAGCTGGCAGCCCGGCTGCAGCAGTGTTCTGTGTTTATATGTTGTTAATAAAAAGTTCTAAAAACAAACAAAAAAACAGGGAGCGCTGGCCCTGCAGCCCACACGTCAGAGCGGTCCACCAGGAAATCTCCAGACCCTCCCGCAGCAACGCTGGACCTGATTTTAATTTGCTCAGGACAAATTCCTTCATTTCTCACCATTTCAGTCATGACATCAACGGAGGAGGAAGAGATCGCTTGCCTTTTGGCCAAAAAAATCAAAAGACAAGCCAGATCAGGGATGAAGAAGGGGAATTTAATACATTGGTGTCGCATACAACAGTCCGTCGCCGGGCAGTTTATTGTGCGACACAGAGTACATGTACGCGGTTGTAAAAATTGAGCTTTGCGCGGACATGCCCTGCGAGCGTCCGATTCGGCTCTAATCCGGTACGCGCGGACCTCTGCGGACTGACGTACGTGGGAGTATACTGGGGGATTAACCTATGTCTTTTTTTCAGATGGTGGTAGATGAGTA
Organism: Nematolebias whitei; assembly: GCF_014905685.2. Taxonomy (NCBI): domain Eukaryota; kingdom Metazoa; phylum Chordata; class Actinopteri; order Cyprinodontiformes; family Rivulidae; genus Nematolebias; species Nematolebias whitei. The sequence continues at coordinate 11,788,202 of NC_056520.1, read as the reverse complement.
TTCACCAGTCCAGTTAATGCTCTCAAACAAAGGCTTTTTTAATGTACGGTAAATAGGTTAACTTCTAAAGAGCAATACACAAAGCGCTTCACAGTAAAATTACAAAAACCCTCTTTAGCTGATTTTTAAAAGGCTTAACCCTGTCAGTGTATCATAAAAACAAGGTCAAAGTTCTTTGTCATTCGCATCTCATGTGGTGCATGTGGTGGAACGAAATTGTGTACACAGGGTCCCAGTTACAAGGAGCGACAGTTTGGATATCACGGCCCCCTTTGGTTTTAAATCAAAAATGTGGAACACTAGTTTCTGGTCAGTAGACCTAAAGGCTTGAGTTCAAACGTAAGTCTTGAACAATTTACAATTAAATTCAGGTGCCCGACTTTACGGAGCCTTGTAGGTTGAATGTCGGTACAATTTTGCCCTCGTGTTGATTAGAGAAAATTCACAATAAATTCAAACTTGTGCACATAATTCTTGTTTTTAAAAGTCAATAAACTTATATGTGGTCTAATTATTCCACCATAGAAAAAGAACAGTTTAAATAAATTGTCAAAATTCCCAAAATATTATGACATTCATGTGCATGAAGACCTAACCTGTGCACCAGGTTCCTGCCTGGATTCAGCGTTATTCTCAAAGGGAGCTGTAATTTAAATTTGGTTTTAACAATATATCCTCATCTAATACGTACATTTAGTTAGTTGAGCATACTAAACACAGATAAACATTTTGTTTAGAGCTGAAACAAAAGCAGACGTACTCATCCTTTCGGTTTCAACCCGTTCGATGACCAGCAGCCTTTGTTGGTTCCAAGTTGGCTGGACACCTGCAGGAAACACAAAGTTCAGTCAAACTGTCTGTTCTTTCACACAATTATTGGATTTCAAGGAAAAGCACCCCTTTAACACAACTGGATTAAAACAGAACAAAATCAGATTTCAAACAATATTATTGTTTATCGCGATAATTTCTGAGGCCATTAATCGCCCAACAAAATTTGGTATCTTGACAGGCCTGCTGTTCGCAATTTTCTGCAATGATTGAGAAGACTTAAATTAGACCCAATAAAACCGATAATTAACTGTCCTCTGGAGACAGAATTTGGAGTCAATAATAAACAGGAGAAAGACTTGATGTTCTTTGTGTACTGGCTCATTTGTTGGCAGACATGGCTCGCTGCCGCTAAGCTGCGAGACTCCAAACATTAGAAATGACAAAGTTATCAGGCTTCTGTGGCTCTGCTGCGAGACACAGATGAAAGAAAAGGTCGTAGGTTTTCATTTCAAGATAACGGAGGAAGCAAATTAACACGGCAGAAGCGAAGTGACAACAAATTTGCAAACGCCCGTCGCAGAACTTTTGTGATTTCAAATTACGCCGACTGAAAAAACTTGTTTACCTCATTATTGACAGACACGCTGACAGGTTTGAGGTAATTCGTTGTCTGTACCGTGCGCAAATCCAGAGGAACCATTCTTTTCTGCATAGCCATGGACAGAAAATTAAACTGTGGAATATAAACAGCCAGAAGGAACAGGACGTGGACTGTAAATCACAGACGTGTAGTCGTTCAGGCCATGAAGAGAAATATTCACATCAGATAAGATATTGTAGTGCATCCATTAAAAATATTCATTACAAACCAGGTGGCTGCACATTAATGGTAAAATTCCAATTTAACAGTTTTTAAAAGTCTTTGCTTCCAATTAAAACCTCTATTTCAAGATGGCTGCCACAGCCTCATCCTGTGAAATGCATTATATTGTGTCCGTAAGTACCGCTTTAGTCTTTTGTTGTCCCAGTTCCAACTATCAAAGATGTGATGGTGCTTTAAAATGTGCCAGTTCCAGTAAATCCATTCATCTTTTTAAATGAGCACCCTGCCAAAGATTGACACATGTATGACGATTGCCCTTCTTTTAAGTTTCCTTATTGCTAAAATAAATAAATGAATACTTAGAGAAATTGCATTTACTGCAAAAATACTGTGTCAATGCTTATTGCTGAAGAACTTAATGAAAAACAGCTGAAATTAGCTAAAAAAAAAAAACATGCTGGAAAGTAGCTGAAATGGAAAAACAAGCTTAAGTTAGCAGAAGAAAGCAGAAAGAATACATGTTTGCTGAATTACTGGTAGGTTTAAATAAATGAGCACAAAAATTAGTAAGTTAGCTTAAAAAAAGCTGAAATTAGCAAATAATTGCTGAAACGTAGCAGAAAGGCAGAAGAAAGTAGAAAGAGCTGAAATGAGCTGAAAAAAGTGGAACTAGCTGTAAAAGGCTAAATTTAACATCAAAAGATCTAAAGCTGAAAGAGCAGAAAAAGCTGAAAGGAGCATAACAAGATGAAATTAGCATAAAGAAGTTAATTAGACTGAAAGCACAAATTGACATGAAAAACTTGAATTTATCTAAAAACAGCTGAAATCAGCCACAAAAAAAGCAAAAAGTGTAGTTGAAAAGGTAGACGAAGCTTGAATTAGCAGAAGAAAGCAAAAAGAACACTTGGTTTGCCCAGCTGTGCTGAAAGAAGCAGAAATGAGCACAAAAAAAAGGTGGAAATTATCGGAAAAAAAGCTGAAATTAGCAACAACAAAAAGAAAAAAAACTGCTGAATAGTAGCTAAAAAGCAGAAAAAAACTTAAATTACCATAAAGAAGTAGAGAGAGCATATTTTTGCTGAATTAGGCTGAAAAAAAAAATGGGTGCGACAAATTTGGAATTAGCTCAAAAGCTAAAATTAGCATAAAACAGCTAAATAGTACCTGAAATAGCAGAAAAAGCTGACACTTGCAGAAATAAGCTGAACAGAGCATAACAAGCTGAAATTAGCAGAAAGAAGTTGGAAGAAGCACAAAACAGCTGGAAAAAACAGCTGAAAGTAGCTGTAAAAAAAGTTTACATTTGCACTAGGAAGCTGAAAGAAGCTGAAGCAGAACAAAATGTGAAAGGAGCAGTAAACGGTTGTAAACAGATCTAGAGATCTGAAGGATGTAAAATGAGCCCAATTCATTTTCTAATAGAAAAAAAATGTAGCAGAAAAGGCTAAATATTTCAAAAAAGCTAAAGTTGCACCAATAACAAAAGCCCTAGAACCTTCTATTGAACAAGTTGAACGTTCTGATATACGATTTGTTGAAATAGCCCAAAAACTGTGGAACGAGAAAGATGCAGAAAAACATACGGAAGAGAAATTGGTCATAAAACATTCACACAATAATAAATGTGTTTCAAAGTGAAGGAGAACAACAAAAGTAACCGGGATGACCACGGCTGCCGTCAAACTACACCATTCTGAAGAGAAGGTATGAAGTGAGAAGAGTGAATGAGGCCAAAACTGACTGTGGCCATCAGTGTTATAGCCACGGGTCATTTATGAGCCTGAAAAGCTGCTTCACAAGCTGCTTAATGAGCAGCAGCTCAACTGTGACCCTAACCCTTTACTCAAACTGGATGTCTTAAAGAGTTCAGACTGCGGTCCAACAGGTGATTTCAGATGAAAACTTCACTTCAGCTCAGCTCTTCTTCTTATTGTTAATAAAGTCTAGGGATGTTGGGAGTTGAGGTTTCAGGTTTCTGCTGGTATTCGCCGACCCTCCTGTACCCCGTTCTCTCTGCATCACTGGTCTTGCCATGCACAACAGATGGCTATCTCTGTTCTTCTCGCCTCAGGCAGGGTCAGGTCCTCCGCTATCTCTCCGAGAGAGACGATTTTGAATTTCACACTCCGTGGCCTCTGGATTAAGGCGGCTAGGATCTGGTGGATGAGCAGGTGGAGGAGAAAAGGTTGGTGCTGTCTGTTGATGGCTAACAAGGAGGGTACGTCTCAGAATTCAGAACAGTTCATTTCCATCATCTTTGCTGGAATAAACTCTGAAGGCAGACAAGTAAATGTTTCATTTTAAGTTTTGAACAACAACAACAACAAAAAAAGCATAAATGAAGTTTTAAAACCTCGTCGAGCTGAAAACATTTGACTTTCATTAAAATGGAAAAAAGTCCCATGTTGTAAAAACAGAGACAATATATTAAATACACACAACTTGGCCACTAATGGCGCTTTGCCACAGTCTCAACTCTCAACGGCTCCACACGACACTGCACCAATTAAGGGCCTGCCCAGTGCCACTACCCACCACCACTCAGTATGGTTTCTGGGACCACCTTGTTCGTGGTTCCAAGTAGGGATGCACGATATTATCGGCATATATATTCAAATATACTTTATTAATGCCAAAGTGAAATAAATTGTTGTACCTCATCTTGGTTTCCATTAGAGTTGTTCTAGATGCTGATGTCTTTGGGCAGGAAGGATCTCTTGTAGCAGTCCGTCCCACAGCGGATCTGAAGAAACTGCCTACAATTGTCAATCTGTCCACCCAGACCCAGCAGACCTCTCGGTCCTCTTGGGCAGCAGGACTGCCTGAATGTCGGGCAGACCTTCTCCCCGAGCGGTGGCCATTTCTCCCAGCAGCCTGCCAAGCCCCTTGTTGCCGCAGACTTAACTGCAGGTGCCGGGAGATGATCTTAGTCCTCCCGCTGTCACAAGCTGCGTTTCCCACTACCTCCAAGATCTCTGCAGTCGGGCACTCGAACACTGCCTCCAGGTAGATGGGAATGCATCCACGGCACTTCCTTTTCAACTCATTTGGGATTTGGGGCTGTAGTTGAGATTTGAGCTTTTGAGATGTTAATCAGCTGCTCCCAGTTGTAGAAAACCACCTTGTTGTTATGGTTACGCATCATAACAAATGTCCAAAAGTAAAAAAGGCTTCAGTAAAAATCCTGCCAGCATATTAGCACAGCATCTGATACTAGAGGAAGTAATCATCTGAAAAAAGCTATTTGCATATTTACCAAAATCTTTAAGTAGTACAGTAGCTATGAATAGCAAAAAGCTAACAAAAAGAAGCATGGCTAAATGTTGGTAACAGATCAAAGCAAAACTCTAGCCAAAAAAAAAAAAAAAATGCAGGTAAAAGCTAAAAGTAGCAAAAGCTAAAAGTAGCAGAACAGAGGCAAAAAGCTAAAAGTAGAATTAAAAAAGTCTAGCTAAATGTTGTAAACAGGTAAAAGCAAAATGTAGCAAAATATTAGCGAAAGGTAGAGAGTAGTAGCAATAAGTTAGAAGTAGAAAAAAGCTTCATAAAAGCTAAAAGTAGCAAAAAAACTAAAAACGGTAGAAGTCTAGGTAAATGTAAACGGGTAAAAGCAAAATTCTAGAAAAGTAGGGAATTGTAGCTAAAAGCTCAAAGTAGGAAAAAGCTTGATAAAAGCTAAAAGTAGTAGAACAGTGGCAAAAAGCTAAAAGTAGCATAAAAACTAAAAATGGCAGAAGCTTAGTTAAATGTAAACGGGTAAAAGCAAAATGTAGCAAATTTCTAGCTAAAAGTGGAGAACAACAGATAAAAGCTAAAAGTAGCAAAAGGCTTGATAAAAGCCAAAAGTAGAACAGTGGCAAAAAGCTAAAAGTAGCATAAAAACTAAAAACGGCAGAAGCCTAGCTAAATGTTGTAAACAGGTAAAGTAAAATGTATAAAATCCTATATAAAAGTAGATAATAGTAGCTAAAAGTAGAAAAAGGCTTGATAAAAGCTAAAAGTAGCAGAACAGTGGCAAAAAGCTAAAAGTAGCATAAAAACTAAAAATGGCAGAAGCCTAGTTAAATGTTGTAAACGGATAAAAGCAAAATGTAACAAATTTCTAGCTAAAAGTGGAGAACAACAGATAAAAGCTAAAAGTAGAAAAAGGCTTGATAAAAGCCAAAAGTAGAACAGTGGCAAAAAGCTAAAAGTAGCATACAAACTAAAAACGGCAGAAGCCTAGCTAAATGATGTAAACGGGTAAAAGCAAATTGTAGCAAAATTCTAGCCAAAAGTAGAGAATAGTAGCTAAAAGCTAAAAGTAGCAAAAGGCTTGTAAAAAGCTAAAAGTAGAACAGTGGCAAAAAGCTAAAAGTAGCATAAAAACTAAAAACGGCAGAAGCCTAGCTAAATATTGTAAACAGGTAAGGCAAAATGTATAAAAGACTATATAAAAGGAGAATAGTAGCTAAAAGTAGAAAAAGGCTTGATAAAAGCTAAAAGTAGCAGAACAGTGGCAAAAAAGCTAAAAGTAGCATAAAATGAAAACAAAGCCAGTGCACTGAAGCTGAAGAGAATAAAGCTTTTAACAAAATTGAAGAGAGCTCCATGTATCTGTGGGGGAAAAATCGTAAATAAAAGCTAAATATTTTGTCAAATTTGAAAGGTGGAAAAACCAAACCTCAGAGCACCCACGTCCTGAAAGAGCTGAAGGTTTCAACATATGAATGGCTAAAACAACACAATGTAAGCTGAATTAATTAAGACAGCAAAAAAGAGTACGAAAAAAAAAAAAAAAGACGACAACTAAAACGTGAGAATCAAACCTCGCCAATCAAAACGAGCACATGTCATCGTCACCTCTCGGAGTACTTGGAGGGTCAGAGGGTTTGGAGGTGCTCAGTGCATCAGCGGAGCTTCATACCACATCTATGCTGCCGGGTGGAGGGAGCAGGCTCTATCAGGACCTTCACATCGGAGATCTGCCGCTGTGGTTTTGGGCCGACGGATACATCCTACCGCAGCGTTTCGCCGTACGCGCCTCACGGAGCACATCGGCTTATACCGCGTGTGAAATTCACTTTTGCTCCCAGTAGATTAAACTCACACTCGAGTTCATCTCACAGCACCTCGCTTCCCAGGGACATGAAAATAATGGGCTTCTTACTCACTCCGCATGCAAAGTACGAACAACGGCTGATTCGTTCTTCCCAGACGCTGTTCCTGCTGCGACATGAATAACCATTAGATTCAAATTAATTGAAAAAAAAAAGAGACGTTACAGCGCACCTGCTGCTTCGACGGCTGCTAAAATCTGAATTAATTTGAAGGATTAGGCCCACTTGAGGTTCTGCAATCAGTGAAAGGTTTAGCAGGCGTTTGTAATCCCGCGTCCTGCCGGTGAAGCAGAATAAAACGAAAACAGAGCTTTGTTTCTGCCGGATCTGAAGAGCTTACTGTACGTTCGGCTTGCATTTAATTACTTAACAGTTTGTTTTGTCTGTTAGCAAAATATCTCATGAACAACTTCACAGATTTTAATGAACCTCTCGGAAAGCAATCCTTGAATGTACACCTACAAATAATTTACTTTAAGAGTCAGCTCAATTCAAGATGGCCGCCACAGCTCACAAATCTTTGGAAACACCTAAAGGGATGTATGTGAATAAATGCTAAAGAAGATGGGCTAAAAGTGGGTGTGGTAGTAGCTGAGAGTTAAGTCACAACCCATAATCTGAGCTCTAATTAATGCAGCCAAGAAATTTGCTTAAAAATTGCCATTAACCTTTGGAGTCAATCGTGTTTGTCTGTTAGCAAAATATCTTAAAAACCACTGAGCTGATTTAATAGAAGCTTTCATAAAGTAGTCGATAGACGGCACAGCTACAATTAAAAACTCTCGATTCAAAATGGCACCATAGCTGTCACTTTAAAAGAACATAAATGTGGCTTTAACTCAGTCAATTTTACAGATCCTGAGCTCAAATTTGGAGTGGTAGTAGCTGAGAGTCATTCACCACACAAGCGTTACACATTAAATCGTTGGCGTCAACTCTTATGGGTACACCTCTTTTCCTGGTTGCAAAGTACATAACCCAGAGAAATAAAGCATTGGATGTACATCTGTCACTCGTTTACTTTTGGATTTAACTCGATTCAAGATGGCCGCAGCAGATAAAATTGGTTTGAACCTGGTCAATTTTACAGATAGAGCTAAAATTGGTAGTAGCCGAGGCCCAAGATAGAAGGTTTTACAGATTGCACAACATTTTGCAATATTTGTGAGATCGCCCATTAGCATCATTAAATAACTGATAAAATCTGATTGTTTTAAACAGTAGGTAATTAATCTTTAAGCAGGTTGTTTAAACTGGAATCAGCTTTAAAATGTAAAGGAAAAAACAAATTGTGAAAATATTTTTATAAATATGGAAAGTAGTTTCTTTTTCAGGTGTCGTTCCTGCGGTGGAACGGTATTGTTTTCTCAGTAGCACCACCTACCGTTTAAAAAGGGAACTGGAGTTAGCGCAGCACTGATCTGAACAGCAACAAACACTGAAACTGTGGTTTTGTAAAACAGAACAATTGAAGAAAACTATTTACTTATCTGGTTATGTTGAGCTGAAAACATTTTTTCTGCTTCAAAGCAGGTGATGAGTTCAGTTTCCGCTAAAATTGTCTGTAATAAACTTTGTCCACTCAACAATTCAAGTCTTTATAATGTCCCATTGGGCACTAATGCAGCCACATACCATCAGTGAGGCCAGCTTTTGAACTGTGCACTGATAGGCTAAATGGCATTGGATGTGGCATTAATATTTTCCAGAAATACATTTAAATTTGTCTGACCACATAATTGTTTTTCATGTCTTTTGTTGCTCAAATTCAAAATGACCAGATTTGTTTCCACCTAAAATGGTACAATTTCTTAGTTTTACCATTTGACGTTATTAGTTTATTTAGTGAATGAAATGAGAGTTCATGAGATTTGCACATTGCATTCTGTTTAAATTGACATTTTAAACAGCATCTCAACTTTTTCAGAACTGGGGTCGTTCGCATATTTAAAGGAAAGATGATCATTCAGTAATTTAATTGTTTTAACCTTTAACTATGTGTTAAACCTACACAGTAAACATAAGTTATTACATTTATGTGGAACTCTGTGGGTATTTACAAGCACAAATAGCAGCACCAACTAGCTGCAACACTTCCAGCTCAAATTATGAACATTTATAAAATAATGTTGGCATAAACTGCTAGAAAATGATGAAAACTGGTATTTTAAAATGGCAAAAACCTGCTTTGGATATTGGCCTGCTCGGACCAGCCATTACCTTGTCAAAGCTGGTCAAAGCTTTCATTAGGGTCGAGTAATTCTGAAGAGCTAAATAATCTTTCCTCCGTTTCCCATTTTAAATGATCTAAACCAGTGTTTCCCCTAGCAGGGCACCCCGCCCTGTGAACAAAACTGAGCGCCCTGCCTACAGACCCCCCCCCCCCCCTCGCGTTGACAACTCCCGGCACGGACGTAGCACTAAGCTAGCGGCGCACAATACAGACGCGCTAGCTAAAAAGCTATGACTATGGCTCCGTCTTTGTCACGCTGAGCCGTCTCCAACTCCCCACCCCCCCACTCGAAAACTGTCGGTACAAACCCCCACCCACGTGCCCCCATCGACAAAAATCACGAAAGATACGAGCGCCAAGGCAAGTAAACTAGGGGAAACTAAATTATGTTGAGCACGTTCTATTTATATATGGAGGTTATACGTTTATAAGCAAAGGAAAATTTCAATAAAAACTTTTTTTTTTAAGCTATCAAAAGTAATAGATCAGTCATGAAAAGTCCAACTTTGTGTGACTCGTTTGAACTTTGATGTTTCTACCATGAATTATGGAGATGTGGAGTTCCAAGGAATTCTGGCTTTTGCTCACTTGTTTTGGAAAAGCCTCTTTATTGTCTTGCCAGTTTGGTTTATGTCACACAATCTACAGGGGGCCGAGATGGGGTACAGGTAGAACAGCCGACTTGGGACCAGAAAGTCGCGATTTTGACTCCTCGCCATTCCCACATGATGTGGTGTCCCTGAGCAAGACACCCAATCCCCAATTGCTCCCCGGGTGCCCACATAGCTGCCCACTGTTCCACCTGGGTGCATCTCAGATGAGATGGGTTAAATGCAGAAAACCAATTCCGTCATTGTATGGGAACATACAATGATGGCAACACATAGCACTTTACTTTACTGCTACCAAATGTCATAGCTCTCTATTTACGGTTGAGGTACATATATGATTTGACTGTCTTTTTCTCAAAGCTGCAGAAGGAGCAGAATATTTAAAGAAAAGAATAATAACTTCATAGGAATAAGGGTGTTTTGATCAATACGTGTCGATACCTTTAGTAAAAAAGAAAACTATCCTAGCAAACGAAAAGAGAACCAGATTCACACTATAATCATAGTTCAGACCAACTATTGCAACAACAATAAAAAAACTAATGTAAAGCAGAAGAACAAACTGTGGATCAGGATCCAGTTTCAAACCTTATCAGTGATTTTTCCATATTGAGAGAAAGGAACAGAGCACGAAACCAAATAGCTGCGTGTTTCCAAAGTCAGTCCTTCATACAAAGACAGCAGTCGGAGGAAAGCAACAGCAGGTATGTTCGTACCTTTGCGCTCTGAGCGTTTCTTCCTCCTCCTCTTGAACCTGCGGCGCATCAGGCAGTGATACGCCGGGGTGCCATTAAAGCCATCCAGAAGCAGAGCCATGGCTGGATCTGTCCCCTGGGCTGAGCCGAGGGGTTCTGCTGCTCTCAGCCTAAAGCTGTGCACGTAAAGACTGTGTCGATACAACTTTGTACCGAGGAGAAGGAGGAGGAGGGGTAGCCAGTGTAGCGTGAAGTCACCGAGAATTGTTGGCACATTGACTTGCCGTGGTAAATGGCTGTCAGATAAATAGGCTGAGATGCCTCCCAACCTCCTATTGCTCTTTTCTCTGTCAGCCTCTCTGGCTCCCCAGTCACCATCCGCTCTAAAACCACACTTTGGGCAAGCAGAGTCCCTAACAATTCAAAACATTGCCTTTTGAACATTCTCCGGACAACACAGAGCACCGAGACTAAATATTCTTCACGTTAACGCCAATGCAGAGAGGAAAAGTCACACAGTCACAACAACTTGACGACACCTGTTTCAAGTTGTACTACCAGGTCCAGAATTTTTTTTATACCAGAGTTTAGACCAAAATTATCTTAAATAAAGAGAAAAAAATATGAGATGTTATGGCTTTGTAGTTGTTTTGGTCAAATCTGGTTAAAAAAAAAAAAAGTTATGCACAATATTAGTAGATTGTGGCTACTACCACACCAATTTTTACCTGAATATCTGCAACAAGAAATGCATCTGGTACATTATACATTCGTCAACAAACTATTACACAGCAATACAGCATGTTTACAATACTTGTATAATCTTTGACCTTGATATGTGACCTTGACCTTAGAGCTGGGGTGATTAAAAGATCATGCATCATGCCGTCTAGTGGTGGTACAAATTAGTATCATCTATCCATCCATAATCTTTGCCCACTTCTTCCTTTTTGGGTCACGGGGGTCACTGGTAGGCCTGTCACGATAAATTTTTCTGGGCGATTAATTGGCTTAGAAATTATTGCGATAAACGATAATGTTTGAAATTTTACAATAATTAGCCATTGTTAATTTTAAGAAGAAACATTGGTTAATTTTTGTGTGTAGTAAATTTTTGACCACTAGATGGCAGTAAAAGACTGTTTGAACCGAAGGATGGATAGTGAGGGAGCGAGCAGCGTGTCTCTAAGAAAAATGGGAGGGAGGCCCCTTGTCGTGACAAGGACCGTCTGTGAATTTTGGAAAAAAATGAAAAAATGGGACTCTTATGCTACAGACTATTGTTTACTAAATGGCTCTGACATGAGTTTCAGTACATCACATGAGGGCAAACTATGTTCAAACAACACGGCATGTTATGTAGCATACAAACTAATGTTGTGGGAAGAAAGACTTGGAATCCCTTAAGTTACTGTGTTCTTGCATAATCAAAATCCCATAAAAGAACATTAAAGAGATAATTGAAGAAATAGAAATCTTCCAGGGAATTGTACAGTGGATAAAGGAAGAATAATGCCTTAAAGCCAACACTACCCTCATGTGGCCTTAGCTGAGAAACACCACAGCTCCGTGTTACAAGGATGAATAGTTCTTCCTAATGTAGTTGTAAAACAACTGACTATACGATTCACTAAAAACATTTTAATTGCCAACCTGTGGAAGCAAAGGACAACTCAGTCCCAGTCACCTATTGTATTCAGCTTTAAACTCAAGGGGTGGTCATTTATCATGGGGGACAAGTTAAATCTAAGGTTACATGTTTCTCATACACAATGAGAACAGTGGATTTGAACTGTTACAAATAAGGAATCTGTATAATTACTTTTTAAAACAAGATCATCTTATAACAAATGAAGTTATGGCCTTTTTGGTCAAACCTTGAAAATAACATGTGCAATCGTATGCAATAATGCAAGATGTCACAGACAGAGTATGTACAGTGCCTTGCGAAAGTATTCGGCCCCCTTGACCTTTTCAACCTTTTGCCACATTTCAGGCTTCAAACATAAAGATATAAAATTTTAATTGTTTGTGAAGAATCAACAACAAGTGGGACACAATTGTGAAGTGGAATGAAATTTATTGGATGTGTCAAACTTTTTTAACAAATAAACTGAAAAGTGGGGCGTGCAATATTATTCGGCCTCTTTACTTTCAGTGCAGCAAACTCACTCCAGAAGTTCAGTGAGGATCTATGAATGTTCCAATGTTGTCCCAAATGACTGATGATGATAAATAGAATCCACCTGTGTGTAATCAAGTCTCTGTATAAATGCACCTGCTCTGTGATAGTCTCAGGGTTCTGTTCAAAGCGCAGAGAGCATCATGAAGACCAAGGAACACACCAGGCATGTCCGAGATACTGTTGTGGAGAAGTTTAAAGCCAGATTTGGATACAAAATATTTCCCAAGTTTTAAAAATCCCAAGGAGCTCTGTGCAAGCAATCATATTGAAATGGAAGGAGTATCAGACCACTGCAAATCTACCGTGACCCGGCCGTCCCTCTAAACTTTCATCTGGAACAAGGAGAAGACTGATCAGAGATGCAGCCAAGAGGCCCATGCTCACTCTGGATGAACTGCAGAGATCTACAGCTGAGGTGGGAGAGTCTGTCCATAGGACAACAATCAGTCGTACACTGCACAAATCTGACCTTTATGGAAGAGTGGCAAGAAGAAAGCCATTTCTCAAAGATATCCATAAAAAGTGTTGTTTAAAGTTTGTCACAAGCACCTGGGAGACACACCAAACATGTGGAAGAAGGTGATCTGGTCAGATGAAACCAAAATCCAACTGTTTGGCCACAATGCAAAACGATATGTTTGGCGTAAAAGCAACACAGCTCATCACCCTGAACACACCAACCCCACTGTCAAACACGGTGGTGGCAGCATCATGGTTTGGGGCTGCTTTTCGTCAGCAGGGACAGGGAAGATGGTCAGAATGGATGGGAAGATGGATGAGGCCAAATACAGGAGCATTCTGTATTCATGTCTAATACAAGCCTCTAACTGTTCAATCGTCTTGGGCCTTCTTTGTCACACCTTCCTCTTTATGATGCACCAAATGTTCTCTATAGGTGAAAGATCTGGACTGCAGGCTGGCCATT
>NC_056520.1:11755257-11769854 GCF_014905685.2 Nematolebias whitei | reverse complement strand
AAATCGTGCCACTGTCCAAGTACCAAATCGTGCCACTGTCCAAGTACCAAATCGTGCCACTGTCCAAGTACCAAGTCGTGCCACTGTCCAAGCACCAAGTTGTGCCACTGTCCAAGTACCAAGTTGTGCCACTGTCCAAGTACCAAGTTGTGCCACTGTCCAAGTACCAAATCTTGCCACTGTCCAAGTACCAAATCTTGCCACTGTCCAAGTACCAAATCTTGCCACTGTCCAAGTACCAAGTTGTGTCACTGTCCAAGTACCAAGTTGTGTCACTGTCCAAGCACCAAGTTGTGCCACTGTCCAAGCACCAAGTTGTGCCACTGTCCAAGCACCAAGTTGTGTCACTGTCTAAGTACCAAGTTGTGCCACTGTCCAAGTACCAAATCATGCCACTGTCCAAGTACCAAATCTTGCCACTGTCCAAGTACCAAATCTTGCCACCGTCCAAGTACCAAATCATGCCACCGTCCAAGTACCAAATCGTGCCACTGTCCAAGTACCAAATCGTGCCACTGTCCAAGTACCAAGTGTCTTAGAAGTACCCATCTAAGTATCTAAACGTACCACAAAATTATAATATAAATATAATATAAAATTTTATACCAGGATTATTGCGCATGAACTTTGGTGTTTTGAACCACATTGGCATGACTGTCTCAGAGGAGTTGACGGGAGAGAGGGTGGGTCCCGGAGGCCATCTTAGCACTAGCAAACTGTTTTTTTCCCACTCCGTACAGTCAGTGTGTGATTAGTTCCCTCATGGGAGCACATCCTCACATTTAGACACACTTGTGTTGTTTTATCTACAGTAAAGGTTAAAAAGACTTCTCTCAGCAGAGCTTGTGTAAGCAGATTGTTGGAACATCCACCTCCCCTTCCTCACTGCAGTATCATGTCTGCAGCTCCATCAGATGTACCTCCGGAGGTTCTGCGGCAATCGTGCAGAAAAGGTGAAGGATCAAGGCTGAATCAGAGATCTGTTTGTTTCATGTCTGACAACCTCAGACTTCAATGGAGCCCCAAAATTATTTGAAATAATGACCCAGAAGTCATTTTTAATCCCTTCAGGCTCTTTTTATGGTACTACAGATAGTTTGATGTGACTTTAATCATAAAGCACGTTTGTTTTTTCTTTCTGTCGATTAGAAATGGAACAATTACATTGTTTTCAAAAAGTTGCATTTAGGCTGTCCACATGAAAACACAAGTGTTGATTTTAAATATCTTCTTATTCTTGAACCTAGTGTCCAAAAATACCGTTTTAGAGGATCCTAAAATTTCTTTTTAATTTAAATGCTCTGTTTTTTGCTCATTTCAAAAGGATTCTGATAGTTTCCATGTTTTTCCTAAATAATATGTTTTATCCAAAAACAGTTTAGAGTCCGTTTTTGTTTTCTCTTTTTTTTTTAACCATATAATCAGTTTTTCATTTGTTTTAACAAAGTGATCTGAATTAGATTTTGTACATGTTAACAGAAACAAGTCTTTTTACTCTCCGAAAAGGCAATTTCTTCTTTACGATCAATTTGTATCTTTCATTTAACAAAATATACAAATAACTAATTAACTAAAAATGCATTTACAAATCTGTGAAGAACCTGCACAGTTAAAAATTTAAATTTAAATATTCTTGCTATAGAAAAATCTAAATTGTGGACTGCAGTCAATCTGGTTGTTGCAACTGCTGCATCTTCATTTTCCTATTTAATAAATGATTAGGTGTGTAAAATTGCCCATTTTTCCAAAAGTGTCCAAAATCGGATGATTATTTGGTCTGTCTCTACCCATATTTGATTCACAAATAAACACCTTGACCATATCAAATATTTAAATTTAAAAAAGTAACAGTTTGCAGAAAAAAATGAAATAATTTTGAATTTGACTGCAGCAACTCATCTTAAAAGTTGGAACGGCGTCAACAAAAGGGTAAAATTACACCGAATCAAAATATTAACGCAACATTTTTGTTTTTGCTCCCATTTTTCATGAGCCGACCTCGAAGCTTTAAAACTTTTTCTATTTACCGGACACCAAAGGCCTTTTTCTCTCAAATATTGTTCACAAATTTGTGTAAATCTGTTAGTGAGCACTTCTCAATTGCTGAGATAATCCATCCATGGGTGTGGCATATCAAGATGCTGATTAGACAGCATGATTACTGCACAGGCAATAATTAGGCTGCCCACAATAAAAGGTCAATCTTAAAAGTGCAGTTTTATTATACAGCAGTACATCCAACTGGGCTCACAACCGCAGACCACATATAACCGCACCAGCCCAGGACCACCACATCTGCATCTTCCCCTCCAAGATCGTCTGAGACCAGCCACCCGGACAGCTGCGGCAACGATCAGTATCACCAAAGAATTTCTGCACAAACTGCCAGAAACATCTCAGGGAAGCTCATCTGCATGCTTATCGGGGTCTCCACCTGACTGCAGTTCATTGTTGTAACCAATGTGAGTGGACAAATTCTCACATTTGATGGAGAGGTGCTCTGTTCACGGATGAATCCCGGTTCTTACTGTTCAGGGCAGATGGCAGACTGTGTGTATGGCACTGTGTGGGTGAGTGGTTTGCCGTGTCAACGTTGTGAACCGAGTAGCTCATGGTGGTGGTGGGGTATGCTATGAACAAACGCAGGTGGGTGCATTTTATTAATGGCATTTTGAATTTGCATAGACACCGTGACGAGATCCTGAGGCCCATTATTGCGCCATTCATTCATGACCATCGCCTCATGTTTCAGCCAATTACACATTCCCTCAAAACTTTCAACCTCTGTGGTGTTATTCTGTGCGACACAAGCGCACATTTTAGAGTGGCCTTTTATTGTGGTCAGCCTAAAGGCTCCAGTATACTGCCGCGTATGTCCGTTCACGCGTACGTACGCGTGTACTGTACGCAGAGGGTTCAGACTTCATACTCCAGCGTACACCCTGAGCGGCTGCAGAGCAGCTTCACAGACAAGGGGCGTTTACCTTCGGGACAAATTGAGGTCGCCGATTGGTCATTTGCTGACACGCCTACTGGATTGATTGACAGGTCGGAAAAAAGGAAAAAGCGAGTGCTGGCAGCCTCCGCCACAGCGGTGTTCTGTGTTTTTATGTTGTTAATAAAAAGATTTAAATTTTATTTTATTTTTTTTAAAACAAGGAGCGCTGGCTGTACAGCCCACACATCAGACCAGCACACCAGGAAATCTCCAGACCCTCCCGCAGCCACGCTGGACCCGAGTTTAATTCACTCGTGACAAATTCCTCCATTTCTCACCATTTCAGTCACGGCATCAGCGGAGGAGGAAGAGTTCTCTTGCCTCTTGGCAAAAAAACAAAAGAAAAGGCCAGATCAGAAATGAAGAAGGGGAATTTAATACATTGGTGTCGCATACAAAACAGTCCGTCGCTGGGCAGTTTATTGTGCGACACCGCGTACGCGTATGCGGTCGTAAAAATTTGAGCTTTGCACGGAGGGTACGCTGGGGGGTACGCACGTACCTCTGCGTACGTACGTGCATACCTCTGCGTATGGATGTACGCGGCAGTATACTGGGGGCTTTAGGCATTCCTGCGCAATAATAATACTGTCCCATCAGCATCCTGACATGCCACACCTGTGAGGTGGATGGACTATCTTGACAAAGGAGAAGTGCTCTCATTAACACATCCATCCATCCATCCATTATCTTTACACGCTTATTCCATTTTGGGTCACGGGGGTCGCTGGTGCCCATGTCCAGCAATCACTGTGCGAGGGGCGGGGGACACCCTGGACGGGTCGCAAGTCCATCACAGGGCCACATAGAGACAAACGACACAAACAACCATTCACTCTCTCACTCACACCTAGGGACAATTTAGAGTTACCAATCAGCCTAACATGCATGTTTTTGGTTTGTGGGAGGAAACCGGAGTACCCGGAGAAAACCCACGCATGCACGGAGAGAACATGCAAACTCCACCCAGAAGGCCCCTGGACCGGGGTTTGAACCAAGGACCTGCTCGCTGAGAGGCAGCAGCTCTACAAGTTGCGCCACCGTGCTGCCCCTCACTAACACAGATTGACACAAGTTTGTAAAGTGCCATGTGTTGTCATCATTGTATGTTCTCATACAATGGTGAAACTGGTCCTCTGCATTTGACCCATTGCACCTGGGATACACTCAGGTGGAGCAGTGGGCAGCTATGTAAGCTCCAGGGAGCAATTAGGGATCAGGCGTCTTGCTCAGAGACACCAAGGCATGTATGGTTGGGGATCAAGCCTAGAACTTTCGGGTCCCGAGTCGGCTTCCCTGCCTCTACCCCTTCTCGGCTCCTATATATTGTGAACAATATGAGAGAAAAAAGCCTATTGTGTACATAGAAAAAGTCTTAGATCTTTTGAATTCAGCCCATGAAAAATGGGTGCAAAATCTAAAGTGTTGTGGTTATATTTTTTTGTTCAGTGTAAGTGGTATGAATAAGAAACAGCTAATTAGGTCAATTGGCATCAGGACAGTAAAAGGGATTGTTTACAAAGAAGAGCATTTTAGAGATGCTGAATTATTCAGAAGTAAAGATGGGCAGAGGTTTACCAGTTTGAAAACGTCTAACTATAGTGGAACGATTGTAGAATAATGTTCCTAAACCATATATTGTGAAGACTTTGAATATCCCATTGTCTACTGCTGTAATATACTGTTATACTAATTATAAAAAATATACTATAATATAAATTAAAGTAGTTTGAATGAGCTAATCCACCCTCCCCATGCTCGAGTACATCCTCTCTACCCATCTCCAGAGTATCCATGCTTCAGAGCAGGTGAGAGAAAGAGAAAAAAAAAATCTTGGCGATAAACGAAACAGCAGTCTGACATCTCGGCATTGACCGTCCGACTGCTGTTAATGAGGGTCAGCGATCCCGGCGCTTCAGGAAAGTGGTGACCAATGAAACATTAAAAACTGCTACAGAAGACAGTCTGAACTTGTTAGACAGTGGAGGGGAAAAAAAAGTGATGAATCTTTTATTGTCGTTAAAAAAAACCAAAGCCAGGAAAAGGAAAAAAGTGCTGATTGGAGTAAGGATTCGGGAAATGTTCACATCAGCGTCTTAGAGGCTCCGTATTGACGCGAACGGCTAGAAAATGATGAGTTGAAGACGCAGATAAGGAGACGACAGATTTACAGACGAGTCAAGTCGTGCCTTCGATCTTCTTTGATTTTCTTTTCTTGGAGGAAAAATAAATAGGGTCCTCACAACACAAAGGAGGGATGTGACTAGGCGTTGTTAATGCCTGCCGCCGAAAGGTGAATGATGATGTTTTGGCCAGTATCTGGGAGATAAATAGTCTATTTGCAAAAGATCACATGAACCACTGAACTGATTTTATTGAACAGCCAAGCAACCTATTAAACACAAAAATAGCTCTAACTCCGACAGTTTTACAGATATTGAGCTGAAATTCAATGTTCGTAGCAGAGTTACTCTTGACGCATACTACCAGATCCTAGTACGCATTATTTTGCATTATTGTCAATTGAGGTGGTCTACCTTTCTTGTAGATTAACGCCGAGTTTGACAAGTTCATGTTAGTAATTGGTAAACTGGGTGTTGACCTCTGTAGACAACCTTTCTGTAGACATCAAGGTTCAGGCTCAATAATCCAAGTACACAAATTCAACAAAGTTAAATCAGGTCCTCTGGACAGTTTCTTTGTTTTGGAACGCTTCATCTTTCATCCAAAAGACTTCATCAGTCCAAGGAGCCACATCAAACTCGGTCTTCTAAATAGCCTTGAACCTGGATATTTTGAACCACTTCGGCCATGACTGCCTCAGACGAGTGGGTGGGGGAGAAGGCGGACTCCAGAGACCATCTTAGCACCATCAAACTGGTTGACCCACTATGTGAAGGTGCTATTTATAAGACTGAGTTTGTTGTGGCTCCTCAGACTGATGAAATCTTTTCAATGAAAGACGAAGCATGTCAACAAAAAGGACCTCTGTTGGACTTTCTGTCAACAATATATTTTACCTACATGCCAACTCTTGTAGGTTGTTGCAAATCTTTATTTCAAAACAGCTTTCCATTAAAAATAGACAAATGGTTGTCAAATCTCTGGTGAACAAGCCGACTGACTTACCGTACAAATCAAATCCAACTAAGTCTTGTTTTTGTGGCTAGCATAAAAATGTAGGGAAATTCCAAGGAAACCTTTGTGAGGACGCTGGTGAAAAGATGGAGGAGTTTGTATGTCTGGATATCTTGTTCCTGATTGATGGTAGGAGGGAGATGGACTAACAGATCAGAGCCTCATCAGTAATGATGCATTACGTTGGTCGGTTGTGGTGAACAAAGAGTTGAGTCAAAAGGCAAAAGCTTTGTCCATACTCCAATCCTTAACTATGAGGTTCAGGTCATAACTGAAGGAATGAGATCCTGGACACAAGTGTCTGAAATGAGCTTCCTGTGTAGGATGGCCAGGCACAGCCTTAGAAATAATGCGAGGAGCTCCGTCATCTGGGAAGATCTCAGAGTAGAGCTGCCGTTCCTTTGCATTGAAAGGAGTCAGTTGAGGTGGTTCGGGCATTTGATGAGGACACCTCTCTTAGGAGGGTTTCTGGGAACGCTTTACTGAGAAGAGGTTCTGAAAGACCCAGAACCTGATGAAGTGATTGTGTATCTTCTCTAGCCTGGGAATACCTTGAGAGTTTGTTGCTGGAGAGAGGAATGTCTGGATTTTTCTCCTGGACATGTTGCCTCTGCGACCTGACTATGTGTAAGTGGTACAAGATGGATCAGCTTTTTCAAGTGCATGGAAAACTCCTGGGACACCTTCTCAGGGGCGTGGAATATTATCCGCTGTGCACCAGTTAGTTTTCTTGTGAGCCCAACATGATGCGTACCAGATAATCCTCGCAGTAGAATAGCAAGCTAAATGGACAAATTCAGACTATTATAGAGAATAGCTTCCAAAGAATATACAGTGTTTCCCCTAACATTATACAAACAGGGTACCCTGCCGTCAAGAGAATCGAGCACCCTGCCAACCGAACTGACCCCCCCCCCCCCCAACAACTGCCGGCACTTACGTAGCGCTAAGCTAGCCACGCGCACTACAGAATCACTAGCTAAAGACCAAAACGCTACATAGACAAAACTCTGCTTCCACAGAAGAGATGAGTGCCCTGCCAAGGCAAGTAAACTAGGGAAAACACTGATATATAGATGTATTCACCTTCCTGAAAACTCAAAATATTTGCGATAACGTCGTCTATAAACTCAGCAAATACAAATGTTACACACGTTGTCGAAACACGTTCCAAAAAATTATAGCGGTTTTGACACCATGACTTTGCCACAGCTGTGGTGTGTTTTAACAGGTAATTAGCCCATACCGAACTAAAGTTTTCCTTGAAATAATCTAGATCCAGTGTCTGTAAAGCCCCGCAGACAGACATGTCCTTTATCAGCTCAAAAGGCACTGCTTTACAGCTTTTCATCGCCTAAAGCTCCCGCACATCAAATATTTCCAGAGCACAGGGCGCACAGTCACCTCTGACAACGAGCTTCCAGCTGTTTTTAGAAGCCATCTGCCGAGCTGTCGGCTCTGTGCTCATCTCACTCACCTTCATTCTACTCTCCGGCTTACGAAGCACATCTAACGTTAGCTTTGAGTCGGAGAAGACGGACCTCTCCATCAAGTCTGCCCTCTGACTTAAACAGTGTTGATGAACAAATGTAAAGGTGAATCTTTATTAAGGAGCCTGTCATTGGGATCACAGTCTTTTGTACAACGCTATCTTCCTCTAAGATCAAACCACTTCCTCAGTTATCACATGTAGCAGCATGAAGATGCTGTCATTAACGGGAACAGAGACCTCAACTTCTCAACACCATGACTCTTTGCCTCAGGTTGAAGGAAGCTTTATGGCATGGATTAATAATAATTTAGTAATGACAGCAGGGCTATTGGAGTCAGTGGCTCTGTTTGGTTCACGTTTCAGATTTAGCTCAACTGAAACACCTCACTTCAGCATACATCCACTTGTATTTAACGTTTTGCGCGTATACTGTCTAAAGAAAATCCTGAAAATACCACTAAAACCAAAAGCCATAAAATAAGTTCAATAATGTTATTATACTGTTGGTGTAAACCAGCGATTTAAAAACTTTGGCAATAAGAAAATGAGGAATTACATTTCTTTCTTCATTTACAAGCAATAAATGCTTGTGTGCTGTACATAGACTAGGATAGATACAATTTAGAGTTCCACAACAATACAATTTTTATGTTGTTTATTTTTTACATACATAAGTAATGACATAAATTGTCCTTACATTGGGATTTTTGTTTTCCCTTAAAAAAAGCCAAATGTACATTTTAATTTCAAGGGGTTATATTAAACAAAACATTTAGTAGAAACAAGCTTTCTTGAGTTTAAAGTCATAACTTCTAGGTATTTAAAAAAATATATATTTGCTTGTTTCTATGTACTTGTGTTAAAAAATATTTACAGATGTCAAAAATTGAACAAAAAGACATTATTATAAAATATGGAGATCCTTCACCCTAATATTTAGAACATTGGTTTTAGACCTGTTGTCCTTATTCAGGGAACAAGATTTTAGGTTTTATTTTAATTTTTTTTTTTTAAAGAAGTAGATATTTACAGTTTTTACCTGCTTAAAATTATGTTTGCTTTTCAAAGTTCATGCTCAATAATCCGGGTCAAAAAATCCAACAAAGTTAAGGCAGGTCATGTGGCAGGTTTGTTTTTTTGTTGAAACGTTTCGTTCTTCATCCAAAGGACTTCGTCAGTCCAAGGAGCCACAAACAAACTCAGTCCCACAAGCAGCCCAATCGCATAGTGGGCCAACCAGTTTGATGGTTAACCATCCCACTACGCGAGTGTGCTATTTGTGGAACTGAGTTTGTTGCAGCTCTTCAGACTGATGAAGTCCTTTGGATGAAGGACAAAATGTTCAACAAAAAATGTACAGAGGACCTGACTTAACGTTGTTGTATGTTTGTTTTTATGTTTATGAGCTTCTACTAACTCTAAATAGCCAAAGGAAATTTAAAAATACACAAGTAAATAATTAAGAGGATAAAACTGCCTGGTCAAGAGGGATCAGTATGACCACCGACACCCCCTGTCCCCCCTTGGTTGCACCCATGCATGCATTATTTATTTTTATTTTTCCAGGTCTCTATGAATTTTCTGTTGCAGTTAAAAAAAAAGAAACACGAGTGGTGAACCCCCTGACACTATATCTCATAACTCTTTTAACAGATAACTATATAAAACAGTCACGTGTAAACCGTGCTGTAATATTAGCCAATACGTTAACACTAATCTGTAGACATCATAAATGTCTAAAGTAAAAACCCTGACTGGGGACTACGGACAACATTCCGTTCTTAATAGCAAACCATTGACTTTCCCCCTCACTTTCCATTAAGCTTTGCTAACTGCTAACGGTTACCACAGCCTGCAATTAGGATCACGAACCAAACAGAATAATTGAAGAACGACAGCAGCAGAAAGTCCTGATGGCGCTTTAATTGAACAATAAGGTTTCAATGGAGCCAAGAGATAAAAAGCTGCTAAAGAAAAAAGTTTCTAATAGAACAGAGGAAACTGGTGTAGAAGTTTAACCACGAGGAGACTCGGTTGTGTCTTTTTAATGGATCTCCTCGATTAGATAGGCCATTTATTAATCCCAGGGGGGAAATTCGAGATTATCCTTCATGACCACAGGCAGTCAGGCACTACTGGAAACAATACAAAAAGGTTCAAGTTGTATTTCCAAAGTTAATATTCAATTCAAGTACCGTATTTTTTGGACCTATAGGGCGCATTAAGTGAAACAAAACAGATAAGTCAAACTTTATTCAACTCATTCAAAATACCTCAACATTGTTCAGTTGTATCTAGGCCTGTCACGATAACAAATTTTGCTGGGCGATTAATTGTCTCAGAAATTATTGCGATAAACGATAATATTGATTGAAATTTTGACAATAATCATCAATTATTATCAAATTTAAGAAGAAATGTTTATTTGCTTTGTATGTAGTACCTTTTTTTGACACTGATGGCAGTATAAGACTGTCTGAATCAAAGGATGGATAGTGAGGGAGTGAGCAGCGTGTCTCTAAGAAAAATGGGAGGGAGGCCCCTTGACGTGACATGGGCTGTCTCTCTTCGGTTCTCAAAATGGCGGACGGTCGTTGTGGTTTGAGCTCTTTAGCATAGCATTTTGCACAAAGCTTTTAATATATAAAAAAATCACTAAACAAGTTCTCAGCTTCTTTTTGCAGAGAAAAACTTTTTACACAAAAGGCACGGGTTTTAATCGTGAATTTTGGAACTTAAACAAAACGGAGGTTTCCCCCCCCCCCGAGGTCAGCCTGTTAGCTTAGCTCGTAGCTTAGCTGCTTTTAACCATCCAAAAACGCGATTTTGGATGGTTAAAATAGATTTTAATGGGAAAGGGAGAGGTCAGTGAAGAGCACCGGAGTTGAGCTTTTTGTCATCCAGTGTCTTCAGTAGAACGAGAGACACGAAGAAACGATAAAGCCGATAAATGAAAATGAGGTCGATAATTTTCATTTATCATGCGATTAATTGATTTATTGTTTATCGCGACAGGCCTAGTTGTATCACACAAAATCGGTTTGAGGTAAGTAAACACAACCAGTATTAATACATAATTTTTGAGAAAATTAAAAAGATTTTAAGTGCGCCTTATAGTCCGAAAAATACGGTAGGAAATAAATTGTCAAAATGCAGCTATGTAATCTGTAGGCTTAATGCTGATTTTATTAATCCAGTCAATCCTAAAATAGTTTTTTTTTTTGTCGTTTTTGTTAATATATCTGTTGTTAAATGAACGATTCGGTGAGTAAACAGCCAGTCCTGGTGAGTTTTGTTAGCACTATTTCCTATAAAACTGTACACAGCCATCAATTTTGCATACACAGGAAATTATTTTTGCATTATCCATTTGTAAATGTATTTTTGTTTTAATCTTGTAAAGCTGTTTACCTTTCAAAATAAATTTTGAAAAATGTGATGGTTATTTACGAATGTAAACAAATAAAAATATATCAAATAAAAAAAGTGACTTGTGGAAATTTGTTCTAAAAAAGGCCCTTAAGGAGCTAAATTGTACCAAAAAATAAATAAATAATATTTTCCAATTTTTTTTCAGGATAAGATATAAGAATTGCAACAATGTGTTTTACTCCAACATGGCCCTCACGGGACTCCGTAGTTTATTGGGTTCTTTAATGTTTTAAACTCAATACAAAGTTTCTGCGTGTCATCATCGATATTCTCTCGGTAATAATAATAATAATAATAATAATAATGTTGTTGTATAATGCTCCAGCTGTGTGGTGGCACAGACCATCACCTAACCTTGTTTATTTAGCTACAATCCAGTGTAAATAATTGAGAGTTGCAGATGTTTCTAATAAACTATGAATACTTTAAACTCCCACGATGAGAACATTGATATAAATATGTCTTTTAGTAATTTAAGAACTAAAGAAACAGCGAATCAAACTGAGTCACTCAAACAGGCTGCGCGCGGTCCTGCGGCGGCTGAACACTTTTTGACACATCAGCTCACATTTTCAAACTCAGCCAGAAACGATTAATAACGTTTCCGCGTGTTACTCTAATAAACTGATGAGCTTTTCAAATCGCTCCTCATTTTTCTTGAAAACAAAATGAAAAATATTTAATGCCACTGAGATTTAAATTTTATATTTTTAATGCCATTTAAAGCTGTAAATTTAGCCAAATCAATTTAATGACATTATTTTTAATGCCTTGCCGACTTTGCAATAAATATTGAATAAATATTGTCTGTTAGCAATTTACTTCATGAACCTGATACTCTTGAGTGCTCCAAGTCATTCCTTCAAGGCATCCTAAACATATAGTGTTAAGAAAATTTAAAAAATGTGGATATTTATAAGACTTTATGTAGAAATATGTTGTTTTGGGTGGAACTGCCAAGACAACTTTTACGCAGAAACCCGCATCAAAGTGGTTGGAATATCCCTTTAAAGTCTAGTTTATGATTTATTTTTATTTATTTTATTTTATTTTTACCTCTGAAGTGTTCCACGTTAAGAAATTGCTCCTTAATTAGATTATAAATATCATTTGGACTTGGTGAACCTGTTCCATTAACCACCGCGCGCAGCAGCTGCGTCCGGCTCCGACGCAGCTTCTACAGGTTTTTAACGAAGTGAGAGCGGAAACCGAGCGGGTACTTACGGTGAGCGGGGTCCGGTGGACCGGGTTCAGGTGCTGCAGCAGGACGGGAGAGGCACGGAGGGTGCCCGCGGGGGGTGGAGGGACAGAGAGACCCGCGCCTCGCTCCGACTCAGCAGCGCCATGAGCGCGCTCTTCTCATTGGACAGGAGTCAGGAAGTGAGCGTCCAATCAGCACGCTGATTGGTTGAACAGCCCCAACTGGAACAGAGGAACACCTGTGGTTCAAATCTCTTAGCAGCTAAGCTAAAACTTAGCTTATGTAAAAAAAAATTAAACTTAGCTTATGTATTTTTTTTTACTTAGCTTATGTAATCAATACTAAATGAAAACAGAACCGGTGTCACAAACAACGATCCATTTTGATAGTTTCATTTAAAAGAACAGCCTGTGAAGATTCTGTTAGGAAAAGCAGCAGCCTGCTAAATCTGATTACTGCTGCTGTTATTTAATTAATTCCTTACATTTTACAACTCAAAGACTAATCCATCCATTTTCTTCTGCTTATCCAGGCTCGGGTTGCAGGGTTAAGTAGGGAGGCCCAGACTTCCCTCTCCCCAGCCACTTGGTCCAGCTCCTCCGGGGGAATCCCAAGGTGTTCCCAGGCCAGCCAAGAAACTAGTCCCTCCAGCGTGTCCTGGGTCTTCCTCTGGGTCTCCTCCCGGTGGGACGCGCCCGGAACACCTCACCAGGGAGGCGTCCAGGAGGCATCCTAACCAGATGCCCGAGCCACCTCAACTGGCTCCTCTCGACGTGGAGAAGCAGCGGCTCTACTCTGAGTCCCTCCCGGATGATAGAGCTTCTCACCCTATCTCTAAGGGAGAGCCCAGACACCCTGCAGAGAAAACTCATTTTGGCCGCTTGTATCCGAGAACTCCTTCTTTCGGTCACAACCCAAAGCTCGTGACCATAGATGAGGGTAGGAACGTAGATCGACCGGCGAATTGAGAGTTTCGCCTTTTGACTCAGCTCTCTCTTCACCACGACAGACCGGTACAACACTCACTTCACTGCAGCCACCGCACATATCTGCCTATCAATCTCTCGCTCCATTTTTCCCCTCATTTGTGAACAAGACCCCAAGAACTCCTCACTTGTGGCAGGACCTCCTCCCCGACCCGGAGAGGGCACTCTACCCTTTTCCGGCTCAAGACCATGGCCTCTTGCGAGATTAAACCTGGGATTAAGAAAATTATCTACCTCTCCTGTGTGGCATATTTATTGAAGCAGCAGACAGTAACACCTTACAAAACAATTTAAAATACAATTTTTTTTTTATTATTTTCCACAATCACAAAGTCTTCTTGTCTAGTGTAGGTTTTTTTTTGTGTGTGATTTCAATCTGTATTTTAAAATAAAATAGAATTTTAATTACATCTTTTTTTTAATTAAAAGAAAAATCAATCCCACATTTCATTTGTTAAATTACAAAATATTTATTTCAACCAGTGGAGTGTTGCTTCAGCGGTGTGTTTAGGGTCTGCTGGAAGGTAAACCTCTGTCCCAGTTTTGCATTTCCGAACGACTCAAACAGGTTTCCCTCAAGAATTTCTTGGTTTTTCGCGTCATATACCTACAAGAGACGATGTTCATAATTAGTCTTATCTGACCGTGGCATTTTTGTGTTTGTGGAACCTGCAACCCACATCTACCACTGCCATGCCACACTGATGAACAAAACTCAGTGAGGTGGCCTTCAGCTGTACGGCTGGTCTTTCCCTCTTTCTGTATGTTTTATGCCACAGATGGCGAATTTCACCTGGAGCTTCTTGAGGAAGACTTATTGCAGCACGGTTCTATAACCCCCCCTTGTTTCCTGTCACTCCTGTGTTTACTCTGAGTCAGTGTTGCTGTCAGTGCGCATCAGTCGGGGACGAGCCAGGGTGCGCCTGTCAAGCCGCTCTTCAATCACAGCTTCCATTTTCAGCACATGAATGTAGGGCAAACAATAATGCAAAACGCCTCAACAGTGCAGTCATGACCGATGTATAAAACAAAGGGATGGTGAGTTCTGCACACACTTTCTGAGAAAAATTCCAATCTGACATTGGGTGAACAATGTCCTGTTCCTTTATTTCACTTTTATTGGTGTGCTACAGTAACACAGAGCTCTGACTTTTAATTTGACACTGCGTTCTTTCCGTAGATCCATTATTAATGAGTGCTAATGGTCCGTATGGAACACCAACACTTCTATTGATTAGGTTTGTCTTACCTCTGATCTAATCATAGAAAGTCATCAACACCAAAGCAGGGATGGGGGGGGCTCTTTTATTTATCTATATATATATATATATATATATATATATATATATA
>NC_056520.1:11730646-11754857 GCF_014905685.2 Nematolebias whitei | reverse complement strand
TTTATTTATTTTTTTGCCACTTAGCATCTCACACCCTTCTAAAGACTAAACTACAAACATGAACATTTTTAAAAGAACACTTTTCGTTCGAAGAGTATTCCAGAAAGGAAGTTCAACAAACTCGAGAGTTTATCCTTAAATTTTGAGTTGGGGTAAGTTGAGGGAAGAACATGCGCATGTGCATTAAAATACCATCGCATATAGAGGGACAACACCCTGATTTACCATGTCAACTGGATCTCTGAATACCAAGAACATATTTACCAAGTACTCAAGGACACAGTACAGCTGGAGTAGAGCTGCACATCATGTAACAGCTTGGCTTTAGCCAATCCTAAACATAGGCCTGTGGCAATAAACAATAAATCAATTAATCACATGATAAATGAAAATTATCTACCTCATTTTCATTTATCGGCTTTATCGCTTCTTCGTGTCTCTCTCTTTCTACTGAAGACATTGGATGACAAAAAGCTCAAATCTGGTGCTCTTCACTGACCCCTCCCTTTCTCCACGTCGAGAGGAGCCAGTTGAGGTGGCTCGGGCATCTGTTTAGGATGCCTTCTGGACGCCTCCCTGGTGAGGTGTTCCGGACACGTCCCACCGGAAGGAGGCCCAGAGGAAAACCCAGGACACGCTGGAGGGACTATGTTTCTCGGCTGGCCTGGGAACGCCTTGGGATTCCCCCGGAAGAGCTGGCCCAAGTGGCTGGGGAGAGGGAAGTCTGGGCCTCCCTACTTAGGCTGCTACCCCCGCGACCCGACCCCGGATAAGCGGAAGAAAATGGATGGATGGATGGAGAAAGACATGTTAAACTACAATGTGTCCGGTAATTAGCAACAAAGGTGTCTTCAAAACTTGTGATCAGCCAGCCTGTCTGGGGATTTTTGGTCCAGGTCAAGGATGTTTATCACTAACCAATGTTAAATTAATGTTGAAACATGTGCGAGTTCTGAGTTATTTTCTCTCAGAGGAGCTGTTTGATCCTGCATGTACAGCTGGGAGGCCGAGGTCATCATGGACTGCCTGTGAGCTGTGATAGCCGATAAGCGTTTACACTATATTATATAAAAACAATTCTCGCACACTGTCCGGTGCAGATTCTCACGACCGGGCATGTGAGTGTGTCTGCCCTTGCAAGTAAAAACCAATTCTCATGTCCTCAAGTGTGACTGCTTTGAGTAATTAAGATGAATAGTGGATATTTTTATCCAACACAGCCTTAAAGGTGAAAAGTAGTCATTGTGCTGTTTGATAGCGTGGTGTGTAACACTTTAAACATGGACCACATACAGATATGACAGTTGTCTAAGGAGTTTAGAAAGAAAATATCATGTCAAAGTAAAGGCTACAAAGCCATCTCCAAGTGGACTGACGTTCCCCTGACCACAGCTGCACAGAATATTCAGAAGATTAAAGGTCCACAGGAAAACCTCCCTGGATGTGTCCACAAGAGGAAAACTTATGCCCAACTGGTTACCATTCACACGATCCGTCTCTTCAAAGACACCAGAACAACTTTCAAAGAGATCAGAGGTGAACTCCAAGAGCAACGTTCATCAGATCATACCATCTGTAACTGTTCGCATCAAAGTGGACTTAAAGGAAGACAACTGGAGACACAAAGGCATAAAAAATGGGATTTGCCAAAATACATATTGAGAAGCTACAAAGCTTTTGAGAGAACATCCTTTGGACAGATGAGAAAACTGAAACTTTTTGACGTCACATCAGATCTAAAGACCCGTTCCAAAAAATGAGAATATCATGGAAAAGTTGTTTAACTTCCATAATTCCGTTCAAAAAGTTAATCTTTAATAGATGATAAATTCAGGGTCCACAATTTAAACAATTTCAAGTATTTATTTGTTTATTTTTACATAATTTGAGCTTCCAGCTCATGAAACCCACGAAAACAGGAATTCAAAAAATTTGAATACCGTGGAGAAATCAGCCCAAATGTTGCAGGACATGAATGTTTTAAACTGAGTGTGACACTAATCATCTACTAAACTCAAAGCCCCTGCACAGGTTTCCCCAGGTGTTGTTAAATTGCTTCAATTTGGTTCAATTGTTTCAGTTCGGTTCAATATGGGGAAGACTGCAGACATAACAACTGGCCAGAAGACCATCGTTGATACCCTCCATAGGATGGGTAAGCCACAAAAGTTCATACCTAAAGAGGCTGGCTGTTCACAGAGTGCTGTGTCCAAGCATATCAATGGATAGTCTAGTGGAAGGGCAACATGTGGCAGGAGAAGATGCACCAGCAAAAGAGATGACCGTGGGCTTCAGCGGATTATCAAACAGAGAAGATTCCAGAATCTGGCAGAGATCCAGAAAGAGTGGAATGAGGCGAGAGTCACAGCTTCAAAAACTACCACATTCAGACGCAGCCAGAGATGGGCTACAACTGTTGGGTTCCTCGGTCCTCTTTTCCGATGAAAGTAAAGTGTCCTTTCATTCGGAATTCAAGGTCCAAGGGTTTGGAGGAAGAAGGGTGAGGAACAGAACCCATACTGCTTGAGGTCCAGTGTGAAATATCCACAGTCAGTCATGATTTGGGGTGCAATGTCCGGTGCAGGTGTTGGTAAACTCTGCTTTCTTAAATACAAGGTCACTGCAACAGTCTACCAGAATGTTTTAGAGGACTTCATGATTCCTTCTGCTGAGGATCTGTATGGAGATGCAGATTTCATCTTCCAGCAGGACCAGACCCCTGCCCATGCCGCCAGAAGCACCAAAACCTGGTTTGATGCCCATGCCACAGTGTTTGCCTGGCCAGCCAACCCGCCGGACCTAAACCCCATTGAGAATCTATGGAGTATTCTCAAGAGGAAAATGAAGGGCACCAGAGCAACAACAAAGAAGAGCTGACAGCATCAAGGAAATCTGGGCTTCCATAACTCCCAGTCAGTGCCACAGGCTGATTGACTCAATGCTGTAGTGATGTAAAGGCTAGGTGCATGCCACGTCGCATCAAGGCAGTGATTAAGGCAAAGGGATTCCCAACCAAGTATTGAAGATTGACATATTGTTGTGAAAGTACCATATTTTGATTGATTTGTTGTGATGCTAATGTCTTTTTTATCTGCAAAAACTGAGTAGTGGGCTGATGTCTTCACAGTATTATATATTTTTTTCCAAGATGGCGCCGGTGTGTAGGGCTTGCCGTCCCTCGCTCTCTGTTGTATCTATATTTTTATTTTATGTTTTCCTGTCCGCTGTGCTTGTTTGTTTCTATTGTACAGCACTTTGGTTGGCCTCGTTGCTGTTTTAAGTGCTCTATAAATAAACTGGCATGGTATGGTATAATTTTTTGAAATCCTGTTTTCGTGGGTTTCATAAGCTGGAAGCCCAAATTATGTAAAAATAAACAAATACTTGAAATCATTTAAATTGTGGGCCCTGAATTTATCATCTATTAAAGATTAACTTTTTGAATGGAATTATGGAAGTTAAACAACTTTTCCATGATATTCTAATTTTTTGGAAAGGGTCTGTATGTCCAGAGCCAAAAATGAACCCTGAAGGTGACTCGGTTCTGTTCTGCTTTGCTGCATCCGACACAGGGTGTCTACAATGAAATCTCAAGAATATCAAGGCATTCTGGGGTAAAATGCGCTGCTCAGCATCAGAAGGCTTGGTCTCAGTCACAGGGCAATGACCCAAAACAAACAGCTAAAAATACCATGAATGGTTCAGAACAAGACCTTGGGACTAAAACTTAAACCCTGTTGAACATCTGTGGAAGGAGCTGAAACATCTTGAGATGGAACCCTTCAAACCCGAGACAGCTGGAGCAGTTAGTTCATGAGCAGTGGACCAGAATACCCGAGGACAGGTGCAGAAGTCTCAGTTACAGAAATGGTCGCCTGAAACAGTTGTGCAACAAAATATCAAGAGTACCGTCCTTTTAGTCAAAGATCATTTTAATTAAGTTTGGTTTTAAAATAATTCTGTTGAACCAAATATCAAAAGACTGGTTTTACATACGTAACTCTTTTGAATTTGTTACTTTGATCCGTTTTAAGTTATTTTAGCCATCTTTGTAAATTCTTTCAAAAGGGCACAAATTTATCACTGCAGTGTTTCCCCTACATTACTTGCCTCGGCAGGGCACTCATCTCTTCCATGGTTTTCTTCAACGGGGGGGGGGGACTGAGACACGTCTGTGTTGCGTGCAGTTTGTACAGAAAGTTTACAAGGGGCGGGGGAGGGGTTGGGACATGGCTCAGCATGAGGGAAACGGAAAGCTACCTCTAGCTTTTTAGCTAGCATGCCTGTATTGCGCGCTGCTAGCTTAGCGCTACGTCAGTGCCGGCAGTTGTTAACGGGTGTGGTGGTTCGGTTCAGTAGGCAAGGCGCTCTGAGCTGTTGACAGGGCGGGGCGCCTTGTAGACAATAAATTTTAAACAATAAATCAATTAATCGCTTGATGAATTAAAATTATCAACCTCATTTTCATTTACCGGCTTTATCGTTTCTTCGTGTCTCTCTCTTTCTGAAGACACGGCTCAACTCCGGTGCTCTTCACTGACTCCTCCCTTTCCCGTTTCTCTATAAAATATGTTTTAATTGTCCAAAATTGCATTTTTGAATCGTTAAAAGCAGCTAAGCTGAGAAGCTAATCTACGAGATAAGCTAACAGGCCGACCTCGAGAATAAACCTCCGGCTTGTCGAGCTCCAAAAATCACGGGTGAAACCCGTGCATTGGCGTAAAAGTTGTTTTTCTCCGTAAAAAGAAGCTGAGAACTTGTTTACTGTTTTTTTTATTAAAAGCTGTGCGTGAAAAATGCTATGCTAAAGAGCTCAAATCACCGAGCGTCCGCCATGTCACCCCATGTCACGTCAAGGGCCCTCCCTCCCATTTTTCTTAAAGAGACACGCTGCTCAACTACCCATCCTCCGATTCAAACAGTCTTATACTGTCATCAGGTGGTCAAAAAAGGTACTACACTCAAAACAAATCAACATTTCTTCTAAAATTTGACAATTATTGTTAAATTTCAAACAATATTATCGTTTATCGCAATCAATTATGAGACAATTAATCGCCCAGCAAAATTTGTTATCGTGACAGGCCTAGCGCCTTGCTTGTATAATAGTAGGGGAAACACTGGTCTGTGAATAAATGCGTGATTCAGACTGAAACATATCGAAGAATAAAAACAAAGTACTCTGGGCCTGTTGGATAAGTTTAAAATAAACAACTCGTTGCGCAGATGTTTCACCTGGAAGAAGATTGGTAAAAACTCGGGGATACTGTCGGTAAACCTGCTTGGGAGAAGGTTTATTCAGAGTTTGTTATCATGGTGATAGACTGACTATCACTTACCTCTCTGGAATGGAAAACGCAAAGAGTTACACTAGACTCGGGGTCAACTAAAAACAAATGTGTATATTGAAAGAAATGAGGCCCCATTTCCAAACACACAAATTTTGCATCTTAGAAAACGTTACAAGGGTATAAATTACAGGCATCATTTACGAATACACACAAAGTTTTCAAGTAGCGCTCTTCAGCCGACAGGTCACAGGCGTGCCGTCCTTTGGGCTATATAAAAGTTTTCTACACAAACTGTTCATGTCTGTGGATGAACTTCAGTCTGAGTTCAACTGTTGTTAACCAGAGCTTTGCTCTTCCTCCTGCCTCATCCTCTTCCTCAGCTGCTCCCCGATGTCAACCAAAGGGTTCTTCCTGGAGGAGAGCATCTTCACGGCATCGATGAACCGACTGCTCTCGGCCTCCCTGCGCGGCAGAACAAACACCAAAGGTAAGTATGAGCTCACCGCTGATCGTTCGTGAAGTTAAAGAGCAAACAGGAAGTAGCAGCTTACAGGAGTTTACGTTTCTGTGACCGTTTCATTTGACTGAAGTCAGTTGGCTGAGGTCTCTTCACGGGCCTGAAAGGACAGGACAGAATAAAAAGAAGTTTGTTTAACTGAACACACTGATAAACAGCAAACGCTGTGATTTTAGTTCAACATTATTTAGACAGATACATGTTAAAGGTACAAACAGTATGATTTGGAGGTGTACATTGAACAGGTTCCAGTCTGGGACTAGAAGTAGGTGTCCATTTTATCGCCTGACGACGAAAGTGGAGCAATTATGTTTTTGCAAATGTTTGTTCGTCTGTACATACCACTAAAGATGGCCGCCACAACTCAACCATTTACAGACACTGAGCTGAGAGTGATCCACAAAACATACTTTGATCTTTAGCTAAGTCCTAGTGATCATGGATGGCAGCAGAAGTCAAGAAAGAATGTACGGCAAGCAGTTATGTCAAATATTTTATGCTTTGAAGCATGCAGGTGAAATGAGTTCATTCAGTGTTTCCCCTAGTTTACTTGCCTTGGCAGGGAGCTCATCTCTTCCGTGACTTTTTTTTTTGTCTATGAGGGATGGGGGTGAAGAGAGAGAAACGTCTGTGTTGTGCGCTGCAATACAATTATACAAGCAGGGCGCCCCACCCTGTCAACAGTAGAACCGAGTGCCCCGCCTACCTAACCGAACTCCCCCTCTCCCCGCTCAAAAACTCAGTACAAACAGCACGCAGCCCAGATGTGTGTCTTTCGGGGGGGTGGGGGGTGGGGGGGTTGCTGTAGAGGGTTCAGCATGAGAAGCAGAGCATTACCTATGTAGCTTTTTAGCTAGCGTATCTGTATTTCGCACGGCTAGCTTAGCGCTACGTCAGTGCCGGCTGTTGTCGAGTCGGGAGGTTGGGGGGGGGGGGGGGGGGGGTCAGTTCTGTTGACAGAGCGATGCGCCCTGCTTATATAATGGTAGGGGAAACGCTATTATTTCCTTGATGCCTAGCCTATTTTCCCACACTAGCACTGAGCTAGCCAAGAAGCTAACTACGCGTTTTAGCATTTTCGTTTGCATTTTCACATTGTGGGATAACAAGTTTTATAATGAATTGTATTTTGGTCAAAATAACAAAAGCAAACTTGCCTTGATTTTTGTTGTGTTTTATTTTTGTTTATTTTCTAAAGCGGCAAGGCATCCTTCTGCAATAATTCAAACTTTGAGTGGACACATGCTCTGCAGGACACATTAAAGTTTAGAGTGGATAAAAACTATGACTATTTAATTTATGCTTTTTTTAAACAGTGAACATGTTTATCTTGTTGTATAAAACCTGGTACTTTGGAGCCTCCCCACCACTAAGTGTGGTTGTATTTCTGTATTTTGCATTTGTCATTAATTTCTGTTCTACCAAATTCACACCTAATTGCGACCCTCATACTGAAGTATGAACCATGTTGTACTTAACTTTGGCAGCCATCTTGGATGAGGTTGTCTCCAAAAGTTAATAAGTTGCATCCAATGATAATTTTGTAAAAGTTTAATTAAATTCTAGATTTTTTTCATGAGATATTTTGCTAACGGCATTGACTTAAATAGTTAATGCCTATGTTTTAGTCAAACACCTTACACAATATGTAGTGCTCAGAAGATGTGTTGGACTTGATTACGCCAAATTTTAACTCAGTATTAGTTAAACCGACCAAATTATTTCCATTTTTGTTTTTTCAAAAGTGAGCTGGCTGTAGCAGCCATCTTGAATCGAGTTGAGTCCACCATTTGATCAGTGGTACATCAAATAATTACTTTCTAAAATATTTAATTAAAAGCTATCATATGGTTCATAAGATATTTTGCTAACAGACAAAAATCAACACATGCACACAGGCAGAAACACTTCCACATGCTGCAGCTTCCAACCTTGACGCTGCTCTCTGACTCAGTTGTGATGACACAAGAAATAAAGAGCGATCATTCTGACAACTGATGTTGGCTTTCAGAGTAATGATTTGGCACTTACGTTTTGTTTTTCCTGCTTTTTCGGCAGGATGTAACAGGTGCGGCAGTGGGGCCAATGAGCTGACAGAGCTCCGGTAAAGCGTCAGCCAGTGGCCTCATGTCTCCCACCACAGGCGTGGCCCGTCGCCGGGCCTCAGCTTCCTGCTGCTCCTTGGCCTTCTTGATGAAGCTGATCTCTGAGAGAGGCCACAGAAGAGAAATGAGTCACAATAAAGATCATAAATCTCACGTAAATCTCACAGTCATGTCAATCATGTTCCTCATTCGCTCTTGTGCGAGGCGGACGCCTTTTCTTCCCTCTCCCGTCCTCCTCCTGCTTTTTTGCTCTCTGTCTTGTGTATCGGAGCTTCTATTTACACATCTTCCGAAACGAAAAAACTACTGTCATGGATCTGATCAGCTGGACTTTCAACGCAATCGATAAAATATTTTCAACAAAGCGACAGGGTCCTGGAGAGCCCTCATGCCCCGCTGAGACACACGCGGCAGGATACGTCATGGATCTGTGGGGAGTTTGGAAGCTGATGTTTTCTGTATTGTCTCGGGAGGACGCTGAAGATGTTTATATAATTGGAATCATGATAGCAGGGTTTCTGCTTTTTGGGACCGGAGGACACCTATGTTATCGGCTATTGAAAAAGATGGCGGCAGCAGTTTCTGCCATTGCAAAACTGCTGCGTCTGTGTGAAGGTTTGGTTCGTGCTTCGAGCACTCAAAATCAGCTGATTTACGAGCTAAACTGTAAGATGGATGCGATTTGTGAGAATCGCAAGCCACCTGCGGCTTCTGGGACTCGCCAGCATGTTGGGGACGACCTTAGAGGGGGCTCATAAGCACAGACCAATGGAATGCCCACAAATATGGCCATTTTGGATCAAAAGTACCAGCAGGACTCAAGGCTGATGAGAAATAACAGACTGCCTGAAAAAAAAATCAACAACTGTGGCTTATCTGAATTTGACTCCCCCATTTGGCATCAAAGTAGGCCAACATCAAATTTCTTTAGGGAAATGGGTAAACTAAGGAAAAGCTCCTGATGCATGCTCAATAATCCAGGTAGAAAAATCTAAAAAAAAGTTAAATCTGGTCCTCTGGACATTCAAAAAAACCAAAACAACAAAAAAAAAAAAATTGTTGAAACATTTCATCTTTCATCCGAAAGACTTCCTCAGTCTGAGGTGCTGTATTCAGCTCAGTCTTATAAATAGCTATTATTTATTTACACTTTTATAAGACTGAGCTGAATACAGCACCTCAGACTGAGGAAGTCTTTCGGATGAAAGACAAAACGTTTCAACAATTTTTTTTTTTTTTTTGTGTGGTGTTTTTGAATGTCCAGAGGACCCGATTTAACTTTTTTAGATAAGGAAGAGCCCTGTCTATTGCACCCCCCCCACCCCCACCCAGCTCTACCAACTGAGCCACCATGCCACCCCCTTGAAAACCAATAGAAAAAATTCATTCAATTCAGTTTATTTAGACAGCGCCAAGTCACAACAGAAGTCATCTCAGGGCACTGAACAGAAACATTCATATACAAAAATAATAATTTAACACTATTTATCTGAGAAGCAGAATGCTTTGAGTTTAACTTCATCGCAGAACTCTCATCTTGAGCAAGCATTGATAGCTATTTTTTAAAGTGATCCAAACAGGCCAATTCATCAGACTATTTTTTGTTTCTTTGAGTAAAAAATAGTCTGATAATTTGGTCAGATCTTTGTGACATGCACAATTCAGCATGAATGAATGAAAATCCAGCTTCTATTATATAATCCAGAGTATTTTGTGACATAAGTTTCTATCAAAACTGCGTAGTGCTGATCATCTGGACAGCTTCTTTTTTTGTGCTGAAACGCTTCGCCTTCGATCCGGAAGGCTTCACCAGTCAAGGAAACACACAACAAAACCGATTCTTCCCCCAACAGCTTACTCCAAAGTGGAACAAACCAGTTCTGCTTGTGATAAGATGGTCTCTTTGGTACGCCCCCTCCTCCATTGCCAGCCCTCTTCCTTTTTATATTTTATATAGAATTTTATACCTGGATTATTGAGCATTGACTTTGTTGTTTTCAACCAGTTTGACAAGGAAGTCAACAAGGAAGAGGGCTGGCAATGGAGGAGGGGCGTACCAAAGAGACCATCTTATCACAAGCAGAACTGGTTTGTTCCACTTTGGAGTAAGCTGTTGGAGGAAGAATCAGTTTTGTTGTGTGTTTCCTTGACTGATGAAGCCTTCCGGATCCAAGGTGAAATGTTTCAGCACAAAAAAAAAGAAGCTGTCCAGATGACCTGACGGAAAAATGTTGGATTTTATACCTGGATTATTGAGCATGGACTTTGTTGCGTAGTGCTGAGCTTGCAGAGTGAAGCTGTTGTACATTACGATTTTTGAATGGCTCCAATATGTCAAGTTTTACAAAAGAAAAGAAGAATATAGCGTAAATCACTGACTACTTTACACTTTCTGCATCATGGCAACTCTTTCAGGTTTAATTAGGGTAGAAGATCCAAAAAGATGGCGGTATTGCTGATACCAATGAAAAAAAGGTTGGAACCCTTAAAAATAAAGTCATTACGTTCTAACTTTTAATTTCACATCAGTCCACGCCATCAGTTCGGTGCTTTGGTTTTCAATTCACCACAAAACATAAACATCAAATACTTGCTTTGTTCCATTTCATGAACATTGAGGACATTTTAAATAAGCTGTCATTCTAATTTCTCCATAATTCCTGAAAACTGTCATTCGTGGAGCCGGGCTTGGGTTTCAACAAGACTGAGACAGCGGCCATTAGCACCTAATTATATGTCTGAAGAAGATACGTGTTGTGTTACTGAAGAATTGATTGGTTCAGCACAAGGGTACGGTTACAAGCTTCATGCCAATTACTGGAGACGATAACGGCAGTGTTAGGGAGAAGGCATGAAAGACACAATAATAGACCTTAATCCAAAAATTGGTCTATCACTCGACAGAAATGTGTCCCGTAAAAGTGGATGATGAAGGAGGCTATATTTGCCAAGATTTCTGGTAAGACAGTGGTAAAAACAAGCATTTGAGTGGATAAACAGTATTAAAATAAACATACATTCAGAAAGTGTCAATTTATGGAGAAAAAAACACTAAAGGACAAACAATACAGTGAGACAGTAAGTAAAGGCACCTTTTTCAGCAGTCCCAGTGAAAAGTCTTTTCAGGTCCATCTCTAGGATCTTAGTCCATATAATCTGGGCTATCTTGACCATTTTTTATTGCTTGTGTCCAACAGTCTTTAAATCAAATCAGAACTTCTCAGTTGGATTGATGTCTGGGAGTTGCCTGAACCATTTCAGGACCTTTAACTAGTTGTCCCTCAGTGGTGTGTTTAGGGTCATCGTCCTCCTGGAAGGTAGACCTACATCTCACAGGCCCAGCATACTCCATCCTAAGCCGAACAGTTGATGCGCGGTCATGTAGTTGCGCATGTTCCTTTTCGCACACACCTTTCAGAGTCAACGAGACACAGGCACAGAGCTCCTGGGAAACCCCTCCCGCTGCAGTATACGTCATTGCATGTGTTTCTTCCTGTCAGAGTCTCCACTCCGTCCCTTCATCCACCATTTGGCCACAAATCTATCATGAAGAAAGTGCCAAACTTTTCAGCAGGCAAACTTCTCAATGCACAATGTCTGCACAATCTCCATCCAGGAGATTTGGGCCATTTGACTAATTTAGTGTTGTCATTTTTTTGTCATACAGCTGAATGTTCGAGCTCAATGACAAACACGCCCACAAACTTGTGACCAATCACGCAATACTTGGCGCATACACCTGTGAGAAAAAGTTCTGCCCAGGCCTTGTTTTGAGAAGGGGTGGACAAAGCTACTCTAAAAACAAAATAACACAATTTTCATTACACAACTACGTCACTGAGAGCCGATTGTGCTGCTTCGGATGGGTTATCCAGGGCCGTTCACTCTCTAATCTCTGGAAAACTCCAATAGGTTCTCTTCAAGAATTTGCTCCATTTATCTTTTCTTTGACTCTGACTGGTTTCTCAGTCCCAGCTCATGGAAAAACGTTGTCACAGCATGATGTTGCCACCACCATGCTTCACTATAGGTATGGACTTTTGGTTATGATGAGAGATGGTAGATTGGCATCAAACATCAGTGTTTCTTCTACCATTATACAAGTGGGGCGCCCCACCCAGTCAACAGAACCAAGCGCCCTGCCTACCAAACCCCTGTCAACAACTGTCGGTATTGATATAGCGTGGGGCAGAATACAAACGCGCTAGCAAAAATGCTACTGACATACCACTCCACATCCCTCCCCATTGATAAAAACCGGCAGCAACGTAACGCTAAACTAGCAGGCGGTTAACACAGACGTGACTCCGTCCCGTCCTCCTCGAACACCAGTCGACAAAAATAAAATACCATGAGAGCCCTGCCAAACAGTTTCCCATTTAGTTAATTTATGCAACATTTGTTTTTGTTTTTTCCTGCAACTGGTCTATGAAGTCCATGTCAGAGCAGGGTCAAGGACGGTGGCAATTTGAAGGTTCGACACAATATGCTGAACTGCTAGTTATTAACTGACCTTTTACAATGTGCTGTATGTGAATGTATTGCATTGTATACCTGGATTATTGAGCATGGACTTTGCTGTATTGCATTGTAGTAGAAACTGAATTGACTAACTAGATTTTAACCTATATTTGAATAGGATTTATGATTTAGACTAGAGGTTTTTTTGTGTGTGTGTGTAGTTCCCTAAGATGACTTTTGTTGTAAATTGGCTCTACATAAATAAACTGAACTGAACTACTTGTGGTAGTCTGCACTATTTAGGGCTGTTGAACTGGTGTTGAATAAATGAATAAAATGGTATGGTATGGTAATTATCCAAGGATTCAACTTTCAAAAATTCAATTTGTGATTTAAAGGTGGAGTTGGACTCCGTTTTTGGAGAACATGAAACACTCTCCTGCTGTGTATGAAGCATATGTCAACAGTGCATCGTGTACATTCCTCCCCAAAGTGCTGAGTGTTGATTAAAAACTCACTGTTGAGCCAATTTTCTCTCCGTTCCTTCATTTTCTCTTTCTTCGACTTGATTTTCTTTTCTTCTGTGCCTGTGGAAACAAGAGTAAATGGTAGCACACATCGATCCAAGGCTAAAATCATGCACAGAAGATACATCTGGCAGCACGACGGCTCAGTGGTTAGCACTGTTGCCTCACAGCAAGAAGGTCCTGGGTTCAATCCCCCGTTGGACCTGGGGTCTTTCTGTGTGGAGTTTGCATGTTCTTCTCGTGCTTGCGTGGGTTTCCTCCCACAGACAAAAAGCGTGCATGGTAGTCTGCCTTCAGGTCCAGGCCTCGCTTGCAAAAGAGATCTGTGATCTCAATGGGATTTGCCTGCTTAAGTAAAGATTAATAAATAAATCTAGGACTTGGTTTAACAACGCTTTCTGATTTTTTTCAATGCTTTTAGAACCATTACTTGCAAACAAAGGCAAGGAAACAAAACAAAACCAAAAGATGAGAATGTATTTTTCACCCACCTTCTACACTGCCTGGACAAAAAAAAGTCGCCACCAAAAAAAACCGGTCACACACTAATGTTTTGTTGGACCACCTTTAGCTTTGATCACGGCATGCGTTCACTGTGTCATTGTTTCAATAAGCTTCTGCAATGTCACAAGATCTATTTCCATCCAGTGTTGCATTAATTTTTCACCAAGATCTTGCATTGATGATTCGGCACTAACTAGGCATGATGGGTGCATCACTTCACCTGCCTCTCTTCCTACCCTGATGCGCCCATCACTCTGGAACAGGGTAAATCTGGACTCTTCAGACCACATGACCTTCTTCCATTGCTCCAGAGTCCAATCTTTATGCTCCCTAGCAAACTGAAGCCTTTTTTTCCAGTTAGCTTCACTGATTAGTGGTTTTCTTAAGGCTACACAGCTGTTCAGTCCCAATCCCTTGAGTTCCCTTCACATTGTGCGTGTGGAAATGCTCTTACTTTCACTATTAAACACAGCCTTGAATGCTACTGTTGTTTTTCTTCTATTTGATTTCACCAAACGTTTAAGTGATCGCCGATCACGATCATTCAGGATTTTTTTCCCGGCCACATTTCTTCCTCAAAGACGATGAGTCCCCACTATCCTTCCAGTTTTTAATAATGTGTTGGACAGTTCTTAACCCAATTTTAGTTGTTTCTGCAAGATGTTTTCTCTGCTTGATGCCAATGATTTGACTCTTCTCAAACAGACTGACATCTTTTCCACGACCACGCCATGTGCCTTTCGACCTGATTGTTTAAGAAATGAGAAGCAACTCATTGCACCAGTTGGGGTTAAATAACTTGTTGCCAGCTGAAATATAATCGCCCATGCAGTAATTATCCAATAGGAGGCTCGTACCTATTTGCTTAGTTAAATCCAGGTGGCGACTTGTTTTTTTGGCCAGGCAGTGTATAACTAAGGTTAAGTTTATTTTTCAAGGGCTAAAACTCACATACTTAACTCTGCTGCATTGTTACAACAGGACTGAATCCTTTAATTTACAATTTTTGAGAAAAAAATGTAATCAATAACGTAACTACTAAGGGGGTGATTCTCTGTTTGCACATCTGCTGGTGTATCAGTAGGAGCCATTTAAACGGGCCGTAGCCTCTGCACTCCAGAGATCTCGGCAGGCTTTTATCTGC
This sequence comes from Nematolebias whitei, assembly GCF_014905685.2. NCBI lineage: Eukaryota > Metazoa > Chordata > Actinopteri > Cyprinodontiformes > Rivulidae > Nematolebias > Nematolebias whitei. The sequence goes on along the minus strand of NC_056520.1, from coordinate 11,740,308 downwards.
CACCGCAGTGCTAAACAACAGAAGTGTTTCTGCTGCTGTTTGCAGTAAGAACAGGCAAAGATAGGCATCTGCTGCTGACTACAAATGTGGGCAGAGGTGAAGAAATCTAATCGCTCAAAAGCAGGTGGGGGGGTCATGTTAGGGAGGGGAGGGATGGAAGGTGGGAAGGGTGCTTTACCACCAATGTGCTCCCACAGAGAGAATCATCTTTCCATTGCTAGAGGAAATGGATAGCTGTGATTACGGATGAATGGAGGCAACTCCCTCCCCAACCCAGATAAATCTGGACTGAATGTCCCATTAGACTTTTTATCATCCTGCCTCTTACAGTGAGACACAAAATATTCACCCTACATTGGCATTTGCCTGCTTTGTTGCCTAACAAAATGACTTTGTGTCTTGCAAAAGTATTCATCCCTCTTAGTTGTTAAATAATTGGAGTAGGGATGCACGATATTATCGGCATGGTATCGGTAAATATTAAAGTTAAATTTCAATATCAGACATCGGCCATTCCATGAAAATAACTCGCCGATATAAAAGGCGCTGTCTTTGCCTGCGGCGGCAGCGCAACGCGATGACGTCACGTGCGCCTACCCAATCTCACGGCGGAGAGGAAAATTCAAAATGCCGGCGGTGTGGAAGTTTTGTTTTTCGTTGGTGAGGATGTCGGATTCCGAAGATTTATGGACTATGTTGAGCATCGCTACATCGTCCGCAGTCCGAGATATTTTTCTGACGTAACGTTACTCGAGTTACAAGCCGTCATTTCCGACGTCATTGAGAAGCTAATAGCTGATAGCACGACTTGTTGGGTGAGTTTTATCACAGACATTTGGACGTAGTGTTAGCCCCGTTAGCATGATTAGTCTTACGGCACAATGGACAGACACAAACTTTGAACTTAAAAAGGCTGTCCTTCATGCACAAGAGCACAGAGGATCCCACACTGCAGCTAGGAACCTGGAACAAGCCTCCACAAGTGAGACAGCATCGCAGGTGACTAATGCTAATAAATAACATTTAACACTTTTCATTTAATATAAGTTAAAGTGCTATGCGTATCATATGGCTGTTACTGAATATGTCACCAGCTGTTACACAATTTTTCTGTGTTGCGTGATTTTACTGCGAGACCCTCTGGTCAAAGCCACAGAGGAAACTGGTCGCCATTTTGTGTCAGCTCTCCATTAAAGCGGAAGGAGACGCCCACTAGAGGGTTGGAGGGTGAAGTGTTTCAGCGTGCACTGGCTGATCTGTTGCTGTTCATTTCTTAAGTGAGAATACTGGAAACTGTTAAGAGTTAACAACATATTATTTTGTTTGAAACATATGGCTAAAACTACATTTGATATATTTTGCACTGTTTTGCACTACAAGAAAGAAGCCTAATACTTGATGTTTTTTTTTTTAATTTAAAAACTCTGGACTTGGAATTTTCTTAATTGAGATTATTTTGTGGTATAGCAGTTTTCAAAATAAACGATGGCAAAAGGACACCCTTTACTTTTTTTCCATTCCTACTGCAAATTTTATACCAAAAACATATCATGATATATATCGTTATCGCCACCCTTCACAATACATATCGTGATATGAATTTTATGCCATATCGCACATCCCTATTTTTAAGTGCTAATCTGGTTAAATTCTTGTTAAAGTCGTTCCATGCACGCTCCCGCGGCCGCCATTTGGCAGCCAATCGATTTTTGGCACGACACCGGCCCCACGTTTCTGGGTGATCAGCGGTGACAGACGCATAATAGATACGACTTATACGGCGGTGCGACATGTACAACGGCAAGTACGATAGTATTTACTTTGCAATATACTTATTAAATGACATTTTTCTTGAGATTTTTTCCCCTTCTTTATAGTAAAGGTTTTTTTTATTTTTATTTTTTATTGTAAAAGTTTTAAAACCCAAATACTTGTTTTGAATGCACCCGGCCTCTTTTATCAAAATGTTCTTGTGACTTATCGACTCAAAACCTTGAATTCATCACTTTCACATTCCAAAAATGAAGATGTTACCTTTACTGTCTAGTGTGGTCGTTCCTGAAAATCTCTTCTCAGTTTTCTGCCATTACAGAAAGCTGAAAATGAATCCTACTACAAACTCAAGAAGTGGAGAGAACAAAAGATCACAAACCAGTAACTGCATTCTGATGCACTTTTACCACAGCTTGGATCTTGCGCACCATCTGGTGTTCAAATGGAGTAATACTTGAACCCTAGATGGTGCCGAGAAATGAGCTCCATCTCAGACTTCTGTTTGCAGGTTAAAGGTCATAATGGGACCATAAGGAAAAAAAGACTGAAAATGCCTGAAAAGAACTGAAGCAAAGGTGTAAAGAGGAGTGGACCAAAAGTCCATCGCCACCATGTAACAGATGTATTAAAGAAAACCACGACTGAGAGTTTTGGGTGGACTTTGGTTTAATTTTTGTTTCATGAATAAAAACATAATGGAAGTCATTGTGCATATTTGTACACTTTTGGTTAAATTTGAATAATTAAAGCACCTGGTAAAGACCAGAGCATTTCTATTAGATCCTGACACATAAAACCTTGAACTGAAGATCGGATTGTCTTTTCCCCATGACTGTACTTCCTGTGACCTTTGAAGATACTGAGCCTCTCAAAAACAGTGATGGCCTGCTTCTATTCGTCTGTTTCCACCATTTCCAATAGTCGGGTACACTGCTGCCACTGCCAAAGAAATATAAAGACAGCAGAGGGCCAGTTCTGCTGGTTCTGGCCTCTCCACAGGATCTGTACAACTCCAGGACCTTGAGGCGACTGTCAAGGGAATTTTGGTATAGGTTTATGGATGTTTGTCACCAACTAATGTTAATGTGTGTGAGTTAAAGAGTTGTTTTTCCTCTTGTCCAAGGATGCCTCCAAGTCTGTAAGCTGGGAAGCCGAGGTCATCTTAAGCGTGTTTTATAAAAACACTTCCTGCCTCACAGTCCGGTGCAGATTCTCAACGACGAGGCTCTAAGCACATACCTTTGTACATCTGTGAAAGCCGGTTTTCGTGACCGTCTGCCCTTACAAGTAAGCTTCCTTAAAAATCTTCGCCTCTCTTTGTGTGGCTCCTTTGTTTGTAGATACCAGTAGATAATAATAGGATCTTTATTTATTCAACAGCAACACAAAATGGTCGCTCACACCTCTCACCCCTGAAATACAACTTTCCGAGTGACGTTTCTTCCTATCAGATCGGATGGAAGGAGAGTACCATAGTTTTTGTCAAGGCCAGCCAGTTCCACTCATTTGTGTGTTTTTAATAACTCTGTCGAATCCAAATCCAAAAGCTATGTCTGATTTTGATTAAATGGTTTTTAGTAAATTTATTGTTTTTAGTACTGTTGCCAGTTTCAAATATTTCAGGCATCATTGTGGTTTTTTTCTTTCTATGTAGCAAAAACATACAAGTTTGTCCATGTCTGTATACGCCACGCGCTACTTTGAATGATTTTTAAAGAACCGTAAAGGAACAAGGCATCAGAAAGAGTAGGTAAACATCAGATAGTCTTACCTTTCTTAGAAGGTAAGGCAACACGTGGAAGTTCCTCAAACTTCAGGGTTTGAACCAGGGCCTCTGGAGAAATCTTAGTGCCAGCAAAGATGCTGGAGGGGAGGGAGCTCTGAACCAGAACCTGGGAGGGGAATACCCACAAATAAACACCTTTCAATCCCGTGCATTATTCAACGCATTGGTATTATACTCTTAAAAGTGACTTCCTACTTGTCAATTTAAAAGGAATAAGTTTCGATTGATTCATTTTATAGAAAACTAGTCATCGCTCGGCTCAAACATTCATTAACGAAGGAGCTAAAACATTGAAGCTAGGGGTGCGCCGATAAATTTATCGTCCCCGATTTCCTTAAATTTGGGGAAATCGGCCGATACTTGCACGAGAAACCGGTTTTACCGTTTTTTTTTTTGTTTGTTTTAACAATTGTCTAAACTTCATTTCTATTTCTATTACCTCATGGCCAGTTAAAACAAGTTTGTATTGTTTCTAGGATATTGTTCAAGGGTATGGTTTTCAATAAAATAAGATTGGAAAATTGAAGGTGCACTGTGACCTTATAACACCTGACAGTGTCGCTAATAAATAAACTGAAAAATCGGTATCGGCCAAAATCGAAATCGGCGATCGACCAGAAAACTGCAATCGGTGCACCCTTAATTGAAGCCCCTTTAATATAATTTTGTTCTAAATGTTTCGAGTTCAAGAAGAATCTTTATTATACCCAAGGGGCAATTTGTTTCACAGTCAGTACGCATAAACCATCCATACTAGACAAGACATTAAGACACTAAAATAACAATATGTGAATCATCACCGTTCATTGAGACGCCTGATCTCTACAGGGATAAATGAGTTTTTCCGTCTGTTTGTTCTACATCTGGGCTGCAGAGACCTGCATCCAGACAGAAGCAACCTGAGTGGGTGATCAGGATCTGCCAGAATCAGCCTGGCCTTGTTCACTGACCTCACCTTGTGTAGGTCAGTGAGGTTCTGTCGGGCTATGCCAGCAGTTTTGCACATCCTGACCATCCCCCGAGCTTGTTCCTGTTCTTACATGTTAAAAACCCAAACCAGCATATGAAGATGAAAGTCCAGACTCTATAAAACATGATAAATGGACTGCACTTACATGGCGCTTTTCTATCTGATCAAGACACTCAAAGCGCTTTACACAACAATCTGCGTCCTCATTTACCCATTCATACAGCTCTATACTAGATCTATACAAAGAATAATCAGAGCTTTATCACTTTCATACATTGATGGGGACACACATCGGAGGCATTTAGGGGTTCAGTCAGTGTCTTGCCCAGGGACACGTCAGCATGTGACTGCTGGTAGAATCGAACCCCCAACTCTCGTATTGGAGGACGACTGCTCTAACCACTCAGCCACAGCCGCCCTACTCGATAAAACGTGAAATCAACATTAAAACCAAAGATCTCCCGAGAACAACGCATTCTCTGATGGGCCTTCTTACAAAGTGAGTTCACATGGGGGTCAAAGGTCAATTTGTCTCGTTTCTCACCGATCAGTCAATAAAACATGCAAAATATACGCATAAACATGCTGTTTAGATGCGACTAGTGGTGCATAGACAAAATTAGCAAAAGACTGTATTAAAAAAAAGCCAACCATTTGTGAAGCACAACAGCTCAAACACTCACCGGCCACTTTATTAGGTACAACTTGCTAATACAGAGTGTGTGACCCCCTTCAAAACTTCCTTAATTAATCTAGTCAAGTATTCAACAAATTTTTAGAAACATTCTTCCGAGATTCTGTTCTATACTGACATGATAGAGCGTTATGTTGTTCATGATGTGAATCTCTGGCTGTGACTGTGGAGGCCACTGGAGTTCGGTGAATCGAGACCCAAAGGACCGGGCGATGTTTCCCAATTTCTTATTGTCCTATTTTGGTGAGTCCGTGTGAACTGTAGATTCAATTCCTGAAAATTGGACTTAACGTGACTGAACTGACATGATTAGTGGTCGACCAATAGATGTTTTTCTCTGACGATACCGACCTTTACAAATCGGGGCATCTGCAATTGTGCGTTAATACCATACATCAAATATATATTCTCAATAGTATTATCAAATCTTACTTCACTTTATGTAGTACACAAGTGTGTGGCATCAATAGGAATTATGTAACGAGTACAGAACACTTGCTGAACGTTTCGTGACAAATATTTTTTTAAATATGTAGAAAGCATGCCAGTTTTAGTGAAGGATTGCAACATTTTGTTTTGTTTAATGGAAATTCACAAAGTTAATTATCACAAAATTTAGCTTAGATGGTAGCCCACTGCTTCACATGTGTGCTCACAGTGTTTCCCCTAGAGGGGGGGGGGGGCAACACTGTCACATGTGCAATGGGTAAAATGCAGAAAATGTATTTCCCCATTGGGAATAATTTGAGTACAAAAAATAAATAAGGATAAATTAAAATAAAAAAAAATTAAAATCACAGATTTACCATTTTAAACGCAGACATTTTGGTATCATTAAAATATATATATATATATATATATATATATATATATTTATATTTTAATCAAAATCATTTTGTAGCGTACAACTGTTGAAACATTTGTTAGCATACATGCTAAAAGTCAACTTCCTGTGACAGTGAACCCCCCCCCCCCCCTTACTGGAACATCGATTTAGCCACCCCAATGAAAACTAAGTCCGCCCCTGTTTGTTTGAGGCTTACTTTCCAGTCCACTCAGGGACTGACAGACAGACTACCGTACTGTTACCATGGTGACCCACTGACCGGATGTTCCTTAGCTATAGTTACATCTCTTTTACAGTTCATTCATTAAACTGTGAGCTCTTAGCTTGATTTATTCCAAAGTTATGTCGGTATTTTAGCTATCAACACCCTTTAAAATGTCTAAATGTTATAAAACGAACCTGTTTGGGCCCCTCAGAGTGACTCTGGATGTTTTCTTCAGGTGTTTTCCTCTGTGGTTCCAGTGATGGAGGCTTCAGTAAAGTGTCGGGCAGCCGAGCAGTGCCGGGCTGACAGAAGCTCTCAGGCCGGGAGAGCTTCACAGCCTCCTGGTGAAGCTTCTGGCGGACATGTTTTATCTTCCCCACCATGTTTCTGTCTCTGAAGTGAATAGCTGAATAAACCTCGACGTGTTTTTGTTGTTTTTTTTTTTAGCAGGGCCGACAACGTGGGGGACATCCGTAAAGCTCGTTACACCACCGGAAACGGCTGCTTCGCGTTTTTCTCTGCAGCGGTTACGTCACCTACTTTATTTAAGTTTAACAACTTAAGTCAGTGTTATAAGTTATAAAGCGTCTCCTGGATGACGTTTTCGTATTTATTTAGTTTGTATATACCTATTAAAACACATGTAGTGTGTAGTTTAGTTAGTTATTTAAAATGTTTTAGCTTATTCCATGGTTTATTTTGAAATATAAACCGGAACTAACTAAAATTTTGACATAACTTTACTGAGTCACGCCTAAATACGTCCGTAGAAACAAAATGAGAGAATACGTTCCACATGACGTAAGGGAATTACTTTAATACCTTTTCTGTTTTATTATTTTATTTTATTTGTATCCCATGAGATAAAAAAATATATAAAATTTGTTGAGTCCAGAAAGCAAGAAGAAAAACGGTTTAATTATATGAAATTATTAATTCAACCTTTATTTAAACAGATAAATCACATGAATTATATAAAATTAAATACATTTAATATTTGATATAAAATACTTTAAAGTGCAAAACACAGGGAAACTAATTTAAATTAATAACTTACAATACAGTAAAACAAAACAACAATTTAGTTTTATTATTGTTGATTTATTTAAAATAAATAAATGAATTTAATTTTCTATATTAATAACCTTTCTTATTGGTAATATTGACTTTACCAATCCTATTTTGTTAACTTAAACGTTTTGTTATTTTTCAAATTAAACTGAATGTGTGGATTAATGAAACACAATTTCATTGTTACAAAATACAAAGAAATTACAATGCATTGAATTTATCAAAATAGTTTATTTGCCGTTTAGAAACCAAAGAAATATACTTTCTGCATTTTAATTCTACTACTTTTATACGTTTTATATTCTATAGGTGTAAAATGTAAAATAGTTTATCTTAGAAAGCAAAACAATAGTTTTTTAAATATAAAAATATCTTATTTAAAACATACATGATGAAAAGTAAGGAATACTTCAATTAAAAAGTGAATAAATTACAAAACAATTAAACAAAGATGAATATTTATTAGTGTTATCTTATTGCAACAGAAAATGAAATTAAATAACGTGAAACAACTTTTCAAGTGTTTTAAGAAAATTTGTTGTTTAGTTTTAATTTAATTGCATAGCTAATTTGAACTATATGAATGTTTTGCTAAATTTCACACTTTTTAATTAAAAAAGTAAAAATTACAGTACGCTGAATTGAATACAGTTTTTTATTTGCTTTTGATAGTGATGAATAAATAACATGTCTGTCCATTTAAAAAAAACGTATTGTTCAAACTGCTCATTGTGCTTTAAACACTAATGTTTGTGTACAAAAACAGAAATATCAAAACACATACAGAAACTATTATTTACTCATACCACAGAAATACATATTGCAGCAGCAACAATGCTGAAATTACTTTCATTTGTAGTCATGCCGTCTGCCATTTATACAAAAACCTTACATTTACAGTATATAGGTGATCTTATGATCTGTTAGCACTCAGAATGTGTTGTGAATGACTCTCAACTACTACCACGCCAAATTTTAGCTTGATATCTGCAAAAACCACTAAGCTATAGCTATTTTTGACTATCCTAAGGTCAATTAGCTGTGGCAGCCATCTTGAATATGGTTGAGTCCAAAAGTTAATCAGTTGTAGTTATACAGCAATTAATGACTTTCTGAGTATTTCATAGAAATCCATCCAGTGGTTCATGGAATACGCTGCCAACAGACAAATAAGGTGGACTCCAAAAGCTAATGCCAAGAATCTGATCAAAGATGTTGTAAGTTACAACAAAGCTGGTTTTTGTCAAACAAATGATTAAACTGAAACTTCAAAGCATCATGATGTGATTCTGGAGGAAACCTGCAGCAGCACCAGTTTATGAACAGCAACAAACACTAAATGTGTGCTTCACCCTAACAGTGTCGCAAAAGGCTGAGTTACTGAAACGGTGTTAAACACATCTGCTGCCGGCAGTTCGATTAATTTTGCGCCAGGTCTCATTTTTGTGTATTGTGTAAATGTGAGTAAAGATTTTTGAACGTGAATTGTAATTTAACACTAGAAAGTTCCTGGAGAAACGTTGACGGGGACTGACTATTTATTATTAAATTACTATTAATAATAAATATTAATAAATAATAATATTAATATAGTGTCAATTTATTAATTATTATAAACTATTAATATATTTGATAATAATATTAATATTAATAATTAATATTAAATATCAATTATTAATATTAGTAATTATTAATGTTACGTGTAATTATTAAAATGAATCATTAATAATTTAAGTTCATTATTATTTTTACTCATTAATAATAATAATAATAGGTGATAATAGGTGCCTTCCATGCATGTTGAACCAAAATGGCTCCCGACGTTACTCAGTTTCTTTGAATAGTTTTCTCCTATTCATTTCCTATGGAAAATGTTTCATTTTCGTTAGCAAAATATGTCGCCATGGTAACGCCAATTGCCAATAAAAGTAATAGCACACATCTCGTAGCCGGGCCGGTCGTTTGGATATAACTTTTGTGGAGGTCCACGTTGTGTTTCGGGCCACATTAAAGTTGAAAAAGATACTCTTTACAGGTGTAGAATAATAAGCGGGCAGTCACCAACTAGTTCCTGGAGTTGGTGAAATATTGCGTCTTTGTTCGCAAATTACTTCGCCATGGTAACTTGAAATGCCAATAAATGTTATAGCACACATCACGGGGTCGAGACAGTCGTTTTGATATAACTTTTGTGGGGGTAGATATTGTGGTTAGGGCCGCATTAACGGAGATAGAAATGTAGACTCACTTCCGAAGTGTAGAATAATAGATGCCTGCCTGCATGGCAGTCCCCAACAAGACATGCTTGTGAATTTT
>NC_056520.1:11687079-11730246 GCF_014905685.2 Nematolebias whitei | reverse complement strand
ATATATATATATATATATATATAGTTTCAATAACAAACATAGAATCATTGAATTTCAATGTATTGAATTAATCTCATATGGAGTTTTATCGCAATATGAACAAAAACAAACGTCTGTGAAGGAGTGAGGGATGAAAGGAGTGTGAGATTGACAAACGAATAGGTGCAGCTTCAGCATTACTGCAATCGCTGGGCCGGTCTGTTGCGGTGAAGGTGCGGTGAAACTCTGTGTTTACTGTCAATTTACGTTCCTCCCCTAAGGTTTCGAACACTGTGTAGTGTCGGAAAGAACAAGATCTTGGATGCAAGTAATCAAAATGATAACTGTATTCAGGTAAGTATACCACCAGTCGTCTCCCTAGGAAGGTTTTCAGGGCATGTCCAACTAGGAGGAGACCTCGAGGAAGACACTAGAGAGAATGTCTCTCAGCTAGCCTGGGAATGAGTCCTCCCAGTAGAGCTGGAAGAGATGGCTGTGGAAAGAGATGTCTGAGTCTCCTTGCTCAAGCTGCTGCCCCCATGACCTGACCATGGAACAAGTGAAAGATATCGGATGGATTGTATCATCACAAAAGGGTGAATTGTATTGTGACTAAAGGCTGAAGTTCCCATCTGACTTTAGTTTTCCAAGGCTTTATGAGTTGCAGACAGTTTCAATGACATGCGGCTGGTTGAGAAAGTTACTGACAAACTATATACTGATGGAAAAGTGGTGGCACATTCTCCTCTAAAACACAATGTTCAGAATAAAAATACTGTATCGTGAACCAGAAATGAGGGGTTACAGTCAAGTCTCGTCACACAAACTAGACACACTACATGAACAAGGCAAACAATGCAGATAACGCATACATCTAATGTCTTAAATCATTTGGCGCAGTGGTTATTTACATCAAGCAAGTATAATTTTAAACTCTTTCCTATGAACTAGTGGTCATTACTACATAGGATGTGCGCTGGTGGTGTCCTTTTCATTATGTGAGTAGAAGTTTATTCCAGGTTTGTGATCCTGACATGTACAAACAAGGATGAAGGAGAAATACTGGTCCCATCTTTAGATAAAAGGTGGATATGACGATAACCTGAAAAAACAAAACCAGACCAATAAATTAAGGGTACAGGAAAGTAGTTTTACTGACTTTTTACTGGCATTAAATCTACAACAAGTATGTGTTTTGTAGTAAATTTGTCCACAACAACCATTCAGTAATACCATTACCTTTAGTAAATCTCAATAATAAAGACAAGAAACTAGTGGGGTAGGGTGTTGGACACAATTGGTGTACCAACGGAACCAATGGTGTAAGTCAACCCACAACTGTTGTACCCAGTCCTCAAGGTCCAACAGATTGGCACCGGGTCAGAGTTGACATATGAGCTGATTTCACGCTTGACATATTCAATTGGGGAAGGATCAAGGAACCTGGTTGGCCAATGGAGGACATTTACGCGATGCAGACAGTCCACAGACACAGTCAATATGTGGACGGTTGTTGCCCTGTGGAACAACTGTACCAGGGTACTGTCTCAGGAAGAGTAAGAAATGTGGACACGGCAACACTTTACTTATCGTTCATCGAACATTATACCATCCTTCCATGCCTCCAAGTTACAGTGTTTAGATAGCAGACACAGATATCATGATGTTCTATAAGGCTTGGTGCACAATATACATCCTTGGCTTGGCTGGTCTTGGGCGAATGGGACCTTGACACGTATTTGTGCCTTTAGATACTCATGAGTTCCAACATTGAGGACAGTGCTGTCTAATGTGTCTACAAGGCCTTGGCTGTGTTTGTTGTGATCTTTTTTTAGTAACTATATCTGATGACACTATTGTTCCACTCAATGTCACCCCTTTCTGGTGTCTGTTCTAGATCTGCCAGTTCCTTACAAATCATTACATCGTCATCGCTGGTCTGCATGTGAAGCAAAGCATGTCCAAATCATTGTCGGTGACTTTATTTGGACTTTTCATAATTAAAATGTTATACGTATATAGACCACGTCTCAACCATACCTTGTTGCATACAGCTGAGGGGGAGCGTGTATTGCCCCACAAAGTCGTTCTTTGACGTCTTGTCATAATCTTCTACTACAAAGCGCACAATAGTAAGTTCAGGGGTATGGATGGTGAAGCGCAGCGTGTCATACCAGACAGGGTTAAATCCTGTAAAAAAAAAAAAAAACAAGAAAAAGAAAATCTCAGATTTGGGATGGAACAAATCTTTAGCTTCTATATTGAATCTTTGCAACACCTTCTATTCTGGGTTACCTTAGAAACATGGCTGTTCAACAAAGAAAACCTTTTAGAATGTATTAAGTACTACTTTAATTTAAATTATAGTTAAGAATACTGTGTTGCATTGCTGCCAACAGTTTTGTTCAGTATTTAAATTTTGCCTGACTGAGGATTTAAGATAAGGTCTTCCTTAATACCATTGTTGTCGATGTATCTGGTCTCCTGCTTAGCCTGGTCCTTTGGAACCCCATGGATCTCCACTCTGACCAGAGGATCCACAATAGAATCCTTCTTGATGTTGACTTTGGGCAACTGCTGGCCGCTGATCACCTGCAGTAACCAAACACTCTATGAAGCTAATTCGTTACAAAATCCAAAACCTTTTCCTTCTCTGTGGTTTCTACCTGGACAGTGAAGACAACAGGCTGGTAGTCGTCGCGTTGTTGTGGCATGTCGGGGTCAAACCTTTTCTCAGGGTCTCTCATAAAGCTGGGCTTCAGGACGTATCCGCATCCGCCATTCTGGCTGAACAAGCCATCATTCAAATCCATACCCTCACCAGCTGTCTGGAAGTTCAGCGCAACTGATTGGAAGAAAAAGAATGAGGTATTTTGTTTATTCGGACATTTGTTTCTGTTGTTTTGATCAAATATGTTGTATACTCTATCCCATCTTCACCAAGGATCTTACTGAAACTAGAACAAACAAAACAATGGGGTAAAAGTGTTGTAAGCTCAATCATCCAGGTAGTTAACAACAAAAAATGTTAAAACTGTGTCATCTGGACCAGGTTCTTTAAGTGAGAAACGTTTCATCCCCATCCAGAGGACTTCCTCAGTCTACGGTCTACCAACCAGATCTGTCCCATTGGTAGCGTTCACTGCTGTTTCAAGGCAACCTCCTGTTGGAATCTCAAAAGTAGGCATGTGCAAAACACACCCATCCAAAACAATCATGGAATCGTGGTTTTTATCATCGGCAGTGAAGGCTACCTATGGAACAGATCTGGTTGGTAGGTCGTAGACTGAGGAAGTCCTCTGGATGGCGGAAGAAATGTTTCCCGGATGACACGATTCACACTTTTTTATTAAAAAAATGGGGTGTTTCTAAGCTATCAAGTTGCAAATTTGATTGTTATTTGATTGTTATTATTGACTGACGAAGCCTTCTGGATCGAAGGCGAAACGTTTCAACACAAAAAAAAAAAGAAACTGTCCAGATGACCTGACTGAAAATGTTGGATTGTATATGTGGATTATTGAGCATGGACTTTATTGTTTTCAACCAGTTTGGCACGACTGTCAACAAGGAAGAGGGCCGGAAATGAAGGAGGGGGTGTGACAAGGAGACCATCTTAGCACCAACATAACTGGTTTGTTCCGCTTTGGAATAAGCTGTTGGTAGAAGAATCAGTTTTGTGTTGTGTGTTTCCTTGACTGATGAAGCCTTCTGGATCGAAGGCGAAACGTTTCAGCACAGAAAAAGAAACTGTCCAGATGACCTAACTGAAAAATGTTGGCAATTTGATTGTAGTTTATTTTTAAGTGTTCCCATAGACTTCTAATCTGTTGTCACAATGATAAAAAATAAAAAGCATATTTTCTTTGCCATTTTCTTTAAGTCAGCTTTTAAGAGGGCTTGTTTAAGGGTTGAATCGTGTAGAAACCTTTGGAGGTTTCAGTGGACCTTTTTGTTAGGACTATTTCAAGAAGGCAAGTAAAAAGTTTTGGAAAATTGTACTTCATCTAGCTTCTTTAACATGTACAATTTTAGCTGAAAAATTATGTTGAGGGTTAAGCTTTTTTTAGACTATCTAATTTATTCAAATTATTTACAAAGAGATGCTGAAAGTCTGACTTCGTGTAGCTCATACGTGTTCTAAATTTTGCTCTATGGGATGTTCTGACTTCTCTGATTTGTCTTAATTTAGTCGAAACAAAAGCATTAGTTGAGTTTTGTTTAGCCTTTTTTTGTCCAACTCTAGCCCAAAAACGACGTTGAGCCACCTCTCTATCGGCTGAGTCGATTGAGACGTTGAAACTCGTTGGATGGTAGATGAAGATGGTGGGTATTATATTGTTTTAGCTAGAACTATTACTGTTGAATTGATGAGAATGAAATAAAATACTAATAGTGGCACTAATGCAAATTATCTGATTGATATTGTCTAAAAGGCCTGTTCTAAAGTGAATCACATGCATTATTCAGGTGCAGTCACCAATTTGGCATCCAGCGTTCCACATTTCTTGAGGGTTAAAGTTTGAAGAGTCCGTTCGGAAGCCCGTGGGATAAACCCGGGTCAGCTGCTGTGAGTTGTGATGCACAAAATCTGCTCCTGAAATGAAGAAGGCATAATGAAGAAAGTAAAAAAAAAATAATAATAAGCTAAACATTTTGGGAAAATCCTATACTGTTTGAATTGCAGAGCCTGTTTTGGAAACATGATTATGTGCATTGTTAGATGATACCATTTTGTAAAAGTCCTTTTTGTTTCACCAAAATCAGCAAAATGGTTACCGTATTTTTTGGACTATAAGGCGCACCGGATTATAAGGCGCATTAAGCGAAACTAAAACATTTTGACAGATTTTTGAGCGCCGTGTACCACATAAAATCGGTCTGAGGTCAGTAAGCACAACTAGAATTAATACATATGGCGCACCGGATTAAAAGACTCACTTTCGATTTTTGAGAAAATTAAAGGATTTTAAGTGCGCCTTATAATCCGAAAAATACGGTATTTTATGCTCAGCAATAGGCTTAATGAATTGTCAGGACAAAACAAACCTGCCTTTCCGTTGTTTCCTGTAGAACGACCCAGAACAGAGGTCTAAATGGACTGGAGCTTAGTCCTGTCACGATAACAAATTTTGCTGGGCGATTGTCTCAGAAATTATTGTGATAAACGATAATATTGATTGAAATTTGACAATAATTATTAATTATTGTCAAATTTCAGAAGAAACATTTAATTTGTTTTGCATGTAGTAGCTTTTTTTGACCACCGGATGGCAGTATAAAACTTTGAACCGAAGGATGGATGGGAGCAAGTAGAAAAATGGGAGGGAGGCCCCGAAGTGACATGGGCTGTCTCTCTTCGGTTCTCAAAATGACAGATGTTCACTGTGGATTGAGCTCTTTAGCATAGCATTTTTCACAAAGCTTTTAATTAAAAAAAATAATTAAACAAGTTCTCAGCTTCTTTTTGCAGAGAAAAACTTTTTAGACGAAGGCACGGGTTTCAACCATGAATTTCGGAGCTTCGACAAGACGAAGGTTTTTTCCCAAGGTTAGCTTAGCTGTTAGCTTAGCTCATAGCTTAGCTTCTCGACTTATGGTTAAAATGGATTTTAAAGCGAAGAGAGAAAGGGAAGTGTGGGTCAGTGAAGAGCACCGGAGTTGAGCTTGTCATCCAGTGTCTTCAGTAGAAAGAGAGAGACACGAAGAAGCGATAAAGCCGATAAATGAAAATGAGGTTGATAATTTTCATTTATCATGCGATTAATTGATTTATTGTTTATTGTGACACGCCTGCTGGAGCTTTAAAAAAAAAAGAGCCATTTTTGAGGTAATTTTTATTCCAAACATCCTAAATAAAACTATCTTTGAAGCTCAAGAGAATATTTATTTTCTTTACTTAAACATAAAACTAAAAAAGTGTTCAGTTAATTATTTTGTTGTTGAAACAATGCTTCTTGACAATCTATATTATTTCATTGGAAAGCCTGTTTATTTCCCCTTAAATGGTGCCACAATTGTTAGGAAAATGAATTTGGCACCTGATTGTCGGTTCTTAGCAACCAGTGGATAGCCCATACTGCACTGGTTCCCAACTCTGGTCCTTGAGGAACACCATACTGCATGTTTTAGTTGTGTGCCTGCTCCAGCACACCTGATTCAGTTATTTATTTACTTCCTCGTGTTCTGCAGAAGCCTGTAAATCATCCATTTATTAAAATCAGGTATGTCGGAGCAAAGAAACAACTAAAACATTCAGGATGGTGTTCCACAAGGACCAGTATTAGGAACCCCTGCCATATGTATCTCCATAGTCTGGGACCAAACTCTATCCTCCAACATGATAACACTCACTCCCACTGAGCGAGGTTCATCAGAAACTATCTCCAAAATTTAACAGTAGAGAGAATGGAAGGGCCTGCCTGAAGTCCTGACCTCAACTCCATTGAACCCCGTGGGTGTGTTGTTCGGTCCAGAAAGACCAACACAACCCTGTTGACTGACTTGTGACAAATGCTGGTTGGGGAATGGGATCCCATCCAACAGCAGTGTGGGACTAAACTGGTGAACAGCATGAGGAAGTGCCAGGTTGTTGTGGCTGTGTATGGTTCTTCCACATACTACTGAGACTGCTGTTTGTTAAATGAATATGCAGTTAAACTGCAAATAGATATTGTTTTTAAGATGTACAGTATTTAAAAAATGCATTATATGTAAATAACATCTAGTTTTATACTGGGGGGAGTGGTGGCACAGAGCTTACAGAAGTCAAGCACTGGAAAGTCACCGGTTTGAATCCCCGGACCATCAACAAAAATGTGGGTCGTAAAGGTGAAGCACCCATACCTGCCTCTATCCTCTTATGCCCCACTCTAGATACTTGAACAAGGCCCTTAACACAATTAATTAACCTTAATTCATTGGCTTCTGTTTTGAGTTGTTCTTCCAAAAACAATTTGGAAAAGGATGTTTGATTTGTTCTGTGCATACATTTTCTCAAAGTCTCACACAAGACATGAACTAACAACAGTGTAATGTCCGGTTGTTGATACAGGTAAACACAAATCACTTTAAATTTCTGATGTAGGATGGACGGCTCTGTAGGAAACCAGTACTTGTTACAGACTGGTGTAGATCCACTTACCTGCCTCTCGCAAGTGCTTTCGGGCTTTGGATTCCGTGAAAGAGGCAACTTCATAAAACTTGGTATGGATGCGGGAGTGTTTGAAGCTCCTGAAACGGACACTCTTGCAGTAAACAACACAGTCCGATAACTCCTTCGACAAGCGCTGCTTTGACCTCTGAAAAAACGGGAAAAAAAGACAACAAAAGCTCCGCAACAATGGCCAATGATAGAACAGGCTACTGAAGTCAATAAATTCATAATAGGCAGACAATGAAAAATTTATGGGCTTTTAAACACCACACTGAAAACTACAGTTGTTACCAGAATTAGACAGACAAAAAGTAGTGAAACTAAACACACGTAGGAATTGGAAGCAAAAAAAAAAAATTCCTATCAGACTCTTTCTTCTTGGCTGAGAAGAAAAGCTCTAATTTTGCAAAAACACCTTGCACATACAAGCACATGGTGACGTAGACATTCCAGAGGGGGGAGACGAAGAGAGCGGTGAGCATGTCCAAGGACGCTCTCGAGGGCACTGTAGGAGTTCTGATAAGGATGGAATAATCAACCAGTTCCCTCCGGTGAGATCCGTAAACATTCTCGAAGGATGCCAGGGAATGGCCAAGGACAATGCCAATGGGAATCCATCCATCAAAAGGTAAAAGGTGAAGAAGAACTGATTAATTTTTGGAGTCAACCCAATTTTAAATTTCTGATAGAACTAATCAACCTAAGCAAACAAACATGATCAGGACTATGGGAATGTTACCAGGTTTGATGTGGTAGTAACCAAGAGTTATTTACAGTACAAGTGCTAATAGATCATACAAGATTTTGTAATATCACTTGAGATCACATATATTGATATTCTTAAGATCTGAACAAGCATAACATCATCAATTATCAGTATTAGATATAAGTTTTAAACTAATGTCAAAGGAGATGTGCATTTTTTTTCAAGGTCTTTTTGAATTGGTTTTTCCTGTCAGGAAATGGTGTGTTTGGAGATGAACCCAGTAGTGCAGGCAGGGCTCGGAGACTCGAGACGTAAAATAAAACACTTTTAATAAACGCAAAATAAACAGGCTGTCGTAGCAGCTCTATTCACAAACGCGAACACGTAGGAAACTCAGGAGAATACCAGGGACTCAGGGAAACCGGACGAATACAAGACAATCACAGACGATGCCCCGACAACGAGTAACACAAAGACACATACTTATATACACGCCCACACTGAGTAACAATGGCGCACACCTGGACAGGACACGAGGGTGGAAATAATCACGACAATACGCAGAGAGACCAGGGAGTGTAAGGATGAGAACCAGCCACTAGAGGGCACCATCCTTACATTTCCAAAGCATTCAGACGAGATGCATTGAAAATCCTGACACAAATGAAATTTTTTAATAATAATAATAATAATTTTAGCGCACTTAATGACCACACCTATTCTAAGTACAACAAAATATAAAAGAAAAACAAACAGGAAGAAAACGCAAAATACAAAACCGACACAAAAACGTTACCACGATGAAACACAGTTTTCAATTTGTACACCCTGACTCCCTCTGTTTGATGCCTCTCCTGGTGTATTTCCCACCAGGGCTTAATTTGTAATCTGACTGATGCCGGAACAGCGGGTAATTTTTGAATAACAACGATGCCATTTCCTGCATTTTGGTGTATTGTAACGGGTTGTTGTACATCAACATTTACCTATATTTGTAAACACTTAATAAAATTACTATTTTGGAGAGGAACAGCAGGTTGTGTGTGAGTAGAGCAGCTCCGATTCTGTCAGGTGTCCTAAACCCCTCTCCTCCCTCCCCTCACGTCACAGTTCTGAGCTGAACTCTTCTCCGCTCTTGCTCCAGTCTTGTGGCACCGTTTGAAGCACCTGAAGGATTCAGTTCTCTGTTGTCCAACTAAGGACAATCCATCCATCCATCCTGACACACTTCTTGAATTTTCAACCCATTTGCGTGCAGGCGAAGGCAGGAGTTTAAAATAAAAACAATTTATTTTAAACAGCAAAAACAAAATGCTGGCGTAGCAGCAAAAAACGTACAAAAACAGGAAGAGGCAGGCAAAAACAGGACGGGTACAGACTCGGACGGGAACTCGGAAACAGAGGCAGGAGGACCGTGTAGTCTGTGTAAGCAGAGCAGAACCGAACAATGACCGGACGCTTGAGTAGTGCAGAGGAAAGGTTTAAGTAATGCTGACGGAGAGAGAGACAATGAGCGCACCTGGGCAGGTAGCAGATTAGAGACAGGTGTGAATGATTGGTCCTGTCCCACCTGTGGGAGCAGGTCCAAGAAGAGGTTGTGAGTAATGAGGCCAAATACAGCCACACTGCAGAATTAGCTAAATGCTACCTCCCTATTCCTGCTACTGTTGTTAGTGAGCGGTTTTCTCCACCGCTGGAGATATTCATTGAAACTTTTGGCAGAAAATATAGATAAGTTGGTCTTTTTGGCCAAAAAACTTAAAACTTGACTAGATAGATTGTAAACGGTCTGTTTCTGCTTATTGTTCTGACTGTTATTGTATTTATTAAGATTTTCATTATTGTGAGTATAGTTTATTTATTGTAAAGAGTGCCGTTTATTTAAAATATCATCCAAATGGGTTGCTTTTATTTATTTTTATACAAACCTATTGTTTACTTGGTATATTTTTTTTAAATAAACGTTTCGTAAGTCTTTATTTTGTCTTTTTTTTTTGTACCGAAAATTAACCGAACCGAGCCCTCCTTGAAACTGAACCGAACCGAAATGTGATTTTTAGCGTACCGTTACACCCCTACCAAACACTGACTGTGGAAAAATACTGAGAATGACTAAAAACACAGAGAGACACTGGAAAAACAAACGGAACACACAGCAAAAAAAAAAAAAAAACATGTTCGTCAAGTGGTGAAACATCTGATAAACTGGGATACAACCCCAGATTTACTGAGTCCATCAACAAATAGAAAGATGCTCAGACTAACTTGGTGATATGAATGTTTCTGTTCAGTGCCCTGAGATGACTTCTGTTGTGACTTGGCGCTTTATAAAAAAAACTGAATTGAATTGATATTTGTGTCACTATTGAAATCCAAGCAAACATTAAAGAATGTCTCATCACATCTTGGTAAAGACAAAAGGACTGAGCATTTGAACTCCACTTGATGATTTTCGCACCACAGTTACGCAAGGTTTGCTTTGGTAGACCCATCTGACTCCGCGTTAGCATGAACCGACAGTCCCAAACATCTGATAGGGTGAACCCTCAGTGCGGAAAGTAAATAGTCATGGGTGGAAGTGATACTCAACCACAAAGCCACAAAGAAAAAAGGTGTGCACCCAGGTTAGTTTCCATGACTGTTTAGACCAGAGATGTGGCATGGCGAACCCGACAGAGCACCTACACATACCTGCCTGCCTGCTTTCACATGAAACCTCATCCACCTGGTTCACCTGGGTATGCCTTTAGTTAGAGACACTTAAACCATCCGCCAGGGCCCTGCAGAGCTCATGTCACTGCCAAACTCTCAACTGGCTTCACCTCTGTCAGCCTTGTTGACAGGAGTCCCGCAGTGTGGCATTTCATGCTACTCAGATGCTAATAAATAAACATCACTAAGTGCTCCAAAGTTCTTTTACGCACTTAATTGGCTACATTAGACCCATTAAGCGATCTTTGAAAGAGATGCTCTGAAGAATGTAACATCAGGATTTATATTTCTTTTCAGTCTTGGATATTAGTTGTAGCAGGAATATTATGTGCAAGGGAACCTGCACTACTTTTAGGAACCAGCCTTTTTCTGTGGAGCCTGCCTTACTATGAAGGACCTGCCTTACTCCCAGTAAGTGGATTACCCTTAGGAACCTGCCTTAATATTCGATCATATATTGAAGACGAGGTGGTTGCTGTGTGTTGCAATGAGCTGAGACAACGAGTTCATGTCTAAGTCATTCCTGGCATAGAGTTAATTCACGAGATATTCAGATTATTTCTTCTTATTTTTTTCTTTCATTAACCTTTATTTACCCAGGCCAATTTCGTGGAGATCACCGATCCCTTTTGCAGTGAAAGTGTGAGCCTGATGGCTGCATAACAGATTTTGGTTTCAGCCCACGATTGTTTTTACGTATAGGGTGTTGCGTATCACAATATGATGAAAAATGATCTGGCCTTTACTAGGACTAAAGTTGCATAATCTTCAGATTTACAAGAGCAACATTATTTTCACAGTTTAAACTAAGCTATTCTTTGTGTATTTGACATGTTGGGCATAAGCTACAAGATTTAGTACATTGATGACTCACTGTTTCTCGCTTGAACCATAATCTCAGGTGACAGCAGGTAAGTAGATTGTATATATTTCCGATGACTTCAATGGCCCTATTAGTGTAATTGTTCCTGTATACCTGGAACTCTCAATACAAAAGGGATTGACTCTATCAAACTATCAAACTTTTGTCTTTCAGCTCTTTCTATTTTTTATTAAAGTGTGGGGAAAGCGGTTTCTGTGCCATAATATACATGCAAACTGTACTGCTAAACCCCAAGTGTTTGTAACAGTTAAATATAAGAAAAGTGTTTGAAACTGCAAGTACGTTCAAAAGAAAACAACAGTGGAAAAATAATTTTACAGTTAAATGGGTCATTTAAAGGTAATAAATGCAATCTATGTACAATTATTTCAATCACGTGTGACTCTAGTCTACATATGCTTACAATGGCTGTCCATTTATGTATCCAGTCATCCGTCCATTGATTATTTATCCACAATTGGGCTGTAAGGGCAACAGCTCCAGCCAAATTTCTAGACATACCTTTTTCCAGCTCCTCCAAAGGAACTCTAATGCAGCCCCAAGCTAGATGTGAGATACTGTATAAGCCCTCAAGCAAGTTTTTGGTCTGCCCCAAGGTTGCCTCTTAGTAGGACATATCCAAAACACCTCTCTTAGAAGGTGTTCAAAATGCATCTATACCTGATGCTCAAACCTCCTTAATTGGGTCTTTTGATGAGGAGAAGCAGTGACTCTAATCTAAGCGTCTCCCACACAGCCAAATGTCTCACCCCATCATTAAGGATAGATCCAGACACTCTGCAGAGAAAGCTTAGTTCAGTCACTTGTATTTGTGATTTCATTCTTTTGTGTATTACCCATAACTTATGACCATAGGTGAGGTTTAGAGCATACATGATTGCTAAATTGAGCCATTTTTCAGATCAGCTCTGTCTGCAACACTGCAGACACTATCTCAATCTACCTATCAATTTCCCGCTTTATTCAACCCCCACTTATAAAGAAAACACTAAGATACTTGCACTCCTCAACCTGCACCTTATTGTGGTTGGGTTGTTTGAGTGTCTGAACGGACCCCAAAGCTACATGTGTTGTTGGGCCTATTTTCTATTGGTAGGATTTTCCATGGTAAACTTGATCTAGGTTAGGGTCTAGACAAAGCATGACTTAGCAAACCTTAAGATAACCACTTGAACAAGGAACTAGGACGCTTCGCCTAGACTAGGGGCCTCACCCAGGCCTGGCAGATAGGTTCACCGGCAAGCACATCGTGGCTGAACCTTGACTGATGAACCTTGTTCAGTTGGAATCATGGGTTGAGAGTTCCAGATTTACATGTCCCTTTTTGGAAAATAACACTAATAGGGTCATTCAAGTCATATTAACCAGTGACATACTTGTCTCTCTATTAGGAAATGAGAACCCCGAACTCCTTACAAGGGTGCTATACCAAGATACTGCCCAAAATATAGAAGCTTTACCAGACATGTCAACTCAGTCAACATCAATATCAAAATCAATATGGAGACGGCTACTGATGTCTTGACAGAGGAGTGAAGAAAGCTATCTATCTCAAGCAGGGGGGAAAGCAATATTACATGGAGGAAGTGGCCTCAGATTTCAGTTATCTAACACCTACAGCACAGAACTGACTCTTCTTTCCAGACGGTTTAACAACCATTCCCATTATGAAACATGCCTGCTACACCTCACACCAACAGGTAATGACTCAGACAACCCTAAAGACGGATGGTGGGTCAAATTTCAGATGACTTCAATGGCCCTATTAGTGTGATTGTCCCAACAGTGACTTGTATACCTGGAACTCTCAATCCATGATCAGAACTGAAGAAACCTTTTGAGTGACAGATGAAATGTCTTCAAGATGATTGTCTTCAGTACTTCATTGTCAGCTTAACTATCACTGAAATAGAGTCATCGAGTGAAACGGTTAGACGACAGCGCATTGATAAGCATGCCTACCTTCACCCTGTACCGTATACTCTCACGATGTTGGTTATCGTCATCTATTTCCGCCGCCTCGTCCTCTTCACTGACCTCTCCAGTCAGAGAGTCTCCAACCATCCCATTGAAATTCTCCTCAAGACCACCAATTTTCTTGGCCTTTAGAAGAATCTTTCCTTTGAGATCCTAAGAGAGGTCAAATAAAAATAAAACAAGCATGGTAATCAATAGCTTATGGACAAAGTTTTGAACAAAATCACTTTTGATCACCTATTTTGAATTAACATTATCACAATGACAAAGTGAAGATACGGGGGGGTCAAGGAATACATTAAGCAATTCTTACTCAAATGTGTCAATGAGACTTAAACTTCCTTTATTTATACTGCCTTTGTCAAATAAAAAAGCATTCATTATTAGCTCTCTCTAGGTCATAGTCATACAAAGTTCATGATACATATTTATTGTGGCCAGGAAGTCTTTTGCGCAAAGCGTTGTTAGAATATTTCAAACGCTCTTCACTACTAAACAAAGCTATGCTCCCATGTGTGTTGACATTTTGGAATAGATTGGGTGTAATAATGACCACCTCACATCTGTACATCTTTATATCTCACATGCAAATATAAACCTTCAAGGCAGGAACCAGCTTGCCATAACGTGACACAAAAATTCTGCTACAAATTAAAAAGCAACATGCTCCAAATCCTCACCACAGCATAGCTATGCTCCGAGGACTTAAATATTGCTGCTATTAGTTGGTTAGCTGTGCAAAAATTGGTGTAAAATTGTTGAGCTTAAAAATGGCAAATGCAACTGAAGTGTCGTGATCATCAGTGGTTTTGTAATAAGAATCATAGATCTTCTTTTCAAAGGAGGGTTGGGCCTGAAGGCAGCCAAATATGATTGTGTTTTGGATTATGGGAGGAAATCAGAGTACCGAGACAAAACTCATGCAAACACAAGGAGAACATGCAACCTCAACACAGAAAGACCCTAGGTCCAAACTGGGGATTTAAGAACGTTCTTGCTAAGCTGTCCTGCTTCCCAAATCTCATGTTCTGTTCTCGCTATACCATACCATACCAACTTTATTTATAAAGCACCTTAAAACAACCATGGCTGACACAAAGTGCTGTACATTAAAACACAACATAATAAAAGTGGAAATAAAAACAGTTTAAAAACAGAAAACATACAATTTAAAACTAGATCCTGCTGGTGTTAAAAACATACATTTTAAAAGCATACAAAATTTAAAAACTAGATCCCGCTGGTGTTAAAAGCCAAGTTGAATAAATGAGTTTTAAGACGAACTTTAAAAATGGACAGTGAAGGGGACTCTCTGACCTGCAAAGGCAAGTCGTTCCATAACTTAGGGCCCATGACAGAGAAAGCCCTGTCCCCTCTGAGCTTCCTTCTTAACTATACTATAACTAGAGAAATATATTGATCGCAATATTACTCATTCAGAGAGATAGAGAGAAAGAGATAGAGAGAAAAAGATAGAGAGAAAGAGATATAGACATAGAGAGAGAATGCTTGCAATACTGACCAAACTATGTGAAACTTTAATATGATTGCCCAAACCATGATCTCCAGCTGTCAATCTTTGAGTTCAAAGTCACATTTTTGGCAAGCCATGACTGATTCACGTAGGACACGATAGCACCCCAAACAAAAATTAAGCACGTTTTTTTCTATGGCTCCATGGGGAAAGTGTGTATGGACAACAGAGAGACTCTTACAACTTGTTTAATGATGCTAATAAGGCTACAGGATGGCAACCAAAGCATCATTTACTGTTTTCTGATTAATAAAATGAGCAGAACTGGATTTTACCTCTTTGGGTCTAGTTGACCCATGCATGTAAAGATTGTGCTTAGCTTTACTTCTGACTGTTAGGAAAAAGAGAGCAAATAGACAATGTGATGCACATTTGAGGAGGTTGCTCAAATTTGTATTAAGAAAGGAACTCCAGTTCCTGCTGTAAAGTCTAACATATATCAAACACACAGTAAGCTCAAGCTCTGGGGTGAGAGCTGAACCCAGGTGCAGACAGACTCGGGGAAACTCAAAGGTAAAATAAAGAACATCTATTTATTTAACAAAACGCTGATGTGGTAGCAAAACTTACAAATAAATGAGATCAGGGAGACGCAGAGGAAACAGCATGACGGCACTGGGAAGCACAAGCCGTCAGAGCTGTTCAGAATAGTGAGCTGATGATGAGGTGTGGAAAAGGGACGGCTTAAATAACAAACTGAGTGAGAGTGAAAGTGGGAACACCTGGGCAGAACACTGATTGAGGACAGGTGAGAGTGGAAGGCAGACAGGAAAAACACTGGGGAGGTTTACTGAGGGTGAATGGAAGGTGGTACAACAAACATCTATCCATCCATTATTTTTTACCCGCTTCTTCCATTTTGGATCACAGGGTTCGCCGGTGCCCATATCCAGCAGTCACTGTGCGAGAGGCGGGGGACACCCGGGACAGAACGCAAATCCATCACAGGGACACAAAAAAGAGACAAACGAGACAAACAACCATTCACACTCACACCTAGGGACAATTTAGAGTTACCAATCAGCCTAACATGTATGTTTGTGGTCTGTGGGAGGAAACCGGAGTACCCAGAGAAAACCCACGCATGCACGGAGAGAACATGCAAACTCCACCCAGAAAGGCCCCCGGATTGGGATTTGAACCAGGGTAACCTGCTCACTATGAGGCAGCAGCTCTAACATCTGCGCCACCGTGCTGCCCGCTAATGAAATATCCAAAACACATTTTCCAACTAAAGAAATTGCATTTCCTGCTAAATGTGGTGGCTGAAAAGATTTAAACACACTGTTGAAATGCGAGCTGAATTGTAACAGCTGACGTTTGCCGAAAGCTGAAAAATAAAAGCAGAAAGCAGTAGAAAATGGCAGAAAAGTGTAAAAAAAAAAAGCTGAATAGGTCCAAATTGAGTAGAATAAGTTGAAACAGATAGAGGTGGAAGAGATTACAAAAAAATCTGATATTAGCACAAAAAAAAAAAAGGCTGAAAAAGCTAAAAAAACAAGGTCAAGGTTTCTTTAGTGTCATACGCATCACATGTGGTACATGTGGTGGAACGAAATTGTGTACACAGGGTCCCAGTTACGTCCAACAAAAGTATAAATTGTAAAGAAAAACAGTAGTAAGAGCTAAGATATGAACTAAGAATACGTTAAACACTTAATAGTGCAAAAGCAATACGCCAAACAACAGCAGCACGAACATGAGTCTGTGTGAGCAGATGAGTACGAATGAACACAGCAGCATGAAATAAATCAGCAGCATGAAATAAATCAGCAGCATGAGATCAGCAGCATGGATAGTCAGCACCACATATCAACAATCAAGTGGCATTACAGTGATTTTTTTTCTCTCACAGTAATTATCCTGATTAGGGATTCGTGAGTCTAACAGCTTCAGGGTAGAAGCTGTTCCTCAGTCTAGTGGTTCTACACTTAATGCTCCAAAAGTATACTAAAAGTATATAGTACCAAAAGTCATAGCAGGGATGTCCTAAATGAGCAACCGTTTTGATAAATGAATAGTTAAAATAGCACAAATATTGCGGAATGAGTTATGTGCCAAAAAACGAATGGAAGACAAACGAAACTCAATAGTGTGAATGTTTGATAATCATTCACACTATTGAGTTTCCAAAGGAATTTTCTCTTGGAAGTCATAGTGTCAACAAAGCAGACAAGGGTAAGAGTGCCCAGCTCACCTGGGGAGACGGCAACCTGATTGGGGCCTTTCCATCCAGTGCATTTTTAAGTAGTTTATCGCCAAGGATGTGACTGAGATGTTGGGCCATGACTCTCTGCTGCTCAACACTGCAATGGTTCTCAATGGACATAATGACTGGATGTTCCGATACCTGAAGGAGATCAGACGATAAAAGCAGACAGGTTGTAATTTAACACCGGGGAGTAATACCATAGAGGCAAACTAATACACCAACGGCTATCCATTTATGAGATTTGCCTGTCTGACTGAAAGAGTAGCAGGTGGACAAACAAGAAATCACAAGGTTAGAACCTTCTGTTCAACCCGGACTAATTCACAGCACAGTGCTTTCAGAATATATCTAGGATCTCATTGTACAGTTCTATCCCTATAATAAACCTAGACCTAGAAGTCTCACTAATAAGGACTGAATCTTGTAGCCCGAACAAAAATTGAATGACTTTCAACTTGAGTAACCGAAAGAGATTGGCTTTTCACTGAAATATTCTTTATGTTTAAGGCAACTCAACTGAAATTATGCATCAAAGACAAAAACAGTATAGACGGAGCTACCTTGAAGGCATAATTTCCCACTGCAATGACCACATCCTTAAAGAGTATCTTTGAGGTGAATGTATGTCCATGATAGACAATGGGTTCTCCATTGGCACCATCCCAGCAGTCCACTTCTACACATCGGCAGCCACGGTTCAGAGCCCTGTGCAGCAAAGACAAATCTGTCTTTCACCCTTTTTTTTATTAATCCAAGTATTGCATCAATGGAACAAGCTTAATCTGTTAAAAACATTTACCATTGGCATTCATTTTATTTGCTCGTATCTTACAGAACATGATGATGGAGGCTAAATTTTAGACAAGGTCACAGGAAGTCCTCTTTCCCTAGATAAGCTTCATGGAGCATGTCAAAGAGCATGACAGTATATCTACTCTGAAAATGCAGTGTTGGGGAAATTGCAAAAACGAGTAAAGCACACAACGCGTACCGTACCGAGTAGAGTAGAGCCATGCTGTACCGGTACTACAGGTACTAATGGAAAAGGGGCATGATAGTCCCATGTCAGCAGGAAATGGTACCCTCATGGACATGGATACAAGCGTGAATTTGTGCAAAACGTAGTCATACAATCGTGTCTTGTTTTGTACCAAGGTGGCCTGAAACGTTTTGTAACTGACCCTACGAGGTCCATCATTTGGTCTAAGTCCCAGTCTAAGCTGTGTCTAAGCCCCAATCATGTTTACTTGTGGAATGATTGGGGAGCTGGCTGGCCATGAGATGACCTCAGTATGATGCAGGCAGTTCATAGATAGACTTTGTACATGTCATGTGTGAACAGATGTTTTCTTGTTGAAATACTATACTAGAATTGTGTCTCAAGAAAGGTAAAACATGCAAACGTAGGATGTCAATGTACTGTGTGGTCTGAGTCCCCTGAATAACTACCAGAGGTCACCTAAAGTCAGACCCAACGGGTCCCCATACGATATCTCCACACCATTGGCAGGACTTGGTCTCTCTTTTTGGTGCCACTTTATAGGCTTACGGTAATTACTAATATAAAACCAAGATTTATACCTCTCGATTGCTGTACCACTTCAAACACATTAATCTTTGCTTTGGTGTTAATATCAACCTGGGAAATTGTAGTAGTCCAACATTTGGATAGCATGCATATGTGAAGCTGTCATGGGATTCTGAAATGTTTCTTGAATAGTACAACAAGTTTCTTTTTTTAATGGTATTACTTGGACTAAAACATAGCAAAACCTTTGTGACAGGTGTGGGTGCCCTCAAATACCCAGTGGTTACAACATCAGACCACTGTGACATCCACATACCTGGCAATTGTATGATCCAACTACCCGGACTCATTAAAACTCACAACCCTTATCAAAGTCCGTCAAGTGGTTGTAATGCTGTGTAATGTGTCTTGTAACCTGCACTCAGTGTTTTTGACTGACTGCTTGATAACATTGTTGCTCCACTCGTGATGCCACCCTCTGGTGCTTGTTCTAGATTTGCCACCTCCTTGCAAATCGAACATTTACATAACCATCACTGTTCTGCACATTGACCACATTGTGTATAAATCTGACCATTCCTTCTGGGTGCCTAATTTTATCAGTGTGTGTTTGTTATTAAAGAACATATATTTAAGTATTAAATGGTAAGTACAGATAATAATTGATGTGTGTTCAGACTTGTTCTGATTGACTAATGAAAAAAATCACGAGTAAAAACGTAGAGAAAGCTTTGCTTTTAAAATCCAATTCAATTAAGTCTGCTAAAGTCTATCCTACTCCCTAAAAGGGTCTCTCTTATGTATCCATTGCGGTAAAAAAAAAAAATCAGTTTAGCATCAGTATTTCATCAGTTTTACCACAATCCACCATCTTACTTTGCCCCAGCTGTGCTACCTGATGTATCCCTCCACACTGCTTTGTCCTTTGAGTTGGTCCTCCATGAGATATGTGTTGTGAGAGGAAGAGATGAAGTAATGGCACAGCGGCTGGCTCATGTCTTGGAAGATACCCCGCCGCTGTGGGTTGAAGATGGAGCCGTCAGAGGAGCCCAGGTACATCAAGAACCCATCATATGTCATGGCCTTCATCAGCTTGGCTGGACGGCAACAGGATGGCATCAGAATCTTCTCACACATCACCAGAACATAACGTGATGCTAATTTATTTAGTATATAAAGCCAACATTTCATTGGGCTACAACTGTTAGTGACTAGTTGGCGACTTAAGTGTCTCAAAAGTGTCCCTGTGGTTCTCAAATTTATTGCATGAGTCACAGAAGATTGTCGTCTTCTTGGTAACATTTGAACAAGCGCAACGAATTTTCTCTCAAAATAGTTGCAGAGTTGTTGTGGTTGAATCGAGCTAATCTCAAACCCATCTCAATTTCGTTTTCCGAGTTCTAAAGTTCTCGTATGTCTCCAGTTTGAGCTTTTCTCCCTCAGCTCCCTGTCAGATTCTACATAGAATTTAAAATCTTACTTCTAACATACAAAGCTCTCAACAACCAAGTTCCATCTAATACGAAAGGTATTATTGTTCCACGTTTTTCAAACAGAACACTTTGCTCTCAAACTTTTGTCGTTAACCTGTTTTTCTTTGTTGTTCTTTCAATTGATTTGGACCACTTCCTGTTTGTCTGTCTCCCTTTCCTGTTGTCGCTTATCCAATCTGGTCGACACAGATGGAAGCCCATTCTGAGCCTGATTCTGCTAGAAGCTTCAAGTTAAAAGGACGTTCTTCCTTTCTCTGTCCTCAATGTTCTACTTGGGAGAAGGGGTTCTCTGCAGACCAAAAGTGGGCGTTTCTGGAGAACAGGTGTTTCTAGAGGACAAACACTGATTGGCTAGCTGTATTTGCTGCTTTAGGTCATTTACGTCAGCTCTTTTTTTAAAACTGAAGGTTTCTAAGAAACAGCGTTATATCTACTGTCAAACACAAGAAGATTCTCTTTAGTCCTTGGGTTGTAGGCTGCACCTGACACAGGTTGGCTTGAGTCTGGTCTGGGTACAATGAAATATGAAGCATCTGAAGTGAAATCTGCTCCTATTTGTCAAAAAGTCTGGTCTCAATTAAAGATAATGAGTTCTGTAATGAGATAATGGCCCAAAATAAAAGCTAAAAACAAAATTTGCTCTTTAGAAGTGTCTTCTATGAGATCTGATCTATGAAAGGAGCTGAAACATGGAGTAGAGTTGACCCTTAAAATGTGAGACAGCTGAGGAAGTTCACCAGTAAACAGAAATAGCTGCTCCAGTTGCAGAAATCTTACAGAAACTGACAATCATTCATCTGCAGTGACTGATTTAAAAGGTTGAACAAGAAAATGTGAAGTTAAAGGCAACATCCTGCCAGTTTAAGTATCATTGTTATTTTGGTTACTTCATTTTTCTTTCTTTATGTATGATATGAACTATTTTCACTTTATTCAACAACCAAAACGGAGTTTGTTTTTTAATGTAATGGCTACGTATTAGAAAAACAAACATTTAGCCCTCCCCACTACCCATTTATGTTGCTCTTATTTTGAAATGCCACCGGAAGTTCTGTGTTAAGAGAGGCGGAAAGAGAAGTTATGGAGACGCCGCTAATGTCGAACCAGTTAACACCATAGACATAATATGCCTGTGGTTAACACAAACGCCTTGTTTTTTTTTTGGTCCAGCCTTTTTTTTTGGTCCAATCAGATGTAGCCCTCCAGATACACCTTTTTTCTTATCGTCCAATCAGATGTGGGCCTCCAGATACACCTTTTTTCGTATCGTCCAATCAGATGTGGCCCTCCAGATACACCTTTTTTCTTATCGTCCAATCAGATGTGGCCCTCCAGATACGCCTTCCATATTTGTCTGCAGAGATACCTACTTGAAAACTATGTTGGTAAAGATGGACAATGATGTTCAGTGACTACGAACAGTTTTGCAAACCATGAAAACAGGCTTTTTCAAAACTTGTACATGGCCGCATGGCGTGCTTGTTGCTTGTTGCTTGGTCAGTGAGAGGGTGACAGAAAATCAGTATATCTTTTTGCAATTTTTGTGTCTCCAACTAGTCTCTAACAGTCACAGCCCAGGGGGAACTATTTGCAGAAAAGCTGGGAGTTGACATTTTATAATAATCTTAGTTTTTAAATGGCTTCAGGATGAGACCAACAACAAGCTATCTACCTGTGTCTGAGGGCTCATAGCGGTCAATGAGTTGCTGGGCATGTTGCTGGATGTTGCCTTCCTCCAATTGCTCCTCACTCAGGAATTCCTCCAGGTCACATTGGGACAACTTCTGACCATCAGTCGAGTACTCCTGGAAAACTCTTAAAATATCTTCCCGCTCGGTCAGCATCTTGTAGAACAACACAAATTCATCATCTTCCAGGGAGCCAGTCTGGGATCTATCTGCCATCTGATAGAAAACACAAAATGTACAACGTAGCTCTTTGCTAAACACTAATGTTGTGTGTGTGTTTTCTTTTTTCTTTTCTAAAGCTCTTACTGTGAAAAGATGAAGAGCATGGTGTTCGTTCATGTCCAGGTTCATCATTTTCAGCAGGTCTCGCACTTCCTTGAAGTTCATCCTGCCATCGTGGTTCTTGTCGGCCTTCTTGAACCAATCACTGATCCATCTGAAAACAGCTCTTTGAGAAAGGGAAACAATCTCCTAAACTGCACATCACGGAACTTTTATTGGTTAATTTAAAGATCAATTCGTAAAGACCTTATTACTAAAACGTCCTGTGTAGGGAGACGTTGGACCGAAATCAAAATGTTCAAGAACACTGGTGAAAACAAGCTCTACGTAAAAGGATACTGGTCCAGTTTTTCCCTTTCTCCCATGTTTTCCAAATTCTCAATCAGCTTCCTCATGCCCTTGATCCAGGACTGGGCCTCCTCGGATGACTCAGCCACCAGGTCCAGGTTGCTCCTTCGACCACGGAACACCAACGTGAAGCATCTGTCAGCTGGGAACTCATTGGCAATGCTGAGCAGTACCTCGCTCTGGTGGCCCTCTCTCACTGCCGCCACGTCGCTCACTGAAACTGGATCCCGAAACAGGATGTCAGACTGTGTTCAATGAAGGAACGCTGGTTTCCCA
This sequence comes from Nematolebias whitei, assembly GCF_014905685.2. Taxonomy (NCBI): domain Eukaryota; kingdom Metazoa; phylum Chordata; class Actinopteri; order Cyprinodontiformes; family Rivulidae; genus Nematolebias; species Nematolebias whitei. Next base: position 11,707,472 of record NC_056520.1, on the reverse strand, counting down.
TCGCATTTCATGCCAGAGTTTTCAACTGAGACATCTAATGTTGAGAAAATTCTATACAGCCATTGGCTGAGGGGGATATTTTGCTAACAAACATATAGGATAGAGTTGAATCCAACAGTCAATGCCAACATTTTAAGTATAGATTTCTTGCTAACAGACGACTAGACACATAGGCAAAAACGTTATTGCACAGCTTCCACCTTTTGGTGTTAAGTGATTACGCGCAAATCAAATTGTTTATGTTCTTACACGTGCTGTGGGCATTCCCAGCCTTTTTAGATTTATACCAGATGGTCATGCAGTCGTCCTGCAGTTTGAAATATCGCTGCTTTTTCCAGGTGCGAGACTTGATTTTCCGCATCACCGTCCCCAGTAGCATGGACTGAAGGTTATCATCTCCCTGAATCCCTAATTAAAGCAAAAATAAAATAAAAAAATACACATTTTCAGATGATCCTTTACTGAACATCCAGATCACGTGAGAGAAATCTTTAAAATCCAAACAGTATGATCCTGAATTTACAGCACTTATTCCAAAACAGGGATGTTGTGTAAAATATGAATCTTTTTTAATCCACCTTGGAACATACTTTAGGAAACATATCAAATGTTTAAACAATACATTTTTACCTTTGTTGTACTAAAAAAAAGGAAGTAATTTTTACATTTTTGGCTACAACCTTTGAAGAAATTGGGACAGGGTCATGGAAATGTTGTCCCATTCTTGTCTGATAGAGGATTCTAGATGTTCAACCATCTAGAACTTTCTTTATTGGATTATTTTTGTTTCATGATGTGCAAAATATTTCACTTGGTGAAAGGTTTGGACTGCAGACAAATCAGTTCCAAACCCAGGCTTTTCTACTATAATGCCATGTTCTAATGCAGTGGTTCCCAACTATGGTCCTTGAGGAACACCATCATGCATGTTTTAGCTGTTGCCCTGGTTTGACACACCTGATTTGAATGACTGATTAACAGGCTTCGGCAGAACTTGAGGAAGTAATAATACCACTGAATCGGGTGTGTTGAAGCTGGGAAACAGCTAAAACATGCAGTGTGGTGTTCCTCAGGGACCAGGGTTGGGAACCACTGTATGCAGTTTAGTACTGTTGTATTTAAATAAGCAATGACTTCACAGAAAAATGTGCCTGGATGGAAACATGTGTTGCTCTAAAACCTGTATATACTGTTCTGCATTGATGATGCCTTTCCAGATGTGTAAGCTGTCCGTTCCAGAGGCGCTAATGTATCTACATACCATCAGAGAGGCAGGTTTTTGACTGGTGCGCTGGATAGACTGGATGGTCCATCTCCTCTTTAGTACAGAGGACATGGTGTATGTATATTTCCAAAAAGAAATTTAGATTAATCTAACCTCAAAGAAGTTTTCCGCCTTGCATCAGCCCATTTTAAAATTAGCTTTGGTCCAAAGAAGACGGCAGCATTTCTGGTTGGTGTTCACAAACACCAACTGTTATCTTTACCTAGAATTTATGGATGGTGTTTACGTACGTTGATTTGTGGAAGTGTTGCCGACTCCATGCAGTCAGCGCAGAATCAGAAGGGGCTTTAATTCAGTGCTGCCTGGCGACTTGAAGACCACAGACATCCAACATTGACGTCTTTTTTGTCTAGTCTTGTTATCCTTAGATATTATGAGCTGTAGACAATTACATACTCAAAGTCTCCCCAATTTTCTGTTGAAAGTCATTATTCTGAAATTTCTCCACTATTTTTAGCCTTTTGTCTTTTGCAGACTGGTGAACCTCTGCCCATTTTTACTTCTGAGAGATTCAGTCTCTCTAAACTGCGTATTTTATACCCAGTCCTTTTACTGACCTGTTGCCTGTAAACCCAGTTAGTTGCAATGAGCTGTTTCTTATTTGTACCACTAACTTTTACAGCCTTTACTTGCCCCATTTCAACTTTTCTGAGCGGTGTTGCTGCCAGCAAATTTAAAATGGCAAATTCTTAATTCAAACATTTGATATGTTTACTAAGGATGCACGATATTATCAGCATGGTATCGGTATCGGCCGATATTAGCGATAAAGTTAAATATCAGACATCAAAATAACTCACAGATATAAAAGACAGTGGTTTATATATGTATAAACCAATTATTTGACCAGGTGAGTTATTTTGCTGTCTGATATTTAACTTTATCGCTAATATCGTCCAATACTGATACCATACCGATAATATCGTATATATATATATATATATACAATATTTATATAGTGTTACATATTTTCAGCCCCCTTTTTGGCATCTGTATCCATGCAGAATAATTTAGTATTTTAATTCCACTGCAGAAAAAATTATGTAGTTTGTGTAAGTAGGTCTAGGGGAAAAAATATCGGTATTGGTATCGTTATCGGCCAAATAAGTTTTAACATATCGGCATATCGGATATCGGCCAAAAATCCAATATTGTGCATCCCTAGCATGTTCCATTGTAAATAAAATATGAGTTTGCTTGGTTTACAAATCACTGCATTCAGTTTTTCCTTTATATTTTACACAACAGCCCAACTTTCACGGATTTGGTCGTGAAACATTTTAAATAATCCACCATCTAAACCAGTTTGACTTACGGATGTCACTGCCTGTAGAAGCCATGTGTTGTCTTCCTATGGCGACATCTAAAGAGCAGAAAATAAAAAATACTATCAGCAGATTTTAAAGTGCAGGATAAAAACGTTTAATCCAATCTATAATTTGAAAATTGAGTCCTAGCTGTTTTGGTGAATTCTTGAAATTGAAAGCAAAATTGTAATACGTCACAACATGTCAGTGTTGTGAATGACTGTCTGCTAGTATGTCATTGAAATTTAGCTAAATATTGGTAAATATGACAGAGTTATAGCCTTTTTTGTGCTGGATAATTTTGATTAAGTGTAGCAGCCAACCTGAATTGAGGTAACTTAAAAAATTATTCAGTTGTAGATGTACATTTAATAATTACTTTCTGAGAATTTCATTAAAATCTGTCTTATGGTTAACAAGATATCTTGCTAACAGACATACAAGGTTGATACCAATAATTAATGTCAACATTTTTGGTAAAGATCTTGTGCATTGAATAAAGCTTGGAGTATGTGTTGAGGATGACTCACTGCCAAGAGGTTCAGAATAAGACAGGAGATTCAGATCAGATGTACTGATTAATTGATCATCATCGGTGTGAGCACTTCCATAAAAGCCGTTTTTGATTCTCTGGCACATATACAGGTGTGTGTTAACATGATGTCAAAGTGGAAAAACATCAACAAGGACCATAGAGAAGCAACTTTTTGCTGCCATCAATCTGGGAAGGGTTAAAGGCATGGCTTAATTTGAGTCGGATCCTGCCGGAACAGGATCTAGAAATTTGATGACAGGGTGCATTCCGGTAACTGTTTGCTTGGTTCCGGTAATTCTGAGACTTACAAATAATAAAGTTATGACCAAATATGACTGCCTTGAACAAAAAAACATATATTGGATATGTAAACTGAAAATAATTACATAAACACTATTTTTAAACACAACAGCCACTTACAAGCTTCTTAATATCACATACGATCTGCCTCTTCAAGTAAGCACTTCCGCTTCTACCCTTAAAAAATTCTCCGCCCCTCAAAGAGTGGTGGGGGTGAGTGGGCATACACAAGCAGGAGCTCACAGGCAGCCGCCATGAACAGATGGAGGCGCCTGGAGGTTTCACATATGGAGTTGGACAACAGGACAGTGAATTCAGAGGAAAAGAGTTGGCTCAGAATCGTCAAGTAAGGAGGAGGGGTGTAGAGTGTTTGACAGAAACAGAGTGTTTACAAATGTAAGTAAACATAGATGGTTAACAACCTGTTAAAATATACCAAAATGTAGGAAATTTCATCTACTTCATTCAAAATTTTCTGGGGAGGACCTCCAGACCCCATGTCCCCAAGGCCCCATGCCGGCCCACCCATTATTTGTGTTCCGGCATCAATCCATTTACAAATTAAGCCCTGGTTAAAGGTAATTTCCAAACAATTTAGCATGCATTTTTCACAAATGTCTGCAAAACTTGGGGAACTGAAGCAACTTTGGAAAGAAGAATGAACCAAAAATCCTTCACAACCATGAAAGATACAGAAAAAATACTACAGAAAACTTCTCCTAAGAAGTACTGCTGTTAAAGAATGCACTACAAGCTTTTAGATTTGAGCTTTTATTGAACATTTTCATGGACAACTTCTTTATCCCCATTTACAAGTGAAACACGGAATTTTGTTGTTTCCTTATCTGTAAGACATAATCATCAAAATTACAAGAAATAATGGTTTGAAATATTTCACTCTAAGTGTAATGGATCTATTTAAAATACGAGTTTCACTTTCTGAGAAGAGTGACAAAAAAATTGGAAAATTTTATCAATATTCTAATTTTTTGAGCTGGACCTGTATGTCTGAATCTTCCCTAGGTATCTAAACTCTGTTTTCATGTATGTTAACCCCAGTTTTTTGTATAACCAAGTCTTGGTTAACTGTCCAGATAACCTGACTGACCATTGTTAGATTTTGTACCTGGATGAGTGAGCATGAACTTTGATGTCTTGAACCACTTTGGCTGTGGCTGCCTGCCTGAGAAGAGTCGAAGGGGGATAGGACAGCTCCCAGAAATCATCTTATCACTGGTTGATCCACTAAAGGAGTATACTGCTTAGCGGGGAAAAGTTTACTTGGGACTCCTCAGACTGATTAAGCCCTCCGGATAGAGGGCGAAATGTCTTTCCACAAAAAATAAACTGTCTAGATGACCTGACTGACCATTATTAGGTGTTGTACCTGAATGAGTGAGCATGAACTTGGACGTCTTGGTTTGGATGGCAGTCAACTTAGTTTTGCTGTGATGGGCTAAGGTTGCTGAGGACATTCATGGATGCACCTCTCTTCATGCTTCTGCATTTTCTCTATTGTTGCCATGGTTATCTTCATCTTTACATGGTTATAGAAGCCACACCAGAATCACTGCAGTTTACAAGCGGAGATAAATTCAGTGTGGGCAACTTTTCAGCCCTCAACAGGTTAGCACTTTGTTTTTTCAATTTTGTGAGTCAAAGTAGTTTAGCATCATTTTATGTTCATCTTTGACTGTAAACCCACAGAACCGAACAACAGCGGTGTCATTTTTCAGACTTCCAGCCTATTGGGGCATCAGGTGACTCTTCCTGCTGCTTCCGTATTCTGCTGTCACTGCATTCTCTGCCACCCTGCACTTTCGTTGTTCGCTTTGTTGAGCTGCTTGATCCAACTAATCTTCCCAAATCCCTGCTATGTTCCACTCGTGACTCAGCTCATCATCTGTGCCATTTCAGCTAATGTTTTCAACATCTGGTATCTCTTTTTATACAGCGTTACAATGTCTGAACCAAACCAGGGTGCGTTTGACCTCAATAATGTTTCTGTTGAGCTAAGGTTTAATATATATCATACGTCAACAAAAAAAGACCAACAGACAACAAAAATCTAGAATAATTTAAATAAAATTAAGTATAAACTCGGCTTGAGTGTTTTTGTCACTCATAGCCCCTTGCACTGGTTATTCCACCTCATCTTCAGTAATGAGGGCATTGCTTCGGTCAGTCGTGGCCAAAAAAAGAGTTGAATTGGAAGACAAATCTCTCGATTTACTAGCCCAAACCTCATCTATGATCATGTGGTTTGGGTAATGACTGAAAGAACAAGATCCTGAATACAAGCAGCTGAAATGGGCTTCCTTTGTAGGGTACCTCCATCCATCCATTATCTTTACCTGCTTCTTCCATTTTGGGTCACGGAGGTCGCCGGTGCCCATGTCCAGCAATCACTGTGCGAGGGGCGGGGTACACCCTGGACGGGTCGCAAATCCATCACAGGGCCACATAGAGACAAACAACCATTCACTCTCTCATTCACACCTAGGGACAATTTAGAGTTACCAATCAGCCTAACATGCATGTTTTTGGTCTGTGGGAGGAAACCAGAGTACACGGAGAAAACCCACGCATGCACGGAGAGAACATGCAAACTCCACCCAGAATGGCCCCCGGACCGGGGGTTTGAACCAAGGACCTGCTCGCTGAGAGGCAGCAGCTCCACCAGTTGCGCCACCGTGCTGCCCTTGTAGGGTACCTGTTGCTCTTTATTTAAAGGAGACAGTTGAGGTGGTTTGTGCTTCTGATTAAGAAGTATGGGTGCCTGGATGCCTTCCTTTAGAGGTGCTTTGGGCATATCCCACGGGGAAGAGGCCCTGGACAGACCCAGAACTCAATGGAGCAATTGTGTATCTTCTCTGGCCTGGGAACGCTTTGGTTTCCCCCAGGTAGAGCTGGAGACTGTCATTGGGGAGAGGGATGTATGGGTTTCTCTCCTGGTCCTGTTGCATTCAAGACCCTGCTATGAATAAGCTATAAGTGATGGAGATGAACATGATTTAAGGAGCATGCAACTCTCTATAGATGTTCTTGCAGCTGACAGAGCAAAAACTAAACCAAGAGGTCAAAGGAAGTGGCTGCAAAGCTCAGACACAAAAATGTTTCATGGCATAGATCTGGGGAAATAAAACTTATGTTGCACTGAAGCTTCCCAAGAGCAGTGGCCTCCAAAATTCTTATGTTTGGGACAACCAGGACTCTTCCAAAAGCTGGTCTCCTGGCCACACTGAGCAACCAAGAGAGAAGAATCTTAATGAGAAAGGAGATCAGATGGTCACTATGACTGAACTTCAAAGAATCTATAAAAAGATGGGGTTCCCCAAATCTTTGGCATTCACTGATCTGGGCTTTATGGCAAAGTGGCTGGATGGAAGCTTCTCCTCAGAGCTAAACACCTGAAAATAGCAAGAAAGATTCAGACTGTAAATATTTTTTGGTCTGATGAAAATCAGACCAGAAAACCGTTCTAAACATTGTACCTTGAAGAAACCAGGGTATGGGATCAGGATACAACGTTAAGTTCCTCAAAGTGAAAATTGTCTATATACTTTATGAACGCGCTGCAAACCAGTTCCGATCATTAACAGTATATTTCACCAAATTATGACGATTACTGTCCCAGGGCTTTAAATAAACAAGATAGGCTCAATTCAATCCAATTCATTTTGTCTAATATAACTTATAACAGTGCAAATCCAGTTAAAACACAATCTACTGCATTTAAATTCAATTATCTTTCGGTCCAAAGAGAATGTTCAACTAAGTTCACACACGGCAAGAAAAAGTGGCCCAAATTTGACATTTTTTAAACCATTTGTGACTCACGACATATTTTTATGGCCCTCTGAATGTGACAAAGATATTTCTTTTATGTGCCCATCTTTAAGCAGACGTATTACGGTATAGTCGCCATTCACTGTCCCGCCCATAAGTTCTGATCCCTGATGGGAATTTATATCCCCACTATACTACTACTTTCTTTTTTTTTTTTTTTTTTCTCTCCGGACCCCAACCGAACTTTTCATCCGGACCTTTGTGGTTCTGCTTGGTTCCGATCAGGATCGCTGTGTGGTATTTTGCTTGCTTTCTGTTGGACTGGCTCCTCGTGGGTGTCTGCAGTCGGTGTGGGGGAAGTTGACCGGAATAGGACCAGAACGTAACTGAGCCAGGCTGTGGGTGAACTCGTCCTGAACAAAGCCAGTCTCAGCCTCAGTGGGCAGCCCATTACCTTTCACTGAAGGACTGTCCACCTCCGTGGGATTTGCTGTTGGCCGCGGAGGAACCTGATGGAACCGGACCAGAACAAAACCGAGCCAAGGACGACTTCAGTCTCTCCGGTCAGTTCTCATCATTGTTCGCCTGGAGGAAGCCTCTCATGCTGTGAAGCGCCGAGGAGGAGCTGCAGCTTGAAAGAAAAACAGAGTCTGCATCGGAGTTCTGCTGGGCTTCCATCTAAACTCACCTGGATAAGATATGGGCCCACCAGTTCAGAATAGGTCAGCTGAAGGTTTTGTTCCTTATGCTGTTGTCCTCTGTTGATCTGAACCTAGTCAGGATCATGCTTTGCTATTTGTTGTGAATTATCAGCTTCTGCCTGTTGATACTGGACCCAGCATCTGGTCATCATGAGAGCAGCTTGAGGGATTCATCTTCACAGGGGTGCTCCCCTCAGTCCAATTCAAACTCCAGTTGGACCACAATGTTGGACCCGTTGGCCCACTTGATCTATGATGCTGTCTGGTCTGAGACGTTTCTTCATCAGTCACAATATTCCCATCATTTTCAGATCTCTGACTATCTGGAGTCAATGAACCTTGTTAACACATCTGGATCTGCCTCTCCCTGCAAACTTCACTGTTTCTGGGTTCTGGGTAATCATGTCTTTTTAAAACTTTTCACATGGTTCGATTATGGGGGCTAATTGTCACACTATTAACTCGTGTAATTACACATCTGTCACAAAAAACACAAGAAAATCTCTGATAATAATGTTGTTACTGCTCTCAGGAATTCAACCCAACCCTGGACCCCACTCTCATTACAGCACACCAAATGATTTTAAAAACATGTCAGGACTTCATTTTCTGCATGTAAACGGACGTAGTCTTTTGAGAACACTTGACACTTTGAAAATTCTGGTCCATTCTTCTGGGGCTGATGTAATCTTCATCTCTGAATCCTGGCAAAACAAATTTGTCTTGAATAATGACCTGGCAATCGATGGATTTAATATTTTTTGCTGTGATCGTCAAAAAAGGAGGGTTGCTATTTACATCAGAGAAACCCTGGATTTTAATCTTGTGTTAGCCAAAACAATCCCATACCAATTTGAGGCCTTAGCTGTAAACATCACTTTGAATGGTGGCCAGATCTTATCTGTAGTGGGTTGTTACCGCCCTCCTTCAGCAACACCTGAGGCTCTGTCATCCCTGATAGACTTCATAGCTAATTTACAATTCAAAGAGGTATTTCTTGCCAGAGATTTTAATTTCAACTGGGAAAAGTCGACCCCCTCTGTGATAAATTCAAGGTATGTTGCCTGTCCCAATTTATTGACTCTCCTAGCAGACAGAACAAAAACTGTCCTGAAAAATCTTCCATTTTAGATCTATTTCTAACAAATATATCTCACAAATTCCCCGGTATAGGTGTTTTCGCCGACGTTTTAAATGATCATTTTGTAATAGCGGCTCTCAGAGACATTAAACTTCCACATCCTAAGCCGAGATTAATTAAAAAAAGGGATTAAAAACGTTTTTGTGAACAGTAATTCCTCTGGGATTTATCTCTGGTGCTTGGGCCAATACTCTTTACTTTATATATGCTTCCATTAGGTAAAGTTATTAAACAGCATGGGATACATTTTCATTGTTATGCTGATGACACACAATTATGTTTGTCCATTAAATCCAATTAATCAAATCAGTTACTTAGACTACAAACATGTCTTAAAGACATAAAACCTGGATGACCCTTAATTTTCTCCTGTTGAACACAGACAAGACTGAGGTTTTGGTTTTTGGACCAGAGCACCTTTGGATTTTTCAGTCTTTCTCCCTCCTTGGATGGCATTAATCTGTCCTCCAGCTCTAATGTTAAAAATCTTGGTGTTATTTTTGATCAGGACATGTCTTTTATCCCCCACATTAAAAACGTTACTAGAACTGCCTTCTTCCACCTGCGTAATATCACAAAGATTAGAAACATCTTATCTAAAAATGATGCAGAAAAACTGGTTCATGCATTTGTCACGTCTAGACTGGACTGTTGCAATGGTTTATTATCTGGATGTCCAAATACGTCTTTAAAACGTCTTCAATTGATCCAAAATGCTGCTGCCAGAGTCTTAACTGGAGTTAGTAGGAGAGATCATATTTCTCCAGTTTTAGCTTCTCTCTATTGGCTCCCTGTCAAATCCAGAATAGAATTCAAAATCTTACTTCTAACCTACAAAGCCCTCAACAACCTAGCTCCATCTTATATTACAGATCTTATTGTTCCATATTTTCCTAACAGAGCACTTCGCTCTCAGGCTGCAGGCTTACTCGTGGTTCCTAGAATTTACAAAAACAGAATGGGAGGCAGATCTTTTAGGCTCCTCTCTTGTGGAACCAACTTCCAATCTCTGTCCGTGAGGCTGACACATTATCCAGTTTTAAAACTAGGCTTAAGACTTTCCTTTTTGCTAAATCCTATAGTTAGGGTCGGCTTGGGTTTCCTGAGCTGTCCCTTAGTTATGCTGCTATAGGCTTAGACTGCTGGAGGACAAACTGACCACACTTTTTCACTCTGCTACTGTTTTTACTTACTCTACTCAACCTGTTTTGTATGTGTAATTATTTTTTCTATCCTTAACATGTGTTTTTTTTTTGTCTTTCAGATACACCTGGACCTGTACCTGGACCTACCATTCTGTGTTCATCTCTCTCTCCTTCCTGTCCTCTCAACCAGCCGGTCAAAGCAGATGGCCGCTTGTCCTGAGACTGGTTCTGCTGGAGGTTTCTTCCTGTTAAAAGGGAGTTTTTCCTTTCCACTGTTGCCACTGTGCTTGCTCAGGATGGGAGACTGCAACGAAGCCAAGATTCAACTTGTCTGCTGGATTCCTTAGATAGATAACTTTACTAATTGGCTTTTATGTATGTCAATGTTTCTGTAAAGTGCCCTGAGACAACTTTGTTGACACTGATTGGTTGAGTTTTCGACAGATGAGGAATAAATGCACAACGTCCATCAAAGCTGCAAAACGTAACTATTTCTTATCTCAGAGCTCCAAAAATCTCAATGATCCTATAAGATTCTGGAAAACCATCAAATCTCTCTCTTCAGCTCCCAATCATCTGACCTCCCATCACAGCTTCTCGTTAACTCTGCTCCTGTGTCCAATAAGCGCGAAATCCTGAACTGTTTCAACAAACATTTTGTTGCTTCTAGTTCTTTATTTGACACAGTTACTAATGGAAGATCAGCCACTTCCCCATAAAGTCAAACTTCTACAAAACATCTGTTAAGTTCCTGGCAAAAATCAATGCAGACGTGTTCCTGTTTTTAAGTTTTCAACACTACCTTTATAATCTAGCAATTTTTTTGGGCGGGGGGTTTGATACTTTTTCCTTTTGGTTGCCATTTTATTTGAATTTGTAAAAAATAAATTTGTATGCCTCTTTTATGACTGTCTGTTGTTGTCGTCACTCTTTGTTAAAGAAATCAGGTCTTTCTTGTAAACGACTCCCCGAGGCTCAATGGGATTAACTTGTATAAATAAAGGTTGAATGAATGAATGAACACAGCATGTGGCATAAACTGTTTATGACCTCAGCTTCAACATCAAGGTCACAAATCAAGGTCAAAGTTATACAAGGTCTGTGCTTGTCCAGGCCATTGCTATAGATTGCTGTATGTATTAGTTTGTCAATGTGCGTATAATGTACTGTATGTGGTACTTTTTTTTTTTTATGGTTTCGAATTTAGCAGGTCTTTTTCATACACGTAACTAAACTGGATGCATACGTAATGTTTTTTCAAAGCGACCTCAGTCTGACTGGTCATATCTTATGCAGCTCGATCGATACCAACGTTGGTGTTGGTTAGTATTACTACATGATGGGATCGACACTTGAGTTAGAAGAAACCTGCCTGTTCCCGAAGAGCAATTCTGTAGTGAAATAGGTAAGAAGCAACAAGATCAATATAAACGCTAGATAAAACAATCCTATCGGATAATAACTGAGCAAATTCAGAATTTATACACACATCCTAACATGTGCAGCAGCCATATTTACTTCCGTAAACAAAGTGTGCAGTGCGTGACATCATTTCTTCTTCTGTGCATGCGAGTCACCTCAGGGAGTTCGAGGCGCATTTAAATTATAGAATTAACGGAAAACAACAAAAAAAAACATTGGATTTGAGCTAAAAATCGGAATAGAACGTTAAAATACAGTGCCAACGAGAAATATATATAAAAAAAATGTAAACAGCATTTTATTTCGACAGCAATATGTGGTACTTTTACGATAGACGTCGATTAAAACAGATAGTGACAAATTTAATATTTCAATAAACATTAGTCAGTGGGATTTACGAGAAACCAAAGCAGTGAAAAAGAAAAAAAGCAGAAAGGGAATTTTGAAAAGATAAAGAACCTGTTGGAGGATCATCTCTTGGTCCTGGCATCTGATAACGTGGCTCAGTGTGACACAGCTGCTGTCTCTCTGTACGCCACGATGCAGCGATGAAACTCCCACAGCCCAAGCCCGAGTCATATACACCGCCCTCCCCGCCCCCCTTCTTCTCTTTCTCTCTCCGTCTGGCTCTATTCAGCCCTGCTGTTACCGTTTACCTCTACTGAACCTCACCTGAAAGCTGTCAAATGAAGTTGGAAGCATAAAAACTTAAACCTAGTAAACTCACTTGTTTTATTCCAAAGTAAATGTATAGTTGGGACCTACAGAGAAACTAACCTTCTCATTGTTTATTAGCTCAATAACTCCCAAACTGTTATACAAGTACCACTGGTGATACTCGGGATCCTTTAGCGGTACTCAAAAGACAGTTTTGTAGCAACTACTTTTACAAGTTGAATAAATTAAAGTTGAACTGTGATGTAAAGCGCCTGCAATTTCACCAAAACTTCAATTGAAAGTATCGCAAATGAGTATTTACTTGTTGTGGGATAGGAAAAAGCCACCTTGTAACCAGGATGTGTGGGTTAGACTTTGGCGAGTTCACTCATTTACACTCTTCCTACTGGTTCTAGAGGTCTTAACATTTTCTGAGGTGGCACTCATTATAAAACGTTTAAGAACTAACGGCTCCAATTATTCAATTCAATTCAATTCAAGAATACTTTATTAATCCCAGAGGGAAATTATTTGTTGTAGTAACTCGTTATCCTCATTTCATTAAGAGATGTTATAGACGCTGATGGCTGTAGACAGGATGGATCTCTTATAAAGGTTCATTCCACAGTGGATCCTAAGAAACTGGCTGCAGATGCCGTCTGATCCGTCCACCCAGACTCTGCTGGCCTCTCGGTTCCCCCGGGCTGTAGGACCGTCTGAATGCTGGGCAGAACTCCTCCCAGAGCGATGGCCACTCCTCCCAGCAGTCCGCCGTGCTCCTCGTCACTGCGGACAGCCAACTGTAGGTGCCGAGGGACGATCCTGTCCTTCCGCTGTCACGAGCCGTGTTTCCTGCTAGTTCCAGGATCTCAGTGGTCAGGCACTCAAGCACAGCTGGCAGGTAGATGAGAATGCGTCCACAGAACATCCTTTTCAACTCACTTGAGATTTTGGGCTGTAGTTGAGATATTATTTGAGCTTTTGAGTTGTTAATCAGCTGCTGTTGGTTGTAGAAAAACAGCCTTGTTGCCATGGTTACGCATCATAACAAATGTCCAAAACTAAATAAGTTTCAGTAAAAATCCTTCCAGCTGCACAGCACCCGACACCAGAAGAAACAACCATCCAAAAAATGCGATTTACATGCAGAAAGAGGAATTAAAGTTTCTAAAAGCAAAATCTCAATATGAAAGTAACAGAGCTGCTCCAACATGCAGCCACCTTGAGCGGCGCAATTCTAGAACATGGATTTACATGTATTTGATAACGAAATCAACATCTTAGTCATCTCATTAAAAGCAGATTATCTGTCCTATTAAATGCACTTCGGACAGGAATGAAAGTCTACCGGACAGAGTATGTGTGTGAATGGAAAGGAGACCTCAAGGAGCAGAGGTCACAAAGGTGCAGGACTTCAAGTACTAAGGGTCCACTGTCCAGAAAAACAGGGGAAAGTGCTAAAGAGATGAAAAAGGGAGTCCAGGCAGGATGGAGTGGATGGAGAAAAGTTTCAGGAATGATTTGTGACAAAATTGTGTCAGCAAAGGAAAAGTTTATGACTATAGTGAGACCAGCTATGTTGTATGGACAGTGGTACCATACCATACCACTTTATTTATACAGCACTTAAAACAGCGACAAGGCCAACCAAAGTGCTGTACAGACAGAACAACAGGCAACACACAAAGCAAAATACAAAATGAGGTAAATCAGAATAAAGACATAAAAACGATGCAGATAATGACGACAAACCAGTGTGGATCATACAGGATCAAAACACAGATCATCTGGTGTTGAAAGCTATTGAATAGTAGTGAGTTTTTAAACGGGACTTGAAAACCGAGAGGGAGGGGGCCTGTCTGACAAGCAGAGGTAACTCGTTCCAAAGTCTTGGTCCTGCTACAGAGAAGGCCCTGTCACCTCTGCGCTTAAGACGAGTTCCTGGAACTGTGAGGAGCAACTGGTCCGCTGACCTCTGGCAACGTGGTGGGACATACGGTTGTAGCAGATCAGAGAGATGGGGGGGGGGGGGGCACTGTTCAGTGATTTGTAGACATACATGAGTATTTTGAACTGGATTCGAAAGGGAACTGGTAACCAGTGCAGTGAGGCCAAAACTGGTGTAATGTGCTCTCTTTTGCCTGTACTGGTTAAAAATCGGGCTGCTGCATTCTGGACCAGTTGTAGTCGTGCAACGGAGGTTTGACTGATACCAAACAGGAGCGAATTGCAGTAATCAAGCCTAGATGTAATGAATGCATGTATTACTGTCTCCAGGTTATTTTTGGACAATATGGGCTTCAGTTCAGACAGCCGCCTCAGTTGAAAGAAACATGATTTAACAATCATGTTTACATGATTGTTAAGCTTCAGGGAAGGGTCCATTATCACGCCCAGATTAGTGACTCTTTGTTTTTCTGACAGGGTTAGAGCGGAGAGGTCGATGCAGTGGTTTGTGATCATGTTATGGAGAAAAAGACAGGACAGGAACAGAACTGGCAGAAATGAAGATGAGGTTCTCCTTAGGAGTGACAAGATCAGGAATGAGATCATCAGAGGTACAGCACAGGTTGAACAACTGGGAGATAAAGTTAGAGAGGCCAGACTGAGATGGTTTGTACATGTCCAGAGGAGGGACAGTGGGTATACTGGTAGAAGGATGTTAGAAATGCAGCTGTGTGGAAAAAGACAAAGAGGAGATGCAGTTAGAGAGGACATGGAGGTAGTTGGAGTGAGGACCGAGGGTGCAGAGGACAGAGATGGAGGATGACTCGCTGTGACCCCTGAAGAGGGAACAGCCGAAAGAAGAAGACAGTTTATGCATTAAGGTATTCATTGCAATGTCATGAAGACCAGTCAAACTACCACCTGAGTTTATCTATGGAAGTAGATGAAAATAAGTGACTCAACAATGGTGATATGCATGGAAGAGAAGTTCAACCATTTTTATGGACTTGTGTGTATTCATGCTCAGCCACACTGGGTAAAGTATGCAGAAAAAACATACTTTGTTTAGATGTGGACCAGTATTTCAGCATTGCTTATTAGTACATCTGGGTTACTCCCTTTCGAACTGCACCATTTGGTTTAGTTCAGGATCAATGTTTGATTTCATAGGGTTTTCATACATTTATCACCTTACGACTCATTAAATAAAAACATGGCAAAACTATGTCACTGTTATGTCTACCAAAGTCGGCAGACACTTTCCAAAACAGTCAGCTGTCATTCCCCATGTTTTCCAGTGGACGGTCACACTGAGATCATCGTTTCCATATCTGGCACAGGACCACCTCCATCGCTTTGTGCCAAGAGGAAGACCAGCAGACATCCAGTGCAGAGACAGCCGCCATGTATTTTTTTTTTTTTTTTTTTAAATGCATCTAAAGTTACTGAGACCTGCTCATCAAACATTGATCAGGTTTAGCAGCAGGCTTGTGAGGACAGAAACATGGGGATTCACTAAACAAGTGTTCCGTTTCCAGACGCCCATACGAAGCATTACATTCATTACTTTTGTATGAAAGAACGCATTTTCCTCCTCAAATCCACTCGGTTCATTAAAAAATTTAAATTAAAAATACTTCTGTCAGCTGACTTTACCTGAGCTCCCTGCCAAAGTTCAGAGGCATCAATAATCCACAGCTTCAGCTCAGCTTACCACATCAAATTTCACAAACTGAGCCAAGACTAAAACGAACAGTCGCTCCCCTCTATGATAATCTGAAACACAAAACAAGGGGAACCAGCAGTTACCTCCAAATAATGACGCCCCATCATTTATACCACACATGGTGATGAGGGTATGATAGAAAAAAAAAAATTATGAAACTGCAAAAATGACATGTATCTGTAAAAAGAGTGCGAACGCTCAACGACTTTCTGAAATTCGTTGAAGCTAAAACTGGTACGAGAATCAGAACAAACGCGAAACTTGGCAACACAAAAGATAAATAATGTTACTGTATATATAGTATATATTAATTATTTTCTTCTTCTTTTGGCTACTTCCTTCGTCAGGGGTCACCACAGAAAATTTAGTTGCACAAAGACATGGCTATTATTTTTACGCCACATATGTAAAAAAAAAATAATAATATATATATATACACACAGTATATACATAGAATTTTAGTTTTAATCAGTTTTGACTTTAAAAAGTGTCATGATACACTGTGACTGATTATGTTACAGCTGACTAGCAAGTTGAGTGTGTCCCCGTGGGACTATCATATTGGGGGTATGGCCCTAAATGCTTAGTTAAAATATTAGAAAAAAATACAACATGGCGGCATATTTAACCAAAAACCATTTTTATGTTGTATAGCCCTGGTCCTTGAGTGCCACTATCCTGGATATTAGAGGTTTTTCTGCTCCAGCACACTGGATTTGAATCAATATGGGATTAACAGTCTAATGCAGAACTCAATCAGGAGTTATGAAGCATGGAACAAGTAAAACATGCAGGATGGTGGACCTCAGAGACCAGGGTTGAACACCTTGGAACAATGGCAGTTAAAGGAGTTGCTTCATCCGTCTTCGTGTTGATCCAACTCAAACACACACACCAACTTTAGAGCTGTCTAAACTTTTGTTTACCTTACCCCTTACATAATTTATACATCAAAATGTGGGCTTTTGTCTTCTCCTTTCACCCACTGTGCCTCTCGCAGTGAGTTTTCAGTGACTTTTAGTTTCACTGTGAACGTTTTTTTTCCCCTGAGGCTTACTTTTTGCTGTTTCAGTCTGCCTGCTTTGTTCAAAGTGCCACAGCCGTGTGGTTACCATGGAAACCTTAAGCTACTGGCAGCAGCTTTAATTTTTCTTTCGCTTTAAACTTTTACAGTGTATGCATCAAAGCATCAACAATTTTGTCAGCTTAGACTGTTGCAAATAGTCTCAAATTACCGTATTTTCCAGCGTATAAGTCACAGGTTATTTTGCATAGATTTGTCAGTCCTGCGACTTAAAGTTTTTTTCTTCCATATTCATAACGCAGTCTACATGTGCTTTGTGGACTTTGAAAAGGCGTTAAGACTGCGTCCCTCGGGGAACCCTGTGGGGGTACTCCAGCAGGAGTATCTGGTACCAGGCCCTTTGGTACAGGCTGTTAGGTCCCTGTATGACCGGTGTCAGAGCCTGGTCCGCATTGCCGGCAGTAAGTCGGGCTTGTTCCCAGTGAGTTGGACTCCGTCAAGGTTGCCCTTTGTCACCGATTCTGTTCATAACTTTTATGGACAGAATTTCTAGGCACAGCCAAGGTGCTGAGGGGATCCGTTTTGGTGGCCTTAGGATCGCTTCTGGTTTTTGCAGATGATGTGGTCTTATTGGCTTCATCAGATCATGATCTACAGCTTTCGCTGGAGCAGTTTGCAGCCGAGTGCGACGCGGCCGGAATGAGGATCAGTTCCTCCAAATCCGAGGCCATGGTCTTGAGCCGGAAAAGGGTAGAGTGCCCTCTCCGGGTCAGGGAGGAGGTCCTGCCCCAAGTGGAGGAGTTTAAGTATCTTGGGGTCTTGTTGACGAATGAGAGAAAAATGAAGTGTGAGATCGATAGGCGGATAGATGCAGCGTCTGCAGTGAAGCGGGTGCTGTACAGGTCTGTCGTGGTGAACAGAGAGCCGAGTCAAAAGGCGAAGCTCTCAATTCACCGGTCGATCTACGTTCCTACCCTCATCTATGGTCATGAGCTTTGGATTGTGACCGCAAGGACGAGATCACGGATACAGGCGGCCAAAATGAGTTTTCTCTGCAGGGTGTCTGGGCTCTCCCTTAGAGACAGGGTGAGAAGCTCGATCATACGGGAAGGACTCAGAGCAGAGCCGCTGCTTCTCCACGTTGAGAGAAACTAGTTGAGGTGGCTCGGGCATCTGGTTAGGATGCCTCCTGGATGTCTCTCTGGTGAGATGCTCGAGACACGTCCCACCAGGAGACCCAGGACGCCCTGGGGGGACCATGTTTCTCGGCTGGTCTAGGAACGCCTTGGGATTCCCCCGGAGGAGCTGGCCCAAGTAGCTGTGGAGAGGGAAGTCTGGGCCTCCCTACTTAAGCTGCTATCCCCACGACCCGAATAAGCGGAAGAAAATGGATGGATAACGCAATTTTTGACTGACGCTTTAAATTTCGAAGAACTGCAACAGCAAGTCCTCCCGTAAACACTCACTTCACTCAGCTGGTGCAGGTGGAGGAACGCTGGAGAGCTAGAGGCTCCAGCCACGATGGACGGCGCCGCCCAGGCAAAATGAAGCTGTTTTGACTATTAAATAAATGCAGAATAAACGTAACGGTTCAGCGGTGACGCATAAAAAATGTGACTTTTGTGTTTTTTCCTCGTCATGATACTTTATTTTGACTGATGCGACTTAATACTCTGGAGCAACTTATACGCCAGAAAATACGGTACTTTTGAGTAGTAGCTGAATCGGCACGCTCCAAATACTTGAAAGTAGTTCATTCTTTGTGTTGTTGAACTTTAAATCCATCACACATGCCTGTGGCCACATTCCACCAGTTTATTAGTACACAGATCTCTCTGTAACATGGCAGTGTTACATCACCAGAGCGAATCTGCTGACGCTGTTACATGTAGTACAACTTTGTACAGATTCTGAAACCGGACCAGGACTACGAGGCGAGGCGGCTGAATCCAATGTCTCTGACGCAGCAGTCTTTACAAGAATAATCAAACTGTGAGTCTTGTAAACTGTTTAAAGGCTTGTTGTTTTGGCAGTTTCTTGCTGGTGTTCCTCAGGGTGTGCGTGGATCAGGAAGAAAAGGGTGAGCATCTTGTCACTGCTGGGGGAGGGGGATCCCTCGGGGGTCAGTGACTTGGCCCTCTTGCAGGTTCTTCACCAGCTGGGCCAGCCAGCGTTTGGTGGTCGTGTCGTCCTTCAGCACCTGAGCAAAAGTGGTGTCTTTGAGCTGGTCGGGAAGGCACTGCCGCAAAGCTTCTCGGGCTCTGTACAACCAAAACAGACAGGTTTGGTAAGGACACACTGCATCTATACTTCACACAAACAACGGGACAAACTGATTTGTTTGGCTCTGCTGGATGTCGTTCCTCCTCACTGTAATACTCATCTGTACCAGAAGGCCTCCTTATACCGCTTTAGATTGCTCATTGCTTTAAATTAAATTGCTCAGAGGTTCGAAAGAGAACTTGTCAAACTTACGAACATATTTAAATTAAAATACAAAACAAACGTGGTTCTTGGGAATTCTTTTTAATATGTTGCCTCACAATCTGAAATGAAAACGTTTTTCGTCCCCCATCGCGGAGCAAATACTGGAAATTGGAAATACCCTTCGTACGTCTGTCCATGCATGTTGTGAACATAACTTGAAAAATGAGGTACTGATTCTGGTGCGAATGCATCTTATCAAAGGCCACCATCAAAAATCAAGTAGCCAAGTCAAAGTCCAAGATGGTTGCTGCCATATATGCATATATGTAAACTGGTCACCCCAATCATTCAATCAGAGTGGCCCATATTTATAAACCATTTTTTGGCTGAGATATGAATATTTTCATACATTCTGACTGAAAAAAAAAAATTAGTAGTACCACTTTCAGCCACTTGATGGAAGTAGAGTAGAAGTAGCTGAACGGCAACGTATATGGCGAAGCGACATATTTATGGATTTTTCCCACTTTATTAGACAAATATGGACTGATGCGACTTATAGGGCGGAGCGACGTTTACGGCAGAAAGTCTCTTTGTATCTAATTAAAGTTTTCTTTGCAACATTTATTGTTCCTGCCACTCTTCCATGTTTAATGTGATTTCTGGACAGATATTTCCATAAAGATTATGTTCAGTCTCCTTGTGTCAAGTAGTAGTGGCAAAAGTAAGAATTACAGTATAGTAACCATCGGCTTGCATAGAAGCAATCATCGGCTCATGTGGAAATCACCACCGGTTCTCATGGAATCCACCATCGGCTCTCGTGAAAGCAACAATCAACTTTCGTGGAAGCAACTATCGACTCTCGTGGAAGCAACCATCGGCTCTCCTGGAAGCAACCATCGGCTATCGTGGAAGCAACCATCGGCTCTCGTGGAAACAACCATCGGCTCTCGTGGAAGCAACCATCGACTCTCGTGGAAGCAA
>NC_056520.1:11668878-11687069 GCF_014905685.2 Nematolebias whitei | reverse complement strand
CAACCATCGGCTCTCGTGGAAGCAACCATCGGCTCTCGTGGAAGCAAACATCGACTCTCGTGGAAGTAACCATCGGCTCTCGTGGAAGCAACCATCGGCTTGCGTTGAAGTAACCATCGACTCTTGTGGAAGCAACCATTGGCTCTCATGGAAGTAATCATCGGCTTGTGTGGAAGCCATCATCGACTACGGCTGGGCCATATATCGTTCACGATAATACCGGTAAAAAAAGCTTGCCCGGGAAAATAAATGATATCACGATATGCTAATTTCATGACGTAATACGTCAAGCGCCCCACCCCGTTAACAGAACCGAGCACGCCGAACGACCAAACCAAACTGCACAACCCCCCTCCACCTGTCGGTACTGGTGTAATGCTAATTAGTTGTGCGCGATACTAGCTAGCTGAAATGCTAAAAACAAACAACGTGCGGCTCAGCTCTCTCCACCCAGCTCTAAACTGCGGGTACAGACAGTGACAGCTCAACTGTCTCTCCCTCTCCCCACCCCGCTCTAAGCTGCCAGTACAAACGCAGTCTTTTTTCTCTCCCCCCACCCCGCTCTGAGCTGCTTTCACCTGCAATTTTAATTTTTGTGGTGGATTTTGTTGCTCTATATTTTGCACAGACTTTTTCAATCTAAATAACAGAAGGATCATTTTTATTTTTATACTTGGACTGAATACTTTACTAAATAAATTTCAATAAAATTACCCCTTGTTTTTTGAGTTTTTATATAATACTGCAAAGTAACATAAGTTAATTTTGTCAAATGAATAACTATGATTTCTGTTTTTTTATTTTATTTTGATATATCACGAAATTTATCGTTATTGCTAGAATGCTCTGAAATATCACAATATTATATTTGAGCTATATCGCCCACCCCTACCATCAACCCGCGTTGAAGCAACCATAGGCATGTGTGGAAATGACTAATAACTGAAATAACAATTTAATGCCGATTTCCCTACAATGTAAAATGGTTTATAAAATGTTGCTCACATGAATTCTTATGAAATAGTAGATATTAGTGTTATTTTAGGTAGGCAGAAATTCCCATTGGAAGTAAATTCAGTCAGACAAAATGTTAGCTAGATTCCTTTTTGTAACGACTTTTCTCAGATTTAACAAAATGACACTGTTCAAATGGCTGTATACTGCAGGTAGAATACTGACTCTTGATACCAACTCCACAACTTCTTTACCTATTTGTCACAGAAAAAAATATTTTCTCTCAATAATATACCTGGAATTGTCTGACAGTCGTAAGTAACAGCGTACAACGTGCTTCAGAAGACGGGCAGAAGGCTCTTTGGAAAGCTGGAGGACCATTTTACCCTGAAGCACACAAAAAAAGAAGAAAGAAACATGAGACCTGACGGGGAAAAAGCCCTGCACACAATCAATATGATGAAATGAGTTTAGCCAACTTACCAGAATCATAGCAACATGTGAGAAGCGCTCATATGTTTGGCAAATGTATGCTAGCCCTGTGTCATCCAGAAGAATCTTCTGAAGGATGAAAGTGGCAACCTGGAAAACAAGAAGGTTTGTCTACTGATTTACAAGCTCCATTTAATTAACCCAAAACAGGGAGAACAATGTTTCCAAGGAAACGTGTGAGATTGAAACAGAACGGTAAAAAGAAAGTACCGTTTTGGAAAGTTCACTCCCAGACTCCATAATGCGAAGGCATAAAGGAATAATCTCTGTGGTCAGAAGGAAGTTGATCACTTCTTGTTCATCAGTTTTTACTAGAGCACCTACAGAGGAACGACAAACAAAACGCAGTTCATCAAAGACATCATTCCTTATTCATTAAAAGTTCAAGTTAAAAATCCTTTTCAGACACAACATTTCTTACCAATAACTCCCAGGCTTGTGAGTCGGAGGTATTCAAATGGTCTCGTTTTGCTCACTGTGTGTAAAAATGGGTAGAGGAAGAGTGGGATATGTGCAGCCAGGAAAGCAGATCTGTGAAGGACAGAACTATACGGTAAAAAAATGTGCTGCCAAACACAGAAGCAGATCCTCAACAGAACAACAACAAATGGAAAGAAATCAAGGTGTTGCAATAGTCCGGTCAAAGTCAGTGATGCTTCTTGTAAAAGTTATTGGAGG
This sequence comes from Nematolebias whitei, assembly GCF_014905685.2. NCBI lineage: Eukaryota > Metazoa > Chordata > Actinopteri > Cyprinodontiformes > Rivulidae > Nematolebias > Nematolebias whitei. Next base: position 11,684,945 of record NC_056520.1, on the reverse strand, counting down.
GTGGGGGTTCCATTTGTCCCATCCATGTTAGAAAGGCAGAATGCAGAGTTAGTCTCTTAACCAGGAAAAACTTATGAGATTAAAAACAGGTTCACCATTTCCTGTTTGAAACAATGGGGGGTGGGGGGGTCAGCAGTACAGCACTGGACTGGTTTAGGTCCCACTTAGCTGAGAGTTCTTTCTGCATCTGCCTTAGCGACAATGTGTCCTCCTCTGCTCCTCTTTTGTGTGGGGTTCCGCAGGGCTCAATTTTAGGCCCCCTCCTCTTCACGCTGTACCTGCTCCCTCTTGACTCTGTTTTTTTTTTAAAAACATGGGATCTCCTTTCATTGTTACGCGGATGATACACAGATATATGTCCCGTAAAAAAAAAAAAGGGACTAACTCCCTGGGCCCTCTGTTTTCATGTCTGGAGGCCATAAAAGCCTGCATGGCTGTGAACTTTGTAAAGCTCAATAATAATAATAATGTGTATGTATTGTCATCATAGTATGGCAAAATTGGCTCTCTGCATTTAACCCATCCACCATCAGGTGGAGCAGTGGGCAGCTATTGAAAGCGTGCGGGGAACAACTGGGGATGAGGTGTCCTGCTCAGAGACGCCACGAGACGTGCAATGACTGGAGATCGAAGCCAGGACTTTCGGGTCCCGAGTCGGCTGCCCTGCCTCTACACCATCTCGGCCCCCTTCAATGAGGAAAAGGCTGAGGTGATGGTCTTTGGAAGCTCCACTGAGACTCCCAATGTAGATGTTGGTTCCTTGGCCCAGTATATCAGGCCAACTATTACAAACATAGGGGTCAAAGTCGATGCTGGACTAAAGTGAGAAAATCACATCAGAGCAGTTGTTAAATCTAGTTTTTTTTTTCCATTTGAGGCAGCTGGCTAAAGTAAAGCCGATTCTTTCTCGGTGGCATTTCAAAACAGTAATCCATGCCTTTGTGACCACTAGGTTGGATTACTGTAACGCACTCTATACAGGAATCAGTGACTCGTGTATCAGCTTCAGAGGGTACAGAACGCTCCTGCACGGCTTTTAACTGGCACACGAAAGTTTGACCACATTTCTCCTGTTTTAGCCTCCCTGCACTGGCTGCCCGTACATTTTAGGATTCATTTTTAAATTATTTTATTTGCTTTTAAAGCTCTGAATGGACTTGCCCCACCCTATCTGTCCAAGTTGCTACATCCTTACACACACTTGCAATACCTCAGGTCACGTGATCAGCTGCTCCTGAGTGTGCCGAAGACAAAGCGTAAGCTCAGAGGAGACCGTGCTTTTGCAGCTCCTAAACGACGGAACGACCTTCAATGAACATCAGGCTCTTCCTTGCCTGTTTTTAAATCCCTTCTTAAAACCATGTCTGCTCCCTGGCCTTAGACACCATCTGTAACGTTGACTTTTAATTATTTCATTCGTTCTTTATTGTCCGATTGTATGTTTGTTTGATTATGTGTTCAGCACTTCGGTCCTGTGGGTGTTTAAAGTGCTCTATAAATAAAGCTGGTCGCAGTTCATTTTTTGTACATTACCTCGTCTCTGGATGGGAGGCTACACACTGAAGAAGAGCAAGCGCATTACAGACTCTGTTGGACTGGTGTGCTGTCAGCGTGGGGGGGTTGATCGATGGATAGATGTTGACAATTTCCTAAAAAACAAACAAATATATTTGCAAATAATCTCTAACAAAGAATCAGCCTGAAAAGAAGCTGCGTGTCCTGGTCAAAGAAAGAAGGCACACGCATGTACAGTCCTGTAGAGACGGCAGCATACACAAGTACAATGTAAAAGCAGCTGGTCAGAACAGAACCAAGGAGGACACTGGGATCTCAGGGACATGCGGAGGCACATTTGATGGGTAGTCAAGCCCAGATTAGAGGTTGATGCAGGCAGCGGGGTGACCCACATCAAAAGGGCAATTGTCTATCAGACGACGAGGTGCATTTCCTTGGTAGTGAGTAAGATGCACTAAGTGGCTGTATTATGTATGTCACCTTACCATCATAGTTCATCTAAATGTTACTCACTACTGGTGCAATAACCTGTCACACCACCTGTGTAATATAATGTATATCATGTGTGAAATACTTATTTAGAGTAATTAATCCTACTTGCATCGTTACATTCTATCCTGTTGCTTACTATATTTGTTTTGGACCTTGTGAATATCCATGCATCCAACCATTATGTTTGTAGCCGCTTCTTCCTTTTCGGGTTACGAGGGGGTCTCTGGTGCCCATATCCAGCAGCCAGTCACTGTGCAAGAGGTGGGGGGGGGGGACACCCTGGACAGGTCGCAAGTCCATCACAGGGCACCTTGTGAATATTATATTATGATTTCTTTTGCACTTTTGGTACTTGCATGCTTTAGTATTTCTTGTTTTTCGTAGCAGTTCGAATCAGTTCTTCTCATCCTGAACTAGGGACAACTCACCGATATAAAAGGCTTCTGTTTTAAGTTACTTTCAGCCCAGAAACCTGGCTGATCTAGAGAAGATCTGTGTGGAGGAATGGGCCAAAATCTCTGCTGCAGTGAGTGTGCACACCTGGTGACAAACTACAGGAAACCTTTGACCTCTGTAACTGCAAACAAAGGCTACCGTACCAAATATTAACATTGATTTTCACAGGTGTTCAAATACTTACTTTTCTCACTGTATACACACACACCCAATACACCCCACCCCCTGTAAAGATATATTGGTGTTTACATGTTCATCAATATTCTAGAATTCTAGAATTCCCTAGAATATTCTAGGTTCTAGAATTGCGCCGCTCAAGGTGGCTGCATGTTGGAGCAGCTCTGTTACATTCATTCTGATTTATTGCTTTTGAAAACTTTAATTCCTCTTTATTCTGGACGTATATCGCTTTTTTATGATGATGATTTACTCTGGTATCGGACGCTGTGCAGCTGGAAGGATTTTTTATTGAAACCTTTTTACTTTTGGACATTTGTTATGATGCATAACCATGGCAACAAGGTGTTTTTTAACAACAAGGAGCAGCTGCTTAACATCTCAAAAGCTCAAATATCTCATCTACAGCCCCAAATCCCACATGAATTGAAAAGGAGGTGCCGTGGACAAATTCCCATCAACCTGGCAGCGGTGCTCGAGTACCGGACCACAGAGATCCTGGAGCTGGTGAGAAACTCGGCTCGTGAGGAGCTCTACAGACTGCTACGAGGAGTGATCATCACTCAGGGAGGAATTCTGTCAGGCATTCGGGCAATCCTGCTGCCCAGGAGGCCCGCCGGATCTGACAGCAAGCTGGATCTGGGTGGACGGATCGGTATCTGTAGCCAGATTCTTCGGCTTCACTGCAGGAGATCCTTCCTGCCCACAGCTATCGGCATCTACAACAACAACTCTTGAATGAAACCAGGATGATGAGCTACGACAACACTTAATTTCCCTCTAGGATTAATAAAGTATTTTTGAATTTGAAATAAACACCAATATATCTTTACATGGGGTGGGGAGTATTGGGGTTGTGTGTGTGTGTGTGTGTATATATATATATATATATATATATATATACTGTATACACACACACACACATATACTGTATGTGTGTATGAGTGTGTTCAAACAGTAAATATAACAATATATTGATTGGGCGGGTTTTTTGTGTGATGGGGACGGTTTTTAACTGACTTTTGAGCTGGAAAACCTCGACTCTATCTGGCAACACAGAGTCCATCTCACCTGCAGCAGGGCCGCTATGGTCCCGCAGGAGTGCCAGAGCATCGGAGCCAGGTCTGGTACGGACTCCCTCTTCTTGCTGAGCTCCAGCAGCGCGTTCTCCCTGGTCTCTGGGCTGGAGAGCTCATTGATCCACAGGTAGATCTTTTCTCTATCCACTTGTGCGAGGGCCGTCGTCACAGCCTGAGTAAAGAGGAAACATAGCAGCGCATCAGCCTTACCAAAACACGGTCCATAACAAAAAATATTAATATTTCTTAATAAATTAGTGCATTTCTTGTCAATGCCTGAAGTGTCTTTATATCATTAAGGCGACGAAGCTGTGAAAACTGCTGCAGACGAGTGAAATATAAATATTAACTTAACGCTCCACTGAAAACCACAAAACATTAACAATTAGCATATTAGCTTAGCCTGTTAGCTCGTTTGAAGGTTTGCGTTTGTACTTACCGCTCCTGTAGCCAACATGCTAACAAGCGATGCAGTTGATCCAGCAATATCTTTAAAACTTAATGCTGCAAATGTTTAGACTTTTTTTTGGAAGCAAAGAACATACTACATTGCTGAGACCCCGAACCTCTGCTACATAGCGGTTAGCACTTGGTAAACCGGAAAAGCTAAGCACATCCGGGTGTTTCCTTTCAAATTAAAAGAACGCATGCGGGACGTCCACACGGCCGCCATTTTGGAAAGGGAAAAAGTGGCCTTTAAAACTGTCGAAGGGAAGAAGTAAAAAAAAAAATATATATATATATTAAGATTTTCCAAATAGTGATTTCAGATAAAATATGTATTTTGTTTGGAATGCATTGCTCTAGTTGTTTTGCAGTAAAATAATGTATCGTTGTATTTCCCTGCTTCCTTGTTTAATTAATGCTTTTCTTTTCCCCCCCACACAACACAAAACTGATTTGAATCAATTTTGTGTTGTGTGTTTCCTTGACTGATGAAGCCTTCTGGATCGAAGGTGAAACGTTTCAGCACAAAAAAAAGAAGAAACTGTCCGGATGACCTGATTGAAAAATGTTGGATTGTATACCTGGATTATTGAGCACGGACTTTGTTGTTTTCAACCAGTTTGACAAGACTGTCAACAAGGAAGAGGGCCGGCAATGGAGGAGGGGGCGTAACAAAGAGACCATCTTATCACAAGCAGAACTGGTTTGTTCCACTTTGGAGTAAGCTGTTGGTGGAAGAATCAGTTTTGTTGTGCGTTTCCTTGACTGATGAAGCCTTCTGGATTGAAGGTGAAACGTTTCAGCACAAAAAGAAGGAAACTGTCCAGATGACTTGACTGAAAAATGTTGGATTGTTGTTACTCATCATCTTGGTTTCATTGAAGAGTTGTTCTAGATCAGGGGTCTGCAACCTTTACGATCAAAAGAGCCATTTCTGCTCCTTTGTTCACTAAATTAAACGTGTCCGGAGCCACAACACCTGGTACAGCTGTGATTCTCAACTGGTGTGTCCACACAGTGTTGGAGGACAATTTTCAGACCAGTAGGGTAGTTGGGTAGGGTAATGCTCTGGACATTGTAAAGCTAAAAATATTTAATATATGCTTTGTTGATATTTCTTACATTTTAAGACAAAAAAAAGACTAGATTCTTGTAAAGAAGGAAAAATAATATGTTCTTCCCCATTAATAAATAAAAAAATATAACAACTATGCAGGGCTAGGTAAATTATTTTAATTGTGGAAAACCCAACTTCGAATAAATAATGTTAAATAATGTTTTACTCCTATTGGTTCTAGTATTCACATATTCGCAAAGGAAATGACAGAGAAACTGCGAAAACCAGCCCTTTAAGTTGTTATAAGAACCAATAAAATTCAGTTTAAAGTGAGTTTAGATCAACGCTCGAAAGAACCGCTGCAGAGGGTCCAAAGAACCGCATGTGGCTCCAGAGCCGCAGGTTGCAGACCCCCTGTTCTAGATGCTGATGGCTGTGGGCAGGAAGGATCTCTTGTAAGCCTGACTGAAGACACTGTTAGTCTGATGAAGAGGATGCTGAGAGTTGTTCTTCATTTTATGAAGAAAATAGGATAAATAGTTTTCCTAAAATATTAAGAGGGGCAATATTATCTAACAGTATAATTAACAATATCTTAAAACCGCTAAGTTGTTTATTATTATTATTATTATTATTATTTTAAAAGCCGTAATCATTTTTTTTTAAGTCACATACCACGTGACATAACACGGCTGGTAAAGGAAATAGCGCCCCCTTCAGTTTCGGAGTCCCATTTCCAAATATGGTATGGGACAGACACTGGTCGGTCCACGCCCCCTTTCTGTTTCCGGAGTCCCATTTCCAAATATGGTATGGGACTGACACGGTCTGTCCCCGCCCCTTTCTGTTTGCTGCTGCGAGGTGTTCTTGGTTTCAGGGTTCAGACGTGAAGTGGAGTCGGCTTCTTCAACACTGAGGACTGTCTTAAACAGTAAGTTTAGCTTCTTTGTATTTCACTTTAAGAAGTTCACTGTTTCTGCTATTTAAAATGTTTTAGTTCTTTTTGGTAGGATGTTATTGAACTGCTATTTTCTTGTTTTCAGTAGGTTTAAAACATACAATATAGTCGGTGCATATGAATGTATAAAGCAATACCTCAGGTGTTCACTTCATTCCTGTGTTTTAAGAATAATTTCCAAAGAGGGAATCATTTTATGTTGAGAAATGATGGGGTTATTATTTCCACTTGGGTCAAACCTTGTAAAATAATTGGCAATGTTTTGCATGATCTATTAGCACTAGCTCTATTAGCTGTGGTGGCCATCTTTAATTGGGATGACTCCAGACATTAAACAATAATAGATGTGCATCCAGTGATGACTTTCTGAGAGTTTTATTGAAATTTATCAAGCGGTTCATGAGATATTTTTCTAACAGACAAAAAAGGATTGATATCAACAGTTGTCCGATTTGTAGGTAAAATGTGTAGTTTGGAGTATGTGTTGAGGATCATGTTCAGCTACTGCAACACAAAAGTTGAGCTCAATATCTGATAAACTGACTGATATATAGCAATAATAAGGTCAGTTAGTTGTGGCAGCCATCTTGGTTTGGGTTGACTCCAAAATTTCATCAGCTGCAAATATGCACCTGCTGATTGTTTTATTTTATTTTTTTTTAAGATTTAATAAAATCCAATCAATAATGAAATATTTTAACAAAATTACAACATTGACTCTAATAGTTAATGGCAAAGGTTTGAAAACAGATCTCACTCCCATCCGTTAGCACTTACAATTTGTGTTGAGGATCAGTCTCGGCTACTACCACACCATATTTGTACTTGGCATATGTAAAATTGGCTCGGTTAGCCATTTTTGTGTTTACCAAGGTTGCTTAGCGATGACTGCCATGTTGAATGGGATTGACTCCACAAGTTATTCAGTTTTAGATGTTATAAATAGAAACTGTACCATATTTAGGAAAATCTTTTTATTTTTTATTTCTGATGGCAACAACACATTTGAAAAACATTTGGAATGGGCAACTTATGGACCATTCAAGGCTGTTTCTTAACATTTTGCAACCAGAGCTTAATTTGAGCCAGACCCTGCCGGAACAAGATCTCTCTTATTTTGACCGGGTGCGCTCCACTAAGGATCCGTTAACTCTCAGCCTTACTAATAATAAAGTTATGAATAATTTTGACTGCCTTGAACAAATAAAACCTATATTAGATATGTAATCTGAAAATAATTACATAAACACTAATTTTAAACATAATAGCCACTTACAAGCTTCCTAATATCACATACGAGCTGCCCCTTCAATTAAGCATTTCTGCTTGCACTCTTAAAAAAAAAGCTCCGCCCCTAAAAGTACAGTCATGGGCAATTTAATTAAAAACACAAAAATATAATTAAACAGCACAACTAAATTGCAGATCAGTTTTACAGTTTAAGTGGGTGTCACGTATCAAAACAACGGCGCCACTTTGTCAAAATAACAGCAATCAAAATGTCAAAGACAGTCCAATTTACTTTCATTAAAATAAAAAATGTCTTCTCATGGTACAACTAAACAAACTGATTATTGAAGCACATGAGTGGGGTAGGATGCTTGAGAGAAGCGGAATGTGCTCTATTCACACAAGGAGAGCTGTTGGTCAGGCTACTTCTTGTTGCTCTCTAAAATAGTTCTTGAATCAAGTATTTACAAATGTAGGTAAACGGATGTTTAACGACTCATTAAAATACACCAGAATGCAGGAAATAGCATCTACTTTATGCAAATTTTGGGCATTGTTTGGTTTACAAATTAAGCATCATTGAATCTCACAGAAGAGCTCATAAACTCATGAAAAGAGTTGAAGAATCTAGAGAAATCTCTGAGCTCAAAGGACAAAACCCAAAGTGAACACTGGTTGTCTGTGTTCTTCAGGTCCGCAGAGGCCACTGCATTAAGAAACGGTCGGATTCTGTTTTGGACATCACTGTGTGGACTTAGAAACACCTCCACAAACTATTGTCTGCAAACGCAGTCCACTGTGTCTTCCACATATGCTGATTTTATATTTTGATAAAACAATGTACAACACTTCATACTAAAAAGGAGAGGGTTATTAGCACAAAGTTCAACAACCTACCTCTCTCACGGTATGGGGGTGCGTTAGTGCCTTTGACATGAGAAGCTTACACAAAGGAACCATCACTGCGCAAACATTTATGGGGTACAAACAACATCCACTCCAATCCAAGGTGATATTAAAACTTATAATCCATCTTTTACACCATTATGGCTTCATAGTACTGTGCAAGAGTCCGGTTTCTGAACTGACCTGGTTGCAGTCCAGACACTTTGCGCATCATGATGTGAAAAATCTGGCAAAGTAGACTCAGGACCATTGAATAGTTGGGACATGAACCTGGAACAACCTTTTGAGATGCCTTGCTGCCATCATATTAAAAATTGCCTTTTATTTCCTAAAAATATTACAGTTCTTAGTTAAAATGTTGTATTTGTTTACCGTGTTGCATTGTGAAAGACATATACATATATAAGGTTTGAAACTCCGTGCATTCTGCTTTTTATTTGCAATTTATACAACGTCTAAACCTTTGGACTCGGTGTCAGTAACCGATTGTCATGTCAGACAGTCCTGATACCAAACTTTACTAGATGACAATAAGGTGTGGTATGGAACTTTGTCCCAGTGGACTGTGAAAAGCTGACACAGTTTGTCAGAGAACTGCGCAGGGCTGAATGCCATGTTGTGATAGGCTTGCATAATAATCTGTTGAGTTTAGACACCTGTCTCTCAACACTTACTGTGGGGCAGATCATTGATCATCAGATAAACATGACCACACCCTACGCTCTCTGACGGCTCTAAAAGCTGCCTGACCTGCCTGTCTTCATGCTTGAGAGTAAAAATAAAACTCTGGATTTCCCCCGTAGATTCCAGGATGATGAAACTTTACAGCTTCTTGTTTTTGGTTTCAGTGCTGTCCTCAAAAACACCCACATGACAAGCTCCTGTAATACATGTACATGGAAAAACTGTTCTTTTAGCTTTTCCCTTTTTCAGGGTTCACAGTGAGTCATCCATCCTCGTCCATCTCACTCCGTCCTCTACATCCTCTGTCCTCCAACTACCTCCATGTCATCTCTAACTGCATCCATATTTCTCCTCTTTGTCTTTTTTCTGGCATTTTCCTTCTGCCAATATACCCACTGTCCCTCTTCTGGACATGTCCAAACCATCTCAGTCTGGCCTCTCTAACTTTATCTCCCAGTTGTTCAACCTGTGCTGTACCTCTGATGATCTCATTCCTAATCTTATCCATCCTTGTCACTCCTAAGGAGAACCTCAACATCTTTCTCCTGTCTTTTTTTCTCCAGACCATACATCATAGCTGGCTTCACCACTGTCTTGTAAACTTTTCCTTTGACCATTGCTGCCATGCGTTTGTCACAAATCACTCCTGAAACTTTCCTCCATCCACTCCATCCTGCCTGGACTCTCTTCTTGACCTCTATACCACACTCCCCATTTTCCTGGATAGTGGAACCCAAGTACTTGAAGTCCTGCACCTTTGTGACCTCTGCTCCTTGGAGCCTCTGTTCCACCAGCCTCCCTCTCATTCACACACATGCACTCTGTCTTACTATGGATGACTTTCATTCCTCTTCTTTCAAGTGCATACCTCCACTTCTCCAAGTTCTCTTCCACCTGTTCCCTGTTCTCACCACAGATCACAATGTCATCTGCAAACATCATAGTCCATGATGATTCCTGCCTGACCTCATCTGTTAGTCGGTCCATCACCAGAGCAAACAAGAAGGGGCTCAGAGCGGATCCTTGATGCACTCCCACCTCCACCTTGAAGCTATCTGTCACTCCTAAAGCACATCTCACCACTGTCCTCATACATGTCCTGTACCAGTCTAACGTACTTCTCTGCCACTCCAGATCTCCTCATGCAATACCACACCTCCCCTCTCAGCACCCTGTCATATGCTTTTTCTAAGTCTGCAAAGACACGGAGTTCTTTCTGACCCTCTCTGTACTTATACCATCTATCTATTCATTATCTTTACCCTCTTCTTCCTAAATCTGTTATTTTTAAATTTGCTCTATTGGTAAATAATTGTGCAAAAGGTTTTTAAAAAGCCATTAAATTCAATGATAATTTTTAAAACACATTTTAAACAGTTTGATATTGGCCCCGAACCAACATTATGCAGTTTAATATTTTACCACCAGAGGTCGCCAAGCTCACCAACTTTTTACTTTCAAAAAATCTGACAAAAAAAAATAAAATAAAATTGTGTTTTCTGGTCTAATGAGTGTTTTTTGTAATTTTTCATTTAATCTTTTTTGTTGTTGTCAGGTATTTCACAGAATGTTGAGACCGTAAAAAGCAGCTATGAGTCTACCAGCTGTATGTAAAGGAAGACTTTCTTTGAAGAACACGTAAGTTCACGTGATGTTGCTTAATGATCAGTATTATTAACCTGAACCTGCCATTTATAATTCATACAACAACTGAGGAAGTATTCAGATAAATTACATCAAAGTACAACACGTATAAATACTTTATATTTGTGTTCAAAGCTAATTTTGGCAATAAATATTAGATCATACCTGATGAATACCTAATAACTGATTCCTCAGATTTTAAAGGTCAACTTTTAAAGGGATGTTCTGCCTAATATTTATCAATAGTTAGTACTTTATTTGAGGTGATATCCATGGGCGCTATCAGAGGGGGGTCAGGGGGCAATGGACACCCCTGTGCTGGCCTCCGTAACTACAATCATACAGGTTTATCCTGCTGAATTTTTGCTTGGTGTACATTTTTTCCCTTTACTCATTTTGGACTAGCAAAATCTCAAACATAAAAACACACATTTTGAAATTAGGAGGTTAAACTTGCCACTTTTTGTCTTTTTCCAGGCTTATCAAACACTAAGTGCCAGTATTTAAGAATGCTACTTTTTTTTATTTACTTCTTTATTTTGTTTTCTTATTTTACACTTTTTTTCATCAAACTCAAAAGTTTTCTTCTTGTCTCTTTCAGGATCCATGCATTTGAACCAGAACCTGACTCCGAATCCAACTTTCAGTTTGAACCTAGCTGTTTGTCCTTTAGGAGCAATGAGTCAAAGGCTGAACCCATCCTGTTCACTGGAGGACTCTGCGCTTTAAAAACGAGTTTACGCCATCAGTCAGACATCTTTAATTTGAGGTATTTCAAAGTGAATATAAAATTTCTGTTCTGATCAGACTCATAAAACCCTAATAAGAAGCGAGTGAATGAAAAATGGGCTGAATTAATTAAAGTGAATGAAGAAATCAGCCTTTTTGCAGAAAACGCAGCGCGAATGCTGAGTGCTAAATTATTTAGCTGAAATATGTTTAAAAAATTGAAACTGAATTGCTAAAGTTAAAACCAGCAGAACAGGAGCTAAATTGAGTAAAATTGTAGCTGAAAGCTAATATCAGCTAAAACCATAGCTTAAAGCCAAAGTGACAAAACTGCAGCTAAACGATACAGTTAGCAAAATAAAAGCTTACAGCTCAACTTATCAAAACAGTAGCTAAAACTTAGCAAAACAGTGACTTAAAGCAACATTTTGCAAAACAGAGCCAACAAGATAAAAAATAGTTAGTGTAGCTAAAAGATGAATTTTGCTACATTGTAGCTTAAAGCTAAAATTAGCTAAACTGTAGCAAATAGCAAAAAAATAGCAAAACAGAAGTTAAATTCTAAACTGAAGCAAATATGCTAAAGTTTATTTCAAAACAATTTTTTACCAAATTAAAAAAACTTTTTAATGTATTTGTACGAGGTAAAATATGAATAAAGTTCAATAAAAAAAGTAACGGTTACACTTAAAATTAATGCCCTAATGCATATGTGTCAAACTCAAGGCCCGGGGGCCAAAGGTGGCCCTCGTTGACATCTCATCTGGCCCCCAAGATGATATGTGAAACGTAAAATATTTCTCTCTCTTTAATTTTTTCTAGTAATCTTTGATTATGATGTCATAAACACAAGAAAGAACATCAAATGAGACCAATCAAACACTTGTTGAGGAACTTGTGACCAAGAAAAGACGTTGGGTATCTGATTTGAGTTATTGTAGATTCTGAAATTGGCCCTTAATTTGAAAAAGGTTTTAATTTTGGCCCCCTTTTGTAAGTGAGTTTGACACCCCTGCCCTAATGTCTTAAACGAGCTGAACGTTTTGATATACGAATGGTTAAAATAGCTGAAAGTATGCAAAAATATATTTTTTGGAAAACCGTAAACAGGAACCCACAGCTTTACACAGCGAATTGTCTGTAGCTGTGTATTTTTGTTGGTATCACTCCTTCACACCAGAGGGCGCTATTGACTGTAAGGCAGTAATTGGAAGTGGAGTACAAAATCTTAGAAATGAGCAGATTATTTATTTATATTATTATATTATTATATTATTATATATTTTTTTTCATTTACCCTTTATTTATACAGGTAGTCCCATTGAGCCACGAGAACTAATTTTCAAGAGAGACCTGTTTAGGGAGCAGATGGGTGTTAAGGGCCTTGCTCATGGGCCCAGAGTGGGGCGAATGAGGGTGGGTGCTTCACCTACCCCACCTACATTTTTTGATGTTGTCGGTACAGGGGCTTGAACCGGCGATCTTCCGATCACAGGCCCACCTTCTCTAACCTCTGCGCCACCACTCCCCTATTAATCTTCAGCCAACGATTAAGAGCATGTTAGGAATTTTTTGGCCTCCAAAACCCATGTTGTCACTTTTACCACTTTATTGTCTGTCCAAACAGATCTCACTTGTAAATGAGTCTTCAAAGCTCAATGTGATTTATCTGTTTAGATAAAGATTGAATGAATGAATGAAAGTAACCTCTGTGTGTACTCAACAAGACAAATGTGAAAGTCATGCTGGACCAGATATTGTACAAATGTACAACGTCTACATCGAACATTGGAGAAGCAGACATTTTGATAAGAACTGGGCTACTAGCATACGATATGCGTTGTTGCATTCCATTTACCTGGGAAGTTTAAACTCGGATCTGGGAATGGTGAAACACAACTTGATGCCATTTTCCATTTACCACAAAAGTCAGAATTTGGACCTTGGAATGACGTCGATTAACTATGTTCCAGTGGAAAATCAGAAAACTAGTAGAATTTGTTAATGGTTGTGCCCAGTGACCAGGCTGTTAAAAGTCAATAACGCAGAATGTCTTGGAGATATGACTATCATGAACGGTTCAAATCCGTTGTATGGCTCTTTAAAACGAACAGTGAGAACTGAGTTGCAGACAGTTGCGAACCATTCTTTTTTTGTTGTTCTTTCTGCTTGTGTTCCTCACAGATGCAGACACACACGCACACAATTCTTCTTTGCTATACCACTGAAACTAAGAAGATCAGGCAACGGGGAGGAGTTCAGCAGTTGTAATTGGTGAACATGCGCTCAGAAGGGGAGTGGTGCAGTCGCATTTGATAAGCATGCGTACAGTTGATCTTTCATCTGGGAACTTTCCAACTTCCAAATACAAATGAGTACCATCAAGACGGAACGTGAAAAGATAAATAACTATGAAGGGCTGAAAGAGGAAGAAGAGGAATTGTGGAAAGTTGAGACCTCAGTGGAGCTTGCCGCCATTGAAGAACTCGGAGCTGGAACTCCCAAACTGCAAGAGTAGACCCAGAAGATCCCTGGAATAACCTCTGACATTTCTATACAAAAGAAACAGATAGGTTATTGAATACAACTTTCAGGAAAGAGTAACCTATATCAACTCAGTCCATTCTAAGTTCTTTATTATTGCAGGTTGGGATAATATAGTGTATATAACATGGAGAGAGTAAAAAACAAACAAGGCCAGTAGGGGTCCACAACAGAACATCATTCAATAAGAAAATCTGTCTCTTTATTAGGATCTATGAAAGAACAGCATCTTATGGGCTGGAACCTCATTTCAAACCTAAATTCAGAGGTTTTCCCTTAAAGAACAACCAAATAGAGGCTGAACATCTTCAAGTGGAAGGATGCCATTCGTATCTGGACCTGAGGTCCAGCCATCCATCCATTTTCTTCCACTTGTTCCGACGTCGGGTCGCGGAGGCAGCATCTTGAGCAGGGAAGCCCAGACATCTCTTTCCATAGCCACCTCTTCCAGCTCTTCTGGGAGGATTCCAAGGCATTCCCAGGCCAACTGAGAGACATAGACTCTCCAGCGTGTCCTGGGTCTTCCCTGGGGTCTCCTCCCAGTGGATCCGAGGTGAGCTGCTGAAATGGTCAGTTTAAAGTTTTTTTTTTTTTTTTTGTAGGTACACAAGCAAGAAAGAATTAACATTTTTAATTCAGTTTATTTATATAGTGCCAATTCACAACAAAAGTCATCTCATGGTAAAAGTTCTCCATTTAAAGAAAGCCAGCAAATTGTGTTGAATCTTGACTTTGTTTTAATTCTCCTGCTTGAACAAACACATTAGCAAGAGTGGAAGGGAATGACGACCTTTTAACAGGGAGAACCCTATTGCATTAAAAACCCACCATCGTTCTTTACATTGTTTGAACTGGCATTTTGATATATTTAATAATTTTACCCAATCACATTTGAAGGTATTGTGATTTTTGAAGATTTTACCAAAGGATATTCAAATTGCATTGCGGTCAAGTCACATTTCAAATGTTTAAACTTACAAAAGGTAAACTCTTGTTACATTAAGTAATGTAACATTCTTTTACATCAGTATGTCATTTTTGAGAAAGATTTGCTTATAAGCCTGAAAAACCATTAACGATCTGAAACTAGCCTAGCCCTAAAAAAACTTCTACTTCTATATTGTATGCACTATGATTGATCATGACTGATAAGAAACTAACTGCTGATAAGTATTAGAACATAACTTTGAAAATAAATTGACTTTTTAGGAGTGCTATCAGGGTAGTGAGAGTCTAGGTTTTGTGGCAACTATGGCGACTAAAGAGCCACTTGTGGCAGCTTTACCATTTATTATGGTCTTGGTTCTCTGTTCAGTTTATTCATCAATTTTTTAGCATTTTTGTAGCTCAGATTATATCAAAATAAGAATGGTAAATGGACTGTACTTGTACAGAGCCTTTCTATATTATCAAGATACTCAAAAGTGCTTTACGCTACAATCTGTGCCCTTATTTACCCATTCATACAACACTTTACTATTTCTATACAAAGAATAATCAGTGCTTTATCACATTCATACACTGATGGGACACACATTGGAGGCAATGAGGGGTTTAGTGTCTTGCCCAGGGACACTCCGGCATGTGACTACTGGTGGAATCGAACCCACAACTCTTGCATTGGAGGATGAATGCTCTAACCACTCAGCCACAGTTGCCCCCAACTTACTACTGAGCTTTAGAAAAGAAAGTGAATGGATATTGGGCATAATGGATGGATGCTGGGAATTTGGGCAATAGGCACCCTTGAGAATTTCATTAGAAATTTTCCAGTTTCTAAAAATTCTGAACAGGTCTGGTTCACTTCCTTTAGTTTGTGTTTGTCTCGGTGTAGACATAGAATAGGAGCTAATTCTTCACGATTTCTCCACAGAGTGGACCAGCAGAGCTCAGAGTTTCCCAGTGCTCAGTCTGCCCAGCACCATCAAACACAGCTGGACTCCATATTTATGGTGCGTTCATGTATAACAAGTACTTTTCCATGTGTTGTGTTCACTGTCATCTCCATGCTGCACTTTGTAGACCAGAAGACTGTCAGTCTGTACAACATGTAGACCAGTTGATTGTCACTCTGTCCAACGTATAGACCAGTGGACTGTCACTCTGTCCAACATGTAGACCAGTGGACTGTCAGTCTGTCCAACATGTA
>NC_056520.1:11646667-11668868 GCF_014905685.2 Nematolebias whitei | reverse complement strand
AGTCTGTCCAACATGTAGACCAGTGGACTGTCAGTCTGTCCAACATGGATCTGATGTTTGGCTCCATGATTTCAGTCTGATGTGTCATTCAGATATTTTTCTGTTCCAGCTGCTGGAGGACAACATGGTCACTTTTGTGATGAACGAGCTGAAGAAGATCCAGAAGGTTCTGAGTCCAGATTACCCAGAATGCTTAGAGAGTCAGAGGGAGGATGAGGAGGTGTTGGAGGGTGAGGATGAAGAGCAGAGGAGCAGCCGAGAATCATTTATGAAGATCACAGTTTACTTCCTGAGGAGGATGAAGCAGGAGGAGCTGGCTGACCGTCTGCAGAGCAGTAAGAGGATTTCTGTAAACATGTTCTGTAACCTAATGAAGGATTAAACAATTTATTAATGTTTTATGAGACATTATTATAATTACAATGGGTTAACTGTGTTTTTAATTCCCTGCAAATTTTGTAATTTTGTTTGTTTTGCCAAGAAATTAACCTATATTTTCTTCATGGTTGTTTGATTTTAAAGGAGAAACAGAATATCAACGAAAACCCCAGAAAACACACATAAATATCCTGATGCATTCTCAATAATCCAGGTAGAAAGATCTAACAAAGTTAAGTAAGCCTAACAATTGGTCGTTGGCATCCTGATGGCTGCTTGCTATTCACAGAGGGTTGAGTGATACTAGCAATAACAGCGTTATAAGAGGGGGACAGTTGGACACAGAGGCTTCCGCCCATGTTTAATGATGTGCGGTGTCTATTCACAAAGATGGCTTCCTTCTCTCCTCTCTCAGGCTTATGGTCCTTCTTTTTTATGTGAACAGCTAGTTTTGGCTGTCACTAGCAAACTGGTTGATCCACTATAAGAAGTTGCTATTTATAAGACTGTTTGTTGCAGGTCTTGGTATCTGACAAAGTCTTTTGAATAAAAGACGAAACATTTCAACAAGAAGAATCTGTCCAGAGTACTTGACTTAACCTTGTTAGACATTAAATAGATGTTACAAATTAATTTTGATTAAGAACTTAAATCCCAGTCAAAACATGACTTGTATTTGGTGAAGAAACCTTTCTTGAAAATACATTTCATGTAGTGGTTGCTAGGCTATCTTCTGTGCTAGTCATAGTTTTTCCATCACAAACACCATGTTCGAACATAAGGGTGGCCATAAGTGCACTTAGCACCAGGACGTCCTAGGTCGTAGATCAATGATTGACTTTGTAGTTGTGTCATCTGATGTGTGGTCGTTTGTTTTGGACACTCGGATGAAGAGAGGAGCTGAGCTGTCAACTGATCACCACCTGTAGTGAGTTGGATCAGATGGCGGTGGAAGATGCCGGACAGACCTGGCAGACCTAAACATGTAGTGAGGGTTTGCTGGGAATGCCTGGCAGAAGAACCTGTCAGAAAGATCTTCAACTCACACTTTATGCGGTAGAGCTTTAACCACATCCCAGCTGAGGTGGGGGACATTGAGTCAGAGTGGGCCATGTTCCGCGCCTCAGTTGTTGAAGTGGCTGTCTTGAGCTGTGGCTGCAATGTTATAGGTGCTTCTTGTGGTGGCCATCCTTGAATTCGGTGGTGGACACACTGGGTTAGGGAGGCTGTCAAGCTGAAGGAGTCCTATTGGTACTTGTTGGCTGGTGGGACTCTGGAGGCAGCTGAGGAGTACTGGAGGGCCAAGAAGTCTGCAGCCTTGGCTGTGGCTGAGGCAAAAGCTCAAATGTGAGATGAGTTTGGTAAGGCCTTGGATAGAGGCTCTTGGTTGGCTCCAAGGAGATTCTGGCAAACCATAAGGTGGCTGAGGAGGGGAAAGCAGCTCTTTACTAACACTATGTTCAGTAAAGATGGGGTGCTGTTGACTTCAACAAGTGAAGTCACTGGGAGATGGAAAGAATACTTCTTGGACCTTCTCTATCCCACTGGCATGTCTTCCTTGGAAGAAGCTAAGTCAGGAGACTTCGGGGTTGGTCTGTCCATAACCGTGGCTGAGGTCACTGAGGTAGTTAAAAAGCTCCATGGTGGCAGGCCTCCGCGTATGGATGAGATTTGCCCTGATTTCCTTAAAGCTCTGGATGTTGTGGGGCTCTCTTGGTTGACATGCCTTTGCATCATTGCTTGGACATTGGGGCAGTGTTACTGGATTGGCAAACTGGGGTGGTGGTTCCCCTCTTCAAAAAGGGAGACCAATTGTGCTCCAATTATAAGGGCATCACTTTCCTTAGCCTCCTGGTAAGGTCTATTCAGAGTCAGAGTCAGAGTCAGAGTTTCTTTATTGTCATTCGCACCTCATGTGGTACATGTGGTGGAACGAAATTATGTACACAGGGTCCCAGTTACATCCAACAATAAAATGTATAAGAAAAACAGTAATAACATCTAAGATATGAACTAAGAAAAACATCAACTAAATATACACTAAGCACTCATAACATAAAACATTGAACATCAGCACAAACATGAACATGAGTCTGTGAGCAGATGTGCACGCATGAACACATCAACATTGAAACAGATCAGCAGCAACATGAAACAGATCAGCAGCAACATGATATGGTTTTTCACAGTGATTATTCTAGTTAGAGATTCATGAGTCTAACAGCCTCAGGGTAGAAGCTGTTCCTCAGTCTAGTGGTTCTACACTTAATGCTCCTTAACCTCCTTCCTGAGGGGAGTGGGGCAAAAAGTGTGTGTGCTGGGTGGGTGGGGTCCTTCATGATGCAGGTGGCCCTCTTCCTGCATCTGGAGGTGTAGATGTCTGTGATGGTGGGGAGGCTGATTCCGACAGATTTCTGTGCAGCCTTCACCACTCTCTGCAAAGCTTTTCTTTCTGCAGCTGTGCAGCCTCCATGCCACACATTCAGGGGTACTAGAGAAGCGTGTCTGATCATTGGTCAAACCTCAGATCCAGGAGGAATAATGCAGATTCTGTCCTGGCCGTGGAACACTAAACCAGTTCTTTACCCTCATTAGGATCCTTGAAGGTTCATGGGAATTTGCCCATCCAATCAATATGTGTTTTGTGGACTTGAAGAAGGCGTTCGACTGTGTTCCTTGGGGTACACTGTGGGGAGTTCTCCGTGAGTATGGGATTGGGGGCCTGTTGTTACGGGCTGTTCAGTCCCTATATAAGCAGTGCGAGAGTTTGGTTCGCATTGCCGGTAGTAAGTTGGACCCCTTCAGGGTGGGAGTTATACTCTGCCAGGGCTGCCTGTTGTCACGATTCTGTTCATAAATTTTATGGACAGAATTTCTCATTGCAGCCAGGGGGCAGAGGGATTCCAGTTCAGTGGCCTCAGGATTCCATCTCTGCTCTTTGCAGATGATGTGGTCCTACTGGCGTCATCATGCCATGATCTTCAGCTCTCATTGGAGCAGTTTGCAGCCGAGTGTAAAGTGGCTGGGATGAGAATCAACACCTCCAAATTTGAGGCAATGGACCTCAGTCGGAAAAGCATGGATTACTATTTTTGGATCAAGGGCGAGATTCTGCCTCAAGTTGAGGAGTTCAAGTATCTTGGGGTTTTGTTCACTAGTGAGGGAAGAATAAAGTGTGATATTGACAGAAAGATTGGTGCAGCATCTACAGTATTGGGGACTATGTACCAGTCCATTGTGGTGATGTAAGAGCTGAGCTGTAAGTCAAAGCTCTCTGTTTAATGGTTGGTCTACGTTTCTACCCTCACCTTTAGCCACGAACTCTGAGTAGTGACCGAAAGAATAAGATCACAGATACAGGTGGTTGAAATAAGGTCCCTCTGCATGGTAGCTGGACTGTCCCTTAGAGACAGGGTGAGAGGTTCGGTTGTCCAGGAAAGACTCGGAGTAGAACCACTGCTCTTCCACAATGAGAGGAGCCATTTGAGGTGGTTTGGGCATCTGGTAAGGATGCTATCTGGGCACCTCCCCAGAGAGGTGCATTGGGCATGTTCGACTGATAGGAGACCCCGGGGAAGACCTAGGACATGGTAGAAATACTATGTCGCTTGGTTGGCCTGGGAATGCTGTGTAATCTTCCCAGAAGAGCTAAAAAAGGTGGCTGTGGAAAGAGATGTCTGGGCCTCCCTGCTCAAGCTGCTTTCCCCTGGACTGGAATTTGAACCGGGGACCTGCTCGCTGAGAGGCAGCAGCTCTACCAGTTGCGCCACCGTGCTGTCCTAACTGTAATGTTACGTGAATGTTTATTTTTTCTAAATTTGTAGTTGAGATTCTGTCTCCCCACTGAAATAAACAATAAAATTGGAGACAGTCAAATCTTTGTAAAGGAGAAAACTTTATAAAAATCAAAATAATAATTTTGCCAGGTGGCACGGTGGTGCAGTTGTTAGAGCTGCTGCCTCTCAGTGAGAAGGTTGCTGGATCGAATCCCAGCCAGGGGCCATTTTGGGTGGAGTTTGCATGTTTTGTCTGTGCATGCGTGGGTTTTCGTGGGGTACTCTGGTTACATCATCTTGTTAGTGTTGAATGTCTTACACAGGTCCAACAATGTGGCCCTTCTTTGTCTTAGGTAAGAATTCTCTGTAAGAATTTCTTTAACTAATGTATTTTTCTATTACAGGATCTCCTTCCATGTCTCAGCATAGTCTTAAACAAAACTTGAAGAAGAGGTTCCAGTGTGTGTTTGAGGGGATTGCTAAAGCAGGAAACCCAACCCTTCTGAATCAGATCTACACAGAGCTCTACATCACAGAGGGAGGGACTGGAGAGGTCAATGATGAACATGAGGTCAGACAGATTGAAACAGCATCCAGGAAACCACACACACCAGAAACAGCCATCAGACAAGAAGACATCTTTAAACTCTCACCTGGAAGACATGAACCAGTCAGAACAGTGATGACAAAGGGAGTGGCTGGCATTGGGAAAACAGTCTTAACACAGAAGTTCACTCTGGACTGGGCTGAAGACAAAGCCAACCAGGACATCCACTTCATGTTTCCATTCACTTTCAGAGAGCTGAACGTGCTGAAAGAGAAGAAGTTCAGCTTGGTGGAACTTGTTCATCACTTCTTTACTGAAACCAAAGAAATGTGCAGCTTTGAAGACTTCCAGCTTGTGTTCATCTTTGATGGTCTGGATGAGTGTCGACTTCCTCTGGACTTCCACAACAATCAGATCCTGACTGATGTTACAGAGTCCACCTCAGTGGATGTGCTGCTGACAAACCTCATCAGGGGGAAACTGCTTCCCTCTGCTCGCCTCTGGATAACCACACGACCTGCAGCAGCCAATCAGATCCCTGCTGAGTGTGTTGGCATGGTGACAGAGGTCAGAGGCTTCACTGACCCACAGAAGGAGGAGTACTTCAGGAAGAGGTTCAGAGATGAAGAGCAGGCCAGCAGGATCATCTCCCACATCAAGACATCACGAAGCCTCCACATCATGTGCCACATCCCAGTCTTCTGCTGGATCACTGCTACAGTTCTGGAGGACGTGTTGAAAAGCAGAGAGGGAGGAGAGCTGCCCAACACCCTGACTGAGATGTACATCCACTTCCTGCTGGTTCACACCAAAGTCAAGAAGGTCAAGTATGATGGAGGAGCTGAGACAGATCCACTCTGGAGTCCAGAGAGCAGGAAGATGATTGAGTCTCTGGGAAAAGTGGCTTTTGAGCAGCTGCAGAAAGGAAACCTGATCTTCTATGAATCAGACCTGACAGAGTGTGGCATCGATATCAGAGCAGCCTCAGTGTACTCAGGAGTGTTCACACAGATCTTTAAAGAGGAGAGAGGCCTGTACCAGGACAAGGTGTTCTGCTTCGTCCATCTGAGTGTTCAGGAGTTTCTGGCTGCTCTTCATGTCCATTCTATTCGCACAGATTCTGGTGTAAATTTGTTCAAAGAACAAATATCAACCTCTCAGAGATTTGAAAAAAGAGGTAACGAATCAGCTATAACGTTTTATGAGTCTGCTGTAGACAAGGCTTTACAGAGTCCAAATGGACACCTGGACTTGTTCCTCCGGTTCCTCCTGGGTCTTTCACTGCAGACCAATCAGACTCTTCTACGAGGCCTGCTGACACAGACAGGAAGTAGCTCACAGACCAATCAGGAAACAGTCCAGTGCATCAAGGAGAGGATCAATGAGAATCTGTCTGCAGAGAAAAGCATCAATCTGTTCCACTGTCTGAATGAACTGAATGATGGTTCTCTAGTGGAGGAGATCCAACAGTCTCTGAGATCAGGAAGTCTCTCCACAGATAAACTGTCTCCTGCTCAGTGGTCAGCTCTGGCCTTCATCTTACTGACGTCAGAAAAAGATCTGGATGTGTTTGACCTTAAGAAATATTCTGCTTCGGAGGAGGCTCTACTGAGGTTGCTGCCAGTGGTCAAAGCTTCCAAGAAAGCTCTGTAAGATATTTTATTAAGTGACTTCCCACAAAAATAGTTGTATTCTAAAAAATAATGTGGTTAAAACAATGGGTCATAAGGATGTAAACAAATGAATTTAGCAATGGGAATAGTTCAATCTCAGATGATTCACAGTCGTGTGAAAAGCTTCAGTTCTAACGTTTTATGTTTCAGGACAATAAAAGTGATTTTGTCTTTATCAGGTCCTTACATGATTCAACTCTTACCTCAAGTGAATAAAACATCACTGATTCTACAATTTTATTTTTTACTGATCAAAAATGAATGTATGAATTGGAAAAGCAGGCAGCACGGTGGCGCAACTGGTAGAACTGCTGCCTCTCAGCGAGCAGGTCCCCGGTTCAAATCCCTGTCCGGGTGCCTTTCTGGGTGGAGTTTGCATGTTCTCTCCGTGCATGCATGGGTTTTCTCCGGGCACTCCAGTTTCCTCCCACAGACCAAAAACATGCATGTTAGGCTGATTGGTAACTCTAAACTGTCCCTAGGTGTGAATGAGAGTGAATGGTTGTTTGTCTCGTTTGTCTCTATGTGGCCCTGTGAAGGACTTGCGACCTGTCCAGGGTGTACCCCGCCCCTCACACCCTTGCTGGACATGGGCACCGGTGACCCCTGTGACCCAAAATGGAAGAAGCGGGTAAAAGATAATGGATGGATAGATTGATAGAACTGGAACAGCTGTTTGTGAAAAACAGTCCTCTGTACAACCCAGCAGCTTATAAGAACCTCCATTACCAGCAAGAACTCTCAAGTTCAAGAATCTTTATTATCTCTAAGGGACAGTTTGTGTCACAGTCAGTAGTTGCACCAAACATCCATACTAGACAAGACATCGACACGTTACTGAGAAGCCTTATCATTACAGGGATTAATGTGTTTTTCAGTCTGTTTGTCCAACGTCTGGGCAGCAGATACCGGTGTCCAGATGGAAGCAACCTGAACTCACCATGGAGTGATGCTCAGGATCTGCCAGAATCAGCCTGGCCTTATTCACTCACACTCTCACTAGTGGTTTGGGACTTTGTCAGTTTCTTACATGGTTTTGGGGGTTTTTGGGTCTACTTTTCTTTCCAACATTACTTCAGCTTATTGAGGTTTGCAGACTTTATTTTTTGCTCATCTTTCTTAAAGTCCTGCCACAACATGTCAATCAGGTTGAGATCTGGACTTGGACTGGACTTTTGCAAGACCTTGATTCTTTACTTTTTTAGCCGTTCTGTTGTAGATTAGCTGCTGTGTTTGGGATTATTGTTTGATTGCATCATGACCCATATTGGTCCAAGCTTCATCTGTTGGACAGATGGCCTCACATTTGACTCTAAAATCCTTTGGTCTACAGAAGCGTGCATAGTCAACTCAGTGACTGCAACGGATCCAGATCCTTTGGCTGCAGAACCACACAAATCATTAGCCCTATGCCACTGTGCTTAACAGTTGGTACGACGTGTTTGTTCTGCTGATTTGTAGAGCTTTGTTTTCTCCAAGGCACAGTGGTCCGGTTGGTAGAGCTGCTGCCTCTCAGCAAGAGGGTCCTCGGATCAAATCCCGGCCAATGGCCTTTCTGGGTAGAGTTTGCAAGTTCTCTTCATAGATACATGGGTTTTCTCCGGGTACTCCGGTTAGGCCTGTCGCTATAAACAATAAATCAATGAATCGCATGATAAATGAAAATTATCGACCTCATTTTCATTTATCGGCTTTATCGTTTCTTTGTGTCTTTTTCTTCTGAAGACACTGGATGACAAAAGGCTCAACTCCGGTGCTCTTCACTGACCCCTCCCTTTCTCTTGTCTCTTTAAAATCTGTTTTACCCGTCCAAAATTGCATCTTTGGATTGTTAAAAGCAGCTAAGCTGAGAAGCTAAGCTAATAGGCTGATCCCGGGAAAAAAAAACTGTCTTGTCAAAGCTCCAAAATTCACGGTTGAAACCCGTGCCTTCATGTAAAAAGTTGTTTTTCTCTGCAAAAAGAAGCTGAGAACTTGTTTACTAATTTTTTTTAATTAAAAGCTTTGTGTGAAAAATGCTATGCTAAAGGGCTCAAACCACACCGCGCATCCACCATTTTGAGAACCGAAAAACAGGAACGAGAGACAGCCCATGTCACGTCAAGGGGCCTCCCTCCCTTTTTTCTTAAAGTGGAACACTGCTTGCTCCCTCACTTTCCATCCTTTGGTTTAAACAGTCTTATACTGCCATCAGGTGGTCAAAAAATGTACTACACACAAAATAAATTAACCAACTTTTTAAAAAAATTGACACTAATTACTAATTATTCTCAAATTTCAAACAATATTATTGTTTATCGCAATAATTTCTGTGACCATTAATGCATCCATTTTACCCGCTTCTTCCGTTTTGGGTCACGGTCGCCGGTGCCCATGTCCAGCAATCCCTGTGCGAGAGGCGGTGGACACCTTGGACAGGTCGCAAGTCCCATCACAGGGCCACATAGAGACAAACGAGACAACCATTCAGTCTCTCTCTCACACCTAGGGACAATTTAGAGTTACCAATCAGCCTAACATGCATGTTTTTGATCTGTGGGAGGAAACTGGAGTTAGGCCCGTCACAATAACAAATTTTGCTGGGCGTCAATTAATTAATCGCTGTAAACCCTGTAATGAAATCTGTGGCCTGTTTTTTCTTTTTCACTTAATGAAACAACTTTTGAGCCTTACAAAAATCTTCTTTATTATGTCCTAATTGAGAGAGGGTATATGTATTGTGTATAAATGTACACCATTTAATCAATTTTTACTTCATAAGAGGTTTGATTTTTTTTTTTAAACAAAAGTTGACATTGTTTTGCAATATATACTTTTAAATGGTTACTAGCCTAATTATTTACAATTGGCACAATTTAGTTCCTTTATTGGAATTTTCGTATTTATAATCCTTAGATGATTACTCAACATGTTGCTATTCATATAATTTTTTTTTATTTTGTTTTCCAGGCTGAGTGGATGTAATCTTTCATTGAGAAGCTGTGAAGCTCTGTCCTCAGTTCTTTGCTCACAGTCTTCTAATCTAAAACAGCTGGACCTCTGTAACAATGACCTACAAGATTCAGGAGTGAAGCAACTGTCTGCGGGACTGGAAAGTCCACATTGTAAACTGGAAACACTCTGGTAAGATCTCGTCTTTCAGATCATTTTGTATTTGTTTTCACCTGCCACCATGAAAGATGGAAAACCTGTGTCCTTCAGTGTATGTTTGTCTTCCAGGTTAACATCTTATAAATCAGACAGATCTTAATAAAACTTTCAGAAAATATTCATTAGATGTACAAAAAAAACAAAGGAACACCCTTATGACTTGTCCCAGTTCAAGATGGCTGCCACAGCCAACATAAAAAGGCTTATGACTCTATCATTGTCACAGATAGTTGGCTTAAGTTCAGTATCACAGAAGCTGAAAATGATTCTATTATTAAGATAATTTTGTCCAAAGAATGAAAGGCCTTACGCTTTATTTATCATTTTTGTGGCTTAAAATCAAGTGTGCGGGAATTATTTTTAAACCAGAGCCTGTTTTGGTCTGAAACCCACAAACGAGGAACATACTTGAATACTAGACCTAAAAAGTCATTTCTTCTTTAACTTTGACGTCTTTCTCAGGTTGCCCCTTTGAGTTAAAGACTTCATACTTAGGTGCTTATTTATTCCTCATTAATAACAAAGCTGTCAAAAGTAACGTCAGTAAAATATGAAGGACGCAGCGCCCTGAGGACCTGACCAACCCGCTCCTTCACAATACAACTTTGCAACAGATCTCGACTTGACCGTGTATTAGTGTGGAACATAACGGCATTATTTATTTTTTGACTATTTGTAAACCAATAAGAAATGTAAACATATGAGCAGTGTTGTGGCAAAAGGCTAGGGTGGACAGGAAGACCCAGCTTGTTTTTTTTTTTTACTTTTATTTCTAAAGAAATGTTAAGCAGAACATCCCATGAATGAGACGGATCCAGTTAGTAGAATCTGTTTGACCTCTGACTGCCAGCTCGTTTGAGCAAAGCTTATAAGTAAGACACAATACCACCAGTCTCATCGTAACTGGAAGGTCGTATCACATATAGGGGCAGCGTGACTTAACACTAAATTGTTACCACATGTGCACTACACAGGTCAGTTTGGATTATATATATACATTTAAGTATGACATCTAGATACAGTACAAATTCTAGTTTTATGTAACTCTGTTTTATGGGTGTGCAGGCTGTCAGGCTGCCTGATCACTGAGGAAGGCTGTGCTTCTCTGGCTTCAGCTCTGAGGTCTAATCCGTCCCATCTGAGAGAGCTGGACCTGAGCTACAATCATCCAGGAGACTCTGGAGTAAAGCTGCTGTCAACTGGTTTGGAGACTCCTCACTGGAAACTCAGCAATCTCAGGTGACCGTGCATCATATAGTTAAAATGAGAAAAACAACAACAAAAAAACAAATTCCTGTATACAGGTCCTTCTCAAAAAATTAGCATATTGTGATAAAGGTCATAATTTTCCATAATGTAATGATAAAAATGAAACTTTCATATATTTCAGATTCATTGCACACCAACTGAAATATTTCAGGTCTTTAATTGTTTTAATACTTATGATTATGGCATACAGCTCATGAAAACCCAAAATGCCCGTCCCAAAGAATTAGTACATCATGAAAAGGTTCTCTAAACAAGATATTAACCTAACCATCTGAATCAACGACGTAACTCTAAACACCTGCAAAAGATTCCTGAGGCTTTTAAAAACTCCCAGCCTTGTTCATTACTCAAAACCGCAATCATGGGTAAGACTGCCGACCTGACTGCTGTCCAGAAGGCCATCATTGACACCCTCAAGCAAGAGGGTAAGACACAGAAAGAAATTGCTGAACGAATAGGCTGTTCCCAGAGTGCTGTATCAAGGCACCTCAGTGGGAAGTCTGTGGGAAGGGAAAAATGTGGCAGAAAACGCTGCACAACAAGAAGAGGTGACCGGACCCTGAGGAGGATTGTGGAGAAGGGCCGATTCCAGACCTTGGGGGACCTGCGGAAGCGGTGGACTGAGTCTGGAGTAGAAACATCCAGAGCCACCGTGCACAGGCGTGTGCAGGAAATGGGCTACAGGTGCCGCATTCCCCAGGTCAAGCCACTCTTGAACCAGAAACAGCGGCAGAAACGCCTGACCTGGGCTACAGAGAAGCAGCACTGGACTGTTGCTCAGTGGTCCAAAGTACTTTTTTCGGATGAAAGCAAATTTTGCATGTCATTCGGAAATCAAGGTGCCAGAGTCTGGAGGAAGACTGGGGAGAAGGAAATGCCAAAATGCCATAAGTCCAGTGTGAAGCACCCACAGTCAGTGATGGTCTGGGGTGTCATGTCAGCTGCTGGTGTTGGTCCACTGTGTTTTATCAAGCGCAGGGTCAGTGCAGCTAGCTATCAGGAGATTTTGGAGCACTTCATGCTTCCATCTGCTGAAAAGCTTTATGGAGATGAAGATTTCATTTTTCAGCACGACCTGGCACCTGCTCACAGTGCCAAAACCAGTGGTAAATGGTTTACTGACCATGGTATTACTGTGCTCAATTGGCCTGCCAACTCTCCTGACCTGAACCCCATAGAGAACCTGTGGGATATTGTGAAGAGAAAGTTGAGAGACGCAAGACCCAACACTCTGGATGAGCTTAAGGCTGCAATCGAAGCATCCTGGGCCTCCATAACACCTCAGCAGTGCCACAGGCTGATTGCCTCCATGCCACGCCGCATTGAAGCAGTCATTCATGCAAAAGGATTCCTGACCAAGTATTGAGTGCATAACTGAACATGATTATTTGAAGGTTGGCGTTTTTTGTATTAAAAACACTTGTCTTTCATTGGTGGGATGAAATATGCTAATTTTTTGGGACAGGCATTTTGGGTTTTCATGAGCTGTATGCCATAATCATCAGTATTAAAACAATTAAAGACCTGAAATATTTCAGTTGGTGTGCAACGAATCTGAAATATATGAAAGTTTCATTTTTATCATTACATTATGGAAAATAATGACCTTTATCACAATATGCTAATTTTTTTAGAAGGACCTGTACGTTCTTGACCGCCTGCACTTCATTATTTAAATTCAGTGTGTCCATTTTTTAGGTTTCACAACAAATGTCTTGTATAGAACACATTGTTTACTTTACAGTCTATTTTCTTGGTCTTCTTTAAGCCTAAGAAGACAACAGGCTGGTATAGTCTTATGTACAAAGCTACAATGGATAAGCTCCACCCTTTTTTGTGTACTTTTATAGACCTGTTGAGTTGCGGTTCTCCAGTTGGCACCTTTTGGGATTTCTCAGGATTTCTTATGAACATGCTAGAACAGCCATTCCTGTTTTGCAACTTGATTTTTACGGTGTCTTCTTACCGTTGTGTCAATCTTGTTTTTCCAGAGCGGACGCTGGTGCAGCCCAATGGCTGACGCCAAGTTTGAGGAAATGTAAGTATGTGTTCTCATTCACACTTATGTTAAAAATAGAAATTCCAGATTTAAAATAACCCACATGACGAGACAAACGTTTGATGAAATTGTTCCGCGATGTCTCGTCAGATTTCTGTGAACTCGCTTTGGACCCAAACACAGCTCACAAGTTCCTCAAACTGTCTGAACACAACAAAAAGGTGACCGACCTGAGAAAGGAGCACCCGTACCCTGATCATCCAGACAGATTTGATTACTGGCCTCAGGTGCTGTGTGAAAACGGCCTGGCTGGTCGTTGTTACTGGGAGGTGGAATGGGTTGGGAAAGTTTACATCGCAGTGAGCTACAGGGGAATTGGGAGGAATGGAGACAGCGATGGTTCCAAGTTTGGAGGGAATGACCAGTCCTGGTGTCTGGCCTGTACTGACAGGGGATACAACGCTTGGCACAACAACAGCGGGACACTCATTGCTCTTCCTGCCGCCGCCTCTGTCTCTACCAGAGTAGCAGTGTATGTGGACTGTCCTGCTGGCATCCTGTCCTTCTACAGCGTCTCCTCCGACTCACTGGTCCACCTCCACACCTTTAATGCCACGTTCACTCAAACTCTTTACCCTGGGTTTGGGTATGGAGTTAAATATAATTCTTCTGCATTTCTCTGTCAGCCCTGAACCACAATCAGAAAATCTTAAATCAATTAAGGACATATTCTGCTGAACTGATCATCAAACTAAATGGACTTTATCAATGGTAAAACAACATGGAGACTTCGGGTTGGAGGTGAAGTGGAGGTCTTCACAGCTGTGAAAGGGAATTGGTTAATTTATTTCTAACATATGGAAGATAGTCCCATTACCTCACAACTTTATATGGTTCCAAGATTTTTATATCCATTTTGCATCTGTTATGTTGATTCATTATCCAATAATAATTTTTCAACGAACAAAAGACGGAGTTGTGGATTCCGCATCATACGTTTATTTATATTTATTGTATGTACTATAGTCGAACAGTATTCTTTTCCCTCTTGTCATGTTTTACTTGAAAATGAATATGACTCATTTAAAAGTTACAAAATCTCAATAAAAAAATTTAAAGCTATATTTTGGGTTTAATTTTTTTGTTTCTGGTTTGCGTAATAGGTGTAATCAACTTACAATTAGAAGAGTAAGCAGTCAAAGAATGTAAATTAAACAATGTCACATTTCAACA
Source organism: Nematolebias whitei (assembly GCF_014905685.2). Taxonomy (NCBI): domain Eukaryota; kingdom Metazoa; phylum Chordata; class Actinopteri; order Cyprinodontiformes; family Rivulidae; genus Nematolebias; species Nematolebias whitei. The sequence goes on along the minus strand of NC_056520.1, from coordinate 11,654,843 downwards.
AAGTCCATGCTCAATAATCCAGGTATACAATCCAACATTTTTCAGTCAGGTCATCTGGACAGTTTCTTTTTTTGTGCTGAAACGTTTTGCCTTCGATCCGGAAAGCTTCATCAGTCAAGGAAACGCACAACAAAACTGATTCTTCCCCCAACAGCTTACTCCAAAGTGGAACAAACCAGTTATGTTGGTGCTAAGTTGGTCGGGGCGTTCCAAAGAGACCAACTTAGCACCAACAAAAGCATCTTCTTTCACGTTTGGTCGAGACTCCATAATGTCTTCTGATAAATTCCAAATCTCCTGTTTTATTTTATCGCCTGCCGTTAAAGGTGCATACACCTTCAACTGGGTCCCCACTTCAAGATGGCCACCGCAGCTCATCAACATTCACTAACACAAAAATGGCTATTCCCCACTTTTCATAAAAATTGATTTAATATTAGTGATGGTATCTGTCAGTCACAACACACTCAACGTGCCAACAGAGTGTGTAACATCTAGGCCTGTCACGATAATAAATTTTGCTGGGCGATTGTCTCAGAAATTATTGCAATAAACAATAATATTGTTAGAAATTTGACAATAATTAGTAATTGTCAAATTTAAGGAATGTTGATTTGTGTGTAGTACCTTTTTTGACCACCAGATGGCAGTATACGACTGTTTGAATCAAATGATGGATAGTGAGGGAGCGAGCAGCACGACACTTTTAAGAAAAATGGGAGGGAGGCCCCTTGACATGACATGGGCTGTCTCTTTCATTTTTTTGGTTCCTCAAATGGCGGACAGTCTGTGTGGTTGTAGCTCTTTAGCATAGCATTTTTCACACAAAGCTTTTTAATAAAAAAAAATCAGTAAACAAGTTCTCAGCTTCTTTTTGCAGAGAAAAACTACTTTTTACACAAAGGCACAGGTTTCAACCGTGAATTTTGGAACTTCGACAAGATGGAGGTTTTTCCCCCCCCGAGGTCGGCCTGTTAGCTTAGCTGCTTTTAACGATCCAAGAATGCGATTTTGGACGGTTAAAACAGATTTTAAAGAGAAAGGAAGAGGTCAGTGACGAGCACCGGAGTTGAGCCTTTTGTCATCCAGTGTCTTCAGTAGAAAGAGCCACGAAGAAACGATAAAGCGGATAAATGAAAATGATATTTTCATTTATCATGCGATTTATTGTTTATCGCGAAAGGCCTAAATATCGCAATATCCCATGAGATTGTACGCAATATTATTTTCAAGTTTTTTACCTAAAGCGATGTCTTTTTCAGGCCTAGCCCATTGTTTTGGTTATAATCCACATCTCAGGTCTTCTGGGTTTTATTTCTTGCGAAGGTGCTTGCCCGCTCATAACCTACAGTAGTTTTCACATCAATTGAAATTGAAATGACAAAGACACAATTTAATTTAAAGTTCAGTGATTAATTTAATAGTAAGTCACTTACAGTATCAATCTTTTTTTTTTTTTTTTTTAATAAATTCACTAGAATGACGAAAAAAAAAGTTAGCCTAACATTTGGAGCTTTCTGCGTCCTCCAAAGGTATGACCGTAGACATGTCAGTTAATGTGATGGCTTCTAACACCAAACACTGTCATCGGTCTGAAGACGGAAAACTCAGCCAGTCCTATTAGGCAGCTCAAACACGAGCATGGATACCGGTAGAGATAATAACCGACATGGCGAACTCTTCCAATTAGCCAGCACATTTAGCAACATGTCAAAATGAGAGAATACCGCCTGTATACACGGCAGCACTCGTTGACCTATCGTGAATCGCTAATTCCCAATGTTTTTCAAGCCAGTAAGTGTATTATGTACAATCTACACGTTGTTTAAAAGCTTTAAATAAAGACTTGAAATACATAAGCTGCGCTGGCTAGCACACCCACAGTTAATGTCTGTGCAAATAAATGCTTTCTGTTGTCAGATTTAAACAGACGACACAAGATACAGAGAACATTGATAGAAACACTGGCGTCACACAGGATGACAGAACAGCCTTACCAGAGCCCTGAGTCATTGATTGAATTAAAGTCATTCAAATGGACTTGTTTTTTTTTTTTAAACACAGACATCTGCTCAAATACGTAGCTGACAGAACTACACAACCCACATACAACTTGAAAGAGACAAGTCCCTCTTGGATTTCCTTACAGGAACTGAAACATGCTGGGACTTCAAGTTTCACTTTGTGTCTTTATTAGGTTCTAAAATGATTCAAACTAGCCTCAAGTGAACAACAGATTCCACCGTTATTAAACCAAAACAATGTCAGAATCCACTCAATCTCCCACCAGATTGTACAACCAGTTTTTGCGGCAAGAACTCCCAGCAGTGGTTTTCTGTAGGATTTTGAGTCTCGCATAGTTGTGACGGATTTTTGGACCACTCTTCTTTACAGCGTAGCTTCAGTTCATTGTTAGCCAACATGCTTCTGCTCAACTCTCTGAAGGTCCCATCAACAGCATTTCAATCAAACTGAGGTCTGGACTTTGACTGGACCATTATGAACGAGTGTAGTCTACGCAATACGCGGGTATACGGAGTATAACCACTAGAAAAGCTCAAGAATTTCAGTGTACCCACTTAAAAGTGCCCACTGATGCAACATATTATTAGGAACATGTCATTGATATGTTAAACGGCAGTTAAACGCTTCTGTAACAATCTATCGGTATGCAGCGCTAGTTTATTATTACTTACGCTTATCCAGCAAATTATTGTATACTTCTGTACTTACTACTTAACACTTGAACATATTTTGCTTTGATACAGTTTTATAAATTCTATAACATGTTTTTAATATAAAGCTAACTGTTGTACAAAGATTGTTGTACATTTATTCAAATATAACCATCAGAGAAATTTGGAAATGTTCAATATGCTTAAAACTCTAAATAAATTGACGATTACATTGTACTAACCAGTGTACTTTGGTTTCTAAGCACAGCATACCCACTACAAAATCGTAAACTACACCACTGATTTGAACCTTGATTCTTTTCTATTCTCAGCCGCTTTGATGTAATTATCTGTTGAGTTTAGGATCATTGTTCTGATGCGTCATGACTAAGTTTGTTTCAATAGGTCTAAAGAATGTTCTGGTATCCAGAGGAGTTCATGTTTGACTCTGACTGCAAAGTGCCAAGGTCTTGTGAATGCAAAATAAGCCCATCATTCCTAGAGCCCGACCGATATATTGGTAGGGGTCGATATTTGGGGCCGATATAGACGTTTGGGGACATATCGGTATCGGTGATAATTGTCCCATTATACACGATACAAACACTTCTAAGGTCCCCAGTATACTCACACGTACATCAGTCCGCACATACTGGATTAGAGTAGAAGTGGACGCCCACAGGGCATGTCCGCGCAAAGTTCAATTTTTACGACCGTGTACGCGTACTCTGTGTAGCACAATAAACTGCCCGGCCATGGACTGTTTTGTACACAACACCAATGTATTAAATTCCCCTTCTTCATCCCTGATTTGGCCTTTTCTTTTGTTTGTTGCCAAAAGGCAAGCGATCTCTTCCTCCTCTGTTGATGCCATGACTGAAATGGTGAGAAATTAAGGAATTTGTCACAAGCTAATTACAATCAGGTCCAGCGTGGCTATGGGAGGGTCTGGAGATTTTCCAGTGGGCTGGTCTGATGTGTGGGCTGCAGGGCCAGCGCTCCGTTTTTATTTTATTTTTAGAACTTTTTATTAACAACATATAAACACAGAACACCGCTGCGGCTGCCAGCTTTTTTTTTGTTGTTGGTTTTTTTGTGACCTGTCAATAAATCCAGTAAGCGTGTCGGCAAATGACCAATCGGTGACCTCAATTTGTCCCGAAGGTAAACGCCCCTTGTCTGCGGAGCTGCTCTGCAACTGCTCAGGGTGGACGCTCAAGCATGAAGTCTCAACCCTCTGCGGACAGTGCGCACAGTTTCTGCGCGGCTGACAGGACGTGTGAGTATATTGGAGTCTTAATTGTCACCCCTAAAATGCTGGAAACTAGCAGTGTCTTTACTTGCGAAATGCATAATTGAACCATGTATCCAGCAGAGGGCGCATTTGGACTACTTTCAAGTCATAGCCATGAACTTTAGCGTTCACTTTCAGCACAGCCGAAGCAGGTAGCAATACTGCGTTGAGTATTTTGCTGAACAGAGCATGGTGAGTTTATTGTAATTGATCTGTAAAATAAAAAAAAAAAAAAAAATAAAATGTTTTTCAATCCTCCAACTCGCTTGCCATTAGCTAGAAAAGAAAAGTAAAATAAAAATGCTGCTGCGTTCAATATTAATTATACCGTTACTATACAATGAACAGGGAAGGGCATTTCTTTGTTTAATTTATATTTTTGTAACATGCTTGATAACTTTATTGTGAATAGTGGATAGAAAATGTGAATGCAAGTTAGGAAAACTGTTTCAAGACTTAAAACGGGTTTAAAAGTAGCAGTTTTCTTAGATTCTTAGGGGTGGACAAAGCTCAACATTTTTCAACCAGTATGGGTTATTGGTTAGTATTAGGTATCTGCATTGGCCTTCCCTTTCCAATACGGGTTTCGGAGATAGCCAAAATTTCCATACTGGCCGGGCTCCAGCTGATACTTGAGAAATTCTGTGAATTTTTCAATTTGAAAACTTTTTATGGGAATTAACAGGAATTTCCATCCATTATCTGTAGCTTGTTGTGGAGTCGGTCGCGGTGGGGCGGCAAAATGAGCAGGAAGACACAGCCACCTCTTCCAGCACTTCTGGAAGGATTCAAAGGTGTTCCCAGGCCAGCTAAGAGACACAGTCTCTTCAGCATGTCCTGGGTTCTCCCTGGGGTCTCCTCCCAGTTGGACATGCCCAGAAATGTTAAAATCCATTGTTCGCTATAGGTTGATCGTTGCAACACAGTGATGTGGTCATAAGCAAATTGTCCTTTAAAAACTGTGGGTCTATCTTATTTGCCTATGGCATAAGTTTTCTGTTTTATATATGATCTTGTGTCTAAATTATCCCCATTTCTTTCAATGGTTCCTATGAAAAGTTTCCATTTTGAATATTTCCAAAATTCCTTGGCCTAACTTTCCACGGAAAGCTTCAAGGAAGTTTCCAGACACTTGTAGCTCTAGTTGGTATGAGACACTGCTGTTTTGCTTGTCCTTCACTTTGGAATGAATTTGCGGGGTTGTCCACTTCTGGGAAGATTGGCAGCCGTCTTAAAATGTTGTCCACTTGTAAAAATCTTACTCTCTGTAGAACGATGCACTCCCAATTTGTTCAGCAAAGAACTTTAACCCTTCCCAGACTGATAGGTAGCAACAGTTGCTTCTCTAAGGTCATTGCTGATGTATTTGTACACTTGAGGTTAGATTTGAATATTTTTTAGAAAATGGTATAAACAAATGGAAAAAATATTTAGTCCTGATACATTAAAGTGTGTGGACTTGGTTTTTCTTGACTTTATTATGGCATGAGCGTCATAAATGCGTCCCTTCCTTATGTTTTAGCGTAAGCCTGAGATGATAGATGCCGACACATCAGGCTGTGCTGAAGAGGTGCAATCAGCATGGAGGATATAAAGCATCAGGGTTTTGCATGGAGCTCATCAGCCTCTACACGTGTTCATGTGTAGCACCGAAATAAATAGTAACAGCTGTGTTATGGCTAACATTTTAAAAGTACTCTTTCCAATTGTGTTAATTCACACAGTAGTCATCCGTCTGATGGTGCATTCATGTCATGTAGGAAAATAAAATAACAAATCTGAACGTGTTGCTTATACAGTACCCTGTTTCTCAGTGAACCTGGTCAGTTTTCTAAGTATCCTCAAAATGAATATCTTTACTTTAGGATGAACATTGGATTTAAAAAGTTAGCTTGAACATGTACATATAAATACTACTCTCAAAACTTTGAGGTCACAAACACTAAATATTATCGGTTTCTTCCAGTGGTTAGTTGCGTTTTCCACAGGACATGAATACATCATCCAGCGCTTTGTTTCCTGTTTCCGTCATCGACGGGACATCCTAGCATCCTCGGATAGCTTAACAAAATCTTCAAACCATCTCGGAATATTTCTTGATCAAACACTTCAGGTTGCCACGAAGCGTCGCCTCGTTATTCCCCGTTCACTGCTCCACGCCGGGGGTGTAGTCGGGGCGTCGAGTCTGGACAATCTTCGCCCGCGAGGGGCGGGGCTTCTCGTCTTGGTCGCTGTCGTCGGGTGCCGAGCTGTCGCCAGCGCCACGCTCATCCTCGCACACGTGGATGACCACGCTCGGTGTAGTTGGTGTGGCGGTGTGCAGCTCGTACTTTTCTCCTACAGGTCACAGAGAAGTGCAGGCAACCATCAGGAAGTTGCACAATAACGCCGAGAAACAGATAATTTTAGTTTAGATTTCAAGATTTACACGAATTAACTAGGGATGCACGATATTATCGGCATAGTATCGGCCGATATTAGCGTTAAAGTTCAATATTGGACATTGGCCATCCCATTAAAATAACTCACCAAAATAAAAGGCACTGTTTTTGCCTGCAGCGCCAGCACAACGTGATGACGTCACGCGTGCCTACCTGATCTCACGGCGGAGAGGAAAATTCAAAATTTCAGCAGTGCGGAAGTTTTATTTTTCGTTGGTGAGGATGTCTGATTCCGAAGATTTATGGACTACATTGGGCCTCGCTACATCGTCCCCAGTCGGAGATATTTTTCTGATGTAACGTTACCCGAGTTACAAGCAGTCATTTCTGACGTCGTTGAAAAGCTAATAGCTGATAGCACTTGGGTGAGTTTTACCACAGATATTTGGACGTCGTGTTAGCCTCGTTAGCATGATTAGTCTTACGGCACAATGGATAGACAAAAACGTTGAACTTTAAAAGTCTGTCCTTCATGCACAAGAGTGCAGAGGATCCCACACTGCAGCTAGGAACCTGGAACAAGCTCCACAAGTGAGACAGCATCACAGGTGACTAATGCGAATAAATAACATTTAGCATGCTATGCATATCATATGGCTCTTACTGAATATATGTCACCAGCTCTTACAGCTGTTACTGAATAATTTTTGTAGCAAATAACCCTAAATAAGAGAGAGGGCTATGTTCTGACAAAGGAAAGAATATAAAATATTGGCATCGATTATCGGCCAAATAAGTTTTAACATATCGGATATCGACCAAAAATCCAATATCGTGCATCCCTAGAATTAACCATTTCTTTCATGCCTTATACTTTTTCTCCTGTTTATAGTCTGACAAAGATTTTTAAGCACTAACTTTACTCGAGTATTAGACGCTCTTGATAACTGTAGGACTTTTTGCTTTTTTTTTTTCCCAAGACGTAACGTAAATCACAGTATGGCTGCACTGAGGGAGTTCCGTTTCGACTCGCTCTTTTTTTGTTCCTGTTGTAACTTTTTTGTTCCTACACTACACACCCACGCTACGGGTATGACCGCGGTGCACTTTTGGAGTTTTGTGTGTCGCTGCCTTGCCATCGTGGTTCAGTCCCCGGCCCCCTTCCAGTCTCGGGCTCAGGCACCAGCCTGTCATGGCGGCCATCTCCATGATCCTCCATCTGCCTGCATGGACTGAACGCTATGGACCAGTTCAGCTCCGCAGGGAAACTTTGGATGTTCTGTGTCTGCCAGGCCCGGTTCTGGAGAGCAGTTGCAGCGGTCGTTATTATCATCATCATCATGCTGCTAACAAGACCACGCCACTAAGAGGACTACACTGCTAACAGGACCTCAATGCTAATAGGACCATGCTGCTGTGGATGCACAGTAGTCCCTCGCAACTTCGCGGTTCGTTTTTTGCGGACTCGCTCTTATCGCAGTTTTTCAAAATAAAATTGGACGTGACACATAATTGGCTGATTAATGGATGAGCCGCATGATCGGCATGGGATTTTTATTTAAAATAAATTATTTTACATTATTTAGCAGCTGTGTGCAGCCCATAGCTAGCAGGAGAAGCTTCCTCCTGCAGCATGTCAGATCTACACTCTGCAGTGGAGACGTGGGCGTGGCTGAGAGCGCTGGCTGGAGGCAGAGAGCTGAAATCATGACATGCTGTGCTCTTTTTAGAGCGTTGAGTTTAGAAACTTTGTTTAGAATATTACGTGTGGGAAGGGTTTGAAACACCTTTATATAAATACTGTGTGTGTGTGTGTGTATAGATAT